>NC_072010.1:125350171-125950171 GCF_027791375.1 Indicator indicator | reverse complement strand
TTGGTCAGGAACACGTTTTTTATTCTTTAAATTTTGTATTGCTAGGCACTAGTTTTATACATAGACTCTTACACATTCCAGCACAGTGGTGCTGCACCAGGGAGAGCATCCAGCCCTGTCCCTGAGATGCTGTTTGAACCCTATGGACTAAACATGGACTCAGCTGCTGCCTGATGCTCACATGTGATTCCTGGGTGCAGATGCTGCCCAGTCAACACTGCAGTGGCTTCTGCTCTGCTTGCTGGCCCTCAAGGACTGGTTCCTGTAGTTCTTTCCACTCCCTGATAACTTGCTGTGACTTTGTTTGTCTTCCTCTTTTTTTCCCCTTCCCCAAAGAAAACTTCATGAAGATTCCTTTACTCAAACAATCAATAAATTGTTTGTAATAACAGATTCCAAACAGCAGTATTTTACAACAACAACACCTTCATTTAATCTTTTTCAATTTGCCTCTATATGAGTTTTAGCAGCCATGATGAGGGCCCTGAGGCTTTCCAGCAGCTCCAAAATACATGGCACAGGTAAAGAAAACAAATATTCTTCAAACCCTGTCTCATACATGATGAGAGACTGAAATCAGGCAGCTGAAACAAGCTTCTCCCTTGAGCCATATGCCCTGCTCCTTTAATGGAAGATGATGCCCTTGAGATAGAAGGAATTGAATAGTAATGAAATAATTCCTGAATAACTGTAATAGTCATTTTAGCACATGAGTGTAAAACAAGTCTGATTTTCAGCTTAGTTTAATACAGCAGGTGAACAACTGGTTTTGTATTTTTTTTAACTGTCCATGGAAAATCAAACACATATTTTCTTTAGTAGTGACCTGACAGCCTTTTAAGGGTATTATAGAATGTGACTTCTCTTTCTATCATCTTAGACAACGACTGAAACGCTTTCTAAAGGAAGGCAAACTCCTAAGTCTCTAATTCCTCACTGTAATACTGTGTGTGTTATGTGTTCAGAATAGATCATGCATAAATTTGTGTGTATGAGAAAGACTTCTAGTTTGTCTAATTGTGGATAAATCCATAAGACCCAAGACCAGAAAAAAAAAAAGGAAGAAAAAAAAAAAAAAAGAAAAAGGAGAAAAAAAAAGAGAGAAAAAAACCCCCAAACAAATAAAAAATCCAAAAAAAAAAACCAAAACACACAACCCCCCCAGCAAAAAGCAAACAAACAAAACAAACCAAAATCAACAAACAAACAAATGAAAAACAAACAAATTAAAAAGAGCAGAGGAAGGGAGGGGCCTGGGGAGTCCTTCCTTTTGTCACAGTTCAAAACCGCTATAGGAGTTCTTGAGCTGGAGTTCAAATTCCTACCAAATAATTTCTATTACAGGTATTAGTTTTTAATTTTAGTTTATTTTTAAACTGTCTGCTGGGAATCTGTCAGGACTGTACTGCCACAAACATCATGCCCTGAATTGTCTGGTGTGGAGCAATAGTTGTCTCTGCAGTAAATCATTTTAGGGATCATTCTTAATTTTGTTCAGAAGTTTTATTTCTTGGAAACATTCCCTGACACTCATTAATTTACTAACATAGAAGAACTTGAGATTATTCACAGTATCACAGTCTCACAGGATATCAGAGGTTGGAAGGGACCTCAAGAGATCATCAGGTCCAACCCCCTGTCAAAGCAGGATCACTTTGGGTAGTCTGCACAGGAATGCATCCAGGTGGGTTTGGAGAGGCTCTAGAGAAGGAGACTCCACAGCTCCCCTGGGCAGCCTGTTCCAGTGCTCTGTCACCCTCACTGGAAAGAAGTTTCTCCTCATGTTGAGGTGAAATCTTCTATGTTCAAGTTTGAACCCATTGTTCCTTGTCCTATCACTGTGACTTACCCAAAAGAGCCTGGCCTCCTCCACTTGACCCCCACCCCTCAGATATTGATAGACATTGATCAGATCCCCTCTCAGTCTTCTCTTCTCCACACTAAACAGCCCCAGGGCTCTCAGTCTCTCTTCACAGGGGAGATGCTCAAGTCCCCTAAGCATCCTCATGGCTCTCCCTTGGATTCTGTCCAGCAGTTCTCTGTCTCTCTTGAACTGGGAAGCCCAAAACTGGACACAGGATTCCAGGTGTGGTCTCAGCAGGGCAGAGTAGAGAGGTAGAAGAACTTCCCTAGCCCTGCTGGACACACCTTTCTTGATGCATCCCAGGATCCCATTGGCTCTCTCAGCCACAAGAGCACATTGTTGTTCCATGGAGAACTTGCTGTCCACCAGCACTCCAAGGTCTTTCTCTATGGAGCTGCTTTCCAGCAGGGCAGTCCCTAACCTGTACTGTTCTATTGTACTGATCTATTGTACCTCTGTGCAGGTTGTTTTATCTTCTTTTTTAAATGAAACCTTCACACAGTGTTTCACTTGTAGCATGTACTATCAGTTTCAATTTACACTAAAACACATTATTTGCCAAGTAATAGATCACATAGGAGAGGTGAAAACAAATTGTACATCCATTGCATGCAAGAAAGTACTTTGAGACTGTATAATGCACAGCCACATTCTGAAACCTTTACACGTAACGAGTAAGACCGAATTCTTTTACTCACAAAGCAGAGCAACTCAATTAATAAACCTGTTTTAATACATGATACTAATCAAAGTGAAAGCAAGATGTAGATTTGTATAACAATTAATAAAAACATAGGTTTAGCAGCTTCTACCTTTAAGATTTGATGACTATGTCTCAGGCAATGAATATTTAAGGAAAAATAAAATTTCTGAGGCAATAGGTGTGGGTATGACTTTGCAGTGATATTAATACATTTTCAGCCAAACTCTTTTGTGTCTACATACTGGATCAAGTGCTCCCTCTGCACATTAGCAGGTGATGCAAAGTTAGGATTTGTTGATGCACCAGGCAGTTGTGTTGCCATTCAACAGATCCTTGACAGGCTGGAAAACAAAGGGTGAGGAGAAACCAAATGAAATTAAAGAAAGGCGAGTATCAAGTCCTACACCTGGGAATCACTACGTGCTGGGTGAAGAGTGGCTTTGCAGAGGACCTGGATGGCCTGGTAGACACCATGTTGAGCTAGTACTGCACTCATGCAGCACTGAGGGTGGACAGCATCCTGTCTTGCATTAGGTAGAGCACTGTTCTCAGGCTGAGAGAAATAATCTTTCCTCTCTACTCAGCCCTGGTGAGACACATCTGCTTCCAGGGATGGCTCCTCAGGACAAGATGGGCAGGGGTACACTGGAGAGACTCCAGATGAGGGTTGCAAAGTTGATTAGGGGACTAGAGCATCTCTTTTATGAGGAAAGATTAAGAGACCTGGATTTATTTAGCATGGAGAAGAGAAGACTGAGATGGGATCTTATCAATGCTTATGAACATCTACAGGGCAAGCACCAAAGGATGAAATCAGACTCTTTTCAGGGGTGCCCAGCAACAGGACAAAAATCATCAGGAACAAATTCTAACACAGGAAATTCCACCTAAACATGAGGAAAAACTTCTTTACTCTAAGGGTGACAAAGGGCTGAAACAGGCTGCCCAGGGAAGTTGTTGAGTCTCCTTCTCTGGAGTTTGTCAACAGACTTCTAAAATCACATTAAAGTTTGTTTCCATCTTCTGTAAGGTACCCCTGGGAAATGAATACATCTGTTTCATTTTGCTGAGGTCCCTTAACCTATTTTTTTCCAGTACATCTCACCAAAGAAATTTAGTAGCCACTATTTTTTTCTTTTTCTTTTTTTTTTCCCCACAGCAAAAGAGAAGTGTCAACAGTAGATGCCTCAGCCTTGCACCAGCCCACTAAGTAGCTGCTCTTAAAAATTCCACAAGCCATCCACAGCTACTAAAACTCCATTCACTGTTCTGCTGTGAGCCTAATAAAAGAATCAGAGGTTAAGTGTCCTTCTGAACACTCGCACAAGAGTGGAAAAAACATCCATTATCCAGGAGAACATGAAATAAACAACCCCTGAACACGCCAAGCAAACCACTCATTTCATTGATTATTGCAAAAGACATCTTAAAAAACATGTGTTCTGTTGGTAATGTATTATCTGACTTCCTCAGATCTCTAGGTGAAGGCATACTGAACATTTCTGGTCAGAGAGATTCAGCCTGTAATGACAAGAGTCTGTGGCAGCAAATGAATAGAGGTAGTAACTTCAGGGCCTATGCAAATAGATGACATTTATTGAGCCTGACATATCTAATAACAGGAACCCCTGAATGTGTCTTAACAGTTATTGAATCCCTTAACAAAATATCTTTCCATTGGTTGCCCTTATTTTATCTCTGTAGTTTTAAATGCAAATTGTTGAAACAGAGAAAACCTGCAAAGAGTCTCATTAGACAGGCTAAATGAATCAAGTTAAGAGAGCATGGGGGAAAATAAATGTCCTCCCTATTAGGTTTTGTCTACAAGAGATTCTAAGAGCACCAGAAGGATGCTAACTTACAATGCACAAAGTGCTTTGGGCTCTCTCTGCATGTATATGCTTATGCTGAATTCTAAGGCAGGGAAAGTTTCCTGAAGGAAAAAACCCAGATGTCTAAAGACCTGACTGTATTAACTCTGCAATTTATTCTAATATATTATGTTTTCTATCTTTCTAGTCATCTCCTCAACACCACCACCCTTTAAGACAGGACTTAAAAACCCCAAACCAGTGGTCACCAGGAGATGCTCCAGAACTTTCACACTTCCCTGTTCTGTTGGCTAGCTTTTTCCCCTGTAATAAGTAGCTTTCATTTCAATCATTTACTCCATAAATCTCCCTAAAATCATATTGAGTATGTTTTTGCAAACATTGACTCAAGATTAGAGTTATTAATCTTTTTTCTCGAGTCCCTTTGTCTAAAATCTATAAAATCAGATTTTCAGGTGTTATCCACACCATACCTCTTGCTTTACTCCTGTCTCCAACATGATTTAATTGTACTACATAAAAAAAAATATGGGTATGGTGTATTTTAAAGTACATTGTTATTTTTCTCTTATGAATACATACACAAGTGGATTCCAGAGTACGCCCTTCTTTTGGCAGCTACAGTGTACAAGATTTTCCTGTGTATGATTCATTTTTATAACAGATAACAAGGAAAAGCAGATTTAGCACATTTGCCTCTGAGTGGCCCAAGTCTGAGTTTGTTCTCTTTTGCTTTGCTTCATTTTTATGTGCTATTAGGCAACTCTCTGCAAATTCAGAAAACCATTGGAGTGTAAAAAAACAATTTGAACTCTGCAGCTGTTAGAAAAAGAGAGAAGGGATGGCAACCACAATGGGTTCTTCCTTTCTGAAGACTTCATTACAGTCACTGACATTACCAGAGTACTTCAGTGCTGGCCTCAAGCTTTGAGGCAACACAACATAATATATAGTTTCTTGAAACATCAGGTGGAAATTGGTCATGGGGTTTGATCATCTAAATGTTGGGAATGTCAGGCAGAAGGAGGGGGCATAGATCCTGTTATGGATTTAGTGGTGGTATTCTTTCACAGACTGTGTACATTTGGATTCCAATATTGTGTTTGACCAAAATAAAACAAATTAGAAAAGAAAACCTAGAAGTGCTTCTGCTCCTGTTAAATTTTCAGCCTGAAATTCAGATCAAGGAATGCTATCCTGGAGCAGCTTTATTCTTCTTCTGAAAGTTATCCAAAGGAAAAGAAAACCAGTTTCTTAAACCTATTCAGAGATGGCCTTTGATATCTTGGAACCTGTTTTCTTTCACAGGATCTTAGATGAGAAGATCTTTTCGAGAGGTGATGTAGAAAAAGAAGATAGCTTAAAATGGTGATAGACACAGTTCAAAATATGCATGACTGCTATTCATCCAGATGTAGGTTCACTTTCTTAATGCCAGCCTATATAAATGGTGTTATAACAGCTCTGAATATTTTCTATACAAGTCTTGATAACTGCCAGAGTTGAGATGTGGACCCTTCCAAAGCAGCACAATCCCTTCAGTTAACCATTCATCTATACTTAAAGGCTTCCAGTCTACTCTGAATACCTACATAAGCCATTCATTGCAGTAAAGGCATGTGTTATAAAATTATGGTATGTATAACTTGCCTCATGATGTTTTCTTACCTGACTAGACACAGGAGTGGATAGCAAAAGCAAAGCCTCTAAAACTACATATTTAACAAGCTACACCTTTAACAGGGCATAGATACCTATAGATAGATAGATAGATAGATAGATAGATAGATAGATAGATAGATAGATGAATAGATAGATAGATATAGAGATATATATATCTCTGTACCTTTAGTCTACTTATAACTATAAATCACAATAGAGTAACATCTAAGCTATCACAGCACACAACTTGAACAACTCGTGGACTAACTGAAAGTTAAATCTGCTGTTCCTCTGACTTATTGCAAGTATATTTTAGTGCTTATAAAATTTTAATTGCATGTCAGCTGTGTTTGAATTCTCCTTTCCCAGTGAAGAATATTTGCCTTGATTGTAGGCAGGCAGCACTTTATATCTTTTATTTCAGATTAAAATTATCTCTTAAACAAATGTCATCATTTGATTTCCAGTTGACACTCCTACCTTACACCTCACTTGTATGAAGTTAATTTTGCACACTGAATGAAGTAAGTGTTATATTTCACTTTTATTTTTATTGCACACTTACAAAGGAGAAAATAATTAATTTAATCAAATTCTGACTGAAACAGAGAGCTACTCCTTGACAGAGACCTCTGTCTAAGGATAACACTTGGTCTGTTCCTAACTTGAAATATGTGAGTCATTTCCACTGACAAATTTCAAATTTGCTAAAGTGCAGTGTTGCTTCAGATCCATTATTCTTAAGACTATAATGCTTTAAGGTACAGTGAGCACGAAATGTTATCTGCACATTTGAGTGTGGAGTAAATACAGATTGGCTCACCAACGTAATGCTGAATCTGTATTACACTTGTCCTTTTAGCAGAGCAGATATCTAGTTCATAAGCAAGCAAATTAAATAGGACATCACCACCCTCTTGGACAGGGTGATTTTTAAGTATCCTTTGGTGACTCATTCTATCCTATTTTATAATAAACTTCTTTTATGTAATCCTTTCCTTGAATGTTCCATTAAAGGAGGATGACAGCAGGTAGGAGGTGAGAATGACTAGATGAGTCTTCAGCACCAGATTGGGATTCCATTAATACAAACTACCATTTCCTTATCATCACAGAAAGACATTTCCTTGGATAGCCATTATAAGGTTGTGTGTTTGTTGTTTTGTTTTTTTTTTTCACTAGAGTCTCACCTTAAGATAACTCTGCATCCTAGTATTTGTATTTCTTTAAACTGAGAAATGATTTACTTAATGTTGTCAGAGATTCAAACAGAAACATTGTCTTTTCTCACCAAAGGTGCTATGAAAAGTGCAGAACACAGAGTGTTCTGTATGCCTCCTTGTCTCTCCTCCAAACACCCAATAAGGAACATAAAAATCAATCTTATATTAGAGACATCAAATTTTATTACATATAAAAGTGATGTTTGTAGGTACACAGCCAGAAAAAAAAGTAATTGCCATAATTGCCAGTAATTATAAATCCACAATGAAAATATGCTGTTAAAGTTTTGCTCCCTGTAGTCTGCAAAACCAAGTAATCCTTTACCTGGCCATGCTGCCACACTAAAAAAAAACTTAAAATAATATTTTGGGTTTCTTTTTCATACAAACTTAATGACTATGCTGGCTAGAGTGAAAAGGAGATTTCACACAGAAGGTGCTTTTCTGCAGATTAAATCACATAGATTGAAGTAACAGAGTTTTCTCTTTGCTTAAAAATTGCCTGTTGAGCTTTGAATGCATTTTCCAGGCAAGGTTGTAGATGGATCAAACCAAGACTATTGCTGAGCTGTAACTTATTTACTTTTTTTTTTTTTTTTTTATCAAGATACATGAGATGTTCTTACAGTTTGGTTTCAGTACTTGCAAGATAATTAAAACAAACAAACAAATAATGATTAGCAGATTAATCACTTGAACTAACCACTGCTACCTGCGAGGCAGATACCAACCTCCAACATTTCAAGTTACTGAGGTTCAATATCTGTACTGTAGCAATCTTTCTGTTGCTGTCCTTTATCCTCTCCACTGTCCCCTACTTTCCTAATCCTCTAAAAGAGAAAGCAGGAAACTTTTCTTCTGGTTTTTCATATTTATTTAGTATACTTCTAGCATGTTTTATGTATGACTGCAATCCAATTGTTATCTCCAAGGCAACTGGTCAGTACCTTGGTTGAATTTATGTTCCTGGAATGGAGAACAAAGGAATAAGGAAGGGAAAAACAAAAAGGAAAGAAAAAAAAAAGGGGTGGTGAGGGGTGGTTCTCCTGCTTTACATGGCACAGGTGCATGGAGAGAAGGAGAAGGAGAGAGGAAGGGAAGAAGATCTAATTAGGGATCTTATCATTGCTTATGAACACCTAAATACCAGGTGTCCAGAGGATGGGGTCAGACACTTTTCAGTGTTGCCAAGTGATAAGACAAGGGGCAACAGGCCCAAACTAGAACAAAAGAAGTTCTACCAGTTTTACTTTGAGGGTGATGGAGCACTGTAACAGGCTGCCCAGAGAGGCTGTAGAGTGTCCTTCTCTGGGGATTTTCAAAACACATCTGGATGCATTCTTGTGTGTCCTGAGCCAGGTGTACCTGTGTTTGTAGGTGCATTGGGCTAGATGATCCCCAGAGGTCCTTGTTAAACCCTGTCTTTTTGTGAAAAGAGGAAGAAAAAAGTGAGGGATGGAGGAAAGGAGAGAAGGAATGGAAAGGAGGGTGGGAGGGAAGGTAGGAAAGAAGAAGGGAAAGGCTGAAGGGAGGCAGACAAGGTGATTTTTCTATGATATTCTGAAAAACAGCATGGCTATTGCTCATGAAAAAAGAGCTTTTGATTTGGATAGGCTTATGAATGCCTTCTTGCTTAAAAAAATAAGCTTCCACTGAGTTATGCTGTTCTCAATTAATACTTTTATCAGTAACACCTATTTAAATTTTAACAGATGAAGGCAGAAAAAAAGTGACCTTACAAGTGCTTAGCTATTACTGAGGAGAAGCAACTGAGAAGTGTTTTTCCTGTTTCTTCAAGAATTAAACTGACCCACAGAAACTGGAAAGTCTTTGCAGCAACATACATTCAGCTTTTACCCTTATTGTGCAAGCAACACTACAGCCAGAGAGGATTTCATATTCTCCTTTGGGCTACAATGAGCTATGCCGTTCCAGACATGAGATATTCTCAGGGAGAAGATGTATCTTGTTGTGAAGAGACTTCAACGTTTGAAACACTAAACTTCACATCATGTGATAAGATGATGTTTTATCAAGGCAGAATTCATTAGAGGATCCATCACTTGTTTCTTTAAATAGAAAAAGCCTATTTATAGTCAGTCATTTTCAACTATTAATTTGGGTTGTTCAGCCTGGAGAAGAAAATGCTCCTGGGAGACTTTATAGCTAAATATCTCAAGGCAACCTATAGGAAGGCTGGGGAAGGACTGTTTAGAAGGGCTTGTATGGATAGGTGAGGGGCAATGGTTGTAAACTGGAGCAGGGTAGATTTAGGTTGGACATAAAGTGGAATTTCCTTACAATGAGAGTGGTAAAATGCTGGAACAGGCTGCCCAGGAATGTGGTTGAGGCCCCATCCCTGGAGACATTCAAGATCAGACTTCATGCAGCCCTGGGCAGCCTGATTCAGTTGAATGTGTCCTTGCTGACTGCAGGGGGGGTCAGACAAGAGGATCCTTAGATGATCCCTTCCAACCCAATACAATCTGTGAATCTGTGAAACACAAATTGTGCTCTTCCCATTTTTTTGTTTCTCAGTTCTTGTGTACTGTATACTCTTTCTTTTATAGTGGGAACTATTATAAAGAAAAGCGATGTTCTGTTCTTGTCATTTACCTCTTTCTTTTCCAGCTTTTACATGTCTTACCCTCAAGTCTACTCTAAGTATAAAAGCCAAAGCTTGACAGACCTAATTATTTCTTTCAATTTTAATGTAAACCAAAACAAATAAGAGAGCAACAGCTGTGGGTTTATGAAACTGAAACATCCTTAGACTTAATACAAATCAAGGAAATGTTTAAAAAGAAAGTACTTGCTTTGTTTATTTGCTTGCTCAGTCTTCTGTGCTAATGACAGTAGCAGTGACATGGAAATTAAAGTGGCACCAAGTTTCTTTTGCTTGCTTAAAGGTTCAGCAGTTGCAGGTACAGAAGAAGGCAAACCCTCATCTCATCAAGGCTTTAACTAAGTCCAAAAATGGGTCTAATATTCCCTTTATTAATATTTTGTGTGTAGCTTTTTTGACAGGTGGATCTCAGGTCAAATGCAAGGTCTCATTATCAAGGAGACAACTGCTTTAGTTTTATGATAGCTTTTATTATATGTGTGATGCAAACTTGCTGAGGGCATAATGGTTCCAAATTGTATAGGCTTACCTGGATTCCTTTTCTTTTTTTTTTTTTTTTTCTTTTTTTAATTTGATGGTGGTATTAAACCTCAAGAAGCTTTCACCTGAAAGCTTACTGTTGCATTTACAAAGTAGTGTATCCAAGCATCAAGGAGCTGATGAAACATCTTTCACTGTAAGCTTTGCAACTCAAATTCCAAAATGATCTGAGAAATAAACTTTCACTAAAGTATAATATGGTAGTATAAAAGCAAAATTACTGTATAAACATTTGGGAATTTGCATACAGAAAAAATGGCATTTGCAATGTGTGTGTTTTATAGCAATTTTGAAAGTGAAGGAGAGACACAGTAGACCTAGAAGCAGTACTTTGAGGAGAGATCCATCTGAAGTCAGTGAAAATTTGTGCTTCTAAACTTTTTTAGTATATATAATTTATATATATATAATTTTTATATATAAATATATATAATTTATAATTATAAGTATAATATATATAAACTTATAATTTATAAGTATAATTATAAGTATAATTTATATATAAAATATATATAATTTATAAGTATAATTTATATATATAAATATATATATTTCACATAACTCTAATACAGTTACTTTACTGTAAACAAGGATGTCAAATTCCAGATTTGTCATCAGTCTCACACTGACACCTACCTTATGATCTGAGAAAGTTGTTTGGGTTTTAAATTTGATGTCTACAATAAAGTGACTCTCTTATTTTCCCAGAACATTTGAAAAAAACTTATGTCCTACTTTTAGAAATCTGATTCGAGGTGCCTGGAGTTCACAGCATTTCCAAATGCTTATTGATTAAGATAATTCACTGACTCTTCCTTCAGAGTATCGCAGTACATCACAGTACATTAGAGGTTGGAAGGGACCACCAGAGCTCATCATGTCCAATCCCCTTGCCAAAAGCAGGATCACCTAGGGCAATCTGCACAGGAATGCATCCAGGTGGGTTTTGAATGTGTCCAACGGAGGGCTATGAAGATGACTAAGGGACTGGAGCGCTGCCTTATGAGGATAGGCTGAGAGACCTACAGCTGTCTGGAGAAGATTGAGAGGGGATTTAATAAATGTTTATAAATATCTGAGGGCTGGGTGTCAAGAGGGAGGAGACAGGTTCTGCTCAGTTGCACCCTGTGGTAGGACAAGGGGCAATGGATATAAACTACAGCACAGGAAGTTCCACCTCAACGTGAGGAAGAACTTCTTTACCGTAAGGGTCACAGAGCACTGGAACAGGCTCCCCAGAGATGTTGTCGAGTCTGGAGACCTTCAACACCTGCCTGGATGCATTCTTAGGTGACCTACACTAGATTGTATGGTTATATGGTCCTGCTCTGGGAGAGGGGTTGGACTGGATAATCTCCGAAGGTCCCTTCCAACCCCTAACATCCTGTGACCCTGTGATCCTTTGGATCAAGGCACTACAACAGATTTTTTTTTTCCTGGATATCCTCAAATTATCCTAAATGCCTTGGGCCTGAGTGTAAGCCTGTAGTACACAAGCTGACTCAAGATTATGTTTTGTCTTAAATTCATACGTTTCACTGTCCTGGGTTTGGCTAGGATAGGGCTAATTCGCTTCCCAATAAGTTGTGAGGGACCATTGTGGCAGTTTTAGGCTGATGCCTAGGAAATTTTTCCACAGGTTGAGTAAAAATGGTAGAATGTAAATAAATGGCCATTGGATGTGAAAGGAAAATAATTATAAGGTCTAAATAATCCCTTGGGTGTAAATTAAATCTGGTGGCTTTTGTTTGGCTGTTGCCGACCTTGGCTGCGTTCTTGTTGTGGCTAATTACTAACAATCCACCCTCTGGTCCTCCCTCTCTTTTACCTTCTATAGGGTGAGGGAAGGGAGCAGGGAGGAGGAAGCTACTAGTAGCCCCTCTGGTTTTCTCCAGAGGGGTTCTTGTGTTGTTTATAAATTGTAAATATATGTCAATATTGTATATTTTGTACATATTCATTGCATTTTAATGTGCTTGTAAATATAGCTTCATTTTCTCCTACAGAGCTAGTCTGGCAATTTTATGTTGGGGGGTGTAATTTCAACCCACCACAACCACATCCATGACAACCAGCTGCACCAGCCAATGTAGTATTCCATGCCATACAATGTCATGCCCCTATGTGGGTGAGGAGGGGGCTGGTGCAGGTGGTCAAGACAGTTGTCAGGTGCAATGGCTGTTTTAGCAGGCCCATGTCAGCTGAGTGCATCACATTTTATATTACAGGTCTTTATATAGAACCATAGAATCAAGCAGGTTGGAAGAGACCTCCAGGATCATCAAGTCCAACTGATCACCCAGCCTTAAGCAATCAACCAGACCATGGCATTGAGTGCCCCATCCAGTCTTCTCTTGAACATCTCCAGTGATGGTGACTCCTCCACCTCCCTGGGCAGCACATTCCAATGGGTCCTTTGCTAGCGTTGCTATTCCTCTTGTTCATTTGTTCTTTGCATTGTTACAGAATCACAGAATCAGCCAAGTTGGAAAAGACCTCAGAGATCATCAAGTCCAACCTATTACCTAATACCTAGCACCTCCTGACAATGAAACCATGACTCCAAGTGCCACATCCAAGCTTTTTTTGAACACCTTCAGGGATGGTGATTCCACCACCTCCCCGGGCAGCACATTCCAATGGCCAATTACTCTTTCTGTGTTCTATTGAACTCTCCTTCTCTCAGCCTGCTGGGTTTTGCATTTTGCCCCCAGTTCCTTCTTCCAACCTGTGGGGCTTTGGGATGTAATACTGTGAATGAGCACCTGGTACTTGGCTGCAGCTGGGCTTAGAACCATGACATACATGAATCTGACAAGTTAACTGTTGTTGCTGAACCATGTATTATTAGACTGTTTTAAATTTAGTTTAGTTTTATAAAACCACTCTGCTTATCCCTTTGACCAGGTGGCTAAACTGGGCTAGCTTGGAAAATGGATTTGTTTGCAAGATTTCTTTCACCTATGATGAATTTAAAGGGTAATTTCTGTGTATCAGATTCCTATCACTGCTCCTGAAGGATGTTACTGAAGCAGAACTCTTGGTTTACCTTGGGGTGACATCCTCCATATGGAGGTTCCCATCATTTAATGTATTTTCTTTATCTGCTGAAGGTAAAATAAATTAAAACAAGGCTGAAATGGGATCAGAGTGATAATAAGTCAGTGTTGGTGCTTTTAACCACGACTTAGTCTTTTCCAGAAGCTTGTTTGGTATCTTGCTCATCACTACCAACATTTTAATTTTTCTCCATCAAGCTGTCATGAGCTCCATTACTTTCAGCAAGTATCATGCTTTGTTGTTTTTCACTTCAGATTTCCAAAAAAAAAAAAAAAAATTAGGAAAAAATCAAGATGCTAAGTTATTCTGGGCAAATCAATCTATTCTATAGATTGACTTGTGACAAGCTGTGGAGCAATTGTGGCAACACTGAAGCTTAATATCTGGGGTCTTAAAACAGTTACCTTGAAACCAGAGTTGAGTGACAGGGAAGCAAGGTGAAGGGAGATAATTTAGACAGACTGTGACATATTAAGTAACAGATCCCCTTACACTTAAACTGAAGTATTATTTCTTGGTTTACTTTATAACCCATGTAACTCAATTTGGAGGTCAGGCTTGGACCCACAGGACTGCATCTTCCTGATCTATTCTGGCAGCAAGTAGAGGAATGAGCTGAAGCAAACAGAAACCAAGAGATGAAACTCTGTTATAATTACTTTGTACAACATGACTACCAAGGATTTAGATGAAAAATAATTATCTCCTACAACTGTGTTAGAGATCCATGTCTGCTCTTTCCCCTGTAAACTTTAGTTACAGTAGCGTTTGAATTTTGTTAGTAATAAACTATTGTACAAGGGCACACACAGCTGTTACATTAATACATATAAAACTCATTTGTATAGATTGTGTTTGTCAAGCAAATGTAGAAAATTATTGTCTATCACTTTTGCAGGGCTTCTGAAAAAAAAAAAAACATGTACAGGATAGGTCATAAATTGCCTTCTGCAAAGCATGAGCATGAATATTAGATTTGCAGCTAGAAATAATTAGATAATACAATGGAAGTGCTAAGACACACTAAAGGTATCTCAGTGTATTTCTTTCTCCAAAACATTCCCATGATTTATATGTTTTTAAACCAGTCACCCCTCATTAATATACTGTAATTAATTTCAGACTTGTATAATTATTTGAATAATTGAAGGAAACTACTGAAAATTAAAAGTTCCTTTCATCCAAAATGTTATTGTTCTGCTTTTGACCACAGGCACTCTGTGAACTTTCCTTTCTAGATACAGAAATTCTGATCCAGACACAGGACTCAAAAAAATCCCTGAAAGAAACAATCTTTCCATTTCCAGGCTGGACAAAAAAAAAAAAAAAAAAAAAAAATCCCTGAAAGAAACAATTTTACTCTCAATCTTTGCATTTCCAGGCTGAACACAAAAGAAATCCCTGAAAGAAACAATTTTACTCTCAATCTTTCCATTTCCAGGTTGCTTTTATATGTTGCAGTGTTCTGGAAATATGTCATCTGAGCAGTAATTTAAATTTTCACCAGAAATTTACCAGCATAATTTAATAAAACTCAGAACTGAATGATCAGAAGCTGATTGATAATAAGGCCTATTGGTTGGATTACTTAAATACCTATTTTACTGCTAATCACTGCTACCAGTGGGTGTGCAGCTCATTAACGTCTGCAGTCAATTGAGTTAGATGCTTCTGAACAAGAATTACCACAGATTTTGACACAAATGAGGATTATTTTAATGTCAGATATCTTACATGGAGTCAGACACTTGGAGTAAGGATAATCACTACCATTATAAGCCATCAGATTCTACTATTTCCTGTTTAAAGCCCACCCTTTGTCATGGAAATTTCTTCTGCCTTTCCTATCACAGAATCACAGAATCAATCAGGTTGGAAGAGACCTCCAAGATCATCAAGTCCAACGGATCACCCAACCCTATCTAATCAACTAGACCATGGCTAAGTGTCTCATCCAGGCTTTTCTTAAACACCTTCAAGGACACTGACCCCACCACCTCCCTGGGCAGCCCATTCCCATGGCCAATCTCTCTTTCTAGGAAGAACGTCTTTCTAAGCTCAAGCCTAAACTTCCCCCTGCACAGCTTGAGACTGTGTCCTCTTGTTCTGCTGTTGGTTGCCTGGGAGAAGAGACCAACCCCCAGCTGGCTACAGCCTCCCTTCAGGTAGTTGTAGAAGGCAATAAGGTCTCCCTTGAGCCTTCATGTTAGAGTTCTCTGCCTTAATGACATATCATAAATCTGCTTCATACTTTTTACTTCATACTTTTGATTTATTCACACAGCAGGTCTCTTGAAATTTGTGCTTCTGTATTGGGTACTACTCAAACCTTTTTTTTTTATTAGTAAAGGGAAGAAAGCCTTCAGCAAACCTTTTTTTAGATCTCAGTGGTGACTGCTTTTCACAGAATCACAGAATCAATAAGGTTGGAAAAGACCTCAAGAGAGCACATCTCTCAAATGTTTATTTCCACATTAAATGAGGTATGCTAGTCCTAACCCTTCAAATGCTCACCTGTAGTGTGGCAACACAGTGCAAGCAGGTGTAAGCCTACCTGTGACTGGAAGAGGAACTTCCATCCTTGCATCCCTGCCACATGTGTTTAGTCTCTGAGCTTTTTGCAAAGCAGTGTATAAGAATTAGGATTGGCTTCACGAAATTGCTGAAGGGGAAAAAAAATTAAAAAAAGATTAATGGACTCATTTGACAGCTGGCTGAGCACTCATATTGCTGCAACAGTGAGTGACTAAAGGGGGAAGGTCCACTGGTTTTGGTTAGGATTTGCAGCAAATTCAACAGCAATGCAAGCCAGAGAAAATTATGTTCCCATCATCCCAGAAAGACAGCTTTCCTTTCAGTCCAGAGACCATTAATCTACACAGCAAAGGGGTGATTTAGGACACTGTGAGAAGAGTAGTCTGTGCTTGGGGTGTGGGACTTCCTAAGTCATGGCATCACCTCTTACTTCTTCCCCTTCCCATACCCTAGGAGGACATCCTAATACTAGTCCCCAGCACATTTCATTTGAAATGGAGGTAGAGCTGTTCACAGGAACAGTTTATCTGGTGGAAGGGTCAAGATGGTCACTTCCACCAGAAGTGGTGAGAAAGGACAGCTGGGAGTGAGTTGGCACCACTCCACCTCAGCCTGCACAGCTGCAGCAGGAAGAAAATGTTTCTCCACCCATTGTACTTCAAATTAGAGGTAGACTAACTTCAAATCTAATAAGTAGCTTTCAGTAGTCTCACAGGATGAATTTGGGGCTTGATGAAGCATGAGTCATATCCCATGAAGGAGGGCAGAAATACTGCTGTTGATGTTTGCTTCACAGAAATTATAAGGGAGAGAAAAGTTCAGAAGTCCTGGCGAAAAAGTATTTGCATCTCAGTACTTTTCTTGTTGTATGCCTTAGCTGAGTGAAAGCAGCAAGTCCATTGCTTTGTGTGGACTTCTGCAGTGCCAACAATAATGAATAATTTCTTAAAGGAGAGGGAAGCTGTACAGGATACTCTGAAACTTTTTTATCCTCTATTATTGGCAAAGACCTTTGTGCAAGGATAAAGGAAATATATACATAAGACTGATTACAACTCAAATATGGTCTATGCCCCTTGTATATTCTCATTAATACAGGGAAATGAACACTTGGAATTCATTCTACTTCAGCTTTAAGAATCAACTACTGGAATAATTTCATCCTCCATTTAGTGTTAAGTTAAAGAGAGCAAACTATGATTCCCAATAGTCTAAGAAAACTTTTCTAATGACTTTTTTTTTAACAATGTGCAGTCTTAAATAAATGCTTCTGGATTGTATTTAACTTTATTACCCTCTAGCAAAATATGATTTATTTTTCTTTTTGCCCCTACTCATTCTTTTTCCAGTTATCAATAAATTTTCTGTTGCTCTTCTTAATGCTGACATCAGGAAGGTATAAGATTGGAAGAGCAACACTTAATCCAGATCAAATCCTCACTATCAATACAGACTGGGAGATGAAGTGTTAGAAAACTGCCCTGTGGAAAAGGATTTGGGGTTGATGATGGATGAAAAGCTGGACATGAGCGGGCAATGTGAGCTTGCAGCCCAGAAGGCAAAGCACATCCTGGGCTACATCAAAAGATGCATTGCCAGCAGATCCAGAGAGGTGATTCTGACACTTTGCTCTGCTCTGGTGAGACCTCACCTGGAGGACTGTGTGCAGGTCTGGAGCCCTCAATATAGGAAGGACATGGACCTGATGGAGAGGATCCAGAGGAGGGCCACAAAAACGATCGGGGGGTTGGAGCACCTGTGCTATGAGGACAGGCTGAGGGAGCTGGGGTGTTCAGAGTGGAGAAGAGAAGGCTCTGGGGAGACCTAATAGCAGCCTTCCAGTACCTGAAGGGAGCCAACAGAAGGATGGAGAGAGACTGTTTACAAAGGCCTGCAGTGACAGGACAAGAGGCAATGGCTGCAAACTAGAGAAGGGAAGATTTAGATTAGATATCAGGAAGAAATTCTTCACTATGAGGGTAGTGGAACGCTGGAACAGGTTGCCTAGGGAGGTGATTGAAGCCCTATCCCTGGAGGTATTCAAGGTGAGGCTAGACGAGGTACTGGGCAGCCTGATCTAGTAGGGGATGTCCCTGCTGACTGTGGGGAGGTTGGACTGGATGACCTTTGGTGGTCCCTTCTGACCTGGACCATTCTATGATTCTATAAATACAGGCAGCATAATACATCTGGCTGTGCCTTTCAGTGTCCGTATTTTGTGGTATCAGTATTCTCAGCTGGTCAGCCATCTAAGCATTTACAAAATGTTAGCTTTCAACTTCAGACAACAGTGGGTATAGTCTGTCTGACACAGCCTTAGGCAAAAGTCTGTCAGGGAGATCATAAATGTTTTGAAATGTTTTTGGAGGGCTCAGTAATTGTGTGTTGAATTTTACTCAGATCCTGGTTGCTCTTGCTTTCATGAGGTAAATCCACAGGGGTCATCCTCTACTAGGAAAAGAACCAAATGAAAACAAGGAAAACTAATCTGTAATAGTGTATTTAATACTGTGATAGCACAAAGACCTTGAATTACAAGGCATTTACCTTTAAATGCATTAGCCCTATATCACCCTCAGGCTTTCAGAAAACGTGTTAAACTACCCCAGAAAAAAAAAAAGAGATTAAAAAACTTACCTTTTCTTCGTTCCTTTTTATTATGTCATCTATTTTTTCCCCCTAATTGCAACATTTTTCAATGACTGTTAGGAGTCATACAGAAAAAAAAAAAAAAGACAAAGATACTACAAATATTTTATTCTGACATTGTTGCAACAGAAGTAAAGGTTTATGTGCAATAAATTTACAGCAGAAGCAATCTGGAAGGAGGGAGAGAATCAAAGGGGAAGGAAAAATCTGTAAATCCAGGGGATTTCTGGGATGGTGGTTCCTTTTCTGATAGGTGCCACTGATATCTAATGCATCCAATAACACAATATATATATTACACCTGTTGTGGTCGAGGGGAGGAATATTATTTATTAATTACCCTCACAACAATAAATAATAAACAATATGGCAAACAGGTATTAATAGAAATAGTAACCCTTTATTAATGAAATATGCCAAAACTCGTTAAAAGGATGGTTGTATGGTCGGAAGAGATATTTACAATGGAATTATGCAGTCTTATTCTATTATATGCAAACTATTCTATGCAAATTAGGAGGCAACAACTTGGAAAGAGAAAGTCCCGGAGAGCAGGTAGTGCTTGATTACAGTGGGGGGAGGCTCGATAAGAACCGTTAATCCCAAAGGGCAGTGAATTGGTTACTCACAGCTAGTTTCACCCTGCTGGGTTAGCTTTGGGGCTCTCTCATAGGTGCAGCACGGCAGATTGCCAGCAAGAAAGGTTCCCTGCGTGGTCTCAGGCTGGTCTGGCTCAGCGGATGGCGGGCAGTTAACGACTCTCTTGGTGACGGGTGTTTGCTTTGTTCCTGGGGAAACTGAGGCACAGCATGATTCTGGTGGCAAGGGGAAGCAGGCTAGGCTGGTGGCTTCTCTGGCTTGCATGTGTATGGCTCATGGCTTTATCCCAGGCTCTGGACCAGGCACTCAAGGCAAGGCTTGAAGCAAAGCAAGGCTTCGTCAGGCTTGAACAAGGCAAGGCAAGGCAAGGCAAGGCAAGGCAAGGCAAGGGTGACCACCAAGTCACTTGTATATAATACAGATTGCCAGAGATCAGTTGGGCCAACGGGGCACTGAAGCTAATGTAGCTGCCCAATGGAAAAGTGTTCTGCCAGGCTATAGCCATAAAAGGCAGAAGCAAGACCTTGTATCTGGGAGAGCAGTGGTCAGCTTACATGCTCTCACCCCAGATAAACATCTCGTTTACCAGACAGGCAGCAGTCCTTTCCCCTTGGTTCCTTTTCCCACGTTGCCCTGTTTTTCTGCAGGAAGGAGGGGAGAGAAAGGGACCTTGTCTAGACATCTTAAGGCCTGTCTGGGTTTGTACTGGGCCATGTCATGGCCCTCCCAGGACAACAACTTATAACATAAAGGCATACAGATATAATGAGTTAACATGCTATATGACTTTATACTAGGAGTCTTAAATGTAATTCATGTTCACAGTATCATTAAGCAAAGACAACAAGGAAGAAAATCTTTAAAACAATAGAAATCCCATGTGTTGATCTAGCAAAATATTCAGATATCCCTGAGTACAGACATATAACACAACTATTCCAATGACTCTTTCTTCAGACTTGGCATCGTTTTTCACCTGGAGCTCTGCAGCAAAGGATCCTGGGGCAGTGACATTCACATGGTTTGGTCTACTATGGTCAACTGAAAATCCATTTTCTTGGAAATGGCACACCATCCATGTGTTTAAACAAGCAGGTTTGGACATGTATGAGTTGAGGTCATTTCATTCCTCCCATACAATGTTCTTTGGAGGCTGACTTTCCAAAGGGGTTTTGGAGGGAGTAATACTTTTAAGTAAGTCAGGTCTTATACTTTTGGGATTGTACTGCCCAGGAAATCATGTTTTTCGGTAGGACTTCATATCCTTATCTTTTTCATAGGTCTGCAATTACCAGATGTGTTTTTGGAGGGAGGAGTATTTCTACTAGCATGTGTAGGATGCTAATGACTTGTTGCACAGGTTAAATAGTATTTAACAACAGGATTTAACTCCTCCTGGTCTCATATACAAATGCCAGGTAATTTGAAACTCCTATTGAAAGTTTGCCATTGACATCTGCCTAGTTTGCATAGGCCCATATGAAGAGGATTCATGTGGGGTATGTTTCCTTTTTCAGACTATGACTTGGCGTTTAGAAGTGAAGCTGGAGCTACACAGCTACACTGATCAGTGCACCAGCCCCTGTACCCTTGTACATCAAGTAAGACAATCCTGCACTTAGACAAAGTTCAGCTACCTGACTGCTTGTTACACATGAAATAAATTCCTCTTGTGCTTTCTCAGTGTTCCCTTATGAACTTGGTTAAATGTAAATAGCTCATCACAGTAAGGATTTAGCTTGCTTCCAAAGATAGACACCACTGGAAAATGTTAGGGTTTTTTTATTGAATGCACATGATCTAAGCCCAATCAAATCATTAGCTTTTCCTTTATCTTGACAGAAGTGAAATTGTAATATACACTATCTCAAAAACGTTATTCCCTTAGCTATTGGGAATCAGCACATCTTTTAAGAAATGTGATAATTTGTACTTCCAGAAAATAATTTCACTAAAGAGCTTTTCAACTAAAGATACAATTTTCACTCCTTTGCAATTGCTCATTATTCCTTCTAATCACTGAAATATTATTCATTACGCAGTGAGAAAAGAAGTTAGTCTAGAACAATAATAATAGATAATTTAAATACAGTTTGAGCTAGGAATATTTTATTCTATTGTATAAAAATATTCAGCAAGTGGTTTTAGAAGAAAAAGAACAGGGCAACTTGCTTCTAAAATTTATTTTTGTCCTCCCAGATGTGTGTGGTGTTAGGTGGGTCCAGTGGCTTGTGATTGATTTCCTGTGAAGTGATTCACTTCACAAGAGATTTCTGTCCATCATCTTGGCATAAAAATCTTATACTGCTCTACTTACATAAACCTTTCAAGAGCATACATTGGAGGGATGGGAAAGGAAAAGGAAGAGCAGTGCGGAAAAGGAGTAGGCAGCTCACTGCCCTTTGGAGATTATTGTAGAACAGGAGTGTGACAATGAAAAACACAGGGTATACTTCAGTGTTCACCAGAAGTGAAATCTCCCTTGGTCCAAAATCCTGGATGAAATAATCATAAACATTCTTAATCTTAACTGCTTCAAACTTTGTTTAGTGCACAGTTGTATTCTGTGTGGTAGGGTTTTGTTTGGTTTTTTTTTTTTTTTGTTTGTTTGTTTGCTTTTTTTTTTTTTTAGGTTTGGGTTTTCATTTGTTTTGTCTTTGGGGGATTTGGTTTGGTTTGATTTCGTGTTTGTTTTTAGTCTAGTTTAGTTTGGTTTTGCTTAGTTTTGCTTTGATTTGTTTGGTTTGGTTTCATGTTTGTTGTAGCTTCGTTTAGTTTAGTTTAGTTTTGTTTTGCCTTTTAAAAAAGAACTGCAAATGAAACTTGTAGTAGTTACAACAACAGTAACAGTATCTAATCATATTGCTTCCCACCATTAACTACAGCTGTACCAAAAAAAAAAAAACAAAACTTAAAATCTAAAAATGTGAGGGAAACACACTGCTACCACATTCATTAAGCATATTTTTGCTTTTAAATGGCAAATGAGGGAGCAGATTAAGAGAAGGAGAAAGCACTAAGGATATTGGGGGCATCATTCTCTGGAGACTTTCAAAACCCACCTGGATGCATTCCTATGTCTCCTGCCCTGGGTGATCCTGCTTTGTGCAAGGGGGTTGGACTGGATGATCTCTGGAGGTCCCTTCCAACCCCTAACATTCCGTGATCATCTGACAAACCAACCTGCCTTGGGAATAGTCCTGAAAAAGAAATCACTGTGGTGTCAGCAAAGGCAGCTTGCCTTTAAGTACACACACCTCAGCTGCAAGTACTGACAAGCAATAGCATCATTATTGGATGTTAAATGGCTCTTGAACCCACAGGCCCTGGCTTATGAATGCAGAGGGAGGATTGAAGTGACTGGGCTGGCCTGTTTCAGTACACTTTTATACATATGTGCTATGCTGCAGCAGTGCTTTGAATCAAGGGCAAAAAAAGGGGGGAAATATCCAGTAGCTGCAGGGAGAAGAGAAACAGCTGGTGATTATTAGAGCTGCCTTTTATTGTATGAGGTTGTTTAGTGCCAAAGCTTCATCCTTATTGCTCTGATTTCCTCAGTTTACACTTAAATGAGTGATATGTGGGTCTCTACCATGAAAAAATGTCTTCATTAGAGGGAGGTTGCAATTCACTAGCATTTTACTAATTACCTCACTCGTGGCTTTCGGTGCTCTTCAAGTCCTAGTTTTAATCTTACTAATTGTTGGCTTCCAACAGAATGAAGTTACACAGCTGGCACAAGGAGTCCCAAAGAGCTCAAAGTTTGCTTTGCATGATAGATCCAAACTGGATCTGAAAGAATAAGAAATAATGGAATAGAAGACCTAATGCAGCAACAAGGAAAGGAAAGAACTATTGTTACTATCCATATAATAAATAATTACTTTTTTCACTTCCTTAGCATTTTCTGTAAAAATATCTTCAAAGGTTTCATGTATTTATTTATCTATGTATCTATATTTATCTATATATTTAGTTATCTATCTATATATTTATTTATCTCTATATTTATTTATTTATCTATTTATATTAGGGTACATTGATCTTCTTAGTGATGGTTGACCACAACTTATTTGCATTTAAATTCTGGCTTTCTGTAGTAGAAACATTCATTTTGACATTGCAAATTTGATTTTCAAAAAACTTCTGGCCCTGGAAACAGCTACACTGTAGAATTCTACTATGTGTAGCAGCACTTGCATTCCTGATAATGCCTGGAAAACATAATGCTGAACAATTACTTGCAAGCATGTTGTGTAGGTAGAGAGGTCCGGGTCACAGTCTGCTAGAGCTCCTTAATATGACTTCATTGCACTACTGTACATAGGTTGCCCCAATCCATGTTCCTGAAGGCTTTTCTACAGCTGAGTAAATTCAGAGTGCTTTCTCAGTTTGGACCTCTCATTTTTCCCTGAGCATACCATCACTACTTGTAATCTCATCATGGAAATGGTCTTCATTGCCCTGTCTAAAAGTTTTATCCCTAGCACTGCTCACACACACAGACTCACAAACGTGCAAGACAGACACACAAACAGAGTGAAACCTTTTATAGAACCCTTCTAATGACAAATCTATTTGAATTTAGAGTTCATCTTTTCAGGATATATGGCAGTTGAAACAAATGGAAGTATTAATTTCACAAAGATGCTAAAGCAAGTGTTTCAGATGACAAAAAATCAAAGAAATTGAGCAGAATAAACCCAGTATTTTATATTGTTTCCCTTTTTTGTGTGATTGGGGTCAAGAGACTGTTAAGGCATGATTGTCTTCTGTCAAATGAATTTCTGCCTTCTATGGTTCACCAGATTCCTGGTATAGCAATGAAAGCACAAATGACTATTTTTTGTCCCTCCTGAGCTCTCTCCAAATTTCCATTCTCTTCAAAGTTCTGTCTTTATTCTCTTTTTATTTTTTTTTAAATAGGCTTACTCTGTTGTTCATGTACTGGAAAATTCCAACTCTCTCTTAGGCCACACACTTACCTGGACAGAGTCTTTAAAGATTCAACATCATGATCTAGAGCTGTTCTTTCTGAAGGTGTAGCTCTTTCACGCCTCAGACACTGCATGTGGATAAAGGCATATTTTTCTCTAAAGAACAGGGTTTAAAGGGCTTTCAGCTTTTATTTTTATTTCTTTTTAAAGGAAAAACATTCTTTTTTGGTATTCTGCAAAGTATTTTAAGCACAGACACTTGGAAAGAAATACTTTTTCCCTTCAGAATCTAAAAGCACACAACAGAGAAAAGGTAGGAAAAGACCAAAAAATAAAACTTCCCCTTTAGAAATTCACCCTTAGAAATCTGATATACATTCTGATGACAGAGCACTATGTTCATCACTGATAAATGTAAGGTTTGCTTCAAGATTTTTTCCTGAGGTGCCTTTCTCTATAATTATTCAACTAGCATAGTTCCTCAGAAAGAGAACAGATGGATTAAATAAACAAGCTGATTGGAAGAAATGGATGATATAACCACAAAATCACGGAATTAACCAGGTTGGAAAAGACCTTTAAGATCATCAAGTCCAACCTATCACCCAACACCATCTAATCAAATAAACCATGGCACTAAGTGCCTCATCCAGGCTTATTTTACACACCTCCAGGGACAGTGACTCCACCACCTCCCTGGGCAGCACATTCCAATGGACAATCTCTCTTTCTGGGAAGAATTTCTTCCTAACATCCAGCCTAAACCTCCCCTGGTACAGCTTGAGACTGTGTCCTTCTGCCACTGGTTGCCTGGGAGAAGAGACCAACCCCCACCTGGCTACAACCTCCTTTCAGGCAGCTGTAGACAGCAATGAGGTCTGCCCTGAGCTTCCTCTTGTCCAGGCTAAACACCCCCAGCTCCCTCAGCCTCTCCTCACAGGGCTCTGCTCCAGACCTCTCCCCAGCTTTGTGGCCCTTCTCTGGACACATTTGGGCATCTCAACATCTCTCTTGAACTGGGGGGCCCAGAACTGGACACAGCACTCAAGGTGTGGTCTAACCAGTGCTGAGCACAGGGCAGGATGACTTCCCTGCTCCTGCTGGCCACACTATTCCTGATCCAGGCCAGGATGCCATTGGCCTTCTTGGCCACCTGGGCACACTGCTGGCCAGTATAAAATAATATTGGACTTAAATAATGAGAATAATTTGCTTTCAAATTGCAGTGCTTTTATTTTTCAAAGGCAAAATAAAATCTGTAACATTTAATTTCAGAATATTTTAGATGAGAAAAATTCTGTAACTGTTCCTCATAGCACATCAGATCAAAACAATACAAATTAACCATGAGGTTAATTTTTCAGTCAGCAGCTAAAACTGTGGAGCTGTAGATTAAACAAACAGATATTCTAATATACACAGTAGATATTTCAGGATTATAAAGCACAGCTTGTGTGATGCTTGCCACATTATAAAATAATTAGAGTTCTACTGAATCTTTTCAAAATACCTGATTGAAGCTTAATTTTACTGAAGGTTGTTGGTTTGATAAGCTTAACAAAGTGTTACTTGAGTACAAAGGGGAAGGATTCTCTTACAGTTATGGCGTGACTAAGGGATTATGATCCCCTGAGTCCATTTTCTAAACCTACAAGCTTTATTAGGAAGCAATTTAGTAGATTAGGAGCATTCAACTCAGAAATAGAGAACTAAATACTTCAATAAAACCCCCATTGCAATAGATGAATATCTATTCATTTGGTATTCTGACTGGGAGAATTCCTTCATCTGTAAGGCTATAATCAGGTGTTCACTGTCATGGGTCAGTGCCAGTCATCTGAAATGCAATGCCCTGATTTAACCTTTGCTCTTGCAGCAGTTTACCCTTGGGGCTGATACTTCTGTTTCTTACCCTTTTCCCAGATCAAACTTAACACATTTCTACCTGCATGTGTAAAAGTTAGATTTGAAGTATAAGCCTTTAAAATTGTTTCAAAGCAGGAATAACATCACAAAAGGATACCAAAACCTCTCAAAGAAGATTAAAATGAGAAAGAAAAATCCTCTCAAATGGAATTTCAGTGGGCTTCAGCAGCAAAGTGAATAAATTTCATGCCAACTACTTGCCTGTATTTGGAAACAAAACAAGATGTCATCTTCTGTTATCTGAAGATTTCTTAGATGCCTAACTCTTCGTTTATTATTGTCTGAGCTAATTCCTGCCTGCATCAAATTTGGCTCTCTCAAGAGGGTTCTCTGTCAAGTCTTAAAGGTGAACATGGCTAACTACCTTCTTTCTGAGGGAATTCCCTTGTGTGGGAAGATTCCATCACACTCTTGATAAATATTTGAGATGTCAGCTAAACTACAGGTCTGGACCAAAGGATGGAAAGTGTCATCTGAGCATCTACTAGCTGTGCAGAGAGAGGAGCTCAGAAACAGCTGCTTTTCATTTAGGTAGGTGGTTTTAACTATTGACTCAGCACGTCAGCTTTTGGATTAATCTTCTTGAGGCAAAAGAGGTGAATCTGGGGCTCCTGTGGAGAAGTCAACTATCTAAAGAAAGCACTGCAATACTTCATCTATAAAAGCCTAAGGGCTTTACTCAATCTGGTATTTCACTGTGCCAAACTGGCAATGAAACTTAAAGAACAGTATCAGCCACTGGGAGAGTGGAAGAAGGGAAGGAAGTAGTTGAGAGAGTCAAGGAAGTTCAAGTAGCTTCATTGCTTAGCTGTCTTTGCCAGGTTGTCCTACCCCACACATATCAGCCTTCACTATTTTATGCGATTAACTTGCTCCTTTTTTTTCCCCCTCACCCATTCACAAAGTCAGCACCATTCCCAGCCCTCTCCTCAGTCCCCTGCTCCTACTGCTTTCCTTCGCAGGGTTAACCAGGAAGGTCCAAATCCTATTTCTTAAGACCAAACAAAATGCATAAGGACAATGCATGCCAAGTATTAATTTGTTCCAGGGTGTCCAGTGCTCCTTGGTTGGACTACTGTAATAAAAGCATCTTTTTTCCATAAACTACTATATATTTTCTAGAAATTGCTCAATTGAAGATAATTATATAGTACTTCAAGCTCACAGGGACTTGAATGATATTTTTAAGGCAGGGCCAACACAGACAGAGGTAGAGAACTAAGGCTGGACTGTAGCAGATATTTTATAATGCAGTGACCCCTCCTCAGCAGTGAAGAGGCATCAGGAAAAGGAGAGAGGACTGACAGGTTGAAATGAAAACTGATTTAATAAAATAGCCAAACTGGTACCAACTCCAATACAAACCATATAATCAGCCCAGCAAAATGATGCAGTCACAATATTCAGGAGTACAGTCCTGAAAAGAAGGAAAGGAATAAATAGAAAACAAAACAAAAAGGCCCTTCTCCTCCTCAGCAAAATTCCTCCTTTGTACTGAGTGTGATGCTCAGGGTCTGGGATAAACCTATGAGCCAACCTATGAGCCAGCTCCAGCCAGCTGCCCTGGCTGACTCAGAACTGCTAATGGCTTGCAGCCTGTGATGCCATGCCAGCAAACCCAAGACTTTAATGAAGCTGTAATCTTACCCTTTCTTCTTCCTCAGTTAATGTTGACCTCCTCTGTCTGTGTATCAGCTTGGTAAGTTGTGTATCAGCTTACCAAGAGCCACTTCACTAACGCTGAAATTTGCTTTGGTGTGGAGGTTCATCATTAAATGTATGGATAATTTAATTTACGTTCCCTCACAGTTTAGAAGCCCTAGCACTGGTATTAGATTATTATAAAAGTACTACTAGAAAACCAATTAAAAAAAATCTCTGTTACATGAAGTTTTTTTTTGCCTGTGAAATCAGTCATTAATAAAATGAGTGCATTTTCACAGGTATTGCTTTGTGAGCAAAATAGGTATTTAAAAATAAATGATTTCTAAACCATAAGAAATGTTCAGTCTTTTCTGATGAAATTTGGTTATATAAGTTATTTTTTATTTTTTTCCCAGAGGTGGCCCAGAACACTGGCTGGAAATTAGAGATCAATAAACTTCAGAGTCAAGCCATCAGTCTTATTTTATAATAACTAAGAAATGGACTGAACTTCATGTGAAATAATTAGTGATCTCACCATTTTGGACACAAATCAACTACATGGTCAAAAGGATTATTTAGTTTTAGCTGAAAACATTTAAATTGCTTTATTTAAATGCATATTCAACAAATGTTTTAGAAACAAACACCTCAATATGAGGAGAAACTTCTTTACAGTGAGGGTGACAGAGCACAGGGACAGGCTGCCCAGGGGGGTTGTGGAGTCTCTGTTTCTCTTCTTTCTTGAAGACACCCCACCCCCCTTCCTTAAAAACAGCAATTTTAATTTATTTAAATTTAATTAAATTAAATTTAAAAAATCATTTCAAAGACTACAATTTACAGTAACCTCCAAGACATGGTGTAATTTTATGTTGTAACTAAACAGAGAACTCAGGATTTTTTAACTCCTGCTACAACAAAGTATAAAAGACAAAAAAAAAAGAAAAAGGTTCTCTGAATAATGTGATTTTGAAGCTCTGCAACCTTGAACTAAGGGAAGCAGCTAGATTTAGGGATGAAGAACTTATCACCTCATTTGGTAAACCTCAGATAAGTTCCCAAGTTATTTCCTATATGAGCCTGTAAAACAACCTGTAAACAACATACTCATGAAACATATTTTCTTATCTTTTACAGCAGTATATTTTGCAGTATGCATTATTTAATGCAGTCTGAAGATTTCAGCATATTTTCAAACACCTCACTAAACACTGACTGCTGTCTTTCAATAAGAAACAGAATTCTTTATAATTTCAGTCCTCAAATGACAAAATTCCCTCTCATCTTAACTAAGTGAATTATGTATTTGAAAGCATAACTCTACAGTCCAACCATTCATTTGTATCTCCTCCAAGAAATCTAGTTCTCTAACTTGGTTTTAAATCTCAGTCTTCAAAAAGTGATAGGATACTCATGAATGTTTATAAATACATCAGGGGTGGGACCTGAGAGGATGGAGCCAACCTGTTCTCAGTGATGCCCAATGACAGGACAAGGGGCGGTGGTGGAAGCTGAGGCATAGCAAGCCCCATGGAAACACGATGAAAAATTTTTCCCTGTGAGGGTGACAGAGCACTGGAACAGGCTGCCCAGGGGTTTGTGGAGTCTCCTTCTCTGGAGACTTTCCAAACCCACCTGGATGCATTCCTGTGCAGACTCCCCTAAGTGCTCCTGCTCTGTCAGGGGGGTTGGACCTGATGATCTCTTGAGGTCCCTTCCAACCTCTGATATACTGTGATACTGTGATACTGTGATTAATATCCTCAAAAAAAAATCATTCTGAAAACATTTTAAAGAAATTACTTGAATGCTACCATTTTGCCTGAAATTGCTGTTTAATGTATGCTAAACTATCCTAACAGCCACGTTTGCAGTGGGTTGATGAAGCAATAAATATTTCAAACAGCTTTTCACATTATTTTCAAACCAAGTTTCTTTTCTGTGTTATTAACAGACATTTATTCTGATATCTTGCTCTGCACATTCCTTTTAGTGTACTACAGAAGGAATGTCTGCAAATATCTGAGGGGTGGGTGTCAAGTGGAGGGGGGCCAAAGTCTTTTCAGTGGTGCACAGTAATAAGACAAAGAACGATTGATACAAACCTTAACATGGAAGGTTTCACCTCAGCATGAGGAGAAACTTCTTTACAGTGAGGGTGACAGAGCACTGGAACAGGCTGCCCAGAGAGATTGTGAAGTCTTCTCTGGATGCTTTCCAAACCCAGCTGGATGACTTCCTGTGCAGACTACCCTAAGTGATCCTGCTTTTGGCAGGAGAGTTAGACTCAATGATCTCTGGAGATCCTTTCCAACGTCTAATGTTCTATGATTCTAAGAATGTGTTTAAGTTGCAGAAGGAAAGCATATAGTGTTGCTGTGTTACACTCCTTCACATCCCTGTTTATTTCTTTACTGCTATAGGGGGTTTAGTCTGTTAGTATTTTTTTAATCCTTGGCTGGATTCCAGTGCCTTTTTCAATAGCCTGTCCTCTATCTGCCGCTATCACTGTCTTTTCTTGATCTTTTCTTGCTCCACTATGCAGACTTTCTTGCAACTCTTTTCCAAGACTTGCTAGCTTTCTGAGAAGAGGAAACCCTGGCTGCACAGATGTGCTGCACAGAAATTAGACCTTGGGGTCAGAGACCCATATCCCTGGCATGAGAGGAACATGGAAATGGACGTGGCTGCTTGTGGAAAGGGATGTGGCAGCTTGTGGAACATCTCTGTAAGGAGGAGAGAGGTCCCTGGGAAATATCTCTTCAGCCTGCAGGACTCCTTCCTCTCCTCCTTTTCCCCCACCAGCCAGTAAGACCATTGTCAGTTAGGTTGGGTAAGAAAAAGTATCTGACAGAAAGTTTTCTTGGACAAAGAGAGTGACAGAATTAATAAGAAATACATTATGGGACTGCAAGGTCAGGCAAAAAGAGGGCTTATTTCAAAATGAAACCAGGAACTACTAATTGTGAGATTTTTTTCCCCCCTTCTTTTCTAAGAGGAATGTCATAAAATGTGCAAGTCCAGAAAGCTGCATTTTTCCTACAATTTTCTTCAGCAAGATTCTCTACATTGAATGGAGAGAGGCAGGATCATTGGCAGGAGTCAATCCCCAACAGTAGAAAAAAAAAATACACTGCTCTTCTAACTTCTTCTGGACTGGACATTTTTTTCTTCCTCTGTTTATTCTGCCGAACTATGTAGTCTTTTACCAAAATTTTCAAAATATGGGTGTGGTTTTGTAATGAAAGCAACAACAACAAAAAAATTCAAAAGATATTGTGGCAACCAGATTTGCTTCATCAGAACTTATACAAGTGAAGGAACATTAGCTCAAATCAAGTGCTTAAAGGACTTACAATTGAATCAAAATAAGATGTGAACTTAAGTCTCCTGTGCTCCTGTTGTGACATCTGATTTATTTCAGCCTGAACAATAACTTTGTGAGTGTATTGCTATTTTTTCTGCTTAATTCTGAACAGTATGACCCCACAAGCTGAACCATTCAGCAGTCTCTGTTTCTACTCAGTCAAATTCTTCCTGAAAACAGCTTTTCAGGAATTGTATCTGACCATGATTTATAATCAAGAAAAAAAAAGAATTGTAGGAGCAAATAATAAATTTTATGAGACCATCTGAAGTGATTGGAGAAGAAAACAGTCACACAAGTTCTCTTTTATGTCAAAAAAAAGAGATTGCTTGTTGTTTATCTCTTCAAAAAGATCAATTGCCATAGAAAAGATATTACCTGCACTACAAACCTTGTTTTATTTGTATTCTTTAACCTATCATTGTCACATCAAAACTGTTCATGCCAAACAGAGTGTGAAAATGATGATCTTTAATTCTGTGTTGTCCTGGCTGGCTGCAGCTGAACTCTTTAGCAGAGATCCAAGATGTGATATATTGATGAATATATAAAGACTATATTTTGTAAATTATCCTTGGAAGCTTGATATCTTTGAAGCAATATTCTTCCAAGACATGGAGTTATGTTCTCATATTCATAAGGGCTCCTATTTTTTTTTCTCTCTTATTTACCTTCTACAAAACAAACCAAACCAAACAAAAAAAAAAAACACCTGCTTTTTCTTCAAAGCCCAGTTTTTCTTCAAGTCAGTTAATCTCTCTAAAAAGATCACAGTATCACAGTATATCAGAGGTTGGAAGGGACCTCCAGAGATCATCAGGTCCAACCCCCCTACCAGAGCAGGATCACTTAGGGTAGTCTGCCCAGGACTGCATCCAGGTGGGTTTGGAAAGTCTCCAGAGAAGGAGACTCCACAAGCCCCCTGGGCAGCCTGTTCCAGCGCTCTGGCACCCTCACTCTAAAGAAGTTTCTCCTCATGTTGAGGTGAAATCTTCTATGTTCTAGTTTGAACCCATTGTTCCTTGTCTTATCACTGTGAACCACCCAAAAGAGCCTGGCCCCCTCCACTTGACACCCACTCCTCAGATATTTATAGACATTGATCAGATCCCCTCTCAGATAAGTATTTGTGAGATGTAGGAGTGGACAGGGTGATTATGAATAGATAGAAAATGCATCATGAGAGACCTGGATACTTACATTATTTATACAGAAATGATTTTATCTTTTTTTCCTTGTTACCTTCCACCACTTTCTATTACATCTCACATCTTTGTGAGTTAGGAAAATATAGCAGCCCTTTTAAATAGCTCAGTCAACTAAACCAAAAGAAGCTAAATCACTTTCCCAACACCACAGAGAAGATCTCTGGCAAAGTAAATATTTATTGTTGGTAGCTCATTTCCCACTTGCACACACAAATTGGTCCTTCCTTTCCAATGTAAACAGTCTGACAGAGAAGAAGTATTTTGAAGAAAAGGTGTGGGTAGGGAGGTGGAAGGATTGGTGTTTGAGGTTTTTAAAACTGGTTTTATTGTATTTTCAGACTTTTTAAATTTTCTACCTTGTTTTCAATTATAAAACAATTAAATGCCTTTCTCCTTTTCTCCTGTTCCAATAATTTGATCAATATGTTCACTTTCTCTTTTAACATTGCTTTTAAAGGGTATTTATTATTATTGTGTTTATAATGTCTGCTCTTGAAATAGTAGTTCCTCAATTTGCTTTAAATTATTATAAAGCTTTTATTCTGTGTCTACTTTTTTTTCTGCTGTATTATACAATCTATGTAATAAGTTTCTTCTCTCTATTTAAATAGGAACAGTAGTATAGCTTTTAAAAATACTGCAGTTCTTAATGTATTATACACTAGTTTCTTCCCACACTCATTATTTTCTAGAGGAATTCTGTTGTATGTAAATGTTTTGTAACCTCAAAAATCCTAATAGCTTAAAAATATATAGAAATGATACGAAGAAGTCTTGCTCATACCCAGTAAATTCAGGAGAGTTTCACTGAAAAAGACTTCTGAATGCTCTCCTTAGCATTAAATAATTCAGCCACAATGTACTTTTCATTACCTCTATTTTGCAAGCCTGTGTAACATCACTGCAACTATTTATTTATTTATTTGTTTGTTTGTTTGTTTGTTTGTTTATTTATTTATTTGTTGTCTGTGCATTCTAAGCACTATTTCTTTGATCAATGATATTTCATCCTGCCAGCTTTCTCTTCCAGGATCACTATTCTTCTCATTCTATGCTTTTGATGACTTGAGGCCTTGAGCAACCTGGTCTAGTGGGAGACGTCCCTGCCCATGGCAAGGGGGGGTTGGAAATAGATGATCTTTAGGGTGCCTTTCAACCCAAACAACTCTGTGAATCTTTGAAGCTTGTTTTCCAACATATGGTCAAGAGTGGTCTCTGTGACTGCTGGTAAACAGGGCACTGTCCTTACTCAGGAGGATCTCTCTGCTCTGCCATGGCCTTGCTCCAAGACTTCGAGCATGTGGTCTGTGATGTAGATACCAGCTACAGATGGTATGCCTGATGATGATGCTGTAATTACAGTATCAAAAAAAAAACCCCAACAATGTTATTCAGAATAAAATACCAAAGTGTCCCATTTCTTTAGTGAGAGAAGCCCTGAGGAGAGGGACTTGGGGGTGCTGGTGGACGAGAAGCTCACCATGAGCTGTCAATGTGCATTGCAGTCCAGAAAGCCAACCAGAGCCTGGGCTGCATCAAGAGAAGTGTGGCCAGCAGGTCAAGGGAGGTGATTCTCCCCCTCTGCTCAGCTCTGGTGAGACCCCACCTGGAGTACTGTGTCCAGTTCTGGAGCCCCTATGACAAGAGGGATATGGACATGCTGGAAGGTGTGCAGAGAAGGGCCACCAGGATGAACAGAGGGCTGGAGCACCTCTCCTATGAGGACAGACAGAGAGTTGGGGCTGTTCAGTCTGGAGAAAAGAAGCCTCCAAGGTGACCTTCTTGTGGCCTTCAAGTATCTGAAGGGGGCTACAAGAAAGCTGGGGAGGGACTTTTCAGGGTATCAGGTAGTGACAGGACTAGGGGGAATGGAATAAAGCTGGAAGTGGGGAGATTCAGACTGAACATGAGGAAGAAGTTCTTCCCCATGAGAGTGGTGAGAGCCTGGAATGGGTTGTCCAGGGAGGTGGTTGAGGCCCCATCCCTGGAGGTGTTTGCAGCCAGGCTGGATGAGGCTCTGGCCAGCCTGACCTAGTGTGAGGTGTCCCTGGCCATGGCAGGGGGGTTGGAACTGGCTGAGCCTTGTAGTCCCTTCCAACCCTGACTCATTCTACGATTCTATGATTTTATAACTTTGCTTTGTGCTCCCAAAGCCAGGAAGAAATTTGCAACTGACTTCAGGGAGAGCAAGAACAGGGTTCAAATGAGATCAGTTGCTAAAAGCTCTTGCTGTTATCAAAACAATAGTTCACCTTATTTAATTTTCAGTAGGCATATAAAATTAAGTATGTGGGTACTTGCTAAGTGAGGTCATAAGTCAAGGAGCTAAGCCCCTAGGAGTGATCTAAGTAATGTTGTTTTGCAGTCCTGATTAACTAAGGAGATAACACTGCATCTCTTTTTCCAGGCTCATTGGGAAAGGGATGGATTTTGTTTGCTCTAATAACTCATGAGGAGATTTCTAATCAGACCCTTATGGTTTCTTTATTCAGTGCAAGGTAATGTAGTAACTCAGGGTATTCAGCTGGAGTGTATGAAATAAACCATTCCTGGTAAAGAATCATGTGGAGGAATACAATGCCTTTAAGTAATTATCAGACCTACTCTCACACATAAACCCCATGATCACTTATGGCTGGTTACCCAACGAAACAGAAACCTGAACTAAAACAGATTACAAAATGGTAATACAGTGCATCACCAACATAAATTCTTTATTTTCTCTTTCTTTTTCTTGTCTCTGTACTTGTCAGTCAACAGATGTGTCCGAAACATGACTACTTAATAACTGTTCTGAAACACAGATGGGACCTGGAGGGTTTTATTTTTACCAAGCCAAAGAAGTAAATTATATCAGGTGCACTGCATGCACAATCTTCACTGAAATAAACCCATAACGGATCCTAACTATAAACTCTGAATATGTCTAATGGAGGCAATACTTTGAATCTTAAATAATAAAACAGGAGTTCTTCACTTCTCTTTAATCCCTTCTGGGAAGCCCAGTTAATTAAAGCTGTTTATTACAACTTGATCAAAAAGCCTAAATTCTGTGTGTCCTACATCTAGCTGCTACAATATTCTCTGTCATTGAACCCTCATGAGGCCCTGAAGACTTTGACTTGGTAATGCAGCCATCAAAGAGAGAGACTAACTCACACTTTAGTCAAAGCTCCTTGTTTCAAGGTGCAGTACAAAACATGCTTTAGGCTTTCCAAGGCTGCAGTCTATTTCCTCCTTAACTTTAAGCCAAAACCCTCCTTGCAGTACCCAATTTAGCATTTGAATCAAATTAATTATCTTACAGCGAGACTGGTGTGGAGGATGGAAATGTCTTATTTAGCACAGAACATTAATTGATGCAGTGGAATGCTCTACTTGAGCAGCTGCTGTTCTGATTTATATGTTCCTTCAGCTACACACATGTGCACACACAGAGTCATGCAATGTCAAGATGAAGAGTTCACAAGTGAAACAGAAAAGGAAAAGTGAGTATTTACAGCTGCATTTCAGTCTTTATCATGAGAAAAAAAAATATTGCACTAAGGCAGCTTTACAATATGTTCTTCAAAGAGAAGTATGATTGCTGATTAACATTTTTTCCTGTACTTGTTAACCAAAACCAAGGTCATTATGAGCTTAAGCTCTAAAAAAAAAAAAAAAAAGAATAAATAAATAAAATTTTAAAAAATCTCATTTGCCTAGAATTTCTTTGGTGCAGCTGATACTGCACACAGCTTTTCAGTACTGATTCAAATCTAAGGATACAGAAGAAAGCAAAATCTTTAATCTGTGAGCAGTTTATCAACTTTTTCTATATGGTGTTTACACTGTAGGAAAATTCTGTATTGAATAATAAAGTTTGACAGAGAGCACTCAGAAATGATAATCTAGAGAGGGAGAATTAATCTTACCCTATGTTCATCTTCCTTTTGTCTCACTGAACACAATCAAAAAATATAAAATCCCTAACTCCTGAGCAAGTCCTGTCTTGGAATTCAAGCCAAGATAATGCATGCATGTCTTATACCACACCCAAGAAGTTTTCATTCATTGTAAGATTCTTGTGGCTTCTGCCTGTATCTTACAGGGTATTGTACCAGAAAGTTTTAAATGTCAGCTGCTGCCATTTTACATTAAAGATAGATCTTGCAAATGAAGTCTTAATGCTTTAGCTGTTGACAACCACTGAAAAAGCCAGATGATTTAAGTCATCTTAAATATCTCCCATAGTAGCTTCCCTTTACAAAGGGTAAGTGGATTTAATTTCCCCATTTCCAAAAAAGCTTAAACCTCCCTGGTAGTACAGCAAGTCCTGTAGACAGATTGAAGGCTCAATTACTTTTCTTAATTTTTAAAATGAAATTACTCCAAAATGCAAACAAGTAACAGCTCCTGGAAAAATGGTATAACCGCATGGAAGCACAATCAAACATCTTTAAAAATAAAAGTAACCCTTGAATTCAAGAGTAGACACTGGATTAGTTGTTTCCTACTCTTAGATAAGAGATCTGCTTTCTCCCTAACAGCATGACCCCATACCTCCACAGAAAAGCTTAAGGTGCTGTAGTTACACAGCAAAATCCATCAGCTGTCATTCTCACCTTACTGCAAGGTTTCTGCCACCTCACCAGCAGTGTGTCAACACCAGGGATAAAATCCTGTTTGTCCCCATTTTCTCCACTGACTTTTCTGAATCTTTCCCTGTCTGGTCAGACCAAGCAACATGTAGTCATCTTCATTTGTCACTTGGAGAGCCCTGTGCAAAGGTCTCAACAATATGCCAGAACTTCCCAAATGAATCACCTACCCTTCTGCTTCACTGGAATTAACATCACTCCTATGAGGCTTTTTATGTAATCCTAGCCATGTCCTCACTTTTCCTGCTTCACCCAAGAACACCTGAGGCTCTCTCTGTGCAGCTGTTGTGCTTTGGAAATAAGGTGGTGTTCAATTTTCTCCACAGTTTGCTATTAGCACTCTGTAACTGCTAGTGGCAGGCTGAAAGGAAGAGTTGCCAGTCACTTCCTTGCCAGAGCTCAGCCTCATGTTTCAACACACAGGGAAACTGCTGTCTGGAGACCAAACCAAAAGGATCAACATCCTAGGGCAAGCAGATAGAAAGGATGACTCTATATTATTTCTTTTTTTTTAATTTTCCCCCAAATCTACTTCTCAAGTATGTGTGGTAGTTTCAGGCTATGCCTAGAAAATTTCCCACAGATCTTGAACAGAAAGTGGTAGAGTGTGAATAAATCACCATTGGGTGTAAAAAGGAAAACAAGTTCTAAAGAAACCCATTGGATAGATCAGAGACATAAAACTTAGTTCTGTAAGCTATCTGGTGGACAACAAGTTCTCCATGGAACAACAATGTGCTCTTGTGGCCAAGAGAGCCAATGGGATCCTGGGATGTATCAAGAAAGCTGTGTCCAGCAGGGCTAGGGAAGTTCTTCTACCTCTCTACTCTGCCCTGCTGAGACCACACCTGGAATCCTGTGTCCAGTTTTGGGCTCCCCAGTTCAAGAAAGACAGAGACCTGCTGGAGAGAATCCAATGGAGAGCCACAAGGATGATTTGGGGACTTGAGCATCTCCCCTGTGAAGAGAGACTGAGAGCCCTGGGGCTGTTTAGTCTGGAGAAGAGAAGACTGAGAGGGGATCTGATCAATGTCTATCAATATCCAAGGGGTGGGTGTCAAGTGGAGGGGGCCAGGCTCTTTTGGGTGGTGCACAGTGATAAGACAAGGAACAACTTATTCAAACTTGAACATAGAAGATTTCAGCTCAACATGAGGAGAAATTTCTTTCCAGTGAGGGTGACAGAGCCCTGGAACAGGCTGCCCAGGGGAGCTGTGGAGTCTCCTTCTCTGGAGAGTTTAAAAAACCACCTGGATGCATTCCTGTGTGGACTATCCTAAGTGATGTTGCTCTGGCAGGGGGTTTGGACCTGATGATCTCTTGAGATCCCTTCCAACCCCTGATATCCTGTGAGACTGTGGGACTGTGACCTTTCTCCCTTTTGAGCTTCCTCGCTCTGGCTGGTGTTTCTGCTGGCTCTTTGCTGACCTTGGCTGCATTTCTGTGTTTTGGCTAAGTACTAACCAAACAATTCTCTGCTCTCTCTCTTGTCCCTTTGTGTCCAGGGGGGTAAGAAGGGGAGTAGGGAAGGCAAAGCTATTAACTCCCCTGGTTTTGGGTCAGGGGGGTTCTTGTGCTGTTTATAAATTGTAAATACCTGTAAATATTGTAAATATTTTGTGCATATTCCTTGCATTTCACTGTAGATTGTAGTTTTCCTTGTAAATACAGCTTTCATTTGCTTTCAACTGGGTTGGGCTGGCAATTTAATGTTGGGGGGAACTTTCAACCCACCACAGTATGTTTGTCACATTAGCAACACACTCTTCATGGCATGTGCTTGCAATACAATCTGTTAAGGTGAATCTCATAACACTGCTATGGTTCAAGTGAATTTGTTTTGTTTAATGTTATTTTTTTGTCCCTTCATTTTAGCCATATTTAAATGCATAGCAGTAGACTCTTTCATGAATTCATATAATCCCTAGGAAAGCAAGAATGTCTTCCTGTGTCCCTGAAGGACATCCAGTAGAGATACTGATTTACTAACATGTCCCCTGACAAAAGGGCATTTAATTTCAGAGCTGTCTTATAAATGAATACTACTTCTTCAGTTTAATTCCCTAGACATTGCTTACATGACACAGTTAAACAACAAAGCTTTAATGTATGTCAAAGTATTTTATCACAAGAAAATCAGTAGGAACATCAGAGAATCTACACATTAAATTACAGGGAACACAATGAAGAACGTTACAAGGCATGATTCTACCTTCATTAAAATACACTTCAGGGTAAGTAGATCAGAAAATATTTTCAGAATTGCCATCCTGACAAATAACATTCACACTAGAATGATGGAAGATGGATGACTGAGGATCATCCTCAAAGCCATGAAAGAAATAAATTCTTTTCAGTAGTCATCATTTGAAAGCCTGCTATAGATGATCTATGAATACATATTCTGACTGATCTAGGAAAAAGTGTGGCAATTTGTGCTGCATTCAGAGGGTGGAAATTTGTCATTTTAATTCAAGATAATGAGTTATTAATTCCCAATGAAGACTGTTATTTTGGTTTTGCTAAGAGCTGAAGAAGCAGAACATGAATTGAAAAGAATTTGAAATTGAACTTCAGGAAAAAAAAAACAACTCATGACAGTATTTCTGATTTTCTGCTCTTGAGTTCAAATATGTTTCCTCAGAATTAGTAGCTTAATCAAATATTACAATCACAGATAATGAAAGATCACCTAGAGTACTACATCCATCTCTGGAGTCTGCAATACAAAAAGGATATGGAACTGTTAAAGCACATCCAGAGACGGGTCACAAAGATGGTCAGAGGGTTGGAGCATTTCTCCTAGGAGCATTCTCCTGGAGAAGGGTCTAGAGAGATCTTATAGTAACCTTCCAGCATTTGAAAGGAGCCCAAAGGACAGCTGGACAGGAAGTCTTCACAAACATGTGCAGGAATGGAATGAGAGGTAATGGCTTCAAACTGGAAGAAGTTAGATTTAGATTAGGCATTGGGAAAAGATCCTTTACCACAAGGGTGCTGAGGCACTGTAACAGGTTTCCAGGAGAAGCTGCAGAGACTCAAGCCCTAGAAGTGTTCAGGGCCAGGTTGGATGGGGCCTTGAGCAACCTGATCTAGTAGAAAGTGTCCCTGCCTATGGCAAGGGATTGGAACTAGATGATCTTTAAGATCCTTTCAAAGTCAAACCATTCTGTGACTCTATGATAAGGGATCAAATGCAAACTGCAGTTGTCAATGACTGCAGCATTTCAGAGAAACTTGCTAAAACTATCTCAAATCCTCTCTCTTTCCACTCTTCCCTTTTCCTTTTTCTTATCTACATTGGTTTTATTTTCCTCCACCTTCTGGTGTTTGTACATGGAACGTATGATAAATGTATCTAACTCTTTTATGCTCTCTGACAGAGTAAGAAAAGCACACACTCCAACCTCTCTTAAAACAAAACCATGATGCAGTCATCTGTTCTGAAAATTATTTGTCTTCAGTTCCATAGATCTTTACCATAGATTCTACTACTATGACTACCAGTAATAGCAATAACACTGTTACTTACTATGTATTCTACAAAAATGTTGACTGTATTAAGTGTATTTGCCAAAATGACAGGAGTGGAAAGGATAACTTACCATTCCAGTGTGAAGGGAAAGGAAGTAATTTGCTGTAGCAAACAAACAAAATGATGGCAAAATGTAGTAAATGAAATTGTAAGAGAATGATCTTATCCTACACTCTGTCTGTGATTGTAGGCATTCAACTGCTTATACAGACACCATAACAAGAGAAAATTCAGAGACAATGTAAGAGAAGTCAGGAAAGAGGTTCTCTGAATGTTTAAAAGGAAAATCTCACTTGTAAGGAGACAGTAGGCACAAACATACTTGTCTGAACATCTGAAAGGCAAGAAACAAAGGCTGGGTGTTGATTGACTGCTGGTAATTGGTCTATTGCTATAGATATGATTAATTTTTTTCAGGCCACAGTAGAAAGAGTAGAAATTGGAATGTGAGATAATAAAGGTCTGAAAAAGCAAGAGAGATGGCAGTGAAAAGACACATTTTGTTATTGATATGCATAAAAATAGAAGTCTCTAAAGACTGAGGGAATCAGGCATAGCCACTAAGCAGTAAGCTGGGACTGGCAAGATGATGGTGCTCACATTGTCTGTGAAATGAAAAAGAGGAGTTTTAGAATCAAATTTAGGAATTTTGACTGCACCCTGCATAGAAATCACAGCTCAGACACAGGGAATCATGCCCAGAGAAGGACAGGAGTCAGATTAATTTGTACATGATAAAATGAAGATGGCAAGAAATCCAGTGTTCCTGATTGTAATCTTGGTGGTGCACTGCAGAAATTTTTGAGGTTACCTGGAGTAAAATTTGAGAGGCACTTGAAATGGTAGCAGAATTATGATTGGAGAAACACAAAAGCTATGAGAAAGACAAAATTAAGAATAAAATTTTAACTTGTGGGCTCAAGGTCATCTACTAGACTTAGAAAAGCAAGAGTAGAATATTGATTCTGAACTTTGCCCAAGAGGAAGTAGTGAAAGACATTGAACACAAAGATTTTGTAATAGAATAAATTAATCTGAGATTTTTTTTTTCCCTGACATGAAAGAAAAAAATATTTGATCTTAAGAGTTTTCAGACTTGCCCACAAGAAGCCAGAAAATACAGTTTAAGTCAAAGAAAGGACATATGATGAGTAAAAAAATCCCAAAACCAAACAACAACAACAAACCCACAAAACACCAAAAAACCTAAACAAACAAAAAACCAAAATCAAAGCAACAACAGCAAAAAAAAAAAAATTCAAACCCACGAACCCAAAACATTATATATAATTTAATTCCACTGAAATAAAATTTCTCTTCATTGTCCCACCTGAGACTCCAGGTGGGGTCTCACCAGAGCACATTAGAGGGGCAGATTCACCTCTCCTGACCTGCTGACCACACTTTTTTTTGATGGGGCCTGGGATATGATTAACTTTCTGGGTTGTGAAGGCATGATGCCAATTCCTGCCCAGTTTTTCAGCCAATAACTTCAATTCCTTCTCTACAGGGCTACTCTCAGTCCCACCATCCCCCTGCCTGTATTGATACTGGGGATTGTCCTGACCCATAAGCAAGACCTTGCAGTTGGCCTTGTACATCAAGAGGTTCACATGGGCCCAATTCTAATTTCATGCCTTCTGAAGAGAAGTGACTAAACTAGTTTATATAAAATGACTAAACTAGTTTATAAATTTCAAATACTCAAAAATCATATTTTGGAGTAAAAGGCCAAGGCTATTCTAAGGGGAGGCTGGATGTGACTCTGGGCAACCTGGCCCTTGGGGAGGGGTGGGTTTGGAACTAGATGATCTTGCAGATCTTCCCTTCCAACCCTGTCAGCTCTGTGATTCTGTGATTTTATTTCAATGAATCTGAAGTTTAACACAAAGATTTTGTTCTTGAGCAAAATGTCTCTATTCCTCAACTGTTTTTGTGTAGGTGTAAATGGCCCACAAGTGCTCCAGCCCTGTCATCTTTAGTAGTCTCTGCAGAACTCACCTCAGTTTATCTAAATCTTTCTTATACTGGAGGACCTAAAGCCAGCTGCAGTACCCAAATGTAGTTTCAAGGATGCACTCATTTCATTTGATCTGCTGACTGCACTGCTCTAATTGCTGTTGGTCATCTTTCCTTCTAGAACCCTGCTGGTCCAGGGTCGTTTGCTCAGATTGACTTCCCAGCCCCCAGTGCCTAACCTGCAGCACTGTCAGGCAGTCTGTACACTTGTCCTTGTTGGATTTAATAAGGTTCTGGCCCATTTCCATAGCTTGTCTAAATGTCCCTTGATGGCAGCCCTACTTTCCAAGTATATCAATTGTTTCTTGCAATTTGGTGTAGTCTGTGAGACTGATGAACAAGGACTCACTGCCTCCATGTCCTTGTTCAAAGTGTTTGAAACAGGACAGGACCCAGGGTAGAGCATGGCTGTACTTCACTTGCAACTCACCTCTAGAGAGAGTATGGCACATTAACCTCCTTTCTCTAAGCATGTTCATTCAAGTTCCTCCACTGAGGAACATCTTTGCCTGTTTTTCTGATTTAAGTACAAGCATTTGTGTTATTTGCATTCACTTGCTTGCACTGCTTTTGTCCTCATCTATGTTTTGCTCCAGTTCTCTTCCTGCACCAATGAACCTAAATACTTTCTTTTCTTTGGGATCATTTGTCTCCCCTTCTATTCCATATCATATCTTTTCCAGTTTGCATGACTAGATGTTTCTTTGTCCTCTGAATGACTTCCCAAACACGCAGTGCCAGCAACAAACTTCCAAGGATCCATGGCTGAAAAAAATAACCAGGTCTTACAGCAGCATGTCTACCTCTCTCTTTCTGTATTCTTGAACCACATTTCATGCAAAGCCTTTTCTCTTTGACTTCCAACCAAACTCTACAAAGGTCTCAAAGCTTGTAAAAGTTTCCAGACGTTTTTTTTATTCCACAGGGAATTCACAGTGATGTGAAAATGACTCTCCGCACAGTTTCCATACCCAGCACAAAAACACCTTAAGCAATACTTGAACACTGCTGCCCTGTTTGCTGTCCTCCAGCACAGTCCTAAATGTGCTGGGATTCAGTTCTTCTCTGGCTACAGCTCCCAGCTTGGTGACACTTTCCAGCTCTTTATTGGGCTTGCAGGGATCAGTCTGGTCTGGTTTCCCAACCAGACCTTAGACATGGGTCTGATACCCATTCTTGTTTTAAATATTTCACTGGTACACTGATATTTCACTAAATCTATCAACCTTCTGCCTTTGATGGCTAAATTCAGAATTTGCTTACACAACAATTCTAATTCTGTATTGTAGTATTAAAAAATGCTCTCATACTATATATCACTGAGTTTAAAAGGCAGTCCTTTATCAATTTATTATCTATTTCCCTGTACTCTGAAATATAATATAAGCAACCTAGTGGTAGGGAGAAGAAGAAAGAGAGAGAAGAGGCAAGGTGGGAAGGAATTTTTGTATTTTTACAACATGCTATGAAAATACACCCTGGTAATTTTAACAAAATGAAAATCAGGACCACCAAGCTCCACTTTGGTTGAGGGCTGCATCTTCACAGTGATGCACACTGAGTCTATTCCAGCTACCACCTTGTTCTTTTGTCAGTCTTACTTACTGGCAAAATTTTAAACATTTCATATGCAGAAACACATTTTCTGTGAAAGGAAACCAATGCACTTTTTAAAGAAGCTGTACTTTGAAGACTGAAAGTGTTTTGCAGAGCGTTTGAGGAAGAGGAATCGCAGCACTAGCAGCAGCTCATGAGAATCACAACAGGCGGTAATGTTAGGATGGTTGGAGCTCTGTCTTGTTGCTAGGTAGAGACTGACCATTTGTGTGAAATTATCAGGAAAATTGCATTTAGTTTAGATTATTCTGGCCTGCATTTTCCTCCAGGCAATTATATTTTTAAGAGGAGGAAATGTCTTAAAAAGAGTCGGCTTCAAAATTGCTATTGTAAATCATTTACATAACGGTCAGTGTTGTATCCAACAGGGGAAGGATGGTAAACATGAAAAAACAAACCAAACCCAACCCACAACTATTAAAAAACCTAATATAACAACTACTCCAAATATTTAGTTACTTTCATACTTTCAGGGGAGGTATAAGCTGGATATTAGGAGGAAGTTCTTCACAGAGAGAGTGATTTGCCATTGGAATGGGCTGCCCAGGGAGGTGGTGGAGTTGCCGTCCCTGGACATGTTCAAGAGAAGACTGAATGAGGTACTTAATGCCATGGTCTAGTTGATTAGCTAGGGCTGGGTGATAGGTTGGACTGGATGATCTTGGAGGTCTCTTCCAACCTGGTTGATTCTATGATTCTATGATTTCAAGTGTGTATGGCACACAGGAGATACCTCTGTGTAGTATAAAAAAGGTATTATTTCTATCAACAATATGTGCAGGGTAAATGAGGGCTAGAGAGAGAACCAATTTTAAGACAGCAGTATGCAAGTCTTGAAACATTATTCATTGTATATAAACAATGTACAACTAGTCTGCTATATATTTAGTTTTTTGGGGGTGGTTTTCAACCTTTCTTTCAGGTTTTTGTGATTGAGAAGCTCATCAAACCAATCTCTGCATTGTTCTTTCCACACCACTGAGAGCTCAGTATGATTCGAGCATGTTTGCATAGAAAGAAGGCTCTGCATGTTCAGAATAGATTGGGGTTTTATTTTTCCTCAAAGAAATAACTTTTCTGTGGCTGTAGGTGGCATAGCAGTATAATTTACTGTGTTACCTCATGTTATATGCTTTAACATATATTGTCTTTTATTTAGAGACAACGAGTGTAGTGTTTAAAAGTGAAAGAGAAATAGGTTTCCGTGCCACAGCTAGCAGAACACTGGGAGAGTTGTGTCTAATGAGGGCAGCAGAGGCAGCACATTATATAGAATGCTCATTCCCTCATTACATATGGCAAATTTCTACATATTTCCTTGCAAAAACTAAACTCAATGAAAGGAACAACAATTTAATAAGCTGTCTGGAGGGAATAATTTCTATAGATACAATTTATAGGGAGATGCATATCTACATAGAGAGCAATACCTTATATATATAATTAGCTCACATTTCCATGAAATGCTAAAATTACTGGAGAAAGCAATAATGTGAATGAATTCTATATTACTAAAAGTAAACCTAATTCATCTAGATATCTTGCTAATTACCTCAGCAAAGGCAGAACTGATATTGATGAGGTATTTATCCCAGACGATGTTCACAAATAGTTTTTCTTATTACAGTTGAGACACACTGTTCAGTTGTTTGCTTTACTACTATGACATTCCCAAGGGTTTCAAAAGTAGGTTATGAATCTCTGATTTGAACAGTTCAAGAGGGATCTGGGGCTTAAAGCTGTATGCATTCCAACACTTTAACTAGAACTGAACCTTCAGGATCGCCAACCACACTGCTTTGTGTGAGGGCATCTGAATTATAAAGCCTGGATTTAGTGGTTTTGTTTTTATTTTGTTTACTTTCAGAGAGAAAAAGAATAAACACAGTAATTTCAGTTGAGGAACAGACAAAATTATTATAAAAATGATATTGGTATGCACATAAAATTCAATGGCAACAAGATCACAATGCCTGTCCTCTTCTTCATGGTGTGAGCATAGGGGGGAAAAAAGGGGTTTGGATGGTGTATGGGGACAGGTGTCAAGGTGTTGGTAATGGGATGGCCTCTGTGAGAAGAGGCCATGGTCTGCCTTTCGCTGCACATAGATGGTTCCAGATGGTCCCACCATTGGACACAACCCAGTGTGAGTTTAGAAATGTCCTTCCTTGTTGCTTTTACTCACTCTGTGCATAGATGTCAGGTAGGATTCAGGTACAGATTTAGAGTTTCATTGAAAAATATTTGGTATTGTTGCTCTCTCTACTCCAAGAACATTTCTACTACAATATATGACCAAAACTAAAGAAAAAAAGCAGATGCATATTGTGCAATCTGATTCCTTTGATAAAAGAAAGTTGCACAGTTTTTTCCTTAAAAAAAAATTTCCATCAAGTCCATGTGATTTCCTATGCAGCACCAACACGATATCTGTAGTTAAGGTTGCACACATTTTGTCATTCTAATAACAACTTCTCAGTGGCTTCCAATCTTAGGCAACTTTTACCTTTTCTTTCGAAATATACCAACCTACTTCTTTGTTTCAAAAGGGAATTGGCTCACAAGTGCTGAAGAAGTAGTTCAGACATTTTAGAGAGTGAAAAATAATTTTCTCATATGGTAAAATAAGAGATTAAAAAAAAAAGAATAGTCAGATAGATAATTGAGTTTTGAAAACAATGTTTACATTAGTGATATATCTATATATCAAGCTCTCAAAGGATGTTGTCCTTTACTCATATTCCATGCTGGCTATCACCTATGTGAGAGACTCTGCAGCTAGGAAGTCATAAATAATATTCTGTATAAACAATATTCATAGTTTATAAATATATAGAATAGTTTATAGAAATAGTGTCCTCAGTTTCTGCAACAACAGAGATACTCACACCCATGGAAAGATGTAGGTTGAGCAAGGCAGAAATAGCTGTCAAGCAAAACCAAACCAAACCTGTTTGGGTTTATTTTGGGTTTTGTTTTGTTTTTTTTTTTTTTTGGTTGGTTGGTTGGTTTGGTTTGGGTTTGGTGTTTTTGTTGTTGTTGGTTGGTTGGTTGGGTTTGTTTTTTTTTTGTTGCTGTTTTTTTTTCTAGATGGCCATATATCTCTAAAAATGTAAACTCTTCCTGGCTGAGTATGGCTAGATTGAACTGATAACAACAAAGCTGAGACAGGTGTAAATTTTTAGCGTTAATCTTAGTCACAGTCTCACAGTCTGACAGTATATCAGAGGTTGGAAGGGACCTCCAGAGATCATCAGGTCCAACCCCCCCTGCCAGAGCAGCATCACTTAGGGGAGTCTGCACAGGAATGCATCCAGGTGGGTTTTTAAACTCTCCAGAGAAGGAGACTCCACAGCCCCCCCTGGGCAGCCTGTTCCAGTGCTCTGTCACCCTCACTGGAAAGAAATTTCTCCTCATGTTGAGGTGAAATCTTCAATGTTCTAGTTTGAAACCACTGCTCCTTGTCTTATCACTGTGTACCACCAAAAAGTGCCTGGCCCCCTCCTCCTGACATCCACCGCTGAGCTATTGATAGACATTGATCAGATCCCCTCTCAGTCTTCTCTTCTCCACACTAAACAGCCCCAGGGCTCTCAATCTCTCTTCACAGGGAAGATGCTCAAGTCCCCTAAGCATCCTCGTGGCTCTCCCTTGGATTCTCTCCAGCAGGTCTCTGTCTCTCTTGAACTGGGGAGCCCAAAACTGGACACAGGATTCCAGGTGTGGTCTCACAGGGCAGAGTAGAGAGGTAGAAGAACTTCCCTAGCCCTGCTGGACACACCTTTCTTGATACATCCCAGGATCCCATTGGCTCTCTTGGCCACAAGAGCACATTGTTCCATGGAGAACTTGCTAGTCACCAGGTAAATTTGCAGTGTAAGAACCATGACCTTTGTTTCCTCACAAACACAATGAATGGCCCAGTAATACTCCTGTGTTTTTCTGAAATAATGTCTGAATTCATGCTAGGCCCTGCAGGGACTAAAATAACGTTAAGTTAATAATAAAAAAAAATTCCAAGAGTTCTTAATGTTTCTTTATTGATTTGTCTCTTTATTCTTCACATGCTCTGTTCCCAGTGCTGATGTATCCTGACCCCATTTATTTATTAAATATGCCTGATTGTCATGACTGAAATAATATCTGCCTGAATTTACCCATCTCTCCCTGAAGTACTGACATTCATGCTCTACTTCCCCTATATGAGTTTCTTAAATGGGACATAAAGATTCCATTTTAACTATCAGTATCTATTACTGTTCTGCCCTTGGCATTGTAAGTCACTAAGTCTTAAGTTTGGTGAAAAATTCTATGAATTACTGCACACAGTGCTTCTGTGTCCATAAAAGCACACTGTAAGTCAATGGGCAACCTAGCTTTCACTGGGTTAGCCCAGCTAATATCCTCCAAAACCCTGACCAAGTGAGGTCTGTCCATTGACTTGGCTGCAAACAAGGACCTAATGGCACTAAAGATGATCTTCTCCATACTCTTCCCTGGCATCAAGGTCAGACTGTCAGGCCTGTAGTTCCCTGGATCCTCCTTGTAGATGGCTGTCACATTTGCTGGCTTCTAGTCAACAGAAACATCTCCAGTTAATCAGGGGTGTTGATAAATGGTGGAAACCGGTTTGGTTTGCCAGCTCCCTCAGTATCCTTTCTGGGATCCCATCCAGCCCCATAGGCTTGTGCATGTCTCAGTGGTGTAGTAGATCACTGACCATTTCCTCTTGGACTATGAGGTTTTCATTCTATTCCCTGTCCCTGTCTTTCAGCTCAGGGAATTCATAGAATCACAGAATGATCCAGGTCAGAAGGGGCCACCAAAGGTCATCCAGTCTGACCTCGCCTCAGTCACCAGGGATATTCCCAACCAGATCAGGCTGCCCAGGGCCTCATCAAGCCTCACCTTGAATATATCCGGGGATGGGGCCTCAACCACCCCCTGGGCAACCTGTTCCAGTGTTCCACCACCCTCATAGTGAAGAATTTCTTCCTGATATCCAATCTAAATCTTCCCTTCTCTAGTTTGAAGACATTGCCCTTTGTCCTGTCACCACAGGCCCTTGTAAATAGTCTCTTCCCACCCTTCCTGTAGGCCCCCTTCAGGCAATGGAATTGTGTATGTAGAGAACAAGTGATCTTTCTATTAAAGGCTGAGGAAAGAAGACATTAAGTACCTCAGCCTTTTCCTTATCCTTTGTTGCTTTGTTTCTCCTCCCCCCCCCCCCCCCCCCCATCCAATAAAGAATGGAAATTCTCCTTAGCTCTCCTTTTGCTCTTAATGCATTTAGAGCAACACTTTTTATTGTCTTGTATGCCAGACAATTATGAGACAAGTACAAATTTCACTTTGCATTTTAATTACATCCCCCACTTTTTGGAGGAAATATCTATGTGCATGAATTTCCTATCAGCTTTAGAGACAGGATTCATACTAAATTTTCTGCCTTTAGTAACCTGCTCCCACCGGCTCATAAGTTTGTTTTTGTTTTTCTGAGTCCCTCCAGTAGGAGAGGTAAAATTCAGATCTGTAACTAACTTCCAGGTAGATAGAGAATGGAAGAAAAAAACCCATAGGTGTATTTGACAGGGTAAAGGGATTCTACTTTCTGGCATTTAAGGCATTTGGTTTAATAGAGCAGAGAGAGTTTCCAGTTCTTACCATAATGTTATGTCATTACTTTGTGCTAGATGTAAATTGCTCAAACTGGAAAGGTGGAGTACCAGAGGGTACAACTTCATCATTACCTCAATCATGAAACTACAAATTCAAAGGGACCTACATCTCAGAAGAACAAAAATTCAGTGGTTAAAATATTTACAAAATCACAAAAATTGTCAGGGTTGGAAGGGACCACAAGGATCATCTATTTCCAACCCCCCTGCCATGGGCAGGGACACCCTCCACTAGACTAGGGGGATTACAAGAAAGCTGGTGAGGGACTTTTTGGGGTGTCAGGTAATGATAGGACTAGGAAGAATGGAACAAAACTAGAAATGGGTATCTTCAGATTGGATGTTAGGAAGAAATTCTTCACCATGGGGGTGGTGCAACACTGGAAGAGATTGGCCAGGGAGGTGGTGGAAGCCTTATCCCTGGAGGTTTTTAAGGCCAGGCTGGATGTGGCTCTGGGCAACCTGCTCTAGTGTGAGGTGTCCCTGCCCCATGGCAGGGATGTTGGAAATAGATGATCCTTGAGGTCTATTCCAACCTTGACAATTCTGTGATTCTACAATTCTAAGTTCAGTGAAGAAGGACAGGCAGGAGGTTTCCCTGCAGCCTATGGTGAAGACCATGGTGAGGCAAGCTGTCACCCTGCAGCCCATGGAATACTCTGAGGCAGAGCAGGTGGATGTGCCCAAAGGAATCTGTAAGCCCATGGACCTGTGGAAACATGAAGAGAGAGGAGCCCACACTGAAGCAAGTTTGGTGTCAGGATTTGTAATCCCATGGGGCATCCATGTTGGAGCAGTCTGTTCTGATGGACTACACCCTGTGGAAGGGACACACACTGGAGAAGTTTATGAAGAGCTATAGCCTGTGGGAAAGACTCACATTGGAGATGGTCATGGAGAACTATCTTCTGTAGCAAGAAACCAATGTTGGAGCAGGGAAAGAATGTGAGGAATTCTCTCCCTGAGGAGGAAAGAGTGTCAGAAACAATGAGTGATGAACTGATGCAGCCCTCATTCCCTGTCTCCCTGTGCCAAACAGTGGGAGAAGGTAGAGAAAGGTAGAGTAGTTTTCCCTGTCTCCCTGTGCCAAACAGTGGGAGAAGGCAGAGTGGGGAAAGGAGGAAGGTGTTTTAAGATTTGTTTTTATTTCTCATTACTGTACTCTGACTTGACTGGTAATAAATTAATTTCCATGAGTCAAGTCTGTTTTGCCTGTGACAGCAATTGCTCAGTGATATTCCCTGTCCTTATCATGACCCAAGAGCTTTTCATTATGTTTTCTCTTCCCCATTCAGCTGAGGAGCAGAGTAATAGAGTTGCTTTGGTAGGCACCTGATGTGCAGTCAGGGTCAATCCACCACAAATTTTTATTAGTTAATTATATGGGGATTGTTTATATATCATTTGATACATTTTTGCCAAGAGGAAATAATGAGGAAAGCATCCAGATTCTTCACCCAAACTGATAATCAGTGTGTTTACACATACAAACTGGCCTATGAACAGCAGGAAGCCTGGGTCTTAAAAATTCTCATCTGAAAGGCTTCTTGAAACCATCAATCAAATAGTTCATTTTGTGTTTGGCTTGGAGTCCACCTGATCACCTGGTTTCCGACTTGTGTGTTATTGCAAACAGATATTTCCATATCTGAGCACAGAGTCATTGGGATGTTCCTGGACCTCCTAGAGAATCACTGGCTTAATGTACTGGGTGTGCATATAGGCTCAACTCTGACATCAAGCTACACTACAGTTCTAACTATAGAACAGAATTGATTTTCAGACTTAAATCTCTCTTGTAAGTTCCACCACTTTTGCTCCACTAAACTTGCTGACTTTGGAAATAGAGCAATGACTCATTCCCAAACCATATTTCATCACTTGCTCTTACAAACATAGCTCAGAGGCAGTTGTATAGCTTAGAAATACAGGGAATCACAGATTCATGGAATTGTTTCAGTTGGAAAAGACCTTCTAGATCATTGACTCCAGCTGCCAGCTCAACACCACCATACCCACAAAGACAAGTCCCAAAGTAACATTGCCTACACTGTTTTTAAACACCTCAGGGATGGTGACTCCACCACCTCTCAGGGCAGGCTGTTGACCACTCATTTAATAAAGAATTCCCTTTTTTATTTTTCCCTAACATCCAACCAATCAGCACTAGTTGTAATTTTATTTGTCTTTTAAACTGGTTACTGAAAACATCACTAACATCTTTTTATATCCTTGGCAGGACTCAATGACATCCTTCTGTCAGCAAAGGTTCTTTTTTATCACCGAGATGTGTTCTTTTTTGGTGTTGCTTGCTGATAGCCCTGAGCTCATCTGCTTGGACACTTGTGAATGGAATAACCATGTGCACCTTTTTCTCAGTAATGCAAACATCTTTGGAGATGCAGTTCATTTCCTCTCACATTCCTTTGTTCTACCAGGGATGATAAGAGCACAGAAAGGATGCCTGTCTTTGTTTCTCTTGTTTTGTTCTTGTTCAATGACATGAAGGAACAATACTATGATTGCCCTAAGGGACTGACATAATATACAATATTCAAACTGCAGAGTAAAATCATTTCAAGAACATCACAATTAAATTAATAGTACTGCTAAAATAGAGTTACACATAGAATCTAAAGAATTGAGTAGATAATATTTAAGTCTTAATCTCTTCCCATGTCCAGAGAAGAGCCACGAGGATGATCAGAGGGCTGGATTACCTCTCCTATGAGGACAGGCTGAGACACTTGGGATTGTTCAGTCCGGAGAAGAGAAGGATCCAAGGAGACCTTATTGTGGCCTTCCAATATCTGAAGGGGGCCTACAAGAAGGCTGGTGAGGGACCTTTTAGAATGTCAGGTAGTGATGGGACTAGGGGGAATGGATCCAAGCTGGAGGAGGGGAGATTTAGATTAGATGTTAGGAAGAAGTTCTTCACCATCAGGGTGGTGAGACACTGGAACAGGTTGCCCAGGGAGGTGGTGGAAGCCTCACCCCTGGATGTTTTTAAGGCCAGGTTGGATGTAGCTCTGGGCAACCTGATCTAGTGAAGGACGTCCCTGCCCATGGTAGTGGGGTTGGAACTAGATGATCCTTGAGGTCCATTCCAACCCTAAAAGTTCTGTGATTCTGTGATATATCCATCAATATTTTAGGTAGCTGGATTCCTTTATGGGGCAGTCTGAATACTGCTTTTGAATTCTGAACTGAGAAATGCTCAGTAAGAGACTTTTATATTGGAATGCATCATACCCAACCCTCTCTCTCCCCAGCAAACCCACCCAACCAAAACACCTTGATTTATTCTTGGTTGATTGCTTTGTTAACAGACTTTGCTTTTGCTATACAGCTCTAGAGATTTTCTTCTTATTTATGAGGTAAAAATTTTACTCTCCTTGGTTTTGATATTCTCATCTTTCTTCCTTCCTTTATCTAACTTATCTTTGTTCTTTATTATTTCTTTTAGTCTTTCCATTTCTTTCTCCTTGTAGTACCACCTTGTCCATCCCTCTCTATTTTTCTTTTTGTCTTCTTGTTCCTCATATCTGCAATTATTTAATTTAAGCTAACAGAATCATTTATGCAACAATGTCAATTCTGTTTAACTGTAGGAGTCTGACCTATATCTGGGAGATGAAGGGAAAATCTATGGATTTTTTGCTTGTTTTTTTAAATATGCTTCAATATTGTTATTATTGTTTTTCTAATAGGTAACTCTGACCTCCAAAGGTGTTTTTCACAGTGTAAGAAAACTCAGTTGAAACACATCTCTTAGAATCCAGAGCCTTTTAGTAGAGGTAATGAGGCAGCCATATCATGCAATTCCTGTCAAAAGCTTGTGTTCTGCCTTTCTTATACAGTCTTTCTCAGTTTGTTGCTGTTCTGTTTCATTGCTTGTCTCTTCATCATCTCCTACTAGGAAAAGGAAAAAACAAAACACAAAATAATAAGAAGATAAAAAAGACAACACACAGGTAATACCTGTTCTTTATTTTAATGAAGCAAAATGCCTTCATGTAGCAAAAAGTCCCAAAGAATTTGAGATCTAGGGATGTATTTCTTGGCTGTAAAATAAAACCCACATGTGTTTTTGAGTATGTTTTCACTTTTCAACATTTTTTTCTTCCCTGTTTAAGGCAGCAGAAATTTTCATCTCTCCAAGATGCCATGTCTATTAGGTCTTGCTAGTGGTAATTTTATGAGAGTATTATCATCCAGTTATTGTTGACAAATTTCACCACATAAATCCTGATCTTAACTCTTTTTTTTTATTTTCCTTTTCTTCCCATCTTAATGTCATTCTGTTGATCTCTATTAACACAGCAATTTCCACTGATAAGTCATTCAGCAGTACATACTACAGATGTGTATAAAACATGAAATTATTGCAGTTATCAAGTTGTCATGCCAGACATCAATATTTCAATGAAAATTACATTGCTGCCTCAGTTGCCTGTGTGAACCCATTGTTACTTTTATTGAAGCTTGTATTGGTGATTGTTTGATGCTATTTTCGTGTGCTTATTGATTATATATTTTACTTTGAAACATCTTTAAGTAAGCCTCTTCATTTTACTCATTAGTTAGTGCAATGATATATAATAATTTATCACTAAAAATAGTCTAATGTTGTAAACCATTCACAGGTGGTTTTCTTTCCTGACAAAGCCTAAGGGGATTTCCTTTTAAACATGTGGCTCCAAAAGTGTCCTGGGCCATAGAAATTTCATAACTAGATCATTATGATAAAGATACAGGCATCCCCTATCTCTCTGAGTCATGTCTCACAGAATACAGAATGTTAGGGGTTGGAAGGGACCTCAAAAGCTCATCCAGTCCAACCCCCTTGCCAGAGCAGGATCACCTAGAGCAGATCACAGAGGAATGCATCCAGGTGAGTTTTGAATATCTCCAGAGAAGGAGACTCCACAAACCCCTGGGCAGCCTGTTCCAGTGCTCTGTCACCCTCACAGTGAAAACTTTTTCCTCCCGTTTCCATGGAACTTCCTATGCCTCAACTTCCACCGCTGCCCCTTGTCCTGTCATTGGGCATCACTGAGAACAGGTTGGCTCCATCCTCTCAGGTCCCACCCCTGATGTATTTATAAACATTCATGAGTATCCTATCACTTTTTGAAGACTGAGATTTAAAACCAAGTTAGAGAACTAGATTTCTTGGAGGAGATACAAATGAATGGTTGGACTGTAGAGCTGTGCTTTCAAACACATAATTCACTTAGTTAAAATGAAAGGGCATTTTGCAATTGAGGACTGAAATTACAAAGATTTCTGTTGCTTGTTGAAAGGCAGCAGTCAGTGCTTAATGATGTGTTTGAAAATATGCTGAAATCTTCAGACTGCATTAAATAATGCATACTGCAAAATGTACTACTGTAAAAGACAAGAAAATATGTTTCATGAGTATGTTGTTTACAGGTTGTTTTACAGGCTCATATAGGAAATAACTTGGGAACTTATCTGAGGTTTACCAAATGAGGTGAAAAGTTCTTCATCCCTAAATCTAGCTGCTTCCCTTAGTTCAAGGTTGCAGAGCTTCAAAATCACATTATTCAGAGAGCCTTTTTTTTTTTTTCTTTTACACTTTGTTGTAGCAGCAGTTAAAAAATCCTGAGTTCTCTGTTTAGTTACAACATAAAATTGCACCATGTCTTGGAGGTTATTGTAAATTGTAGTCTTTGAAATGATTAAATGATTTTTTTTGTATTCATTGCTGTTTTTAAGGAAGGGGGGCAGGGTGTCTTCAAGAAAGAAGAGAAACAGAGGGTAAATTCAGAACCTGAGAATGAGATGGAGATTTAGCTAACTTTCCCTATAAACCCTTATAAGGAAGCTAGGTTGAGAGTAGACAAAGAGGTAAAATAAGCAAAAGTATCCTGCAGAACAGGAGCTGGAGGACTACAAAAGTTAGAATCAGGGAAGGTGCTGGAAAAGTGAATGAAAATGTGAGATGAAGCTTGTATTATTCTTCCAGACATGCAGTTATATGATGTCAAGCAAAGTGATGACTGTTTAATTCTGCAGCATGAAACACAGATTTCTGAAGGCGCTGAGGCAAACCGAGTGTAGTGCTCTTATTTCTTGACTTACTGCACAGGAATGTGAGATGCTGCAAGACAGATTCAAAACTTCAGAGACTGATTAGATCTGCAGTAAAACACCTGATGTGCTTATTTTACAGCATCAGTGTTTTACATCTAAGGAATAAAGCAGTATCTTTTTTGTTTGTTTGTTTGAACTAGGTGTACCAATATCTTTAAACCATATGGGAAGCAGAAACACTTCCAGCTAAGGTTTCATTGATTTTATGATTAACTCATCTTAACTGTTTTCTAATTTTACTACCAGGAAGTACAGTAAGATTGCAAAGTCAAGCAGTCAGATTTAGGAAACATCAGAATTAAGACTGCTCATCCAAACTTTATATACTTACCTTTATGAGCATATTTTATGATACAATCTTTAATTTTTATGATATGATCTTTAGTTTTTTTCCACAGGATACTTGCCTCACCAAGGGCACATGAAGTGAATGCTTATACCTCAGACAATTTTTCATATTTCTCTTTTTCTCATCATTCGATATGTGGCTCTAGAGTTTGCCACATGCTATCTGAACTCTGCACTGAAAATATGATTATTGACATCTCTCTTAGCTTTTTTATGGCCCTCATTAGCAGAATGGCTGGCATTTTTTAAACATTAATAAATCTGTGTTCACAACAGCCTTTTTATAAACTTTCCAGGATGCATCCAGCTTGTTTTGTCCCTTACCTTCTTGTCTTCCTCAGTCATCTCTGCCTTGCCCATTCTCTTTCCCCAGTGTTTTTGATCTTTCTCCCCCATATTTACCTCTTTGTACGCTAGCTTTCTCCTCACCTTTCTTACTTATGTGGCACTCTCCTCAAGTCCTTACTGTCTAAGAGACAGCCCATTTCTAGGCTGCATAGCTCTTCTTTGTTTATCACTCTTCCCCATTCCACAATCACACTGATCAATGACAGCTTTGCAAAGGTTATCTTCTATCATGGCATCTGAATATGAGCAAGCAGTGTGTCCAGGTGGCCAAGGAAGCCAAAGGCATCCTGGCTGGTATCAGAAATGCTGTGTCCAGCAGGAGTAGGGAGGTGATTGTCCCCTTGTACTCAGCTCTGGTGAGGCCACACCTTGAGTATTATGTCCAGTTTTGGGCACCTCAGTACAGGAGAGATGTGGAGATGCTGGAGCCAGTGGAGAGGAAGGCAACGAAGATGGGGAAGGGCCTGGAGAATAAATCCTATGAAGAGCGACTGAGGAGCTGGGGATGGTTAGTGTGGAAAAGAGGAGGCTGAGGGGAGACCTCATTGCTGTCTACAGCTACCTCAAAGGACATTGTAGAGAGGCTGGTGCTGGTCTCTTCTCATAGGTAATTAGTGATAGAACAAGAGGGAATGGCCTCAAGATGCAACTGGGTAAGTTTAGACTGGACATTAGGAAGCATTTTTTCCCTGCAAGAGTGGTCAGGCATTGGAATAGGCTGGCCAGGGAGGTGGTTGAGTCACCAACCCTGGATGTGTTTAAAGGTTGTTTGGATGTGGTACTTGGGGATCTGGTTTAGGGGTGTCTCATGTAGAGTAGGGTTAATGGTTGGACTTGGTGATCCTGAGGGTCTTTTCCACCCTGAATGTTTCTGTGATTCTGTGATCTGAATGTCAGATTCATGTTTGGAAACAAAGTCCTTGGCCAAATTCTGCAGCATAAAGCAGACATAATTTTCAGAGAATTTAAACGGCAAACTTCAGCTGACCTCCACAGGTTTTTGAAACATGCAAAAAAGAAATTGTAGGAAGTGAGAAAAACAGGAAAGATTGAGGACAGCAAAAGAAATAATCTGCTGGATGATGGCAGGTGTTCCCAAACTAGCCTTAGTATGAGCACATTCTCTGTAGGTCCATGACTCCAGACAGAGTTGAAGCTAAACATCTTATGCAGCTCTTTTCCTTTCAGGCTCAGGCTACTTCCACATGTCTCCACTCTCTGTCAAATTTCAAACCATTGCCACAAAGCAGGAAAACCATGATGCGTCAGGTAAGTAGCAATAATTAAATAATAAATAATAATTAAATAATAAAAAATCTCTTTCTTGAAAAGCAATGCATAGGTTTTGATGGATACCTTTCAAACAAGCAAATGGAGAACATTTCAGGCAGTATGGTTAAATTTTGGTGAGTTTAGGGCCAACATAAGATAAAGTTTAATACTGAAAATGTTGTGGAACTTTAAACATAGTGGTTATTTCCAAGTTTGCCTCTCATATAAGTCAGATTTCATGTGCAGAATTATAATAGTTATATAAGCCCTTTATAATATATTCCTGTCAACCATGAATTCTAAGTATTTTATGCAGTGGTTTTCTATAGCAAGAACTGTGAGAGAAACTGAATATAATTGAGAGACCAGGATTAGAGGGAAAGCAGGCAAGGAAAAAAGAGAAAGCAAGAAAGGAAAATAAGTGTTTAGAAATACACCTGATACCTTGCAATGATACTTCCAAAACTTTATAGACTGCAGTTCAATCCACATACCAAGTATTTAGAAATACACCTGATACCTTGCAATGATACTTCCAAAACTTTAGACTGCAGCTCAATCCATGTACCAAGTGATGAAGATCTAAGAAATGTTGGAGAGACACCACTCAGAACTGAAATGCACAGCTAACTCCTGTTAAAAGCTTGGCTCCCTAATGCAAGGGTCACATTTTCCCACCTAACCACTGCCACAGTTTCCACTTCAGTCTTCTTTTTGGTGCAAAGGCAGCCCCAAAGCCACATATTTTGTTGTTGCTATTCCTGTGAGCTCTCTTAAGTCAACAAATTTTATGAAGGATTTTGAGCTTTAAATGGGAAAGGCCAACTTTAAACAATACAATTAAATGGATGTTTTCTCTTTCAATTGAATATATTGAACTAATCAGTGCCGCACTTAATGAAGCCCTTAATTTGAAAACCTGACAGAAAAGCAGTTCTGTGATATGCTAGGGATGTTCAGTTTAAGGAAAGTCTGCTGTGTTTGCTGGCCCTCAGAGATAATTATAATGCCCTTTAAGTCAATAGAGTTTGAATAGAGAATTTGGCCCCAAAAGGTGAGGAACAATAATTGAGCATTGTGTTTTAGAGTGCTGCAATCTCTCTGCTGTCTTTTAAGGCTAGGACCTGAGGAGGCAGATGACAGCAGAAATTTCAGAAAATGGTAGAGTAGAAGAAACTGAGTTGTCTTCTTTTTTAACAAGATCTATGAAGCATACTTTTCTGCAACAAAAAAAGTCTAACTCCTATATACATGCTTAAAGCATTTAAATAGTAAGAAAAGAAAAAAATTATGAAGTTTTGAATTTGAGTATAAGATTCTCCTATTTAAATTTTGTAACTTTACAACATGATATACTAAGGATTAAGAGCATTAAAAATTGTAGCAACACTACCTAAGATCACATTTAATACACTACAATAAATCTTCTGTTTACCAGTTAAACAGAGTTAATCAATGCTCTGCTTAATGAAACCTTTTAATTTGAAAACCTAATGGAGAAACAGATTTACTGTACACTAATACTCTGCAATTTAAGAGACCTCAACTTTATTTGCTAACCCTTTAGCATAATTCTAATAAAAACTTCCATGCATTGCCCTCTTCCAATATTTTGCTAATTAACTGTGAACAGAGCAACTGACACAGAGATCAGAAGAGAATATTAAACTCCTAAGTAAGCAGCTCTTAAAACTTTGTGATGCCTTATGGAGCATGAGCACAGTCTCACAGTATATTAGAGGTTGGAAGGGACCTCTAGAGATCATCAGGTCCATCCCTTCTGCCAGAGCAGGATCACTTAGGGCAGCCTGCACAGGAATGCATCCAGGTGGATTTGGAAAGTCTCCAGAGAAGGAGACTCCACAACACCATTTCAGTCAAGTCAGATCCTCAAGGTCACCTTGCAAAGGCTGAGCAGCAGGAATAAATTAGGGAAGGCCAACTTTTAAAATACAAGGTATGACTGTAAAACAACACTCTTCAAGCAATTTTTAATATTCATACACTTTCTGATACAGGTGGAATGATACTGTTTTAAGGCAGCCCTTAAAATCATGGAGGGATGTGGTGGATACTTCTCAAAGCCTTTAAAGTTCCCTACCTTTGCCATTTGCTTCTTCATATTTAGGTTTCTCCAACAGTCTTATGCTCCAAGGGAATTGTGTTAGTTGGGGCAATATTTTCTCCATATGTTTTGTCAGCCCAAACTTAGACTGGCTTGGAAGCCTCTTAAATCCCTAAGTTTAAGGGGGATGAATTTTTATTTTCTGTGGTAAATATCAACAACCAATTTAGCAATGTAACCTTTCTAGAACTACTGACATTGTTCTCTTATTTGTTATGAAGTTTACTGTGGTGTTCATTAATTTTGACTAGCAAAATAAAAACACATGGCAATGTAGTGAGTAACACTTCTTTGATGCAAAACATGGGTTGAACATTCTTCTACTTCAGTCCTGTGATTTAGATGTTCATTATCTTGGTGTCCTTTCTCATTACAGTTATAAAACTACTCAGGGATGTTTTAGCAATGCCTAATGAATTGTTCTTTTTGCCCCTCTTTCCTTTGAATATTTGAATTGTTAAAAGATTGTGTAAAAAGTCTAATTTTTTTCACCATTGGACCTAACCATAATGAAGAAGCTCAGTGCAGAGAATGTAGTTTTCTGCTGGTTAGATACCAGCACTGAGCTCTTTCTGAGGGGATGATGACCACCAACTGAAATCACTTCTTGAGCTGGTAGGATGAATATACCCTTCCTGTCTGCCCTTCTATTCAAACTGCTGTGCACACATGCCCTGGCTGACATGCCATGCTCTTTTTGCCTGACCTGTTCACAGGGCTCCCCAAAGCTTCTTTTCTAGGTGGTCACCATTTCTCTGGCAACACCCAGACCTTGTCAGCAGCTCCTGTGACAGCTGGCAGCTCCTGGTGAGTCATTTCATTCCTCTGGCATTTCAAAGAATCATAGAATTTTTTCTACTGGAAAAGATCTCTAAGGTCACTGAGTCCAACTGTCAACCTGACACACCATTCCCATTAAACTTCATCCCCAAGGACCATGTTCACATGTTTTTTAACTCCTCCAGAGCCATTGATTACATCTCCTTCCTGAGCAGCCTATTCCAATGTCTGAGCAGTCTTTCAGTAAACATTTTTTTCCCATAATATTCAATTTAAACCTCCCCTGGTGAACTTGAGACCATTTCTTCTTGTTCTATGGTTTACTAGGGAAAGAGACCAACATCTATGTCACTACAATCTTCAGGTCTTCAGTCTTCTCCAGCCTAAACAATCCCAGTTCCCTCAGATGCTCCTCATCTCTAGGCTCTCTAGTTTCTTCACCAGCTTTGTTGCTCTTCTCTGGACATGTTCCTTCTGGCAGTGAGGGGTCCAAAACTGAACATGGTATTCAAGGTGTGGCCTCACCAATGCTGAGTACAGGGTTACAATCACTTCCCTGCTCCTGCTGGCCACACTACTCCCAATACAGGCCAGGATGCTGTTGGTCTTCTTGGCCACTTGTTCAGCTGGCTGTTCACAAGCAGTCCCAGATCCTTTTATGCTGGACAAATTTCCAGCCACTGTCCCCAAGACTGTATTGTTGCATGAGGTTGCTGTGACCCAAGCACAGCACTTGGCGCTTGACACTGTTAAATGTCATACAACTGACTGCAGCCCAGTGATCAGCCTCTCTACTTCACTCTGTAAAGCCTTCCTACCCTCAAGCAGATCAACACCCCCACCCAATGTGTTGTCATCTTCAGACTTACTGAGGGCACACTCAACCCCCTCATCCAAATAGCTGATCAAGACATTACAGAGAATTGACCAAAATGCTCAGCCCTTGAGAACATCACTTGTGACCAGCCACCAATTGGCTTTAATTACATCCACCATCACCCTTGGTTTGTGGGAGCAGGTTGTGTTGACCCAAGAACACAGTGGCTTTCCCACAATCTTCAGATACCTCCCCTGTTCTCTGTGACCTTTCAAAGCTGATGGAGAGTGGCTTAGCAATAACCTTAGCCAGCTCCTTCAGTACTCTTGGGTGCATCCCATCAGGGCCCATGGATTTGTGGGTGTCCATCTTTCCTAGGTATTTTCTTTGCATTTTGAACGGGTACATTGGCATTTATAGAGGGATCTTAGAGCAAAACTGCAACATGTAGCTGCACACAAGCTGCAATAATTTCTGTGGCCAGTTGCATTTTAAGTGTGCTCTACTCCCTCTGAGTCAGGCATATAGTTTAATTGTTTAACTGTTAACTTTTCTGATGGATACGAGCAGACTTAAAAGTACATAGTTAATCAGTTTGATAGTCTCTATCCAGATGCTTGAGGACAATTTGTTCTCTTTTCTTGCTTTGTTCTTCCGGACATGGGGTCATGAACTGAGCCTCCCTGAAATGATTCCCAGAAGCAGAAAGACTTGTCCCTGTGCCATTACCTATCAAAAGCATTCCTGATTCCAGCTAGTTTAAATTAGCATGATTACCTAACTGCATTATGTGGTTTGTTCATTCTTTTTTGTCTGGCCTTCACTACAGTAAGTTAAAGGGAACTTGAATTCCTGCTTAAACAAAAAACAACATTTGCTTTCACCCATCTTTCAAACTTGGCATCCTCTTGAAGCTACAGAGGGTTTGTGCATCTGTCTATTTGATTCAAGTACTGATGACAGAAATAGAGTTGTTCCTCAATTTGTTGTAAAAATTACCTAGGTTTTAATGTACCTACTGAGGAAAATATAAGGAACACTTCTTAAAGAAGTAGAGAGCTTGGTTCTGACAGTGTTATTTCTGGACTGATCCTTTGCAAGCTTCCCAGCTCCTGAAAGAATAGGTTGGAAAAGAAAGATTAGGATCTCAAAGGAGAGACTGTTGCAGTCAAAGGAAAGATTATGGATTAATTTCTTCTCTTACAGAAAAGTGTTGAACTTCTCCCAGAGATGTTTTAGAGAATAAACAGGAGCATAGGGAACAGGAATGTTTAAAAAAGGAATTTGGACAACAACAGAGAAAGTGCTGTAAGCTTCTTCCAGATCATAAATCACTCCAAAGGGCAAAAAGCAAAACAGAAGCAGATCTTTCAAGAGCTACATCTGGCACAACCAGGGCAGCCTTCTCATCAGGAACAGGGGATGATTAAAATGTAGGCAAACCAACAGGTTTTTACCACATCTTCAGGTGGAGTACATGCATTCCTCTTCAGTCTTCTGGGATTGGGACTGAAAGCTTAAAGCAGACAGGCAGAAAGGAACCTGGAGGGCAAGAGAAAGAGATGTGATTTCAGAGCAGGCTGTCATTTATTGAATTCACAGGTTTGGAACATGACACATGCTGGGACAGAAATTGGAGGTTGTCCCCACAGTGGTGATTGAGAAAGAAATGCAATGGGGTGAAACATGGAAAGGGAAGTATGTATGATGGTTAAAAACCTGAGTGAGCACAGCAACTTTTGCACAGAATACATCGATTTGAACGATATGCACAGATGCCACCTTTGTGACCATCTGAATAGTAGTTTCAGAAATTAATTCCTGTATTAGATATAAAAAATTAGTCCTTGCATTAAACAGGGCAGTATTCACATCAGAAAGAAAAATGTTTAATTTCGGGCTATAAGTATTTAAGGGGGGGGGGGGGGGGGGGGGGCAGGGGAAACAACTGAAAACAAAGAAGACAAAAAATGTCTGAAAAAATCTGAAACAGAAAGAGTATTAGCACTTCTAACAGCTATATGCAAATAAACAAAAGGTTAATTTATTAATAAATCTTGGAAGATGATGAACTTTTTAAGGATGTCTGAATAATTACTAGGAGATTAATTCTGATTTCCTTGTTTGAAGTGACCAATCCTTTTCTCTTTGAAGAAGGCCTCCTGGTGAGGCCAGATCTTTCACAATTCTGTCTCAACATAGTTCTATCCTGTTCCAGCTAAAATAATGTATCTGTACGTCAGAAGTGTTTCATACCATTTTCCTTTGAGCAAGAGTTTAAAATTACTTAAGATTCACATAAACAAAAGTAGTCTTGCATAGACTGAAAAGTGAAGGAAAGCCTACTATTAAATAATAAAAAGGGAAAAAAGCTACATGATGAAAAACACAAGGGTCAAGGAATGATCACAGCCTTTACCAGTGTTGTGTGAGATGATGTTCAGAATCATCAGCTAGTGCCTGTAGTTTCCAGCAATATAACTAACACTCCAATCTGAAGGGAAACACAATTACTTCTTTCTTTTCCTATGGAACACCAGTGCTAAGTCATAGCATGAAGAATAAAAACTCTCCAAGAAACCAGGAATGGCAGGAACCTTGGAATAAATTAGAATCCTAAAATAACTTGAATCAACTGAAGTAAGTCATACTTGTAGGCTAAATAAAGTACACTAGAAAATAAGGTATATAATAGAAAACCATATCCTCACTTCCTTAGAATGCAGAGGTTTGGCTGCTAGAGCTGCTCTAACAAGTATCTCTTCTCTGCTAACTCTGGATCTGATTTTCTGTGGAGCCTTTGGCACAAACAGGGCAGAGAAGTCAGAGGGAGCAAGCAGGCCAAGAATGAAGGCTGCAGAGTTTGTGCCTTTGTTCCTTCCCTCTCCAAGCCTCTATTTTTATTTCTTCTTTACTTGCCTAAAGCCTCAGAGAAAGTGCAGACAGCTTGTTTAGAATATCAAAGCACGATCCGTCTGTGTTTTAATAACTACAATGTCTCTTGTAAAATGTCTTTACAGACAACTCTCTGACACAACTGGTACCAAATTCTGCCTTCAGATGTGCTTGTTACAAATTTGCTGAGCTCCTTCACACAGAATCCTCACAGGTGGTTGTGAATGTCTCCATACTTGCACTGATGCACCTCAGTTACTGCAGCAGGGAACATTAATAACTTCGGGGGGGGGGGTGGGGTGGGGGGGCAAACCTGCAATATTTTCTCAGTTTGCCTTAAATGTGAAATCCCAAATAAGTTATTGATCCTGATTTCAAAGAGAGTTCTGCAGACTGAAGGCTGAATCTCATTCAGTCTTCTGGAAGTACTGAGTTGCCTTACAACAGTATTGCTCACAAGACATGATGTTGAGGAGAAAGTTCTTCCCAGAAAGAGTGATCTGCCAGTGGAATGTGCTGCCAAGGGAGTTAGTGGAGTCACCCTCCCTGGAGGTGTTCAGAAAAAGGATTGCATGTGGCACTTGAAGCCATGGTTTAGTTAGTCATGAGGTGCTGGGTGATAGGTTGGACTTGATGATCTCTGAGGTCTTTTCCAACCTTGTTGATTCCATGATTCTATAATTCTATGATTCTATGTCTGGTGATCACGGAATTGGAGGTGCTGGAAGGGACCTCTGAATATCATCAAGTCCAACCCCCCTGCCAAAGCAGGATCACCTAGGGCAGTTCACACAGGAACATGTCCAGATGGGTCTGGAAAGTCTCCAGGGAAGGAGACCCCTGACCTCACCCCTCAGGGCAGCCTGCACCAGGGCTCCCACACCCCTACAGTAAAGAAGGTCCATCTCATGCTGTGATGGGGCCAAGGGATCTTCACAGCCAAACATAAAGGGCTGAGATGTTTCTACATGCTGGCACAGTCTCTTTTTTTAGGAACAAACTCCAGGACGTTGTTAACTTGCTTTGTATATGTAAGCATGTCTACATTAGCTTTTTTGCTAGCTAGATAGGGAAAATAAAGAGATTTAGTCAATGAAAGATCAGCTCCCAGAGCACTACTCTGTAAATGCTGAGCAAACAGATTCTGCAATAAAAGAAACCCAAAAAGTCTTCTGTTTGAATCCATTTGATGCTGCAGTGTTTCAGGAATATAGTTATAGAGAAGGATTTTCACCCTGAAATTTTCTTTTTTCTTGGCAATTTGCAATATAAGTGTTTATGGAAAAGTGGGATTTATGTTTCAGATGTGAAAATCATAATGCATTTACATTCTTCAAATTAAAAACAAATCAAAAAATAAGAAAAAGTAAGCTACATTTCTGCAGGGCTAGATTGCCTCAATGCAAGAAGCAGTTTACATTAGTCACAGAATTGAATAGCACTGCAGGGACTGTGTAGATTTAAGCAACATCAGAAATATCAATCAGTATCATTTCTCTTAAGTCTCTTCATAAGAAAAAAAAATACATATTGCTTTAGCACTAACAGCAGATGTTATTGAGGCACATTAAAAACACTTCAAGAAAGAGAGAGAAAGCAGACAAGAAAGAAATCCTACCCCAATACAGAAAACGCTTCTCTGCTTAAATATTTCTTCACCTGTCACAGAATGAAGAGATATTTTTAAAAGTAAGATATGGAAAGATGAGAACATTATTCTTATAAACTTGATCACAGAATCACAGAACTATTGAGGCTGGGAAAGACCTTTGAGATCTACCCTATGACCTAACACCACCACATCAGCTAAACCATGTCACCAAGTGCCACATCCAATCTTTTCTTAAAGACCTCCAGGGATGGAGACTCCACCACCTTCCTGGGCAGTCCATCCCAGTGCCCAATCAGCCTTTCTGTGAGGAAGTGCTTCCTAATACCTAACCTAAACCTCCCCTAGTGTAGCTTCATACCATGCCCATACCATACCATCAGGATACAGTTCAGGCTTCTTAGGTATGAAATAATTTTCTCCTTTCTTGTATCCTTTTGATTGTGACGAGATCAAAGATGTTACTGCCATCAGAAAGGAGGCGACTGCATGTGGAACTACCAGTAAGTGTATGGCATGTTACACTTTCCCACACTGAATATTCCTGACATTTTTACCTCCCAAAGGACTAGTGCCCTTCCTTGTCATCTCCTCCTTACTGTCACTATAAAGTAATAGTAGTAAAAATAATTAACAGCAGTCTTTTGAATGGGCATCTGTCACACTTGATGCACAGCTGCTCCTCTGAGTTTTCTGTTAGGACTGGATCTGAGCAACTTCCTTAAGCTTTTCATTTTCCTTAAAATATTCTTCAGATAACTTAGCTTCCTATGTTTAAATTTATATCTTATTTATATGGAAGGGAAGCATACATACAAAGACTAAATGAGAAAAAAAAAGATTGGTTTGGTCAGGGACAGAGGGGCTAATGTTACTAAGACAGATCCTCAGCAGTACCTGTTCTGTTCATTAGGTATTTATAGTATGTTACTCACAGAGTATCCCGCCAGGACCCCTTAGCTTTTGTTTCTTCAACCCCAGACACCCAGACACTCGCCTCTCAAGCATGAGAGGTCTGTAGGTGCTTAGCTTCCAAACTATATGAGCACAAACTCAGCACAGTTTTAGGCAACCATACATAATAGTGGAAATTTCTGCCTCAGTGAAAGAGAATAGTTCTTGAACTGACCCTGTAATAATTTTGTTATCCCTTTAAATTTCATTGTCTTAATTGTTTGGTTGGTTATTTGTTGATTTTTTTGGGTTTTTTTTTTGTTTGTTTGTTTGTTTTTTTGGTGGAGCAAGAAGCTGAAGAGGTCTCTTTTGGACAAAATAATTGCTAATTTACACAGACAAGTTCCTGGTAGAAGAAATTGACTTTTTTCTATTTGAGAAAAATCAGGAGAAAAATGGTTGTCACTCAGCTGCTTCCTTCCTCTGTTTTCAAATTTTTCTCTGTTACAGCTTAGATAATACATCAGGCAAAGATAGTATCTTTTAATTTTAAAAATTAGATAATAGTTGTAATTAGTGTTAGTACAAATAATTATATATACAGAGTACAAAACCAAAACAGAGAAAAACTATTAAAACTTTTGTGTATGAGAAAAATTTAGAAAAGGCAAAAAAACAATAGTAAAAGGCAGCAAAACACAACCTTTATAATTTTGCATGCAGACAAACTATTGTAAGTGTTCTATCCCAGGCTTACACACTGTTCAATATCTTTATTGATTGTCTGGACAAGGGGATTGTGTCCATCATCAGTAAGTTTGCAGATGACACCAAGATGGGGCAGGTGTTGATCTGTTACGGGGTAGGAGGGCTCTGCAGAGGGACCTTGATAGGCTGGACAGATGGGCAGAGTCCAAGGGCATGATATTCAACATGTCCAAGTGCTGGGTTCTACATATTGACCACAACAACCCCATGCAGTGCTACAGACTGGGGACAGAGTGGCTGGAGAGCAGCCAGGCAGAAAGGGACCTGGGGGTGCTGGTTGACAGTAGGCTGAGCATGAGCCAGCAGTGTGCCCAGGTGGCCAAGAAGGCCAATGGCATCCTGGCCTGGATCAGGAATAGTGTGGCCAGCAGGAGCAGGGAAGTCATCCTGCCCTGTGCTCAGCACTGGTTAGGCTGCACCTTGAGTCCTGTGTCCAGTTCTGGGCCCCTCAGCTCAAGAAAGATGTTGAGATGCTGGAACGTGTCCAGAGAAGGGCAACAAAGCTGGGGAGGGGTCTGGAGCACAAACCCTATGAGGGGAGGCTGAGGGAGCTGGGGGTGTTTAGCCTGGAGAAGAGGAGGCTCAGGGGAGACCTCATTGCTGTCTACAACTACCTGAAGGGAGGCTGTAACCAGGAGGGGGTTGGTGTCTTCTCCCAGGCAACCAGCAACAGAACAAGAGGACACAGTCTCAAGCTGTGCTGGGGAGGTTTAGACTGGATGTCAGGAAGAAATTCTTCCCAGAAAGAGAGATTGGCCATTGGAACAGGCTGCCCAGGGAGGTGGTGGAGTCACCATCCCTGGAGGTGTTTAAAATAAGCCTGGATGAGGCTCTTAGTGCCATGAATTAGTTGATCAGATGGTGTTGGGTGATAGGTTGGACTTGATGATCTCTGAGGTCTTTTCCAACCTGGCTGATGCTGTGATTCTGTGACAAACAGAAGCATGTAAACAACAAAATGAAAACGTGCCCATTTTCCCTAATAACGCTGCAGGCTTGCAGCTTGCCTTCAACGAGACTTAAGCAGATTTCTTTTGTCTAAACCTGACATTATTGTTCAAATACAATGCTAAATACAAATGACATATAAATTCTTCCAGCATAATCCAGAAAACTTTGGCCTACAGACTGTGTTCTTCACTCCCTAACTCTAGTGCCCTAACCAAAACATCTAAATTAAGAGGTTAGTAGCTCTAGGCTCCATTGCAGTCTAGACAGACAGAAATAGACTTTTCTGGGACAAATTCCACCAGAGGCAGATGATTGTTTTCTATAGCAGATTGCCTGTATCAGTCAAGTTCAGAGGATTTTCAGATTCATACCCATCAGCTCTTACTAGACAGCTTGATGTGGGTCCCACTGCTGCTTGCTGCTTCTTATTCCAGTTTCCAACCCAATTGCTTTGCAATGCTACTACAGAGGTTGACCTTACAGAGGAGGTGGGAACTTGCATAGATGTAGGATTAGGTGCTAAGGGCTTCCTACAGGCCAGCTTCTGTGATGTTTTCCTCTTTTTGAGGCACCTAATGCTTCCCACCAGCTGGAAAGTCCATGAGTTTGTCTTCAATAGTCCCTGGAGGCCAATCCCTGGGAGTGCAATATTCCAGAACCTCATTTTTTGGTGTTCTTGTTTGCAATTGACATCAGCGCTTGTATGTCAGGGTGCATGCTAATGAAAGTCAAACCAAGACAATTCTTTTATTTATTTCTGTGTGAAATTAACACACTTTAATGAGGCAATGAAAGCAAATGTGATTATTTACAGAAACACTCTGATATTCAATACGGTAGCATGCCCAGTCAGTTCAGTCTTGGATGCTTTTGGTTTGGGTTTTTTCTTGTGTTTGTTTGTAGTTTGGTTTGTGGTGGGGTTTGGGGGTATTTTTGTTTGGTTGTGTTTTTTATGGTGGGTTGAAAATTCCACCCCCAACCTCAAATTGCCAGACCAGCTCATTTGGAAGCAAACGAAGCTGCATTTACAAGCAAAACTACAATCTAAAATGATGAATATGAACACAATATACAATATTTACAGGTATTTACAATATTTTTTGCAAATTTGCAATTTATAATATTTACAGATTTGCTTGTTTTTTGTGTTTGTTTTTGTTGTTGATGTATGGGAGGTTTTTTGAGTCGGGTTTATGGTTTGGTTTGGGTTTTTTGGTTTGTTTTTAAATATAATTTTGCATAGATGTTTTCTAGCACTTCACATGACCTGGCATTTCACCAGTAATAAGAATACACTTTTGTTAGACACATACAGTTTCCTGAGGAGAGAAGAAAGAGGTTAAGCAAAGGGCCTTCTATTTCAGTGTTTGAGCTATATGACTCCTCCTCATTCTATGGTACATGGTCCTGTCTCTGCAGAGCAAGCCACGTAGAAAACAAGTTTCTTCAGATGTGATACCACATTATTCCCTTCTAAAAAAGTATATCCTCACTCCCAGAAATTAAGGATCAATGCTTATAAACTTAACTTTGATAATTTTGAAGTGCTTTGTGTATTGGGTGCATTTTTTTTGCAGACAGGTAAGGTGACTGTTTTGCCAGGTAAAAAGTTATCTTCTGAAGAACCTGCTCTCAATGAAAAGAACTGCAAGCACGAGCAGAAAGTTCCAAAAAGTCATTCATATACTGTATGGTCAGACCTGATTGTGTGCTGTTGCAGGATTTTTTTTGTAATTAATTACTGTATTTAATGCTAATTAAGAATCCTTCACATACATAAAAATCCTCTTGATGGCATACTCCAGAGAACACGAATTGATATTATGTCTAGTTCATCTAAAGTAATGGATTTCAAGATATTTTCTGATTCATCTGTATTCAGAGGGATGCTCCTCTATCTTTCTTCCATTTATAACCACTATTACCAACTCCTCCACTTTTTTCCCTTTTCCCAGAAGTTATAAAAGCATAGAGGATCTTGCTTGCTTGCTTATTTTCTCTCTTCTCACCATTCCCTCCCCCACCACACACCCCCAGTCTGTTCTTGAAGGTTCTGTTGCAGTCAGGTAGATTTGTTTTGTGAAAACACAACTTTTCCCCCAAGTCTTGACACATAGCTGCAGCAGTTTGCAAAACTGGACGAGGAGAGCTCATCTCATTACCCAGAGCTTAGACAGCTTAATAGAAAGTCATACAGGTTTCAAATCCCAGCTGCTGGTATAAAGATGAATGTGAACAAATCTTCAAGCAGCATCCTGGTGTCCAATTCCAGGCCAGCAACTCAGTGTGAGCAGTGACTAAATAACTGCACATGTTCCTCCTCTACTGGGGGTAGGTGGATAGCTGAGGAAGGTGGATATTTATTAAAGCTTTGTTACAGTCACACAAACTACAACTTTGGACCACTATCTCAAGCTGCTCCCTATCTCATTCCATTTCTAATTCAAGTTTAGGAGGCCAGGATCACTTCTGGCCACAGCTAAAAGACCAGAATTGTCATGTCCTCATGAGCAGCTAGATGTCACAGCCAGGTGAGAGCAATAACCACGGAGCCTGCTTTACTTTGCCCTTAGCTGAGCATTGGTGGAAGACACATAATAAAACCTTATCAGGAGATAAAGACAAATAAGAACAAGAAGGTGCTTCAAATACCAAAAACTGAAGCTGAAAACAAGATCCTGAAAGGCAGAAAAGAGAGGTACAGAAAAATGAAAACAGTGTTCATGTTTTGTTCTTTAGGCAACATTCCATAACCAGTACCTTGTAAACCACTCCTGCTTCAGTGAATGAGTGTCTGATGTCCCTTGCTTGCACACCTTAGTTCTGAGCTGATATTACCACACAGTGGTGCTGGAAAGGGTAAATGTGTTGTATAGTTCTTACACCTGCTAGCCAACAAAAACTAAGAAAACTCTCACACACCAAAAACATCTGCTCTCAAACACTGATAACTGCTTTCTATATTATTACTTTTAGACAAAAAAAAAAAAAAAAGACAATATTTATCTTCCAATTTGCAAATAAACAATTATTTTATTTATTTACTGACATTTTTTTTCTGAGGAAACTGCAATCTCTGTAGATTAGTATCAAGACTTAGGGCTGGACTGGCCAGTAAATGAGTGGCAGATGCTCCCCATCAACCCCTCTCACTTCCCAAAGGGGAAGAGAAAGGGAATAAGGGAGAGAGACTTATGGATTAGAAAAGAAAATGAAAACCACTTTAATTAAAATAATAATAGTAAAATGAAATATATACAAAACCAATACCAAATCCTACCTTCCCTGATGGCAATTAGTCACTATCACCACTGATACTGTGGCAGGCACTGGGGAAGACCCAGCCAGGGCTTAATGGCAGATAGGAACTTAAATAAGGAGATAGATTCTGGATTTAGACTTGAGAAGTCATGGTTTGGGATTAAAGACAGAATGCATGGAGTCCTCCTTGAATGCCAGCCATTAAAGAAAAGGGCTGGACCCTCATGGTCCTTCAGCTTTATGCTGAATATGATGTATTATTATACACCTCAATTGTTGTGTTCAATTCTGGGTCTCCTCACTTTAGGAATGATATTGAGTTACTGTCTAGAGAAGGGCAGTGAGACTCTTAAAGAGCCCAGAGAACGTGACCTACAAAGGGCATCTGAGGGGGATGAAGTTGTTCAGTCTGGAGAAGAGGAAGCTGAGGGGAGATCTGATCACTCTCTGTGACTGCCTGAAGGGAGGTTGGAGAGAAGAGGGAGCCAGCCTCTTCTTGATGACAAGTGACAAGACTAGAGGAAATGGATACAAGCTGCAATAGGGGAGGTACAGGCTGGATATTAGTAAATATTTCTTCCCTGAAAGGGTTGTCAAACATTGAATGGTCTGCCCAGGGCAGTGGTGGAGTCACCATCCCTGGGGGTGTTCAAGTGGCGTGGGATGTGGTTTAGTATCGACCCTTAAGTGTTGTGTTGAGAGTTGGACTGGATAATCTTTGAGGTCTCTTCCAACCAGATATATGCAGTGACTCTGTATATGGAAGGGAATATCTTGTTGGTCATTTTAGGGTCACCTGAACTGCCTGCTCCTCACTGCAGGTGCCACCTCTTACTTTGCACCCCCAATGCAGTACACAAGGTTTAGCAGTGACCTTGGCCTATATACCAGTCCTTGGTACTAACTAGAAACATCAATTGTTATCACTACTAGGAGGAGACACTGTTTATGAAAACAGGCTGTTAAGTTCAGAAAGTGAAGCTGCTGAGAAGTGAGCTGGGCAGTAAAATTGCTGTACAGAATTAGTTCTGTTCCAACTCAAACCAGGACATGCAGAGCTTAACATCATTTTCTCACTGAACACATTGCAGAGGTTTTGCACAATTTTGCCTTTTCTTCTGCACATGAGTAGGCATTAGGGCATCATTGGGATAACTGATACTGATGAGTCAGGTTTCCAGCAAACATGAGGATATGCTTACATTTCCTGCTTGGTTGCAGCTCTCCGGGTGTTTGACACAGTTTGAGAAGTGAATTAAAATGATTAACTTAAAACAATAAATCCCAAAGCAGGATATAATATGCTAAAAGTATTAGGTATCCAATTTCAACAATTTTGATCATGTTATAAATAATTCATTAATCAGTATACCTGTATCATTAGCTGCAACTACCTGACCCTGATGTTGGCATTTAAGATTTTCTAGAATCTTCTGTTAATGAGTATTTATTTATCATCAGTTTCTCCCTTCTTAATAAATATTGTCTATCAATTTTTATCAATAACACATTCTACAATGTTTCAGTGCCCCTCATTTTTTGAAGTTACAGAGTGGAGCATTAAAGGAAATTATTATTTCTTATCATTAAAAAAAAAAATAATAATAATGGATCCTAGGTCAGATACAGTAATTCTCACCTGATTTTGCTGGGTTTACCTGAATGGAAAAATAAATTTGAATTTGCTCTGGATTGTTTATTAAAATGCATTTGCATTTAGTTGAGAAGGACAAAAAATATTAAAAAGAAGGAGAAAATAGCAACTGCTCAAATAATTCACTGAATAGATGGCCCTTTCATATGCTGCCTAACAATAAGTTGAGAAACAAAAATAGTTTGACCTCCTAACCTGTAAATCAATCAGTGTCATGGGGGGAGGGGGGGGGGAAAGAACATTGTTATTTGAAATCAAACTTTTGGTGTGTCCTGAGAGTTATTAAACCACTACTTTTCTTCCATAATGGAATTCATCTCTGTGCAAGTTATCAGAAACTGATTAGCTTCAATTGTTCCTTCAAATAACCAAGAAAGACAAACCATAGCACATAAAAAGCTCCTGATATTTTGCATATTCATAATACCTCACTGAATCACCAGGAATGACAATACTGCTATCTGAATGCTAATGTAGAGCCAACAGATGAGCTGAAGGGCAAAGCAACATAGAAATAAACCAGATTGTCCCACTTGAATTCACTACTCAATTGTAAACACTTTTTTTTTCTTTTCCCACTGTTGTCACTTCCTCCCTTATTGTGTTTCTTTGAAAAAAAAATCTAATGATCTCATCTACAACAGACGTGCACAATAAAACGTAAAAAAAAAAACACCAACAAGCAGAAATAAAAAATGACCCTTCAAAATGTTTCCCATTCACTTTTCTTGCTGTCTGACTGCAGCTGTCATTTCAGTGATGCTGCTGAGAGGTGAACATGGAAATCCAGGGTCATACTGTTTGCAGTTCACTCCCTCAGACAACTTTGCAAATTGCTAAGGCGTGTTTGGAAGATTGATTTGGAAATGTGCTGAGTATCTCAGAAGAACACATGGGATGAGTGATGTTAAAGCTATGCTGGACTCTAATTGTGCCATTACAACCCAGAAGGTAGCTGTCTCAGCCCCTATGTAAATATGAGGAGCCTAGACAGAACCTGTCTTGAAGAGAAAATAAAATGAATATATAACTCAGTCCAGAAAGCTGCTGACTGGAAAAGATTGTGCTGATGAGCAGTCACTAAGAGCTGTATAGTTCAATAGTGTGCTTATAAAGCCTCATCATGCCACCTGTGGAGCACAAAGAGCTGTATAGCTCAATGGTGAAGAACTCCAGTGTGCATATAAGGTCTCGTTTGCCAGCTGTGGAGCATGAGCCTCTCCAAAATAGAGCAAAAATTCCCATGAGGCCTTTGCAAGTCCAGATCCTCATATCCTAATTTCCCCAGTGGCATTATAAAAATTAATAACCAGCACTCACATCACGCAAGACTGTGGAATGCTTTACCCAGGCTAGTTACTGAAGTGATTAATATGATCCTTTGAGGTGCTGAGAGTCTCCCTGGAAATTTCATCAGCACTGTCGTCAGGCAGAACTAAATTAATCTGTTCTGGTGTTTCATGTCCAGAGGCTTAGTCATCTCAAGATCCTCCTGCTGCCCATCTTAGAGCTGCTTCAAAATGGATTGGTCTGTACCTTGAACTATGCTTCTTTCTAAGTATCTGCCCATCAGCAGTGAAATCATCAGAGCACTTTGTATGAGTAAGGTTTTATGTCTGTTAAGAAGATGACAACAGTCCCTCCAGGCTGGGTCAGTGGGCAATTGAGTCCTGGGTTCCCAAAGCCTCTGGCAATGGCAGAAGGACAGGATGGGTAGGAAGGGCACATGTTCCTGGCTGTGTCTGCAGTCCATTTCTCACTGTGTTTCCCAAAATCCAGAGTAGTTTTAGGCATTGTATAGAGTAGATCCCTGTCTAGACTCTACTGCCTGCTTATTACCCTGTCTTCCAATGAATTTATTCAATTTCTTTTGCAGCTGGTGATAATGTTTGTCACTGCAGCAGCCTACAGCTCCAAATAAACACATACTACAAATATAAATGCTTTCCTTTACATGTTTGAACCTGAAGGAAGCAGGAATTTCCTTTTCCTTGTTCAGGCTGAGATAGAGTTTTTCCTAGTAAAGGCACAGGAACATCTGCTTCATGAGGAAAGGCTCAGACACCTGGAGCTGTTCAATCTGGAAAAATGAAGATTGAGAGGGGATCTTATTGTTTATCAATATCTGAAGAGTGGGTGTCAAAAAGAAGGTGCTAGTCTCTTTTCACAGGTGTCCTGTGATAGGACAGGGGGCAATGGATACAAACTAGAACACAGGAAATTCTACCTCAACATGAGGAAAAAATTCTTTACTGTAAGGCTGATGAAGCACTGGACCAGGATGCCCAGAGAGGATGTGGAGTCTTCTCTACAGACTTTAAAGATCCATTTGGGTGCATTCCTGTGTGACCTGCCCTAGGTGATCCTGCTTTGGCATGGGCATTGGACTCAGTAATCTTCAGGGTTCCCTTCCAACCTCTACAATTCTACAAACTGCCACTAGTTTCAGTGAGTGTCTTCAGTTCAAGTATTGTGAGGTTTGACGAATGAATAGTCCTGCATGAGTTTGCTAAACCTCCATCAATTTGCTTTTTGTTTTTCTCCTGTGCAAGCTGAACACTTGCATCCCTTGCTGGTTCACTTTGTAAGGCAGCTGTTCCATCCATGTGGCATTTTGGTTCCCACTTTCTGTACTTTATTTAGTTTTGATTTGGTTGTTACTTCACTGCAAGCAGTAGTGTGACCACAGCATCATTGTGGGGAAACCAAGATTCTGCTGGGAAATCCTGGATTATACTTCGAGTTTTGTTTAACTTGATGTATTGGCAAATTCCAAAGTAGATTTACTATGTCAAAGAATTTTTGACTCAACTTACTGTTGGACAAAATGTCAGCCTGGGACAAGTTAAACTTTATCTATGACTTTCCTTATTACGACTGTGTCAGTCGTGAAACTGAACTCACTCCTCAGTGAAAGCACAAAGCATTCTGTGTGGGATTCACTGCAGCTGACGTTGGATATCTATAAGTTTAGTTGTCTAGATCTGAATTAGTCACTTTGGATTCCTTTTATAGTTACAAGAGAGAAAAAGGCCCTTTTAGAGCATGACTCATCTGACCTATTTAGATAACTACTTAAGAATATGATGAATCATGTCCTGTAACTTTTTTTTCTTCTCCCTTGTCTACCAAGGGAACTAAAATGCTGACTTTTCTTGCACAAATCCTTCTCTCTGTTATTTTGACACCGTTTTTCCAGCAAAACATTAGACTGGGTATTATGGGATGACGCACTAGTCATAGCAAATTTTTCAAATGAATTCCCAGGAAACTGATAAAGAGGTTGTGGCAGGTACAACACAGCTCATGAAAACAGACCTGATGGAGATCACCAGCTGTGTAGCTGCTGGTAGTCAAAGTCCAGCCAGAACATATTTTTCCAATCAGTGTTAACAAGCACCTTTTTCTCTGGAAGAACTCAATTTTGTATGTGTGCTCTCAGTAAGAGTTCTTTCACTTGTCTCCACAGCCACAGCCTCAGGAGCTTTGACAGAAAAGCTGATCTTCATAAGTACATACAAAATATCACTTGATTTTGCCTTAAATTTTTAACTTACTCATGGCATATCTTTTAAAAAGACACTTGCAATTCTCATTCTTCCAAGTTTTTCATTTATTCATCTATTTACTTCACACAGGTGCTTAGTGGAGGTAAATCACTGTAGCAGTTGTGTTCTTCTCATAGGCTGTGTGTTATGGTGTTTCCAGGAGAAGACAAGATGAGAAGACTCTTATTGTGAAAGGCAAAAGAATTTATTGCCTAAGCAACTGAGCAAAGTTCTAACCACAAGCAAAAGCAAAAGCTGAAGCATAAGACAAAGCCAAAGCCTACTACTCTGTGACATAGTCAGCTTATACACTTTCCTAACACAGAACTGTCACATCCCAGCTGGCTATCCTTTCACTGACATGGGTCCAAGCAAAGCGTACAATAGGTTAACAATGACAAACAAGCTTCTCAACATATCCAGTCAACACTTGCCTAGTCTTTCTCTTCAGTTACAAGGTGTTCACATTCTTTCCACCTCAAAGACAAAACACAGCCTTCTTAAAAGTTGTTCAAAGGTTTGCTCTCTTCCTACAAATCACTGTAGTACACTTAAGGGCATATGAATATATGTGATCTCCTTATTCTCCTTTTGGCATGGATATCTTTGTCTCTAGCATTGCATTGGTTTGCATAGCTTTGTACAGCTTAAAACTAAGTTGCATGCACATCATGGATGACATAATTCAGGAGGTTTGATGAAGTGCATTGATGAGAACTTTTTCCAACAAGTGATAGAATCCTAGAATCACTAAGGCTGGGTAAGACTTTTAAGATCATTGAGTCCATGACCACTAAACCATGTCCTGAAGTACCACATGTACTGTTTCTTGAACACCTCCAGGGATTGCAACTCCACCACCTCACTTGGCATCCTGTTCCAATGCCTGACTACTCCAGAATTCCCTTCAACTTCAACCATTCTCTATTTCTGTGATTCTGTGAACTAGAAACAGAAATTAAAAGTTAGTTTTCTTGCCTTCAGACTGAGAATCAGTTAATACCCAGTTGTGATGAATCCCAATGAGTTCTATGAAGAATCTTCAAAGCTACTATTAATATTGCAATTTGGTACTACTGGTATAGTAGAGTGTAATTCTTGCATCTTTTCCCCAAACATTAGATTTTTCTCATCACTCTTGTTATTTTGTGGAAAGGTACAGCAGGACAAGTCTTGGCATACCCTTCTATTCAAGGCATCTACTTTTAACACATTTTGGACTCTTCATTTAGGCAAGCAAATAGGCACTGCCCATCCTTAACATGCTCCAGTATGTTGTGGTTTTGCTTATTAAATTCTATTAGTAAGTCTCAATTTCATGACAGTTTGCAGGGTTTGCTTTAATCACTACCTCGGTGATATTATGTCCAAATCTTGAGGGGTTTGGCTCAATCATAAGCTTTAATAGAGCTTGCTCTTTTTGTAATATGTATTTTTTTAACATAATCTTCATGTTTTCACCTTTCTGTAGTGGGAGTTTCATGAGTAGTTTCCTCTTCTTGAGTTAACTGAAAGCTGTTTAAAAAACATCAAGGGCTTCAGAGACAGCCTATTGTCAGGACTAAAGCTTGCTGCTGACTACCTTCTCCTTTGCTTTCATTTTGTTACTGGATTAAAAACTGTTTAAACCTTCTTTACTTGTCTTCACATTTCCAGAGTTATAGAGCTGGTGTTCCATTCTTCTTTTCAGAATATCTTACTATTCTTAAGAAATTCAGTTGTACTTCAAACTGTCATTCCCATAATTTCTCTTCAAAGGCTCCCACCCTTAAGATAACCCTTGGGTCTTCGCTGTGACTTTTATACTCCACAGAAGCCTATTATCCCTTGATGTCTGTGTTATCTTTAATTGATATACTCTCTTCTTTCTCTGCTAATTCGTGCCTTTGTTATTTCTGTCTTCTTTAGAAACAAAAGGCTATAGAATTGGGGACTAAATCTGTACTGAGGACTTCCTCTCCTTTTCTCTCCCAGTAATCTGAACAGAACCAGTGTTAAGTAATCTCATAACATACTTTGCTCCTTGTTATTTTTTTGTTGAAGCTTTTTTCCTTTCATTTCTTCCTATGATATCTTTATTTTTTTAATTACTTACAAAAAAAATTCTTATTTTGCAGTTTCTTATTATTTTGTAACAAACTGAAAGACCTTCCACAGTTCTTCCAGCTTTCAAATACAAAGAGGTGTCTTTTAAATGCATGCATATAGCACCTATCACAACGATTTCCTGTTTCATGTCAATGTTTCTCACATGCAAAGGAAATAACAGTACAACAATCTGGCCTGGTTTGAGCTAGAACAGAACTAATTCTGTCCAGTGATTCTACTTTTTCATCTCAGTTTCCTCTAAGTAACTACCATCTCTGTAGTGAAGAGCATGGTTTCACAGATGATGTCTATTTTTTGGTTAGTACCATGGACTGGTATGCAGGGCAAAGTCAGTGCTAAATATCATCTACCACATTGGGAGTGCAAAGTAAAAGACTATACCTGCAGGGAGAAGCAGGCAGTTCAGGTGACCCTAAAGTGACCAGACAGCTATTCCATCCTATATATGTCATATTCAGTCTAAGTCTGAAGGATCCTGAGGGTCAAGCTCTCTTCTTTAATGGCTGGCTCAGAGGAGGACTCTGACATTCTGCCTTCAATCCTGATCCATCAGTTCCTGAATCTAGTTCCAGAATCTACCTTCTGAATTTGGTTCCCATCTCCCCTTGAGTACTGTCTGGGACTTCTGCCACAGCATCAGAGGTGACAGTCACATAAATGCCATCCAAGAGGTGGACATCAGTATCAGTTTTGTATATATTTCATTTTACTGTAATTATTTTAATTAGAGTGGATTTCATTTTCTTTACAAATTCATAAGGCTCTCTCTATTTTCCCCTTTCTTCTCCCCTTTGGGAAGGAAGAAGAGTTAATGGAGAGCATCTGTTACTCATTTAGTGGCCAGCCCAGCCCTAACCCTCGACATAATCATTTCATGTTTTTAAAATAATGAATATTACAGATTCCCATATCACCCTAGTATTGAATTATAGATAATTTGCAGCAATAATAGTGTTATTACACCTGCTCCAGTCTTTTATGCAATTCATTGTTCCTCAGCTATTATTTTTATGATCACCTTCAAAGTGGGTGTGAAAGACTAGCTGCTAATATACAGCCAGATTTATGGCCATTGGAGCTAAACAGACCTTTTGCCCTACCTTCATGCAAGCTGGGTCTGTTATTAAGTAGAACTAATAAGTACTAACTGATTCACATTCCCTATGGAATCACTGTACAAATTAAGTGCAAAGAAAGATACAAACTACTCTTCTTCAAAAAAATGAAATGGATGCAGTGCCTTATCATAATCATATACCAGAATAAGACAGTTCCAATTTGTGAAATACTGCTCCTCAATAAGCAATATTCCAATGAATTTTCATGACTAGACATATTAAAACCACTGACAGCATTTCTACTTCATCTTTTAGCATTGTTCATTGTTCATGAAGCTTCTTTTGCTGTGCCTTCTTTAGAAATTTTTGCAGGTTTACTCTGATGTCAATATTTAGACCTTTACATTCTTGCATGGATGAATTTAAGGTAATGCAATGAAACACAATAGGGTCAAGCAGAAATTGCAGTTTCAGTGAAGTATTTCTTAATGCATAAAAAGATTTAACTTGGGTTAGACTGAAGTGTCATCTGTTAACTAAAAGTGGCCTCTTCAGTTCTTTTACAAGGCTTTGAAGAACTAAATAGTTGTATGCAGCTTCCTCATCTTTGCTGGTCAGCCAGGTCACTCAGTTATATATAAGCAGAATGAATTCTTGTTGTGAGTGCCTGTTTCCAGCAGTTGGAAGACATCAGGAAATGTGATCTGAATAGCAGCTCTGCTCACTTGACCAGGTTGTTCAGCATTTCAGCAGCTTTTGGCACTTGAAACTTGCTAAACCTCAGAGGAATCTCAGAAAAGACACCAGGTCAACCAGCAGTCATTCTATCTGTTGCTTTTTTCCTACTATCTTACTGGAAACCTGTCTTGGATTCATTTATATTGAGATAAAAGCTACTTTGGTGCTAGTCCCAGGAAAGTCAGAATATTTTGACAACCTTTTTTTTACAGCCACAAAAATATTCCTATACATGCACAATCAAGAGTTCAGAAAAGCATTCTGAGAAGATTTTTGGATGCCTTGTTCCTCTGTTTCATTTCAGGGAGGTACCTGCTGGACAATCCTGTCTGTGTTTCCTCAGTCACCTCAAAACTAATCCCTCTTACTGAGATTTCCCTTGCCTTGATTGCAGTAATTAATGTTAACTTGCATAAGTTTGTCAATCAAAGGTCATTGTCCATTTTTTTTTTTAGTGGAAATTAAATTATTTCTTCATCAGATTAATTGGATTCTATTCTCAGAGAAGCCATACAACATCTTGGGAGATCCTACTAATGAAGTCTGTGAAAGTCTGGTGGACTAATTTGCTGTCTCATCATTCTGCCAGTTCCAAATGTGTTTGCTATGTTACTGAAGAGAAATGCAATTTGATAACAGCATCTGTCTAATCCTGGGTGTCAGCCCTGTGCACCAATGTTGCCTTCTGAAGTTCATGTTGACAAGATTTTCAGGTTTGGTGGAATGCTGAGTGGAATATGGCCTTAAAAAGCTTTCTTCATTAATGGGGTGAAAATACTCTTATGATTCCCTTAAAAAGTAGCTGATGATCTGGGGCTTTATCTTCAGAGTAAATTTTTTTTTTCATTCCAGTTTAACCATGATAAAACACTTAATCTCTGAAAAAGAGAGCACGGGATTAGAAGGCAAGAACAGCTACCACCAAAATCCCAGGAGTGAGCACCATCTTGTACAGACTTGCTAAACTAGTGAAGATGCTGGACATGTGCACTCTCTCTGATTTTGTCCTCCTGGGGACATATTAAGGAAGCAAAGGCTTTGACTAAAAGCCTTAGATAGGACCCCAACATCCTATATTCTTGCCCTGAAATGTCTATTTTTCCAATTATTTTCTACTTTTTCTTCATACTCCCATAATGAAACTGTGGACCCAATCTTTTTGCTCATCTTTCCTTCCCTCTTGTTTCCTCATAACAGTGGAGTTAAAGGAGTCACAGGCAGGCTAACAACAAACAGAAATCAGTTTATCAGGATGGGGGTGCTCAGTCTGGAGAAAAGAAGGCTCTGAGTTGACCTTATTGTGGCCTTCCAGTATCTGAAGGGGATTACAAGAAAGCTGGGGAGGGACTTTTTAGGCTATCAGGTAGTGACAGGACTAGGGGGAATAGAATAAAGCTGGAAGTGGGGAGATTCAGGCTGGATGTGAGGAAGAAGTTCTTCGCCATGAGAGTGGTGAGAGCCTGGAATGGGTTGTCCAGGGAGGTGGTTGAGGCCCCATCGCTGGAGGGAATTCTGGAGTAGTCAGGCATTGGAACAGGATGCCAAGTGAGGGTGGTGGAATTGCAATCCCTGGAGGTGTTCAAGAAACTGTAGATGTGGTACTTTAGGACATGGTCTAGTGGTCATGGACTTAATGACCTTAAAGGTCTTTCCCAGCCTGAGTGATTCTATGATTCTATCACTTGTTGGAAATAGTTCTCAATGCACTTCAGGGACCAGGCTGGATGAGGCTCTGGCCAGCCTGATGTAGTGTGAGGTGTCCCTGCCCACGGCAGGGGGGTTGGAACTGGATGATCCTTGTGGTCCCTTCCAACCCTGACTGATTCTGTGATTCTGTGATATCCCTGGGGATGAAAATAGCTCAGGATTTTCTGAGCTTTTCTGGTTCTCCTGCAGCTATGCAGGTAGTGCCATGTGTGCTTTCCTATGTTAATTCCATATGAGAGAGGGCTTTGCAAATTTCTGCCTCCTGAAGCTCCCTCTACCAACCTACTTTCAGGTGTATTTCCATAGTGACCTCAGGCCCCTTTAAGAAGTCCCACTGCTTAGGTGTAAGTTCATCTGTGAGAACGTTCTGTCAGGATTTTTAGCTCCTAACTCACCGTGACAGGATACTTCTGTTTGAATTGGGAGCTCTCCAGGCTAATAAATTTTGTTCTGCAATGTTAGCCATCTGCTCCCATCCCTTGGGATCCCAGTCCAAGAGGAGGTTAAAAGACAACAAAATCCTCAACAGATATCATGCAATATAGTTTGCACTAAATAGTAAGCAGAGAAGAAGCTGGTGAAAAATATCTGATTAAGACATAGAATTGTTAGGGTTGGAAAGGACCTCAAGAATCATCCAGTTCCAACCCCCCTGCCATAGGCAGGGACACCTCACACTAGATCAGATTGCTCACAGCCACATCCAGCCTGGCCTTAAAAACCTCCAGGGATGAGGCTTCCACCACCTCCCTGGGCAACCTGTTCCAGTGTCTTATCACTCTCATGGTGAAGAATTTCTTCCTAACATCCAATTCAAATCTACCCACTTCTAGTTTTATTCCATTCCCCCCAGTCCTATCACTACCTGAAACCCTAAAAGGTCCCTCCCCAGCTTTCTTGTAGGACCCTTTCAGGTACTGGAAGGCCACAATCAGGTCTCCTCAGAGCCTTCACATACATGGCTATGCACTGGTTTTTCACAGAGTCTGATGGCATATTTCAAGTGACATTGTAGCTATAATTAAAGTTTTCTATCACTTCTCATTAACTTCCACTGTTTTCAGTTCTTTGTGCATTTACCAAAGTTTAACCACTGGGAAAAAAAAGACAAGAAATGGACCTTAGAAACTGGAAGAAAGAGACATAGAATAATTCAAACCACAAACCCAAAAGTCTGTAAGAGTCTCATATACATGATCAGTGATCTCAAAGTTCTATATTCCACTTCAGTCAGCAAAAAAAAAAAAAAAAATAGTCTTAATGGGCAAAACAAATAAATTTCTAGTTAAAACTTAATTAAAATGATCTGTATTTATTGCTCTTTGTCAGCTTTTTAATCAAAATAATAAAGATTGGTGTGTAAGGCTGGAACCAATCTGAAATTTCCTAATTACTTATATAAATAACATCTAATTTGTTCATGTCTTTTTGGTTTCTTTTTTTCTTTCATGAAGTCACACATTCAAAATTTCCTGAGCAGTCAGCATAAGAGATGCTGGATGAGATTTGTGTTATTTACTGTTACAGTGGAAGTCACATAGAACCTGTGGATGTCATGTATCTTGACTTCAGTAAAGCTTTTGATACAGTCTCCCATAACATCCTCATAACAAAAGATCAGGAGATGTGGCATAGATGGTTGGTCAGTGAGGTGGACTGCAAACTGGCTCCACAACAGAGTTCGGAGGGTCAGCATCAATGGCACAGAGTCACTTAGCTTCTATGTTGTATACCCAAATCATGGGAAAGGTGATGGTCTTCCCATAGGATTCAAGCTGAAATTTGATCTATGATCTATAACTCTAACTGAAAGTATTAATTAACTGGCCTGGAAAGGTTTCTATTTGTCTGAAATCTCCATAAGATCTCCAGCACACCTCAAGTGTGTTGTGATAGACTAAAGGTAGGGTCATGAGACAAAGCAGGATCAAAAAACAGTAGGTACTGGGGACAAAAAAGGAAAATGGAAAACTCTAAACTTGTCACTCACTCTGTAGAGGTGGAATTCCATGTTCCACCCAACTATTAATCTCAAATTATTAAAAATAAATCAATAAATAAATTGTAAAGCCATTTAAGAACTCTGACTGTCCTTATAGAGGATTCTTAGCACATTGGGTGTATCATTAGGCTCCTATCACAGCCATAAATACACAAATGCACTGTGTAAAGATTTTGTACCTCTACAGGCAAATCATCCCCCCAGAGGCTGAAAAAAGGGTGTGTTAGAAAGCTTCAGGTGCAGGAGTGAGACTCAACTCTGGACGCTGATGAATTAAAACCCAAAGATTAAATTTCTTTCAAAACAAGGAAAATGTATATGGGCAGGGGTAGCTCAAAGATATGTGAAACTTCTTCATATTATACTGCTAAAGAGGATGAGCTGGTCCCAGAGCAGATGGCTACACTGACCACATCCTGTGAAGAGATCAGCACCTTCAAGTCTGTTTAAAAAGCTGTTTAGGCAATCAGACCTCTGCTGGAGTCAGCCCCTTTGGTTACAAGTTATTGTTTCCACTCAGTGCTTCAGATAAAATAATGAGCTGGGGTCATGAGTATATCCCCTTCTTCCACTGACCTGTGGAATTGAAATGGGAACTGATGAACTTTCAGACAGAAGAAATTGCCTGTTTTTCTTTTCTCCCTCTTCTCAGGGAGTGCCATAAAAAGAAACAGACCCAGAGTCTCCAAGGGACATTTGTCATTGCCATTTACTTGCTTATGAAAATCTTTCCATATGCTGGTTGTACATGACAGCAGAAAACCTCAGGACAGAATGACTGATATGTAGCTACTCTAAATTCCCTGACTGAGTCAGCAAGAATACTGACCCTTGGAGATGTGGAATTTTGCCACATGACATTTTTGTGGCTACTACCCAAGAAAATAATTTCCTTTTAAAAGAATTTGAGAACCTCTCAGTATGTATTTTATTCCTGATGTTCAAGAGACAAGAGAGGCACTGGCTGAATTGTAAGGGAAATAACACAGCATTTTTGATAAGGTATTTTTCTAACACTAATATATTTATCACACATGTATAACTGAGTCTATATATTTCTAAAGCAGCTCCCTCATTTTAGGAACCTGTTCCAGTATCTCACCTCCCTCATCCTAATCAATTTCTTCCTTATATCCAACCAAAATCTACCCTTGTTTAGTTTAAAACCATTGTCCTTGCCCCATCACTACAGGTTTTGGTAGATACTGTCTTTGTGTTTCTTGTAACCCTCTTTTATATACTGAAAAGCTGCAATAAGGTCTATCCAGAGCCTTCTCCAGAGTGAACAATCTGAACATTGTCTGGGGACATTTTATCCCTCTGATCATTTCCATGGCCCTCTTCTGGACCCACTCCATCAGGTCCATGTCTTTCTTGTACTAAAGACTTCAAAGCTGGATGCATTGCTCTGTGTAAGTTCTTATAAGAGCAGCTAGGTGGACCAAAATCACCTCCCTCAACCTGCTGGGCACGTTTCTGTTTATGCAGCCCAGGACAGTGTGGACCTTCTACACCACAGTTGCACACTGGTGACTCATCTCTCTCAATTTTCACCTATCAGTACTGCTAAGTTCTTCTCCACAGGGCCACTCTCAACCAGTTTATGTCCCAGTCTGTATTGGGGGTTGTCCTGACCCAGGTGTAGCATCTTGCACTTGGATTTGCTGATATGATATAGTGAACCCAGGCTGGATGAGGTCTCGAGCAACCAAGTCTAGCTGAAAAATGTCCCTGACCATGGTAGGGTGGTTGGAGTAGATGAGGTCCCTTCCAACCTAAGCCTTTCTATGATTCTATGATCTGTATACATTAGACATTGGATTCCAGCTTAGTGCCACTTTAACATTATCATACTAACTTCTGCCCATGCTGAAAAAAAAAGCAAAAGTGTGTGTACAACAAAGATATTTCGCACTTGGAACAATACAGGTGGGGTTGCATCATTTTTGACTAAAACTTCAGTTGTAGTACATTCACCAGCAGTCTTATGGAAGGCCACCACCTTTTTTGACAGGAAAAATTATTCAATGGATCACAACAAAATGAGTAAAAAACCCTGAGTATTGCTGCATCATCTAAATACAGGGTCTTTCATATTTTTCAAGTCACATTCACAGACCTCTGATGATATGCTCAGAAGTCCAAACTAATATATTTTTCTGGAGTTACAGTCTTCTGAAAATGAGCTCAGATTCTGCCTACAGTTCATAGAATCATAGAATCAACAAGGTTGGAAAAGACCTCAGAGATCATCAAGTCCAACCTATCACCCAGCACCTCATGACTAACTAACCATGGCTCCAAGTGCCACGTCTAACCCTTTCTTGAACACCTCCAGGGACAGTGACTCCACCACCTCCCTGGGCAGCACATTCCAATGACCAATTACTCTTTCTGTGAAGAACTTTCTCCTCACCTTGAGCCTAAACTTCCCCTGGAGACTGTGTCCTCTTGGTCCGGTGCTGGTTGCCTGGGAGAAGACACCAACCCCTCCTGGCTACAACCTCCTTTCAGGTAGTTGTAGACAGCAATGAGGTCTCCTCTGAGCCTCCTCTTCTCCAGGCTAAACACCCCCAGCTCCCTCAGCCTCTCCTCACAGGGCTGTGCTCCAGACCTCTCCCCAGCCTTGTTGCCCTTCTCTGGACACGTTCAAGTGTCTCAACATCCTTCTTAAATCGAGGAGCCCAGTAACTGAGGACACAGTACACAAGGTGTGGCTTAACCAGCGCTGAGAACAGGGGCAGTTCTTTTTTAGTTATAAAGGAAGAAATCCTGCAATTACATGTTATTGATTCTGGGGTTTTTTGTTTGTTTGTTTGTTTCTATTTAGGCTTTTAAGCAGCTCTAGTGCCAAAGAGTTAGAAATAGAAAGCTGAAGTCTGAGCATCATTGAGAAGTGTTTCTGCTCCTGTGGAAACTGGTTTTACACTTACACAGTTGAGAGATGCTGTACCTTGCACTTCTGAACTGGGAACAGCTCTTTGTGTATAAATGAAATCATTGATTTTTTCTGACATTTGTTAGTAAAGAAAGTGAGGTGTCCCTGCCCATGGCAGGGGGGTTGGAACTAGATGATCCTTGTGGTCCCTTCCAACCCTGACTGATTCTATGATTCTAATTATGACATAAGGCTATCTAAGCTAAAACAGTGAATGCCTTCTATTTTTCAACCTGCGGTATAACAGACAGTTTTCTTCTTGCTATTCTACTATCAGAGAGTCATTTCTGGTCCTCTATAACAGCAATATAAAATGAGGCAGGAGTTCCTCTCACCTTTGATGTACAGATTGCTAGTCATGCAAGAAAGCTAGAATTTTAGATCTGAGATGCACCACAAAAAAAAAAAAAATCAGAGAAGTGTTGAGTTTCAAAGAGATTTTCAGAGAGGTGCAGAGCTATTCATATATAACTTAGCTAAGATTTCAGTGGTATTTACTTCAATTACATTATTAAAAATTATGCCTTCTAACCAATTCAAATCCTTGACTGTCCCATGTGCAGCTCTGTAAATAAGGGGGGGAAAATGCTTTCTGATGTTCTCTCCTTTCATATGTGTATAATTCTCACAATAGGAATGACTGCAAAAGACCATTTCTGGCTCTAAAGTAGTATTTGCATTTTAACTGGCAAATTTTATATTGAACATTGATGTAGAGGAGATGGTTATAGGAAAAAAAAAACCACTGTATTTTTAATGAGGAAAAATACAACATGGACAGCAGAAATACAAAGTTCTACACTTTGTCCTCCCACCCACTAGGTGATAGGAGCTGGAATATTGAAATAGGCTGAGTATTAGCAAGACTAACGTGTCTTTTGTGCTACTCAAAGAAGTAAAAAGAAAGAAAATGAGGCAAATAGATGACCAGTGTATTTTGATGAACTTCAGTAAGTCATTTTATTAAGTCCAGGTTTCACCTTTATGTTCAGGGTCTCATTATGCAATGATAAGCTTTGATTTTGTGAGTAACTACCTATTTTAATTTACTGGAAGCAAGTCAGCTCAAGATCCTAAGCAGTAAGCATGGTGAGTTGTGATCAGCAGGGATCCAGACTAGGTGAAAGGAAAAAAATCTAGAGTGGAAATAACATTACTGCAATTCACTTGTCTCAGCCACACCATCCAAGAGGAACACAGAGCAAAATCTTGATGATTTCAGAGTGTATAACCTGTACTTGTACTTCTGGTTTCCATCTTTTCATATTTTGGAGTTCTTAGCTAATCTGCATGTATTTTCTGAAAGCACCTTCCAGAAAATCTGATTTAATAACTTACTTAAGCAGCTGCCTTTCTGTTTTACTCAACATATGAACAGACACAGCAGCCTCCAAAAGAGGTTGGTTAATTTTTAACAAGGTGTCAAGTGCAAGCAAAATTCAGTGATAGTTCATGCCTATGACTAAGACCTTCCTAAGAGATATTCTTGCAGATTGTTGTTTTAAAATACTGTGAATAACACCACAGATACTATTACTCAGCACTGAGAGCTCCGTCAACTGACAATGAAATAGTGCAATTCCTTTCATCTGATTAACAGAGATCTTCCCACCTATGTTGACAGGTAACTCCCTTCTTTCCCACTGTCAGGGAAACAAGCCATTAAAAAGTCATACAGCTAGCTGAAGAGCATGGAGGAAAGTAGTGGTGGAAGCAGGAAGAGGACCATGAACTAACTCCACTTTGGGTGCCCAGGACATAGCATTTATGTCCTATATCACACTTTGGGTTTTATTTTTTTTTTTTTTTAGAAGAAGTCTTGAATGCCTGCATTCCAAGTATGCAGTTTAATTTTACACAACCTTCCCAGAGCCATTAACTGCACCTGTAGATAAGAAGTCATGCCTTGTAAGTGGAACCCAGTGAGAAAACATAAGAAACAATTAATTGGTTTGATGTGTTAGAAACAAAGTTTTGAAGCCTTATTCAAGCCTGATAGAAAACAAAAAAAAAGGGAAAGACAGGAAAAAAAAAAAAAAAAAAAAAAGCTCTTTTCTTTTTATGGTAGAGTAGTTTAAATTGTTTTAGAATCAAAATCTTCATGTCAAGGGTTAGAGTTGGGCTGGCCACTAAATGAGTGTCAGATAATCTAACATGAACTCCTCTTCTTTCCCAAAGGCGAAAGAGAGAGGGAATAAGGGAGAGAGACTTATGGATTGGGAAAAAACCCTGAAACAGCTTTCATGAAAATGGCAATGATAAAAGGAAATATATACAAATAGATACAAACCCACCACTGATGTTCTGGTGGCAGAAGTCCCTGGCTGCACCCAATGGCAGATGGGATTTGCATTCAGGAGCTGAATTCTGGACCATATGAGTCCTCCTCAGACACTGGCCATTAGAAAAGAGAGCTTGAGCCTCCTGATGCCTCAACTTTGTACTGAGTATGACTTACTATGGCATGGAATGCCTTACTGGTCACTTTGAACTCATCTGTGCTGTCTATTTCTCTCTGCAGAAGCAGCCTCTTGTTGCACCTCCAATGTGGTACAGAACATACAGCAGTGATCTTGGTCACCATAGGAACAATTGTATACAGGAACCTTTCTGCAAATCAACCTTTAGTAGAAATTTCAAACATCAAGTGATCTGGGTGTGCTGGAGCATGTCCAGAGAAGGGCCATGAGGATGATCAGAGGGCTGGAGCACCTCTCCTATGAGGACAGACTGAAAGAGTTGGGGCTGTTCAGTCTAGGGAGGAGAAGGCTGCAAGGAGACCTTCTTGTGGCCTTCCAGTATCTGAAGGGGGCTACAGGAAAGCTGGGGAGGGACCTTTTAGGGTGTCAGGGAGTGATAGGACTGGGGGGAGTGGAATAAAACTAAAAATGGGTAGCTTCAGATTGGGTGTTAGAAAGAAATTCTTCACCATGAGAGTGGTGAGACACTGGAACAGGTTGCCCAGGGAGGTGGTGGAAGCCTCATCCCTGGAGGTGTTTAAGGCCAGGCTGGATGTGGCTCTGAGCAACCTGATCTGGTATGAGGTGTCCCTGCCTATGGCACGGGGGTTGGAACTAGATGATGCTTGAGATCCCTTCCAACCCTGACAATTCTATGATTCTATTTCTTCCTGAAGAAGACAATGTCTGCAAAAATATGCCATTAGCTTCAGAAACTGCATTTACTTAGAAGAGATTGATCTGAAAAGTAAAATCATTGAACAGAATTAGTTCTATTCTAATAATTCCAGAATCCAGCTTCTGAGTGAAATTCCCCTCTGCCCCTGAGTCCAGTCTGGGACATCCCCAGTGCCTGCATCAGTTATTACAGTGCTGTAATTGCCATCAGGATTCAATATTGATTTTGTATCTATTTACATATATTTCATTTTATCTTTATTACTTTCATTAAAGCTGTTTTAGTTTTTCTTTCCAATCTATAAACCTTTCTCTCTTATTCCCCTTCTCTTCCTTTTAACAAGGGAGAAGTATTAATAAAGAGTGTCTGTCATTTTTCTAGTGGCCAGCCCAGCCCTGAGCCTTGATATAAGAATCCCTTTGAGATTAGTAATGGAAGACATAATTTCTTAACTAAACTGGACATAAAACTCTGATTGTTCTCAAGTTTCAGAATCTGTCCATCCTCTAGATTTTCTGTAAGATGCATGTGTGTTTTTTCTCCATAGAGGACACACAAGTAGCAGGAACTGAAGCATGGGGAGGGGACAGCAGCAATTATTTAGCATACATGTTAATTCATTTTTTCCACTATGCATCCAAAAGACATAATAATCACTGTGGTAATTCTCTCAAGGAAGAGTTTACTAGAGAAGAGCAGGTTTACTATGAGGGTGGTGGAGCACTGGAACAGGTTGCCCAGGGAGGTGGTCGGGGCCCTGGAGATATTCAGTGAGGCTTGACAGGACTCTGGGCAACCTGGTCTAGTTGATTGATGACTAGATGACCTTTGCAAGTCCCCCAGACCATTCTCTGATTTGAAAACATATTCAGATGAGCCTGCAATTTGATACCATTTCAATGTTTCACAAACCCATTAACAACAACCTTAAATCACTTTCCAAGTTTCACTCCTAAATAATTTCAAAAATTATTATTTTATTCATAGCAATTTTCATTAAGCATCACAGAACCTAAAAAAAAACTCAACAAACCCTGAACAGTTTATAGACCAAGATGCATTGAAGACAAACAATTGTAAAAATTAGTGGAGATATTCCAAAAAGCAAAAAAAAAAAAAAATCCCATATTCAAGACATTATGTCCTGTTATCTTCAAACTTGAAAAGAATGTGTCCTAGGGATAAAAACCATAAGCAATCATTAGAATGTAGGAATCAGTATGTGAGTGAAAAAGAATATTATTCCTTGAGTGTCTGCCACAACCTTCCACAGAATTAGAGCTTCAGAGGCAACAAATCTTTAGAGCAACTTCTTATAGACAAGGAAGCTTAAATTAGAAACATACAAATTAAAGTTGGCTGTCCAGGGAGGTGGTGGAGTTGCTGTCCCTGGAGATGTTCAAGAGAAGATTTGATGAGGCACTTAGTGCCATGGTCTAGTTGATTGGACAGGGCTGGGTGATAAGTTGGACTGGATGATCTTCAAGGTCTCTTCCAACCTGGTTGATTCTATGAATTAATTAAAACGAACAGCAACAAACCCTGATCTGTGCATCCCTGAAAACAAAACAAAACAAAAAGCCAACAGCAAAACACTGGGGTTAGTTATTTCTTTTTTTCCTAAGTCTTCTACATACTTCTTCCCTTGGTGTGTCAAAGCATTTTCCTGTCTAGAAATCAAGTTGCAAACACTTCAACAGCTCCAGTGAGACTTCCCTATGTCTTATCTTTCTGATTTGTTTGAAGCCAGCAAACTTCTAGTTGGAAAACTCCCACTTGTATGATGGCAGTGAGCACTATTCTCCACAGGCTGCGTGCCAAAATGTTTCCAGGTGAAGACAAGAAACTCTTATTGAGAAAGGTGAAAGCATTTATTGCCTAAGCTACTAAGCAAAGCACTAAGCACAAGCGAAAACAAAACCTAAGCCCAAGCAAAAGCCTACTATTCTGTAACATAGCCAACTTACATACTTTTCTAATACAGAGCTGTCACATCCCAATTTCCTATCCTTCCACTGACATGGGTCCAAGCAAAGCATACAATAGGTTAACACTGACAAACAAGATTCTCAGCATATCCAGTCAACTTCTGCCTAATCTTTCTCTTCAGTTACAAGGTGTTTACATTCTTTCCAACTCAAAGACCAAACTTAGCCTTCTCAAAAATTGTTCAAAATTTGCTATCTTCCTACACACTTGGAGGCATCTCCCAGTACAAGCCACTTGCTCCAGCAACTCTGGTAGATTTCTATTTAAAAATTGCTCTCTACAGCTACCTGAAAGGACATTGTAGAGAGGCTGGTGCTGGTCTCCTCTCACAGGTAATTAGTGATAGAACAAGAAGGAATGGCCTCAAGCTATGACTGGGCAGGTTTAGACTGGACATTTGGGAAAAAAAATTCCCAGCAAGAGTGGTCAGGCATTGGAATGTGCTGCCCAGGGAGGTGGTTGAGTCACCAGCCCTGGATGTGTTTAAAGGTGGTTTGGATGTGGTGCTTGGGGATATGGCTTAGGGGTGAACTTTGGAGAGTAGGGTTAATGGTTGGACTGGGTGATGCTGAGGGTCCCTTCCAACCTGAATGTTTTTGTGATTCTGTGATTGCAAATTAGTTCTTTAGTACCTGCAAAAAGAAAAGACACTGGTGATACCCTGTGATTCTGTTGCAGTGCATATGGAAACCTGCACCATACTACACAAGATTTACTTACCTCAAGCACTAACTTCCTAGTATCAAGAAAACAAAGTACCTTTGGGTAGCACAGACATAGTCTACACATAACTCTGTGGAGGGCTGTCACTACAAATAATTATGATAAGGCTAAAGGACCTTAACTTTTTGTGATTTACAATAAATTTCTGCTTCTGCACACTGAGTCTTGGGACTGCCTCCATAAAAATGGATTTTCAGCTTTCCAACACCCAAACTTCACAGTCCAGAAAGCTCTGAATTATTTGAGCAATGCAGGTGCACTTGAGAACAAATGCACCTTGGGCAGCTGCTTCACAGCAGCACAGTGTGTGACTGTTTCAGAAACAGTATCAAGAGATCCACATGAACATCCCTGCACTGACAACTTGAGCACCTTTCACGCTTCTCATTCTTCTTTCAGACCTGTATATGCCATACAAATATTATGGGATCTAGTTCACGTGCTGTAATTTCCTTCTTGAGATTTATTTTGGTTTCTATGGGATGAAGGACTAAATATCACAGTGTGTGCTTTTGGTCTCTTACAATGCAATATGTGGCTATCCTCATATAAATTTCATTCTGATGATTCCATGTTTACACTAATGCAATGGGCAGTGACAGTTTGTTCAACACTTTTTTTTTTTTTTCATACAATTCTTTTCTGGTGTTTCTAGTCTTGAAATATATGCCAGGATTTTCTCCCTGTTTCTCTCTCCCTCCCTCTCTCTGTTATTTTATTAAGGCATCCACATTTTTAATGATCATTCTGCAGACTTAACTACCTCTTCCCCTAGGAAATAATTCCTGGGTTTATGCTCTAGTGCTGGAATACTCAGACGAAGCTGCAGTTGTATAGCTACATTACAGTGGCATTTGTGTGTCTAGAAAGTACAAGGTAAAAATCATGTACTCTCTTCTAAACAAATCTGGGTCTCCCTGAATTGTTTGCCTGACTACTTTGCTGAGCCATTGCCAATATACTACATACAGCTTCACAGTGCTTTGAATTCTTCATTTCTGGTGGACAGCAAGTTCTCCATGGAACAACAATGTGCTCTTGTGGCCAAGAGAGCCAATGGGATCATGGGGTGCTTCAAGAAAGGTGTGGCCAGCAGGGCTAGGGAAGTTCTTCAGCCTCTCTACTCTGCCCTGCTGAGACCACACCTGCAATACTGTGTCCAGTTTTGGGCCCCCAGTTCAAGAGAGACAGAGACCTGCTGGAGAGAATCCAATGGAGAGCTATGACGATGATTAGGGGACTTGAGCATCTCCCCTGTGAAGAGAGACTGAGAGCCCTGGGGCTGTTGAGCCTGGAGAAGAGAAGACTGAGAGGGGATCTGATCAATGTCTATGAATATCTGAGGGGTGGGGGTCAAGGGGAGGGGGCCAGGCTCTTTTGGGTGGTTCACAGTGATAAGACAAGGAGCAACGGGTTCAAACTTGAACATAGAAGATTTCACCTCAACATGAGGAGAAACTTCTTTCCAGTGAGGGTGGCAGAGCACTGGAACAGGTTGCTCAGGGGGGTTGTGGAGTCTCCTTCTCTGGAGACTTTCCAAACCCAGCTGGATGCATTCCTGTGTGGACTACCCTAAGTGCTCCTGCTCTGGCAGGAGGGTTGGACCTGATGATCTCTTGAGGCCCCTTCTATCTTCTGATATACTGTGAGACTGTGATCTCACAATCCTTATTTTTTAAACTTAGGAGTTTGTTCGACACATACTTTTTTTCACAAAATTCTTTTTGGTATTTCTAGTCTTGAAAGTTACGCCACTATTTTCTCCCTATGCCTCCCTCCCTCTCTCTGCTATTTTATTAAAGCATCTGCATTTTTAATGATCTTTCTGCAGACTTAACTACCTCTTCCCCTAGGAACTAATTCCTGGTTTCAAGCTCTAATGATTTATTTTAGTGTTTCCATGGAATGATCTTGCAGTCATTCGTTCACGAACAGTGAAATCAGTAATGTGTTTTAACTGCTCCATCCATCCCTATATCAGTGCAGAATATTGTTAACAACTGGAATTCTGGTTATGTACCTGCTTCCTCAACATCAGACATGCTTCCTCAACATCAGACATGTTTCCTCAACATCAGACCCACTGCATTGTTCCCTTAGGACCAGTCTAATAAAGGTAGTTCAGTGTTTACAAATCCTAATAAGCTTTTCTCCTATGCATTTTCTAGTGATTAAATAATAAATGAGCATGACCTTTACCTAATCAGTGGGCTGCATATCCTGAAGTGTTTCTACCCTCCTTGTCATGTCCTGGTTCCTCATGACTCTCCAATCTGTGCTCCAGCAAACAAAGCACAGCCACACCAGCTATAACAGCCAGCACCAGATATTGCCTTCCTTACAAATGCCAGGCCAGTGAAGATGAGTCAGGTTAGTGCCCGAAACAATGGATTTGAGTGAGGCCTTTGCCACTAGAGTTTGAAGCTGTGATGAACAGCTTAGTGGAATAATTTCTTTATTTCCCCTGGAAGAAATTTTGAGGAAAATGAGAAGAGAGTCTTGAAACTTTTTATTGCAATTTGTCACTCTAAAGGCTTCACAGCAAACAGACTCCAAACCGTTGGCTCAGTTCTGATCTCTGCTGAAGTCTCTTTACTCCCCACAAGGTTTCATACACGTGGAGTGAATGAATAGATGTTGTTTAACCATGCATACAGTTCTGTATCAGGCTTGCTAAAAACTATAAATCACATTTCTACATACAAATATGGGGTTTACTTACATAATTTCTGTCTACCATATGTTTCATCTTGACAGTCATGTTATTTCATTTCAGAGCATGCAGTTCCATAATTACAGACAAGAAATTAAGCATATAACTCTATTTGACTATTTATTTCCAAATATACATATATACAGTAGAAGAACAAGCAGTATAATAATAATAATTTGCATTATCTAAACGTTGTGTCTGACATAAAAAAAATGAGTAAGTGTAGTGGAGGTGTAATACATATAATACTCTCATATTGGTAGAAGTCAGCATTTTGTGAGGACTGATGTACCTCTCAGAGAAGTGACAAACATGTTGCAAGCTGATTGTCTTTACATGCTGCACCTCAGAAGGCACATCTGAGGTGAGGTAAAATATTGTGCAATGTCTTTAACATCCATCAGTAATTTTGGTCAGAGACCAGAAATGCTTTTTGTCCATATCTGAATTTCACTGATGTCAAAATGCTTTTACTTATAGCAGCTTGACACTTATTAAAACAACACAAAGCTAGAAAGAGTTGGTCAGGCATTGGAATGTGCTGCCCGGGGAGGTGGTTGAGTCACCAACCCTGGATGTGTTTAAAGGTGGTTTGGATGTGATGCTTGGGGATATGGCTTAGGGGTGAACTTTGGAGAGTAGGGTTAATGGTTGGACTTGGTGATGCTGAGGGCCTTTTCCAACCTGAATATTTTGTGTGGTTCTGTGATTAAAATAAAATACATTGCAAATAACCTGGTGAAAGGAAGAACTAATAGTGATAGTTAAGGAAAACTTGAGAAAAATGCAAGTGAACTTTTTGTTTGAGGACTTTTCTCTTTTGTATGATTTGATAGGGAGCTGCAAGGGATTAGCAATAAATGAATAAATAAATAATGTCTTTATGATTTCATATTTTCCCCCAACCTGATCTAGTTGAGGATGCCCTTGCTTATTGCAGAGGGGGTTGGACTAGATGACCTTCAGAAGTTCCTTCCAACCCAGACTATTCTATGATTCTATGATTCTCCAACTAACTCAGTTTTATGCTGACTTCTCACAAAAAAATAGATCTTTAACCTCCTGCCTCTCTAAGTTCAGGAACATTGTCTTTACCTTTAAGCTTGATTCTGAAAATATGATGCAGATGAGATGTCCATAATCACTTCATATTTTCATTGAGCGATGCATAACAGAAAAACTGTTTTGAAGCCTTTCAGAAAGCAAAGTTCAGAGAAGTTATCTCAACTCCTTCTTCCCAGGGTAGTATTCAAAACCACTAGACTGAAAAATTTATGATTTTCACTCAATCCCCTCATTCAGATCATTGACAAAGATATTAAATGAGGCTGGCCCCAAAACTGGGTAAAACACCACTTGGACCAGACAAAAGCTAATTTAACTCCATTCACCACTACTCTTTGGATCCAGTCATTTTTTTAACCCAGTGAAGTGATCACTCATCCAAGCCATGAGCATCCATTTTCTCCAGGAGGAAGCTGTGGGAGCAACAGTCTTGACCTGGACCAATATTGTTTCCTGGTGACTTTGTCCATATTAATTTCACTGAGGAGTTCTCAGCCCCATCTTGCTATGGAAGCATAGGAACCTTTGAATTTAAAACATCTTTGACACTTCAGGAGGTGATTTCAGTTTAAACTTAGGCAAAAGCATATGGAATGCCATAAAACCAGTTTAAAAAGTTGCTTTTGTCAGAATTTAGAGTCTGTTGCTTAAAACTGTTATTGTAGCTGTATCATATTGACTCCTTTTATCAACAGGCACATCAGAACTCATTCTGCTGCCTTACTGTGACAAAAGCTCTGCCTTGCAGCAAGTTCTACAAGCACCTGAATAAAGGCTAAAACTATTTTCACTCTAATGTATGTGGGCAGAAAGGTTATGCTCTGAGAACAATCTAGAATTCATTCCTGTGCCAGAAGTGTTCAGGGGCAAAAAAATAAAAAAGTTGGGAAATTTAACTAGAGAATAATTCTCATGAAAAAAAAAAACTGAATTCACTAATATATTGCTGCCAGAATCTTGATTTTGAAAATGACTATCAAGTAAAAACCAATCTAAAGCAATAGCAAGGAATTTTATAATCAGCAGCATCAGCATATCTGCATTTCTCAAAGTCCCCATAGAACTCCCTGGAAAATAATAGCAAATTATTTAATAATAGAAAAATCCTTGAATATATTAGTGACAGAAATTGCAGATTAGAAGAGAGATTTGCATATGGATATGCAAACAGATGAAATGCTTTATTCTGTGATGAAAAACTGTGTGATATTTTTCCATCAAAGAATGAGAAAAAAAAATATGGCTTGTGACATGCCATTGGCCAATCAATTGAAATTATATGTGAGCTGCTTCTTGAAGAGTAAAACCAGCTGCAGTAGTCTGTTTATATTCATATCTAACATATTCAGTATACACCATATTCATTCAGTAAATACCATATTCAGTAGACACAATATTAATTGTGATTTTGTTTTACCTTTGGTCAATATACAATTGGATATCTATTTAAAATTCCAGGGCTCAGAAGAAATATTTTAAGCCTTTAAAAGTGCCAACAATTTTTAACAGAATGGGATGGAACACCTCTGCTATGAGGACAGGCTGAGGGAGCTGGGGGTGGTTCAGCCTGGAGAAGAGGAAGTTCCAGGGAAACCTAATAGCAGCCTTCCAGTACCTGAAGAGGGTCTACAAGAAGGATGGAGAGAGACTGTTTACAAAGGCCTGCGGTGACTGAAGGGCAATGGTTTGAAATCAGAGAAGAGGAGATTTAGATTGGATGTTAGGAACAAGTTCTTTACCATGAGGCTGTTGGAATACTGGAACACGTTGACCAGAGAATTGGTTGAGGCCCCATCCCTGGAGGTATTGAAGGTGAGGCTCAACATGTCTCTGGTCAACCTGATCTAGTTGAGGCTGTCCCTGTTTACTGTTTAGGGAACTGGACTAGATGACCTTCAGAGATCTTGTCCAACTCAGACCACTCTACAATGCTATCATCCTATGATTCTAATGACATTTTTTGACTATGACTAGTACTGAAAACAAAAAAAAAAGCTGAAGAACTACTGACTTTTGGGTTCTCCATTTTCTTCCCCACTTCTTTATTAAAAATTTATCCTAAGTCAACCATAATTAGATTCCTGAGTTCCACCATCATGGCATGCCAGGACCTTCCCTTGCCTGTCCTACAGAGGAGTTCATGTTAGGTAGGAATCCCTAGGGTTTTAGTATCACACATGAAAGTTTGGAGTATTTTCTCAGTATTTTCTCATGTTCACACTTAATGGCTATTTTTACGTCCACACATCTTACACATTGTTTTCCATTACAACTTCAGAGCAGACTGATAAATTGGAAAGGTACTGATCAGCCAGCAGAGGCATGCAAGTCATGCTTCTAATAAAAGTGCTATGCACACAAGTGCATAGTAAAGTGACAGAAATGTTAAGAAGTGATCTGAAGAAAAGTTGAGATATTGTTAAGAATAGCATTTTATCTTTAGGATACTTCCTAAAGATATTCACTGTTGGGCAGATGTCTCCATTGCATTTAATGGAGTTGTTCCCCAATAAGCAGCTTGAGATCAGAGGTCTATTTTCAAGTCAAAAAGTCTGCTCTTGAGCTTGTGATTAATTAATTTATTTTTTTTTTGTGGCCAAAACCACAGCACAATCCACCAACATGAAACTAAAACAAATGCATTAAGAAAACCAGCATTATCTTAAACTATTAAAGTCCAAACTATTCAGTGAGCTTATATGAATAATTAAGAGGGGTTTGAAATCAAATATAGTTTATGGACAACCTGGCAACGAAACCCAGAACAAAACAGAGCAAACCAAATTGCACATCAAGAACATTTGGGGTGTAATCCTCTGAGGCTCTAGTCTGTTCCAGAGCACTTTATACTCTATTACCTTTTCTCCTTCCTGTCAAAGATCAATCTGATCTCTGACACCAACAGCTGCTCAAAACTTTTTGAGCTCATTATTTAGCAATTTAATCAGTAACAGCAGTGCACTGCTGGACCCTGTGCTGTCCCACATCTCATGATCCTTTCTTTGCCCTACCACAAGCCTTTCCAAATACCACTTAGCATAGTTTCACCACAGAGCTCAACAGATACAGAGGTCCTCACATTGGCCTCTACACCATAGATGAATATTCTTGAGTTTTAACATACTTTTCATACCAGACTGTTAAGCAATGTCATTCTTTAACCTTCAGTCTCTTTTCATGCTTACTCTTTAACTTTTTAGAGCAGTAGGTCATAAAAAAAGCTTTAAGCTGAACTACTGCCTTAAGCTGTTTAATTGTGATTTCAATGGGTCACTGTGTTTTAAAATTTGCCCTGCACAAAGACTAACATAGAAGAAAGAACAAAAATATCTCTGAAAGAAGCTTATTTTTTGAGGAGAAGTGATAGGTAGAAATGCTTTGGTTAACACAAAGGGTGCCTCTGGGACAGAGAACACGAGTGGCTTACACTGAGATCCTTTTCCAGGTGAAGAAGAGTGCTGCTTCTGACCTAAGAAAAAGAGAATATTGACATAATTCTATCAAGAATAACAAAAATCACAGAATGTAAGTGTTGGAAGGGATCTCTGGAGATTATCTAGTCCAACCCCCCTGCTAACACAGGTGCACCTAGATCGGGTTGCACAGGAATGCATCCAGGTGGGTTTTGAATGTCACCAGGGAAGGAGACTCCACAACATTTCTGGGCAGGCTGTTTCAGTACGCTGTCGCCCTCAAAGTAAGGAAGTTTCTCCTTAGGTTCAGATGAAACCTCTTGTGCTCTAGTTTGTACCCATTGTCCCTTGTCATAGCACTGGTCACCACTGAAAAGAGCCCAGCCCCATCCTCACAACCCCCACGCTTTAGGTGTTTTATGCATTTATAAGATCCCCTCTCCATCTCCTTTTTTACAAGCTAAAGAGCCTCAGGTCTCTCAAACTCTCCTCCTAAGAGAGATGCTCCAGTCCCCTAATCATCCTTGTACCCTTCTGATGGACTCTCTCCAGTACTTCCCTGCCCCTCTTGAACTGGGGAGCACAGAACTGGGCACAATACACAAGATGCAGCATTGTACTCTAGCAGGGAAGTCATTCTGCCCTGTACTCAGCTCTGGTTAGGTCACACCTTGAGTACTGTGTCCAGGTCTGGGCTCCTCAATTTAAGAAGCACATTGAGATACTTGAACGTGTCCAGAGAAGGACAACAAGGCTGGGGAGAGGTCTTGAGCACAAGTCCTATGAGGAGAGGCTGAGGGAGCTGGGGGGGTTTAGCCTGGAGAAGAGGAGGCTCAGGGGAGACCTCATTGCTCTCTACAACTGCCTGAAAGGAGGTTGTAGCCAGGTGGGGGTTAGTCCCTTCTCCCAGGCAACAGAACAAGAGGACACAGTCTCAAGCTGCACCAGGGGAAGTTTAGGCTTGAGGTGAGGAAAAAGTTCTTCCCAGAGAGATTGCCTATTGGAATGTGCTGCCCAGGGAGGTGGTGGAGTCACCGTCCCTGGAGGTGTTCAAAAAAAGGTTGGATGTGGCACTTGGAGCCATGGTTTGGTTGTCAGGAGGTGTTAGGTATTGGGTAATAGGTTGGACTTGATGATCTCTGAGGTCTTTTCCAACCTGGTTGATTCTGTGATTGGGCCTCATCAGGGTAGTTTAGACAAGGAGGAAAATCTCCCTTAAACTGTTGGCCAGTTTAAGCCCAAATTGCTTATATTCTGCTAAGTCTCTGATATTTACATTGAATAAAATACACTCTAAAGCAAAGGAAAGTGTCCCTTGATGTTATTACATATCTCAGGTTTGGGTTTTTTACCTACTTCAAAGGAAGTCTTGTGAGTCACTTGCATGAAATCACATCTCACCATCTTATTATTATTTTCATCTGTCAATGTAAAGAAATTCTACTTCAGAACTAACTCAAAATCGTTACATGATAAAAGAGACCCTTGTTACCCTGTAAGTAATGAGTTCTTTTTCAAGGATTCACACATTTGTCCTAAGAAACAATATTTTTATTTGCATATTTTTCATTTAAAAACATCCAATTAACTAGAACATTACAATTTTTTTTCTGCTCAAATTATTAAATATATCTATTTCAATGTATTTCTGTGCATGTGAATTGTTTGAATGTCCTTCCTCATTCCCACTGAAGCATTGTGACAGTACATCAAGGAAGTTATAGGAAAAGAAAAAAAAAAAAAAAGGTTTAGTTTTTCTTTTTCAAATCAATTTATCACCCCTGCCAAAGAACAGGTGTTTGGCACAAAGCCTCAATTTCTGCAGAGAAGCAGAAATGCTTTTCACATTTTTCCATGCTTATGCAAAAAAGATTTCATTATTCCAAATCCATAAAAACAATCTTGTTTCCAGAAAGTGGAAAGCTTTCTTTCCAAAAACAAAACAAAACAAAAAACAAATGTTAGCGGTTTTTAATCACAGTAAAGTGCATGTTTCAGTTTCACTATCAAGAGTGCATTATTTATATACATCACAGTTATTTTTTTTTCTCTTTCTATAATACAATTTAACATAGATTGCCACAAAACCCCCCTTATCTTATCCTGTGGGGTGATATTCCAAGTTGAGGATGGGTATAGCCCCACAGGAGAGCCTGCACTATAATCAGGAATCAAGATTTGCCATTTCAGCATTCACAGCTGGATGGATCTTGCGAAGCTTTGCACAGCTGACTGAGTCCAAGGGCATCCTAACATATGACACATAAAAACATCACCCTTTCTTTAAAAAAAAAAAAAAAGTTTAGTAACTAATCTTCTAGATTCCATTACAGATGGATTTGTCATACACACAGCAAATCTCCCTCTGCTGGATGCTCACTATCTGACTTTGCTCAGGCACTACATAATGACCCTGGTGCTCTTTTGCCTTTTTTGAATGAAAATAAGCAGCAGCTTTGAGTAGTAGACACTTCTCTCTCCCTCCTTCTCTCCCTCCCTTACTCCCTTCCTCATTCCCTGCCTTACTTTCTCTCTTTCCTTTTTGTTCCTCTATGATCAGGTTTATGACTAAAACAGGTCCCTCTGAATACCTTCCATATTTTGTTAAAATTCTCTTGGTAATATTAAACCCATTTGTCTTGCTCTGTGAAAGTTTCTTGGTTTCCAAATCTCTTCATGCACTGAGGTAGTCAAATTATTTACTAGATTTCTTTTTTTTTTTTTTTGGCCACTGTGCTGTCCCAGTTTGCATACCAAATGTGAAATAGATTTTCCTTTATTCTCTATGAAATTGTTAAAAAAAAAAAAAACATCCACTTAATTAAGGAGAGAAATAATCAAATGTCAGCAATTTTTGTATAAACATTCTTGTTCTGGATTCTATTTTTTTTCCAGATGTATTCTGAACAAACATACAAATACAAGCAGCTCTCCATACTAGAGGTTAGGAGGTCACTGCAGAAATTCCTGACATGCCTTCCTCTTTATACACCATCAGCTCACAAGGGACATGGAAAAAAAGCTTCCATTTCTTGTAAAGAGAGAGAATTTAGAAAACAAGGAATGGAAATCAGTTACTGAGGAACCTAAAGAAATTGTCACTGTATATAATAACAGCTATAAAAAATAATTATGGAATTTTCTAAAGACTACTGCAACTGTTCAAATAGAAAAAAAAACATAGTCACATCAAAAAGAAAAAAATTGCTTTCCCCCTATTTATCAAATCATTAACTGAAAATTTAATAATTAGTATTTTAATATCTTAATGTTAAAATCTTTTCCTTATAAAGCTAAAATTGATGATACTGTTTAACATAAGTATTCTAAGATTAGTACATTCAAGTGATTATGAATTTGAATGCTAGAAAATTGATGTGAAAATTCATGTTTATTGACAACAGAGATGTGTTTGAGACCCTGACCCTGAAGACATTCAAAATCAGACTTCATGTGGCCCTGGGCAGCCTGATTTAGTTGGAGGCTCACTGTATGGGGGGTAGGACAAGATGACCTTAGAAGGTGCTTTGCAACCCAATGCAATCTCTGATTCTGGGAATAATAAGCCTGCCCATTAACTGAAAGTATTGAGGACCCACAAATGTTCCTCAAATAAGAAAGAGCAGTAGAAATGCTTCAGGATGTTACCACAAGAGTTGCTTCAGTAAGAATTTGTACTTTTAATATGCTTAACCTAGAAAAAAAGCTTTAAAATTCTGATCAACAATATGCTAATAAGTTGCAATACAGAACAAAATATCAAGCTTACTAAAATCTGTTGAATGGATTTAAAATTAGCCTGGTACCACCGGGTTGTCAGAGTGTGCCTTCTAGTGTCTCTCCTGCTCCTGTTAGGTTTAATTAAGGAATAATTAGATCTTAGTTTTATTAATCTCCTGACCACTATTTTGCTGGGGATCCTCTTGTAATAGTTTTTCTTTAGTTAGTTGTTTGGGTTTTGTTTGGTTGTTTTTTTTTTTTTTTACCATTCTACAATATTGCTTCTCTCTTGAAGTTTCTTCTTCCAAACTTCCTACTTTGCCCAACAGTCTTAAACTGTCACTTCTTATCAGGTTTGTATTCTACACACCCAACTCTTCTTGTGCTCCTGCAGCCAGGCTCATCCATCTGGACATTCAGTAGCTTTATTTTGTGTCTTTTTGTTTGTTGGGTTTTTTTTTTTTTTTGGTCTGATCTTTTGCCTGACATGTATGATATAATCAGGGGGTTGGAGCACCTCTGCTACAAGGACAGGCTAAGGGAGCTGGGGAAGAGGAGGTTCTGGGGAGACCTAATAGCAGCCTGCCAGTACCTGAAGGGGGCTACAAGAAGGATGGAGACTATTTACAAAGGCCTGTGGTGATAGGACAAGGGACAATGGCTTCAAACTACAGAAGGGCAGGTTTAGATTGGATATCAGGAACAGGATCTTTACCATGAGGGTGGTGGAACACTGGAACAGGTTGCCCAGGGAGGTGGTTAAGGCCCCATCCCTGAAGATATTCAAGGTGAGGCTTGACAGGACTATGGGCAGCCTGATCTAGTTGGGGATGTCCCTGCTGACTGCAGGGGAGGTCAGACTAGATGACCCTCAGAGGTCCCTTCCAACCCAGACCATTCCATGATTCTATGTTCAACTCAGAAGCGTACCCTACAGGTAAATCCAATTGTTCATCATAGGTCAGAACCACAAACTGGTGGATGGAAAATTGTATTGGTCCTGTAATACTATCAAAGTCTATTAAAAAAACCTCAACAGTTAACAATTAGAGTGGGTGAGAAAGCACAGGTGTCTGAACTGGGTATGTTGATTTTACAAGCCATTGATTCAGAAAAATAAACAGAAAATATGATAGAAATTTCTTTTTCTTTTTTTTTTCTTTTTTTTTTTTTAATATATTATCTCTATGTAAAGGCAGATCCAGCCTCCAAATGGGAATGAAAATTCATTCATCAGTGCTTCTGTGACACCTGCAAGAGATCAGCCAAGTAAGAATGGCTTGGTCAAGAAACTGTAAGAAAATGTCCAGCAGCAATATATATAAATAAGCTGTGAAAAAAAAAAATAATAGCTCACTGAGTGTATCTTCTTTTTTCTTGAGGTAGTAGGAAGATAGGTTGGCATCAGGAACTCCATTTTCTGTTGTTTGTGGATGGAGCTCCACAACAGAGTGAAGACAATGGGCATGGCAGGAACAGAAGTGTTAATAAACAATGAAAGATCTGAGCCAGAGAGAACTGCAGTGAGTGGGAGCCTGGTAGAAGCAAAGCTGTGATTACAGCAATCATGCCAACACTTCTGCTTTTCCCACTTATCATTAGAGGAACTAAAAAGCAGCTTTGGTCAGTTTGATGTTCCACCAGCCTTGTCTCAGCCAAGAATTATCTTAAGAACTGGAGTTCAGTGGTGCTTACCAGGAAACAGGTTACAGATCACAACAAAATACTTGTACTACAGGCATAGTAGTAGAAGTACCTCATTTACCTCTGTCTTAAAAAGGTACTGCTCTACCCTGCTGAGACCACACCTGCAATAGTGTGTCCAGTTTTGGGCTCCCCAGTTCAAGAGAGACAGAGACCTGCTGGAGAGAGTCCAATGGAGAACCACGAGGATGCTTAGGGGACTTGAGCATCTCCCCTGTGAAGAGAGACTGAGAGCCCTGGGGCTGTTTAGTGTGGAGAAGAGAAGACTGAGAGGGGATCTGATCAATGTCTATCAATAGCTGAGGGGTGGGTGCCAGGAGGAAGGGGCCAGGCTCTTTTCAGTGGTTTACAGTGATAAGAGAAGGAACAATGGGTTCAAACTAGAACATAGAAGATTCCACCTCAGCATGAGGAGAAACTTCTTTAGAGTGAGGGTGCTAGAGCCCTGGAACAGGCTGCCCAGGGGAGTTGTGGAGTCTCCTTCTCTGGAGGCTTTCCAAACCCACCTGGATGTATTCCTGTGTGGACTACCCTAAGTGCTCCTGCTCTGGCAGGGGGTTGGACCTGATGATCTCTTGAGGTCCCTTCCAACCTCTGTGATTCTGTATGGTACATGAGGATAGAATTTATTTGTCAGCAACTCTCTGTCGTGCAACTATTTGCAAAGTGTTTCTCTGCAAATAAAAACTTTTTGGTTTTTTTTACTGTTTGAGTAGGTAAAGTCAAGTCAATAAGCATGTAGACCCCATCTTGATGAGGGCAAGCATCTTGTTATAGCCCTCAGCGGATCCTTTAGATGGGAGAAATTGCCTGTGAGATAATGAAGAACACTGGGATTGATGGAAGAAAAAAAATTTTACTCTGATGACTCAGTGTGACCTGAAGGTTTACCAGGATGTCATATCATTTACTATCAATCAGAATTTGTCTATGTATGCCAGAGAACATAACTCACCCAGTTAATATATCCAGACTGCCAGATTTTGCCATGACAGCACTTCTGAATTTCTATCTTTCCATGTAACACTGTAAGAAGTTTTGAGGTAAGGAGGGTAACAATACAAGGGAATTTTAATTTCTTTTTTTTTTTTCTGATGCTTTTATTGCAGAAATACTTCTTTATTCCTGTACAAACACTATTGTTTTTCTTCTTGTCACTGCTGTCTTCCCTCTTAATAGTAGCAAGATTTCTTGACACTTTATTTTCTACACCTCTATATTTCTTCCTTCACCACCATCTGTATACTTGAAGCTGCTTACCTTAATTATAGGCAAATCATACTTTGCAAGTCAGTATCTTGATGGATATCATTAGCAAGATATGTATGGATCTGTTAACCTTAAAACAATAGAGGTTTGAGGAGGTTTAGGTCTTTGTTGGTGGTTTTTTTTTTTTTTGGTGGGGGGTGTAATTGTTGGATTTGTTTTGGTTTATTTTGTTTTGTTTTGGGCTTTTTGTCTTTTGGTTGGTTTGTTGGTTGGGTTTTGTTCTGGTTTCTTGGGGTTTTTTGGGTCTTTTTTTTTGGTGGGTTTCTTGTTGTTGTTGTTTTGGGGGCTTTTGCTTTGTTTTGTTTAGTTTTTCCCCAGGGCCTTTCATTGTGGAATCTGTTTTGCAAGAAAAATCATAATGCACAATTAAAATTACTTATTACAGAGATCACTACTTTGCACACTACAGTAAAGCCCTTTAAAATACTGGAATACTTGGAAGGAGTTATAATTGCATAGCTACCTTGCAGGTGGCATTTGTGTGTCTAGAAAGTAGAAGGTAAAAGTCACATACTAATTTTTAATCAAATCTGGGTGTCCCTGAATTATTTGCTGTGGTGGGTTGAAAATTCCACACAACTCACCCCCCCACCACCATTAACTTTTCCAGGCTAGCTCAGTTTGGAAGCAAATGAAGCTGTATTTACAAACAAAACTAAAATCTACAATGAAATGCAGTGAATATGTACAAATATATAGTATTTACAATATTTGCAGGTATGTACAACTAATAAAACAGCACAAAGACCCTTTTCCCTGGCCAAAAGACCAGAGAAAGCTGCCTCCCTGCCTCCCCCCTGCCTCTCCTGTACAAAAGGGAAGAGGGAGAGAGAAGCAGAGACATATCAGACTTAACCAAAATAAAAGTGATGCAGCCAAGGTCAGCAAAGCCTGTTAGCATATCTCCCCAATGAAGAAGCAAAAAGAGAAGAACAGAACTAGAGATTGTTTTGGGAACCAAATCTTATGGGAGATATCCCTCCAATGGAATTGTTTAGAATAATCATTATTTTCCTTTTTACACCCAGTAGTGATTTATTTGCACTTTTACTATTTTCTGCTCAAAATCTGTGAAAAATTTTAAAGCCATAGCCCTAAACTACCACATTTGCCTTACTACTTTGCTGAGTCATTGCCATTATACCACATACAGCTTCAGAGTGCTTCAAATTCTTCATTTCACAATGTCTATTTTTTTCTAAGCTTTTGGAGGAGACTTGGACATTTTGTAAGACTCTCCTAATAATCCTTTTTTTTTTTCTTGGTAAAGAAGGGCTTTGAAAAGAGTGCCATGTTAGAAAGTAGACATAGCAAGGATCAAAGGCCAAATATTATCCCACTCCACACCTCTTCCAACTATCAGAGCTTTCTGTATGAGACTATTTTCTGTACGACCTTTTTTCTTTTTTTCTTTATTTCTTTTTTCTTTTTTTTTTTTTTTTTTTTTTTTTTTGGTCTAATCAGCCTTTTCAAAAATGAGGTAAGTGCTGTAAGATCAGAATGATGTTTGCATAAATCCTAACTCTCTTTTTTCCGCCCTATAGCATCTGTGCATCATGGACAAGTTGATCTGCGTGTTTATAGAAACATTTCCCACCGTCACCTAGACAGGCTGAGAGCTGGGAGCAGACAAACCTCATGAAGTTTAATAAGGACAAGTACAGGGTTCTGCATCTGGGGAGAAATAACAGCAGGCACCAGAACAGGTTAGGAGCTGCCCTGCTGGAAAGCAGCTCCACAGAGAAAGACCTTGGAGTGCTGGTGGACAGCAAGTTCTGAATGGGACAGCAATGTGCCCTTGTGGCCAAGAGACACAATGGGATCCTGGGATGTATTAAGACAGGTGTGTCCAGCAGGGCTAGGGAAGTTCTTCTACCTCTCTACTCTGCCCTGCTGAGACCACACCTGGAATCCTGTGTCCAGTTTTGGGTTTGCCTGTTCAAGAGAGACAGAGACCTGCTGGAGAGAATCCAAGAGAGAGCCACGAGGATGCTTAGGGGACTTGAGCATCTCCCCTATGAAGAGAGACTGAGAGCCCTGGGGCTGTTTAGTGTGGAGAAGAGAAGACTGAGAGGGGATCTGATCAATGTCTATCAATATCTGAGGGGTGGGGGTCAAGTGGAGGGGGCAGGCTCTTTTGGGTGAGTCACAGTGATAGGACAAGGAACAACAGGTTCAAACTTGAACATAGAAGATTTTAGCTCAACATGAGGAGAAACTTCTTTACAGTGAGGGTGACAGAGCCCTGGAACAGGTTGCTCAGGGGGGTTGTGGAGTCTCCTTCTCTGGAGACTTTCAAAACCTACCTGGATGCATTCCTGTGCAGACTACCCTAAGTGATCCTGCTCTGGCAGGGGGGTTGGACCTGATGATCTCTTGGGGTCCCTTCCAACCTCTGATATTTTGTGACACTGTGATACTTGTAAGTTAAATGTAATCATGTTTCCTGCCATTAGTGTTTACACTGAATGGGCATATAGGCAGAGAAAAAAAAACAACCTATTTTTGTATGAATATTTTCCTCACTACTTGTGGATTGATTGATACTTAGAATCCAGTCCCAAGCTTTCAGAGTCATCTGTAGTTTAGTAAATTTTATGAAAAATGCTAGCAATTTTTATTGCCTAAATGACTGCATTCTGGTAAAAGCCACTGGGAAAATGTCAGCTCATACCCATTCCAAATTGTGACATTGTTTAATTTTCTGCTAGGAAGAACAGAGTGGGAAAATGGCTTCTGCTTGCTCCACCAGGAAGCACAAAATAAATTCAATGTGGAATTCATCTACTGATGCAGCAAGCACACTACGAACTCGCCATAAAAATGCATTTCACTAGGTCAACACCTTTAGCACAAACAGGTAAACATATTCACTTTCTCTCTATCAAGGAATAGTTTCCAATGGATCTTTCAAACAGTGGCAGGTAACACCTTCATGTGCTCAGAACTGTTAAACATTTGGCACCAAGTCATCCCCCTTATACATACCAAAACCCTGAGCCCTTATTGCCATCTACAACTGCCTGAAGGGAGCTGTAGCCAGATGGGGGTTGGTCTCTTCTCCCAGGCAACCAGTGACAGAATAAGAAGACACAGTCTGAAGTTGTGCCAGGGAAAGTTTAGGCTGGATGTTAGGAAGAAATTCTTCCCAGAAAGAGAGATTGGCCATTGGAATGGGCTGCCCAGGGAGGTGGGGGAGTCACTGTCCCTGGAAGTGTTTAAAATGAGACTGGATGAGGCACTTAGTGCCATGGATTAGTTGATTAGATGGTGTTGGGTGATAGGTTGGACTTGATGATCTTGAAGGTCCTTTCCAACCTGGTTAATTCTGTGATTCTGTGAAAAGTAGGCTTTGTTCTAGCCTTCCTATTTTCATGCTGAGACATTTTGAACAATGTAAGCACAATGATGATGCAAGAGTTAAGAGTTTAACATATGATGCTATTATTAGCATTCTAGCTTCTTATATATATTTTTTTTTCTCCATTTTGCAGTTTAAATGCTGGAAGAAATGGGTATGTATTTTGAAAGAACATTGTAAAGATGATGATGTTAAAATGAAAGAATTTTGCATTTCTTTTTGATGCCAGTTTTCTAGACAAGAATCATAGAATTGTCAGGGTTGGAAGGGACCTCAAGGATCATCCAGTTCCAACCCCCCTGCTATGGGCAGGGACACCTCACACTAGATCAGGTTGCTCAGAGCCACATCCAGCCTGGCTGCAAAAGCTTCCACCACCTCCCTGGGTAACCTGTTCCAGTGTCTCACCACCCTCATGGTGAAGGATTTCTTTCTAACATCAAATCTGAATCCACCCATTCCTATTTTTGTTTCATTCCCCCTAGTCCTACCATTACCTGACACCTTAAAAACCTAAAATCTTACATTTTTAATGGATTATGGGACACAATGATAAGAGACAGGTAGTGTTTTTCTCTATATGCTGAGATCATCTCTATAAAGGCTCTGTGAAGACAGGAAAATTTCCTTGCCAGGCTGCCTGGCAAGGTATGCTTGTGATGCCTCAAGTTTTTCACACATAGAAGGGAGATGCTTAAGAAACTGAGACTATTTGTTATCCACAGCTTCATTTTGAGATACAAATAATTATTTGGCAAGATAACAGATAGCAAAGCTGCATTCTTTGTATGGATGCTGGCAGCAAAACACCACTGCACCCCTTATTGTTTAACTTTTCTTTCTAATTTGCCTTTAATTTTGGCAAACCAGTATCAGAGGAAAAATAGTAATTACTTGAAAAATCAATGCTGTAGAAAGTTGATTTTGAAGAACAATCTAAATGCAATGTTAGATGCAGCTGACATTCAAATGCTGAATTTTCATTGCTAATTGTGAGCAAAGTGTATCCGCACATACTGCCCTCCATGTTATTAGACAAGCATTTTACTGACAAATTGTATAAACAGAGTGCTACTGAGTCTCTTCCATATTCTTTAAGCCATTGCACTTTAAGGGTAATCAGTCACAGTCTCACAGTATATCAGAGGTTGGAAGGGACCTCAAGAGATCATCAGGTCCAACCCCCCTGACAGAGCAGGATCACTTAGGGTAGTCTGCACAGGAATGCATCCAGTTGGGTTTGGAAAGCCTCCAGAGAAGGAGACTCCACAACTCCCCCAGGCAGCCTGTTCCAGGGCTCTGTCACCCTCACTGGAAAGAAGTTTCTCCTCATGTTGAGCTGAAATCTTCTAGGTTCAAGTTTGAATAAGTTGTTCCTTGTCCTATCACTGTGTACCACTGCAAAGAGCCTGGCCCCCTCCACTTGACACCCACCCCTCAGATATTGATAGACATTGATCAGATCTCCTCTCAGTCTTCTCTTCTGCAGACTAAACAGCCCCAGGGCTCTCAGTCTCTCTTCACAGGGGAGATGCTCAAGTCCCCTAAGCATCCTTGTGGCTCACCATTGGATTCTCTCCAGCAGGTCTCTGTCTCTCTTGAACTGGGGAGCCCAAAACTGGACACAGGATTCCAGGTGTGGTCTCAGCAGGACAGAGTAGAGAGGTAGAAGAACTTCTCTAGACCTGCTGGACACACCTTTCTTGATGCACCCCAGGATACCACTTGGTGGTTCTTTGAGTATGAAGAAGTCTCTGATAGTTCTGAGTTTGTTTTCTATATGTCTTTGTCTAAAGTTTTAAGTGTGGCTGTGCTTGTGACAAAGCAGGACATCTTCTGCCTGCAATATCTGATCATCCCAGTGTCCAACTTCATTTTAGTGTTGAACTGCTTTGCAGACCTTCTTATAGGCTCTAGAGTCTCCACAGGGAGCCAGCGAGCTCCTTACTGAAAGTCATCTGCTAGATGTTTCATAAACAAGGTTGCTAAGAAATTGCTGTAGAAGACACAGCCTTTTCACTTTGCTTTTAGAAGTTTTTGCAACAAAACTATTGGAAGCACTTGAGAACTGTTGCTAAATCATCAAGTCTAATATTCCCTCACGTTTATATCAAGGAAAGAGTCAATATTAGAAGGAATTATCTGTGTGTTTTTGTAGGGATCAAGTGTTCTAAGAGTTTCAGTAGTCTAATTTAAAATATAGTATTTTTATATAACTGTAAGCCAAGACCAAGCACACATTAGCTCTCAGAAATCACAGATTTCAGGTTTAGGAAAAGGACAGTCTCAGATTATCACATCTTGATTTGAGTTCCCATTTGTTGCTCAAGCTTGAAATGTTGTTATCTTTAGTCAATGGGATGACATCTGTCTAGCATCCTAAACAACTTTTAAGACATGACTAAGAGCAAATTGAGGATAGGGATGTATGGTAATTGAGGTGGGTTGACCCTGGCTGGGTGACAGTTGTCCTACAGGATGCTTCTCTTCTCAAGGGAAAAGGGAGAGAAAATATAACAAAAGGCTCACAGGGGGAGATTAAGGACAAGGACATCACTCACTAGTTACCATCATGGGCAAAACAAACTCAACTTGGGAGAATTAACTTAATTTCTTACAATCAAATCAAAGTAGGATAATGAGAAAAACAAATCAAAAACAAAACAAAAAACCCCCAAAAACAAGCAAACAAACAAACACAAAACCCCACAACCAAACACACAACCCCCCCCCCCCCCATCAAAACTAAATCTTAAACCTTCTTCCCTTCACCCCTCCTTTCCCGCCCCCCCCCCCCCCCCCGGCTTTAACTTCACTCTTGATGTCTCTGCCTCCTTTTCCCCAGAAACACAGAGAGAAGGGGAATGGGGGTTGTGGTCACTTCAGCAAATGTTGTCTCTTTTGCTCCTGCTTCCTCAGGGGTAGGACTCCTTTCACTTTTCCCCTGCTCCAGTGTAGGGTCTTCCCCATGGGAGACAGTTCTTGAACTTCCCCAGTGTGACTCCCTCCCACCAGCTGTAGTTCTTCATGGACTGCTGCAGCGTGATTCCCTTCCACAGAGGAGCATACTGCTCCAGCATGGGTCCCCTGTGGGGTCACAAGTCCTGCCAGAAAGCTGACTCCCATGGGGTCACAGCATCCTTCAGACATTCGCCTCCTCAAGCATGGGGTTCTCCACAGGCTGCAGGTGAGTATCTGCTCCACCATTAACCTTCATTGGTTCAAGGGAACAGATTGTCTCACGAAGGGTTTTACCATGGGATGCAGGAGAATCTCTGTTTTGGTGCCTGCACCACCATCTCCTCCTCTTTTTTTCACTGACCTTGGTGTCTGCAAAGTTGTTTTTCACACAGTCTTACTCGTCCCTACAGCTATGGTTGCAGTTACAATTCAGATACAGTTGCCCAACTGAGCAACAATTTTTCCTCTGTCTTAAATATGTTATTCCAGAGGTGCTACCATGGTCACTGATGGAGCTGACCTTGGCCAGGCGCAAGTCCATCTTGGAGCCAGCTGGCATTACCTTTACTGGACATTGGGGAAGTTTCTAGCAACATCTCACAGAAGCCACCTCTGCAGCTCCTATGCTACCAAAACTTTGCTATACAAACCCAATGCAGTAGTGTTGGACTTGGATGCATTTGGGAAAGATTACTTGCTAATAATAAAAAACCAAAGAGATAGATAAGTAAATTTGACTGCTCTCAAACAGCTTACATGCAAACATTAGCAATAGAAATACCCAAACTTAAGATATTTTCCTAAAATAAGATAGGAGCCCAGCATTATTTAGATACAGTACAGGCAGCTTAGATTAACGGGAACTTATCTAGGATACAGCTATGATTATGCAGTGCCAAACTCAGTAAATATATTGCCATAAAATTGTCTCTTCCTGTGAAAAGAAACATCTTTTAGAAGTACATGCTGCATTTTATAAGCAGGGAAGGTGAGAAACGCTCAAAGAAAGAAAAAGAGCTTGATGGAGTGGTTGATTGACCTCGGTTTCATGCCAAGTGCCCACTAAGCTGCTCTGTCACTTCCCTTCTCAGTGTGATGGGGGTGGGGGAGAAAGTGGGGGAAAACAAAATCCATGAGTCAGGATAAAGGCAGTTAAGTAAATCAAACCCAGATGCTGAGTGCAGAAGAAAAATCAATCAAAATATTTCTTCTCTGCTTCCTGTCATCAGGTGATGTCCAGCCACTTGCCAGGAAGCAGGACTTCAGTACACACAGACATTTGTGCAGAAGACAAAAAACAAATGTCCCTCTTACTCTCCTCATTTCTCTTTGAATTTACTGCTGAGCAGGTGTCATATGGTACAGAATATCCCTTTGGTCCATTTGTGTTGCCTTTCCTGGCTATGTCCCCTCCTAAGATCTTCCCCAACTCCAGCCTGCTGGGTGAGACAGGGGGGAAATGTTGGAGAGAGAGCCCTGATATTGTGTGAGCACTGCTCAGCAGTAGTTAAACCACTGACAGATTATCAACACCTTTCTAGCTATCAATGAAAAACACAGCACTGTGAGGGCTGCCATGAGAAAAATTAACTGCAGACCCAACAGAGAGAGGCAGCTTCCTATCTTAATTTTAGCAATTAAATCCATACACATAATGAAGATATTTTCTATTAAGACAATGAAAACTCACAGAAATAAAGTAAAATGTTGAGGTGTGATCACTGTCCAGTTTACAGCTTTAAAACATCCTAGAATTACAATGCCCAATAACAATGCTCTCAAAACAAATTACAAAATTTTTAGCAAAGTTAGTGGGAGGAATTAGCTCTGAATGTTTCTTCCTAGGCAGCTGTTGCTTCTTCAGCCTATGGAGGCAAAAAGCAAGCAAGCAAACAAACAAACAAAAGTTAAATGAAATCCAAATACGATAATGATGATTTAGTAGCTGTTTACTCACCCTGCAAATACTTCTATATCCAAAGTCAAAGGTATTCAGACTTCATGACAAGATAATAACTAACATTTCTACAATAGATAGGAAATCAAATTGAAAACTGAAAGAGTACAGTGAGAAGAAAAAAGAAAAACAAACAAACAAAAAAAGAAAACAGAAAAAGAAATCCAAATGAAAAATCAAACCTGAACAGAAATACAGGAAGAGTAAATACTTTGGAACTCCTCATTATCACCATCTGTTGCTGTTGGGGTAATGAGACAAAGAACAACTCTTTACTTTCTGATCTGTGATTTCCTACCTCTATTTTATTTTCAAATGCCATTTCCTACCATATGCTTAACCTTCACGTTGAAAAAATATTGTAAGCACCTCTATAAAGTTTTTGTCTCTAAGTGCAGCACCCTGCAGCTAGGAAGGAATAATAAACTGCAGCAGTACAGGTTAGGAGGTGATCTGCTAGAGAGCAGCCCTGTGGAGAAGCATCTGGGAGTCCTGGTGGACAACAAGTTCTGCATGGGACAGCAATGTGCCCTGGTGGCCAAGAAGGCCAATGGGATCCTGGAGTGCATTCAGAGGAGTGTGGCCAGCAGAGCCGGGGAGGTTCTCCTCCCCCTCTGCCCTGCCCTGGTGAGACCTCACCTGGAATATCACATGTAGTTTTGGGCTCCCAAGAGGTACAGGGATCTACGGGAGAGAGTTCAACAGAGAGCTATGAGGATGATGAAGGGAGCATGTGCCCTATAAGGAGAGGCTGAGAGCCCTGGGGCTGCTTAGTCTGGAGAAAACTGAGAGGGGATTAATAAATGTTTATAAATATCTGAGGGCTGAGTGTCAAGAAAGAGGGGAGAGGCTCTGCTCAGCTGCACCCTGGAATAGGACAAGGGGCAATGGATATAAACTTCAGCACAGGAGGTCCCATCTCAACATGAGGAGGAACTTCTTCACTGTGAGGGTCACAGAGCACTGGAACAGGCTCCCCAGAGAGGTTATGGAGTCTCCTCTGGAGTTTTTCAAGCCCTGTCTGGATGTGTTCCTGTGCAACCTACGCTAGATTCTATGGTCCTGCTCTGGCACGGGGGTTGGACTCAATGATCTCCAGAGGTCCCTTCCAACCTCTAACATCCTATGTGATCTGTGTGTAAGTTAAAAAACCTTCAAAAATACACATTTTATGTTCATAAAATAATCTAAAATGCAACATATAAAGCATATTTTACTTTTTTCCTTACTAAATGAACAATTCAGAAATTCAGTACAAGTTCTTAAGTCTTTTCCTAGTTATTTTTCCTTTTTCTCATTAGTATTCATTTTGCAATGCTGAGAATAATTTGTTACTGATGATAAGAATCTATTATTTCAGCTGTTTTCCTTTCTTCTAGCCAGTTATGCATCTCTGTGCCATAAATGGATAATAAGAATAAAAGAAGATTGGTAAAGATGTGCAAAGACATGCAAATACTTGAAACACTGTAGTGTCAGTCTGCACAAATAAAATGGGTACATTTCCAGCACTACAGCTGAAAATATTCAACTTCCAATTTTGTATTTGTGTTAAAAAGTGAAGCTGTTCTTTTAAAAAAATAAGAAAAAAAATTATAAAATAGAGGAATATTTTCTCTCAATAAAAAAACTGAGTGATGAGCACAAAAAATGGTACAGAGAGGATGGACTTAATCCTTTAGGTACTCTGCATAGCAGCTGTTGAAGGATGTTCAGTATCTGAAGGATCAGATATAGTGCAGGCATGTTTAATTTTGAAGGAAATGTTTATGCTGAGATGGCTTTTCTTCTCTTTACCTTACTCCACAGGGATAAGCAAGAGCATGTGGAAGTGCCAGAAAGTTAATTTCATATAAAGTGGACAGAAAAGAGGATGAAAAATAGTGACTATTTATCAAACACACTTACTTCCATCTGTGATAGAAATTATAATAAAACTCTGAAGAATGAAAAGAGGGAGGACCATAGATACTCAACTGAGTCATTCTTGAATATAAATGCATAAGGAAAGTGGTTTTAGTTTTGTATTTAGAGAGCAAGAAAGCCTCACAAAGTTTTGATTTGTTTTTATTAAATGTAAATATTAATTCTGATTATTCAGGAGTGAAAGGAATCACACAGAATCACAGAATCAACCAGGTTGGAAAAGACCTCAAAGATCATCAAGTCCAACCTATTACCGAATACCTAACACCTCCTGACAACTAAACCATGGCTCCAAGTGCCACATCCAAGCTTTTTTTGAACACCTCCAGGGACAGTGACTCCACCAACTCCCTGGGCAGCACATTCCACTGGCCAATTACTCTTTCTGCGAAGAACTTTTTCCTCACCTCAAGCCTAAACTTCCCCTGGTGCAGCTTGAGACTGTGTCCTCTTGTTCTGCCACTGGTTGCCTGGGAGAAGAGACCAACCCCTACCTGGCTACAACTTCATTTAATTGGTCATTTAATAAAAGAAAAAAACCCAAACACATATGAACTATTTGTTTCATGAGCCTACAGGCACATTTATTCCAGAACAACAATTCAATTTTAAAGTGTTCCTGTTTTTTCCCATTTGATTGGGAAAATGTTTTTTTGTTTTTTTTTTTTTTTTTTGAGGTTTGTAGCCTGCTAATTCTTGTTGAATTTCCAAGCAAACAATTTTTGCTTTGTGCACACAGGTGTGCACAGGCATAGTTAGAAATGCAAAGTTTCTGTGTGTGCAAATGTGTGCTCTCAGAACTCAGAACACCGCAGGGAAAATACAAGGTTTACTTCCAGTCTTTTCATGAGGTATGTTAAATGATCTTCAAATAAGGGATAATTTATATAAAAAATACTACAGTTAATGTTTGAAGTATCTTACCATTACCATACTTAAGATTTTTAGACATTACTCACCTGCCTGCAGATGACAATTACTGAATTACCTCCTTGTTTCTCTTTGCTTAAGTAGATGGCTTTTGTGATTCTACCACTTTGCTCTGGTAAGACCTCACCTGGAGTACCCTGTCCAGCTCTGGAGCCTTCAACACAGGAAGGACTTGAACCTGATGGAGCAGGTCCAGAGGAAGGCCATGAAGATGACTGGGGGACTGGAACGCCTCTGCTACAAGGACAGGCAGAGGGAGCTGGGGTTGCTCAACCTGGAGAAAGGAAGGCTCTGGAGAGACCTAATGGTGACCAGTCAGCACCTGAAGGGGACCCAAAAGAAGGCTGGAGACGAACTGTTTACAGTGATAGAATGAGGGACAATGGTTTGAAATTGGAGAAGAGCAGATTTAGGTTGGATGTTAGGAGCAAGTTCTTTACCACAAGGGTGGTTGAGCACTGGAACTGGTTGCCCAGTGAAGTGGTTGAGGCCCCATCCCTGGAAATATTCTAGGTCAGACTAGACAAGGCTCTGAGCAACCTGACTGCAGGGGGCTGGACTAGATGACCTTTGAAGGTCCTTTCTAACCCAAACCACTCTATAATTCTACGATTATTTAAGACAGAGCTTGCCTTGATAGCACACTATTAAATGTGTATATACTCCAAATGCATAGCTGACTGAGGCAGAGGGAGAGAGACAAGAACAAATAGATAGATTAGTGGAAGAAAACAGAAAAACAAACAACCAACCAAAAAACCAAAATCAAACAAACAAACAAAAAATCCCCAAAGAAACAAACAAACAAAAAAAACCAAAACAGCCAGAAAGAAATCAAAACCCCAGAGTGATCATTACTAATATTAAATTTATTCCTGTTTTGATATATGACAGGATTAAAAAGCTTAGGAGAGCTGGAGAAATTTAGGGTGAAGCAGACAGAACAACTCTGGAGTAAAAACACATCTGTAGAGGTGATTAGTGTTTGCAGGAACAACGAGTGCCTGACCATGTCTCACTTCTGTCACTGGAGGCAGATGGTAAGATCAGTGTCTCAGGAGCATATATGCTTGTGTGGAGTTCTTGCCTGCCTCAAACCTGTGGGACCTGCAAAAGCTCTGCAGCTCACAGAAGCACAACCTTCCTGCACAGATTTGCTTTGGATGCCGGATAGGCTAGGTGCAATCTACTGCACATGAGACAGACAGGGAAGTGCAATGACCACGGTTAGGGCTGACAGGCTTTGTGCTGCTACTGTGTTAGCAGATTCCATGATGAAAGCTGTGATATGAAGCTCCGAATAAATTTATGTCTGTGCTACATGTGTTTGTGTGTAACCTATGAGAACTGTGTAAAATGCAGAGATAATGATACTGATGCATTTCCCACCCATGAGTGCTGCCCTTACAGAACTCAAGGAGGACTGTATTAGTTCCATTTATTTCTCAGAAATCATCATTTCTGTCTGTTCAGCTTACAACATCCACTGATCACAGTAAATCTCATAATTGTATAATATTCCATGGAGAGAGATTAATTGGAAGAGTCTCATTCCACTATATTCTCCCAGGAAGAAGCAGAAGGAGACTTTACTGCAATGTTAGCACCAGTTCAGGCTCCTTTGGATCGTTTTGGATACTCCAGGTCAGCTGAGTGTGTTGCTCTTTCTTGTTATTTCCTCTGTGCAATTTGTCAGCTAAGCCAAATGGCACCATTGGTACTTTCCACCTGTAACATCTAAATTCAACCACAGAAACTCACTGCTACTCAGGTAGGGAATGGTGAAATAGTGCAGGCTGGGGAACAACCACCTTCAGAAATCTCAGGGGACTTTCCAGTCCTGGTCTGAGAAAGATGGAAGAGTGTACCATGAATAGTCATGGAACAAGCTCAAGTTGATAATCACCACCAGTCCTTCCTCAAAGAGACATTCAATATTACTAGCCAGATATACTTGAGTTTTACTTCCCTCAAAACTTTAGGCTAAATGAAAGACAGGATCAAGCATTTGCAGATATATAGAGAGGAACAATTTAATGTCACATTAGAGGAAATTAAAGAAAAAAAATTATCAGAACATTTAGATCTTGATGTCACATTAATTAAAGTTCTTATGCCAAATATCTTGATTTATTAAGTAAAAAATAAAAAAAAATATAATAGTGACAAATGAGTAGTAAAAACAAGCTAAGAGGCAAGTAAGGCTGCAAGTCAGTTAATCACTAATAATTGAAATATAGAACATTTCTTCTTCATGAAGGGGGAAAGACAAAGTGAAATTATAACAAATGTACATAGTTTAATTACCTACTAAATACACCCTAGATTAAACTATTGCAAGAATAACACCAGTATACAAGAACCCAAATCACAGTATTTTTCATTCAAACATTCTACTTATTTCCCAAAAACTTAAATTCTGCTTTTGGATATAATACTGTGACTTCAGTATCTTAAAATAAAATAAGTTTTCTCTAAATAACTTTTACTTCTTTCTTTCTTATTCTTCTTTGGATATGGCATATTAGTCACTGGATGATGATCATTCATTTTAATTTAGTCCAATATGCACTATCAGTATTTTTATGCTTTTTACCTGGCGCTCTGTATGCTCTCCTGTTAGAGGTTAATCCCTGTTCCCTCATCTTTATTTATATTAAGTTTGCCTTGAATTTCCCAGACCACACATCTGTGGTAGCTAGAATTTAATCAGATTCATTCAGAAAGAAATTACTTAGTCACCATGGTCGTGATAGAATGTAAATAACAAATGATATATGACTCAATAGCATTGTGATGGGCAGATGCCAGCCAGCAGCCAATCTTCTACACAGCCATTTGCTCCCCCCACCCTCCTCAGTGGGATGAGAGGAGAAAACAGAAGAATAAAAGCAAGAAAAGGCATGGTTTGAGATAATGTATGAAGAAAAGTGGGTGAAACAGAAACACAAATGGAGCAGAGAAAACTACTCTCCACCCTCCTCAAGCAGACCAACATCTAGCCAGTCTCCAAGCAATAGGCACTGGGAAAACCAGAAGAACCTACACTTCTCCTTCCTCTAACTTAGTTTAGGTGAACATGACATCATATTCTGTGAAATATTCCTTTTGTACAACCCAGATATGTCCCCTCTCAACCTCTTAACAGTTCCTAGCTGACCTGGTGGGCAGGGAGCAGAGTGGGGAAAGAAAGAGGAAGCCTTGACACTGCATAAGCACTGTTTGGTAAGCACCAAAACACTGGGGTTACCAACTCTCTGTTAGTCACAAATCAGGACCAGAGCATCTTACAGGCTCCTATGAAGAAACTTATCTCCAGTCCAGACAGATCCAGATGGAGGGTTTCAGATCCAAAAGATTTAATTCAAAATAAAGAATCTTCTCCAGGATTTTATTCAGAATCAGGTCTCATTTAACTTTGAGGTTTAGATATTGACTAATATCTAATATTTGCCCAGGGAGGTGGTTGAGTCACCAACCCTGGATGTGTTTAAAGGTGGTTGGGATGTGGTGCTTTGGGGTGAGGGTTTAGGGGTGAACCTTGTAGAGTAGGGTTGTTGGTTGGATTTGGTGATCCTGAGGGTCTTTTCCAACCTGAATGTTTCTGTGATTCTGTGATCTTTTAATGAATATATCAAGAATCTTTCTAAAATAGGGCCTAAGCAAAGTCATCAAAGCACATGCTTTGAATTTTGCTTTTAAACAAAAGTAGTCCTACAATAAAAAAAGATATTATGCAAGATTTGGGGCCTATTGTCAGTTGTTAGAAGATACTAAGTACAATAAATTCATGTGGAGTTGGCCTCTTATCTAATGACTGTACAAGCAGAGTGTTTAATAGGTACAAATAATTGCATAAAAATAGCTCTGTGGGTTTATACAAAATGTTATATCAGAAACAATCCTGAAAGGAATGAAATGGAAAAGGTATTCTATTCTTGCCATGCATCCTCTGCACAAGGGACAAAGAAGAGTTATTAGAAGAGCATAGAAATAACTCTAAGACATAATTAGCTTTTTGTTTTTGTAAGCAGAATATTACCAGCCCATCTTTCTGTGGTGGTTTGTCCCTGGATGGGGCCAGATGCCTACTAAAGCTGCTCTATCACTCTTCTTAGATGGACAAGGGAGAGGGAAAACATAACAAGGGGCCTGTGGGTCAAGGTAAGAGCAGTTTAATAAAGCAAAAGGCAAACAGATATTGTTCTCTACTTCCCATCAGCAGTGCCTGGCCACTCCCCAGCAGCAAAGCTTCAACGCACGTAGCGGTTGCTCTGGAGGAAAAAAGCTATCAAGGAGTACTCCCACACATCCCTCTTCCTCTTAGCTTTTTATATCTGAGCTGACATCATATGGTATTGAATACCCCTCTGGTCAGTTTGGGTCACCTAGCCTGGCTGTGTCCCCTCCCAAGATGTTGCCCACCCCTCAGCCTGCTGTTGGAGGGAACGCTGGAGAAGCCCAGCCCTGGTACTGTGTGAGCACTGCTCAGCAGTAGCCACAACGCTGCTGAGTTATCAACATCCTTCCAGCTACCACTACAAAATACAGCTCTACAAAAAAAAAAACAAACCTCTATGGGGAGAACTAACTCCATCTCAACCAAACCAAATACACTTTTCCAACCAGCATAAGGCAAAAACCTAATATTTTGTAGAGTAATATGTGGAGTAATCATGACGATCAACAAAAGGCTGTGTTTGCCAGCAGCCACTACTGTCAGGATGGCTTCTGCTCAGAAAGCAAACTATTTTCCCTCAGAAAGCAAGCTATTATCATTAAAATTTTTCCATTCTAACAGACACAGTAATATGTAAATCACACAGCTGACACAATATCTATTCTAAGAATCTTTATAAAATTACCTTTTTCTCTAACCAAATGCAATATGTTAGCTGGAGGATTTTTCTTTTGCTCATGTATCAGATAAACCTAAAAACCACAAAGAAAAACAAAACCATGGTCAAATTGCAAACCCTTTTATAGGTTCAGGAGCTTGATAAGTAATCCTGACTTAAGTAAATTTAATTGTATTGCATTTAGCGAGAAGCACATTGTGTGCATCTAAAGTGGATATTGTTTATAAAGAAAGTCTCAACTTTGAAACAAAATGTATTCTGAGAAAAAAACAATAAAATAAAAAGGAGAATCAAAAAGAAAGAAAAATTTTAAAAAAAGGGAAGAATAGCTGGAATGCAACAACTGTAATAGCTCTAGGGTGAATTGTGCTGGTGATTAGTGCCATACAACTCAATTTTGTTTTAAAAGCAAGGGGAAAGGAACATGATTCTGTGATTTTTTACTTAGCTGTGTGTAGCAGTGTGGATGCCCGCTACCTCAAAAGATGTCAAGGCAGATGAGAAGCTTGTTACTATCTTGCTGAGACACTAGCTTATTTACCCTTCTAAGCTGCAGCAAGCTAAATTGCCCCTTTCACTGGTGATGTATGCTGATAATTTGCTTCTAGAAACCAGTGTTTCATTTAATATGTCCCACACAAAGTAGCCTTTGACCTTTCTCCAGTTTTCCAAAAACAGATTTTTAACCTTCTTTGATTTAGAGTTCAAAGGCAAATGTCTCTGCCACAATCTCCACACAAACAAACTCTTGTCATAAATAAATTGCTCTGGCTGGTTTGGTTTGGTGGTGGTTTTTTTTTTTTTGTTTTGTTTTGTTTTTTTTTTTTTCTAGAGGGCATAACATAGCATCATAGAATTGTCAGGCCCTCAATTAATTACTAAGATCTTATTTTAATGGAACTCCAGCAAAGATATTCAAAGAATAGATTGTTTATACATGTCCAGATGCCTATGTAGTTATGAGCAGTTTTTGGCACTGAATGTATTATTCTCAATACATTCCACTGAATGTATTATTCACAGTAGATTCAGTCTTTCTTTTGTCTTTAAAGTAGGGGAAGAACCCATAACAAAAGAAATCTAACTCTGCTGTAGCTTTTCTGCTCTGTGGTTGTAATTGGTGCTTACACTTAGGCTGAAGGTAAGGTGTAGTGAGGTGGGGATGGACTCACAAATCAGAAAGAGAGGGGGTAAGTGGTACATTGAGCCAATGGCCACCTCCTTCCCAGGATGTGTTGTGTGGCCTCAGCCATCAGCTCCAATCCATCTTGGTGTCCCTGACTTCCATGCAGGTCCTTCCATTCTTTGGAGCACCTGGCACCTTCTGGTGCCACAGCATCTTCTCCCCAACACTCCAAAATGCCATGTCATCATCTCTTTTTTATGTTGTTTGTTTTTTGTTTGTTTGTTTGTTTGTTTTTGTTTTTTAAGCAGTGGAGAGAAGTGGGAAATTAAGAAGCAGCTCCCTTATCTTACTGTTCATATAAAAGTCCTACTTCATTTTGCTCCTCAGGGACAGATTTCTAATCAACCATTCAACTGCCTGATTCCTGTTTCACACTGCATTATGGTGCTGCTCTCTTGGATCTGTCTTACAGAAATATTTCAATCCTACTTTTGCAAACCAAATATTTCAGACTCCCAGAAATCTACTTCTTTCAAAGGAAATGTAGTCTCCCCTCTTCCCATATAACACATATTTACACCTATAACTTATTAATATATGTCCCATAACACATACTTTGTTTTATCCTAAAGGCAACTCAAACTCCAAGGTTTAAGAGAATATGCACATCTAACTTTGTTTAATAATAATAAAAAATATTAATTCTGTAAAATGGATCCAAGAATATAAGTCTTTTCAAGTAAAAATTTCTTCTGCAACTTTTTAGTACATATTTGTGTATTTTTGTTAACATAGAACTATTTTAAATGTATTGCTACTGTGTTTCTACTGTCAGATTTGAAACTTCATTCCCCTACTCTCAGTTCTAGATGACTGGACTGCAAGTTGCTGATCTGATTATGAGGCTGTTTCTAAGTGCTGAATTGCCTCTATCTGTTGCAGACATCAGAATTACTTATTAGCACTGTTTGCAAAGGAGATCTCTTATTGGTCAATGCTACTCAATGCTGCTATCCCTGGCCCCTAATCCTCTCTTTTTGGTAAAGAGCACTAAGTTATAGGATCATTACTGTAAAGGCACCATTAGGAAGAGATGTTGCTCATAAAGTGCTGAGGCAGCCTGCTAGCTGGAGACATTCTAGCACATCTTTGAAAGGAAACTAATAAATTCACTTGAATATTCTGACCAATTTACTACCTGACAGGCCTGAAGTCTGCAAGAGATTGCTACTTCTGAGCAAGACTGCTAATAAAACTCTACAATAGCAATCTCTGTAGCAATGATTCCAGTCTCCTTGACTTTTCTTTGTCTAGGTTGACCAAGAAAATCTTCACTGGTTGTTATTTTCCTCAAAATAAAAATCAAATGTAAGTCAGGATGCAGTTGGACCTAACAAGTAACTTTGATACCAATGACTGTCAGGAACTGCTGATACTCTGAGGGCTCTAGTATGAGTAAGAGCTGTTTTATCAAGACTGCCTCTTCTTGGTCTCTTGAAGAGGCTGGAAAATAATCAGAACAGATTATCTCACACAAGGCATAGCAGGTTCTTTACAGATAATTATCCTTTTTTTTTTTTTTTTTTCCTTTTAATGTATTTAGGGGGAATAGTAAGCAGGACTAGTGTGAGCATCAGTTTATTCTACAGTGCTGGTGTTTTATTTCCTAATTCCCTCTGAATTCAAGGGCTTTGGACAATGTTAACTGAAAATACAGCTATGAAAGCAAAGCTCTAAACAAGCAACCCGAGAGAGTAATAGGGATTCATCTAACTGAATGGCACTTGTCAACCATTAGTTGTTACCTAACTCTGTAGTGAAACAATAATGCTGACTTCAACAATATCAAATTTTACAGGAGTGCAAAATGTTTCTTTTTATGTTTGCAGCTTGTTCTCCTTGATGCATTTTGCTCTCTATGTTTTTGTTTCACTTTAAGTGAATCTGGTCTGCCTTTTCAAAGGATTAATGGTAGAGCTGGGCAGAACAGACACATTTAGTGAGATATGCGTTACAATAAATGAGACAGTGAGTGTATAAACACCAGGATGCTCTGAATTGTATTTGTTCTTCCTTGTTTTCTATATAGTCATCACATTGAGAAAACCAGACCTCTCAACAAATTAACTCTTTCAAAGTCTGATATAGAATCATAGAATCAAAGAATTGTCAGGGTTGGAAGGGACCTCAAGGACTATCGAGTTCCAACCCCCCTGCCATGGGCAGGGACACCTCACACTACATCAAGTTGCTCAGAGCCACATCCAACCTGGCCTTAAAAACCTCCAAGGATGGGGCTTTTACCACCTCCCTGGGCAACCTGTTCCAGTGTTTCACCACCCTCATGGTGAAGAATTTCTTCCTAACATCTAATCTCAATCTACCCATTTCTCTTTTTGCTCCATTCCCCCTAGTCCTGTCACTACCTGACACCCTAAAAAGTCCCTCCCCAGCTTTCCTATAGGCCCCCTTCAGATACTGGAATGATAAAATAAAGTCTTCCTGGAGCCTTCTCTTCTCCAGACTGAACAGCCCCAACTCGCTCAGTCTGTCTCCATAGGAGAGGAGCTCCAGCCCTCTGCTCATCCTCATGGCACTTCTCTGGACATGTTCCAGCACATCCATCATATATATAATTATGTATGCAATTGTTAGATCACAGTCTCACAGTATATCAGAGATTGGAAGGGACCTCAAGAGATCATCAGGTCCAACCCCCCTGACAGAGCAGGATCACTTAGGGTAGTCTGCACAGGAATGCATCCAGGTGGGTTTGGAAAGTCTCCAGAGAAGGAGACTCCACAACCCCCCTGGGCAGCCTGTTTCAAGGCTCTGTCACCCTCACTGGAAAGAAGTTTCTCCTTGTGTTGAGCTGAAATCTTCTATGTTCAGCTTTGAACCCATTGCTCCTTGTCTTATCACTGTGCACCACCCAAAAGAGCCTGGCCCCCACCACTTGACACCCACCCCTCAGATATTCATAGACATTGATCAGATCCCATCTCAGTCTTCTCTTCTCCACACTAAACAGCCCCAGGGCTCTCAGTCTCTCTTCATAGGGGAGATGCTCAAGTCCTCTAATCATTCTCCTGGCTCTCCGTCAGAATCTCACCAGCAGTTCTCTGTCTCTCTTGAACTGGGTAGTCCAAAACTGGACACAGGATTCCAGGTGTGATCTCACCAGGGCAGAGTAGAGAGGTAGGAGGGGTAGATGGGCAGGGGAAGAAGAAATTTTTGGGTTTGTTTCCTTGGCAGTCCGTAGCCTTCCAGGAGAATTATTCTCTGAAATTTGCTTTCATCTCTAGTATGATTTTGACTGGTATGACACCTGGGTTCCTATCTATTTGAGAGGAGCAGTGGCCAAGTGTGGGCACAGGAGTATTTATTTTGCACAAAGTTTAATTATTGAAAAGATTTGAATGACCTGATGCTGGAATTATTAGTCTACAGTAAATTATCATTTCAGTGGCTAGATTTGGTTTTCAGACAATGCATTGTTCATCTAGACAAAGCCACTCTGACATTAGCATACCACAACTTCACTTCCTCCATTTGAATTATTATCATTCAAAATGTTCTGAATGTAGCAATCTTCTTCTTTTGATCCCTTGATGCTGCCTGAAACAAATGGAATCTCCTTTCACTGTAATTGACATACAGATAGGTTCCATCCAGTACTCTGTCTCCCTTCTTCCCTCAGTTAACTCCAATTTTTGTACTAGTAAAAGCAGGAGGAATTAGACTGGATAATGTGACTTTGTGGAAAACTCATTTACCAAGAGCACATATTTTTGCCCCCAAGCTCAAAACAGCCTATTCTTTGCTCAAATGTTTTATTATGTACAAACATATCTCTCTCCAGTTCAAAATCTGAGAAACATCAGAAGAGGAAACTGAAAAAAAATAGTTGAGCAACTCACAAGAACACCCCACACAACAACAACAAACCACCAAAAAACCCATGAAAAAAAAAAAGCTATCAACCAAACAATTTTTAGTGAATTTAATTAGTTAATTTGGCCCTTTTCAGCTTTTACATATTTTCCTATATTTATTATGGCTTTTTAAATGCTTGTTTTCTGCCAAGTGATTCATAATAGGTTTAGAGAACAAGTGCTGTTGTTATTTTTTATGTAAAGTGTTTGGAGGGTGTGGACTGAAGAAGTAATAAGGGAACAGAGATTTTTTGGGTTTTGGTGGTTTTTTTTTTTAACTAATTAAAGAATGATGTCATGACCTGGCAGGTAACTGAGGCATAAAATATTGTGGATCTTCACTGTTCCTACCAATCTATATTTCCAAGGTGAGACCTTTACCTTTGCTTTACATCTTGCCCCTACATTTGAATCCCACACAGCCATATTAACAGTGACCTCAGGAGACTTCAGTCATGCTGCAGGCCAAAAGATTCTTGCTAATACCATGTGATGGTTTGGCACTGTCTGTCAACTCAGCCAACCAATATCTTCCTCCCAGATGAGCAACCTCTATGAAGGGCAACATCCTTACCTGGTTTACTGAAATCTGGGAGTTCACTTCTAATTAGAGCTGGCAAAAGCTTGACAAAATCAGCAGCACTGGGAACTGAAATGCTGCTTCTTGAGTGCAGCAAAGCCTTTGGTTCTTTTCCTTTCACATCATTAAGAGCCTTGAGGATAACAGCAGAAAGTGAGGGAAGGGTAATGCGATCAAGAAGACGGAGTTCAAGTTCTCCACTGTCTTTGCCTGTGGAGTGAATCAGGTTTTAGCAAAAGCATATTTCAGAAGCTGATAAGGTAGGAATCAGTACACTTTCATATGACTGAGGAAATGCTAGTCAGAATGTTGCAAATGCAATCTTTTATTTAAAATTAAATAAAAAATAGAAGAATAATAGAAAGGAATCAACGCATATCTGAAGTCTGGATGAAGAAAACACACTATTTCTTTTAAATACTTTATAAAGCCATACAAAGGGGTTGCAGACAGCCATGTATTTACAGTGGCTGGAAATCATCTATCCAAGACCTTGTTTTTTCACTGTATATATATGTATATATAATATATATATATATATATATATATATATATATATATGCAAAGAAGTTTTCTATGATTTACTCTCCTGTGGATGTTTAATGAAAAGTGATGGTCCTTATCAACCAGCTCTAGGTGACCCTACTTGAGCAGGAGGTTGATCTCAAAAGATGCTTTCCAGCCTCAATAATTCTGTAAGTAAATAAAAATATTGAAAGTGGATCAGGGAGTTAAAACCATCACACTGTTACAGGCACTAACCTCTAAACTCAGGATTATGTCTGTGAATTTGATCCAAAAAGAAGAATCATCTGATGCTTGCAAGTTACTTGTACAGTTGTCAATGAAGTAAAAGAATCATATTCAATTGGATGTATGATGAGCATGCAGTATTCTGCTCTCATGACAGAAGTAGAATAGAGACTTCTTTTCAACAGTGAAGCTGCTTTGGAAAGCTCTATGTGGGTTGTTATGAAAGCTCAAGGAGTAGTCTACAACATGCCATGGACTCAATGCTATCAATATCCAAATGGGCAGATTCATTGCTACCAGCATTTTAGTACAGATGTCCAATTATTTCAAGATATCAGCAGCTAGGTAACAAATATCTGAGTCACATTTATGGCCAGCAAGATGATGCAGAAGTGAAAAGATGGTTTGGAGAAATTTCCAAGCTAGTGGCTTCAGAGGAACTTAAACCTTGAAAGTTAATGGAACAAAGCTGGAAGTGGGGAGATTCAGACTGGATGTGAGGAAGAAGTTCTGCACCATGAGAGTGGTGAGAGCCTGGAATGGGTTGTCCAGGGAGGTGGTTGAGGCCCCATCCTTGGAGCTTTGTAAGGCCAGGCTGGATGAGGCTCTGGCCAGCCTGATGTAGTGTGAGGTGTCCCTGGCCATGGCAGGGGGGTTGGAACTGGATGATCCTTGTGGTCCCTTCCAACCCTGACTGATTCTATGATTCTATAAAGCTATTTTAATGTAATTGAACTCAGCTCTGCTTTTAAATACATAGACAGAAGCTTGAGACAAATCTTTTTGATTAGTGCTCTTTTTGATTAGTGCTAAGGGGCATCCCTGCTGAAATAAAAATTATCAAAATTACTATGTATTGCTTTGGAAAAATAGTGAAATGTAAAAAGGAAGTGTCATGAGGAAACTTCCAGGTAAGTGATTTGCATACATGTATATGGGTGTCATGTCCAAGTGTTAAGTATGAGACACATGCTTCCAATCACATCACCTATGATTAGCTCTATATAAAACTGCAAACAGCCCAGAGGCTGGAGCTCAAGACCTACGAGGAGCATCTGAGGGAGCTGGGATTGTTCATCTAAAGAGAAGATTGAGGGGAGACCTCATTGCTCTCTACAACCACATGAAGGGAGGTTGGAGGGAGGAGGGGGCCAGCCTCTTCTCCTTGCTGACAAGTGACAGGAATAAACAGTTACAAGCTGTGCCAGGGGAGGTTCAGGCTGGATGTTAGGAAATACTTCTTCACTCAAAGTGTTATCAAATATTGGAATGGTCTTCTCAGGGCAGTGGTGAAGTCGCTGTCCCTGGGGGTGTTCAAGAGACATGGCTCAGTGTTGATCCTTCAGTGCTAGGTCAAAGGTTGGACTGGATGATCTTTAAGGTCTCTTCCAATCAGATATATTCTGTGATTCTGTGATTCTGATTAAGGCAAATTCTCTGTAATTGCAAGCAGCTATAAGAAACACATGAAGTTTAGAAAGGAGCATGGTACTTTATTAGATGGGAGGGGTTCACAAATATGTCTCTTAGTAGTCTTCATTATTCACAGACTGGAACAATTAATTTGGTATTTGGATTGGTACAGTCAGGAATATGTTTCTGATATTCTCAGTGAAGGCCCTTTACTTACAGAATCCTTGAGAGAAGGAAAATAGAAGCTATTTTCTGAATACAATTCAAAACATTCTTTTATTCAGGCAGGCAAAAATACAACCATTTAATAGATGGATATAGTAACCATAATAGGATTTACTCCATGGAGAAAGCAGAATATCTTGGTCTGTGAGCCAATTAGTCTGTCTCCAATTATTCTGTGTCTCGCAGGAGGGCTGTTGATTCAGGAATCCAGTTCCCACTTGAGCTTCTTTAACTTCAGGCTATTTTCTAGAGTTTGACCATTCCATCAAAATCCTTTAAGACTAACTGATATTCCAGGATTACACATCATTGTGGGAGATTTACTATTTCTACCTGTGCACTACTGCTTTATTCCAGTTGCAAATATGCTTGGTGGCAGTAGGAAAACCCAACACATTTTGTAATGCATGGGAAGTGAAAATATTGATTCCCCGAGCAGATGAAAGGACAAAATAAACCTTCATGTAGTTACGTGTTTGATTCCGTGGAAACAGAGGAAACAGCTTAAGGATCAGGGTGAGAACATGAGGGAGTTTATCATAATAGAATAAAGGCACCTCAAAAAAAACCTCTCTCACCTCAAGACTGAAGGGTAAATTCGTGGCAACAACCACAGTTCCATTTCAGGTGAATCTGACCCCATGGACTTTTCCCACTGGAGAGTGCAGAAAAGAGAGAATTCAGCCTGAATCAATATTTATAAGTACAAAATACCAAACTGAGGCAAAGCAACTGCTCATACACACTTAACAATACACACATACAAGCTGTTAAAAAGTGTTCCTTATTAATTTCTTGTCTTGATCCTCTTCACTCTCCAATTTGGCAACTTAGCACTGTCTCTTGCCAAGTTCCTCTTTTCCTTCTCCTTTTTAATCCTTTGTCTGGTAGCTCTGGGCTTGCCTGGGATTTAACCTGGTAAATATTTCTGATGTGTGCATTTAGGTCTAACAAATCCTTGCAGAACCTCTATATTAACAGTTCTGATTCATAAACTGAAGCCCTTTTTGCAGGAGTAAATATAAGATTTTTAATTATTTTTCTTCCCTCTGGAAATAAGCATCCAAATTCCAAATACACATGCAGAAGCTGTTCTTCTGTGCTGTCTATTTATATACCATCAGTGCCCAGAAGCATATTGAGAGAGTCATTGGCATGGCACTGTCTGGTACTGCCACTCCTGTGGATGTGATGAAAAGCCAAGATTGAGCTAAGCATGTGATGGAAAGCCAGGACCAAAACAAACATTCACTTAATGCATAAAAAGTGGCAGATTATGCTATTACAGAAAGAGAAGGTTCTTCACAGCAGAGAAAACACCTTTGATTTGGTTTGAGTTACAGGCTGGCTTTCTATGGGTTTATTAAGGAATCTGGTAGTGCCCTCAGTTTCAGCTAATTATTAAGCACTGGGAGTGTCTAAACCAACCATAAATAAAGCTATTTGGTACCTCTAAGGGTAGTGTTTTCTGTACTTGGAAATCATGTGGGGTTACTCAAGTGAATGAATAATATTTAAAAAACATTATTTAAGCAGGTACTTTGAGGGGGACAAAAATGATTTTTTTTCATTAGAGTAAGTTGTTAAATTGTTTCCGGCATACAAGCTGTTAAGAGATGCAGGCATTTAGAGGATAAAAGGAGAGATTTACTATTAATGCAATGTGTTGTCAATATTTGGCACCCTACTTAGCATGACCATTATCTACTCCAATCTACAAAATGTACTCTTTGTGCTCCAACTGTATTACTAGAGTGCCATATGGCCATGCTTGTTTTTCTTCAAATAATTTCTACATAAACAGCTGGTGAGCTGTTTTCTTTATAACATGGCACATATTTTCCAAGACAGTTAGGAAGGATTGATGTAACACAAGTATCTGCAATGCTTTTCATGTCAGGGTTGGTAGAAAACTCCTATGTATTATTAAAAAATTACAAGCTCCCCCAGTTCAAGAGAGACAGGGATCTGCTGGAGAGAATCCAATGGAGAGCCACCAGGATGAGTAGGGGACTTGAGCATCTCCCTTGTGAAGAGAGACTGAGAGTCCTGGGGCTGTTTAGTCTGGAGAAGAGAAGACTGAGAGGGGATCTGATCAATGTCTATCAATAGCTGAGGGGTGGATCAGGTGGAGGGGGCCAGGCTCTTTTGGGTGCTTCACAGTGATAAGACAAGGAACAGTGGGTTCAAAGTAGAACACAGAAGATTTCATCTCAACATGAGGAGAAACTTCTTTCCAGTGAGGGTGACAGAGCACTGGAACAGGCTGCCCAGGGGGGTTGTGGAGTCTCCTTGTCTGGAGACTTTCAAAACTTGCCTGGATGCATTCCTGTGCAGACTCCCCTAAGTGATCCTGCTCTGGCAGGGCGGTTGATGATCTCTTGAGGTCCCTTCCAACCTCTGATATTTTGTGATACAGTGATTTCACAATCCTAAGTAATCCTGCTTTTGGCAGGGGGGTTGGACTTGATCTCTGAAGGTCCCTTCCGACCTCTAACGTTCTATGATTTTATGATTCTGCGTTTTGGTTGCTTTGAAGAAAGCTTTTTTTTTTTTTTTTTTTTTTCTGAGCAAAAAGATTACATTTTGCCACTTTCCACTGATACCATCTTTGAAATAAGACTTGGTGTAGATGAACGCTTAATCATACAAAAGACAGGCAAATTACAAAGTCTCGTGGAAGGTCTTTACTTCTCATTTGATTAAAAATTTGAGTTTAGTTAGCCTAAAAGTTGATTGCTGTCACCTTACACAAACGTAAATCTGAGATGGCTAGCAGCAAAAGCATTATTTTGCTTACATAATAACCAGTGTGTTTAATTTATTCTTTTATCCTATGCAATTCTGAGGGAACAGTACAGTATAAAGAGTAGCAAAAGCTGAGTTCAAGTTGGATTTCCAATAGTTTCCTCAGCTATCAAAGATGATTTTTCAAGGCCATATTCCAAAGTCAGTTTGAATCAGTGATACCACTTTGCAACAACTTTTATGTGAAAATTAATTTTCCCAATGCATTCTTTGCAGCATTCCTACCTCTCCTTTGATTATAAAGACAAAATAGATCACAGTTGCTTATAAATACAAAAGGAAACTTAAACTTTAAGGAAAAGGAGCAAAGGAAAAGAAAGGACAACACAGATTTATTTTTAAAGTAAGGCTTTCTGTTGTTTTCACAAGTATGAGGAGTGGTAAATATTTTATATATTTGAGTAATGGTCAAAGCAAGAAAGAAATATATACCACAGAGGAGTTCACAACTGCTGCAAACAGTTTATTGAAATGTGTGGGGAATTCTGGGCTGGTGATGCAAAACTCCAAGTGAGTCAACTGCCATTAGAAGTGCAGGGTGAGCTTCACTCTGTGATGTCATGGAAAGATTACTGGTGGAACACAGGTGGTGGACTACACTGAAATGGTCTTTTGATAGCAGCTGAGCAAAATTAACTTCCTGGCAGCAAAAACCTATAATAAATTCTTCATCTCAAGGATCTGGTACTTGATTTTTTATTTTCTGAGTAGGTTTTCTTGCCTGTTTGTACAGAGATTATCTGAAGATTAAAGCAGCGAACTGATGGGTAAATTAACATGCTCTTGGGTTCTAGAAGGAATAGCAAACACCACTGGAAACATATTTAAAAGCTTATTAATATCAGGCAGGTCTTTAAAAAGGTTGGAACTTTCTGTGCAGTACTTCAGAACCTGTGGCAGGCTCATCCTTGCTTTTTTTTTTTTTTTTTTTTTTTTTGGTTTATGAACGAGTTACTGCTACTACTTGAAATAATTGTTCATTATAAAGTTGTTTCAAGAATTAATAGTTAATTCTACCACTGGTATGTGATACTGGCCCAGGAGGTACAGTCATCTGGGGAAACTAAGGGTGGAATTTCTAGTGCCTGAAAGGATCCTACAGGATAGGGACTTTTCTTAAGGGTGTCTAGCAACAGGACAAGGGGGAATAGCTTTAAGCTGAGAGAAAGTAGGTGTAGAATGGATCTTAGGCAGTTCTTCAGATGAGGCAGGATACATTACCCAGGGAGGTTGCAGATGCCTCCTCCCCAGGGATGTTTGAGGCCAGGTTGAATGAGGCCTTGAGCAGCTAAGTCTAGTTGAGAGGTGTCCCTGCCTGTGGTGGGGAGCTTGGAGTAGGTGATCTCTAAGCTCCCTTCCAACCTGATCCATTCTATGATTCTACCTAATGTAATATTTTTTTATATATCATTAGTAGCTGACTAAGAAAGTTGGAGACCTGCTCAGGCTGATAGACACAAAAATTGCTCAATATTTGTCTAAAATGAATGAAAGACTGACAATTCACTGGTTGCAGAGAGGAAAAGTAAATGTCCCCACTGCCTTTTCCTATTAATCCTGCTCCAAATCCAGCAAGCACCCTGGTAAACCCTGCTGCACTTTTTGCTTGTCAAAGAAACTATGTGATTTACTCTAGGCTGGAGCTTGGAGCAGTCTCCTGTGTCTGCTGCCAGAAGCCAACTAATTGGTAGGCAAAAAGAAGCCAATCTCCTGGATCTTTGGTGAAATCATCTACCAAATAAAAGGAAAAAAATTGGGGTACAAATGGACCATCTTTTCAGATGCATAGATTCCTAGGCAAGTATAGGATCACCAAAGGGAAGAATGAACACTGGGAAAATTACCAGTGGGATGTGACACAAGCCCAAATGGACCTTCTGCTCAATGGGTAAGTCTGTGCAAGTTCAGGGCATCAGGGCTTTGAGAATGCCAGCTGCTTACTCTACACAGATATTACAATTCTGTTCTTGCAGAACATTGTCATAATTGCTTAGTGTAATTATTTTGTCCCATAACCCAGGCTATATTTGCTAATCTGCTGGTCTGTTTCATTTCTTTCTTTCCAAATATCTTAGTATGCATTTGTTATATTTTCTTATTGAAATTGTGCAGTAATACTGTCTTCAAATGGTAATAATGATCATATGGTAGACCACTTTGCATTGTTAGAACTGACTTTCATGACTCTGTAATCATTTTAGCCTGGTACACACATTCTGCAGTTTAACTTGCTGAGCATGGTTTAAATGTTGGTGAGATTCTTTGGTGGCTCATTGGGTTGTGGAGTCTCCCTCTCTGCAGATATTCAAAGCCTGCCTGGATGCATTCCTGTTTGATCTGGTATAGGTGATCCTGGTCTGGCAGGGGGGTTGGACCAAAGGATCTTTTGAGGTCCCTTCCAGCTCCTAACATTCTGTTATTCTGTGATTCCTATAATATAGGCATCATTTTCTGTGCTGTGCCATACCAGCACTCAAGGGATCAACTCTGGCAAACAGTCAATTACATCTATGCTGACAAATAAATGAATGAACTTAAAATATTACTTATGTAATGCAAAACTAAGGCAATACATGCTTGTTGAGGGAATTAATGAATACAGGCAATTAAAAACAAAACAAAACAAAACAAAACAAAACAAAACAAAACAAAACAAAACTCTAAATACTGCATTGTAGACCAGATGTGATTTGCATCCCTATCAAGCAATTTATTTTGGAAAACAAGAAATATTTAAGAGTTGAACAGCTGCTATATCTATGCAAGGTGTTACATGTGAACAGTAAAGAGGTATTTTGTTTTCTTGAGCCTTTAGTGAAAGCCAAAGTAAAAATTAGGAAAAAAGGGGGGAGGTGAGGGAAGACTGCAGAGATATTATAAGCCTCAGTTTCAACCAGGAAGTAGGCATTTAAAACTATTCTTTAAATGCATCTGTTCTTACAAGTCTGTAAATATTCACTTTTTAATCAAGATACATTCACCTGAGTAAACCGACACATCAGCCAGACTTTGACTAAATTGATTCTCTCTAAATTATCCACTAAATACTCTTCTAAAACTGGACAAAGGGCTTGCAGTTTCCCCACACTAAATTCTCATTTCATTCCAATGCTAAAGAGAAAAAAAAAAAAAAGTATAAATAAATTAATGGTCTGTTCTTGAGATGAAAAAATCTAAAACCAAAGTAAAGATCAAAATACTGATCACTAAGCTCTTCTTCTCTAAGCTTGCATTGGAATTGTGGATATTTAACATTGTTTGAAAAGAGTTTTGGTTTTGATTAAAAACAATATATCTTTATGAACAGTAAGGGGAAAAAAAGAGTTTTCCCTCAAAATAAGATTGAGATACTTATTTGAATTTTTTTTTTTGTGGTGTGATTTCAAGACAAGAGCATAAGCACCCAAACACACACAAAGCTGCACAGAAGTTCCCCATTCTTTATCTGACCAATGTTAATCACATAATTAAAGATGTCTTCCTCTTTGGCCTCTAAGAAACTTTCATTGCTTACATTTATAATTTCCTTGATATTCACAAAACAGATATTTGACATGAGACTTTTCATTTGGTCAGAGGGCCAAGCGTTTTACTGAACAGATGAAAACATGGCTCAATTCCCATATCCCTTCTGAGAACAGCTAAGATATTTCACAGTATCACAGTATCACAGTATATCAGAGGTTGGAAAGGACCTCAAGAGATCATCAGGTCCAGCCCCCTTGCAAGAGCAGGAGCACTTAGGGGAGTCTGCACAGGAACACATCCAGGTGGGTTTGGAAAGCCTCCAGAGAAGGAGACTCCACAATCCCCCTGGGCAGCCTGTTCCAGTGCTCTGTCACCCTCACTGTAAAGAAGTTTCTCCTCATGTTGAGCTGAAATCTTCTATGTTCAAGTTCCTTGTCTTATCACTGTGCACCACTGAAAAGATCCTGGTCCCCTCCACTTGACACCCACCCCTCAGCTATTGACAGACATTGATCAGATCCCCTCTCAGTCTTTTCTTCTCCAGACTAAACAGCCCCAGGGTTCTCAGTCTCTCTTCACAGGGGAGATGCTCAAGTCCCCTAAGCATCCTCATGGCTCTCTGTTGGTTTCTCTCCAGCAGGTCTCTGTCTCTCTTGAAGTGGGGAGTCTATCTAGGTACGCTTTTTAGACCTGGACTTGATAGGAGTACACTCCTGTCCTATAGGTTTTAAAAATAAATGAATAAAATAAAAAGATTAAAATTCCTTGTGGTGGGTTGAAACTGCCACATTCCTGCAGTAAAGAAAACTGAGACTGAACAAAAAAATGCTTCATAATTTTATTAAAAAGAATCTAAAATAGTTGTATATTCTCAAATATACAAATGCCATCATTTAAATTCAAAATTAATGAAAACAAAAATGGCTGTACAGGATCAGACCAAATGTTTATTAAAGTGTCTTGTACTTTATAGTATCTAGTTACATCTGTCTAAGAGGATTGTGCCAAACCATGCTAAGCAGGCACCAGCTGGCACCTCCACTGTAAGTCTCTATGGTTAGTATCTATGGCTGGCCCCTTGGTTTCCAAAGTTCTTCATATGAGCTTCTTTGTGAGCTGGAGGCACTGGCTTTGAAGAAGTCTAAACAGACATTTCAATGTGCATCAGCAAATCTCCCAAATATCCCCACCCACTGTGTGGGCAGCAGTCTCTGAGACCTTGACATTTCAGATGCAACAGGCTCTCTACTCTGGGACTGCACCCCTTATGACCCAGCTGCTAATGTGATAATGCCAGGCTAGAGCTTGCACACAGCTTGAAGCTGCTGTGGTGTTCATGATGGGGATGCCAGATCCCAGCAGCTGCTGTTTCATCCTGCAGATCTCTTACCAGGAGTATCAGATTTCTGTGTGCACCGCCTGGCTCTGTACTCTGTCTAACGTTTCCCAGCCTGTCTGAGATGTCACCATTGTGTTTCAGCACCTAGCTGAAGGGAAAGCTGCAGCACAGTGAAGAAGAACGTTGGGAAATCTCACTGGGGGCCCCAGGCCATAAGAGATTTCAAGACAGGACTGGAGACTCACCTGGAGCCTGGCAGGACAGCCGGTATTGAATTCTGCTGCCCCTACCCTCACTTCACCCTCTGGGGTCCTGGCTCAGCCTTAGAGGCACCTCATCCTTTCAGCTGTGCACAGAAATCCTGGGGATGTAAAGGGCCCTAGCCCCATTCTCTTTCTTTCTCTTTCTTGTTTTTCACTTGAAGGCATAGTGGGACAGGGCTGCTGAGAGAGGATCCTGACCCAAACTGTCCATTGTACATCCCAGCCTTGCTGCAAGCTGCCAATGGATCCTCGTGGTCTGCAAAAAGTGACACTGGCTTTTTGGATTCCCATCCCCCAGAGTCTTCCAGTAACCTGTTTTTGTTTGAACCCAGCAAAGTTCTCCTGTGCACTCTTTTGTAGCAGGAAGTTCAGCAGTTTAACTCCTCAGTCTGTGAATATGTGCACACATCATTTTTGTTTAGGGTAGGGAGCAGGGCATGAAAGCTTGGGGGGGGGGTCTTGGCCTAGTTGAAAGGGAGGTTTGTGTGAAGCTTCGGTTTAATGAGCTTCTGTGTTAAGCCCTGACTATGGATTGTGTTTATTTTGCTGTGCTTTGCACTGTAGCACTGTAGTTTTGAAGTATATGAATAGCCTTTCCATTTCAACCTTCCTATCATGTGTGTGGACTGTCATTCTTTTGCCCCTTTGGAAGAGTTACAAGAGTAATCTGTCTCCCTCTAAACTAAGACAGTAACTAATCCAATTGTGAATGTCTACAGAAGGATGATCAGCTTTGAGACAGACCCCTTAGCTGCCTTAGCCATCCTGTTAAAGTCAGTGGAGAGACACAAATGCTTTTCTAGCACAGATCAACTTGAGTACCACAGAATCACAGTACATTAGAGGTTGGAAGGGACCTGCATATTTTCACTGCTCACAAAGGAAGCCTGAGAAGTTTCTTGTAGGTGTTAGCCCTACTTATTCAAATGAGATCTTTTTAATTCTATGATAAGTGCATGCATATGTAATTATATTTTTATGAAGAAACTTTACAGGTAAAAGGAAAACATTCATTTTTCTTATTTCCTCTGAAAAAAAGTCAAACTCCTCAACTTTGTTTGCTTTGACACTGAAAACCAGCATTTATTAACCTGAACTGTCTTCACTTATTAATGCATGTAAATGCTCTAAGACATCAAAGGGAAGTTGACAAATGCTATTTTGAAATATTTTTCTGTCCTGAATTCTGGTTTTGAAACAGTAATGTACTTTAGTTCTGATGAAAGTTAGGCAGCAGTCATCCCAGCAAGTGGAAAATTTTGTAATTAAAATAATGGGCAAGATTTGAACAATTCAGATAAATAAATGTGTGCATGTGCAGGTGAGGAGAAGAAGCTGCAGGAAAGGAGGTAATGTTTGTTGAAATACTTAGGGGAAAAAAACAATCTTGGTTTTTGTTTGCCAGTAGGATGGAGGATCTAGAGAGGTTTTGCAACAGAGAGATAGATTTGAAGGCTTAAATAAACAGACATGCCATCTGTGTTAATAATCACTGGATTTCTGACAGGAAAGCATGGAAGGAGGTAGGACCAGAGTTGCATTAGAAGCACACAGGCTAATAAGAAGGACAGGACATGAGTGACAGCAGTGACTAATGTCATGCTTATGCAAGGAGGAGGCAAACAACAACTTTTATTTTGTTGTTAGTTGTGAAAACACCATTTGTACAGGCATGCAGAACAAGGCTGAGCAGTCAGACCTCTGTTACATTTGGGACAGTAGGAAGAGATGCACTGTTAAGCAGTGAGGTGTCTTATTGGGACAGTACAAAGAGAATGTGATTTTTATAGATATCACAGACACAGGGATGGATATACATATGAAAGACACAAGAGGAAATAGGAAAGACACAGATCATGTTTCTTTTCCATGCAGTACTTTTTCCCTTCCCTTTTTCCTGTTTTTTTTTTCCCATATTCACAGAAATAGGTTTAGCTCTAGGTTGAAAGTAGAGATTGTATACCTGTTGGAGAAAAAGTAAAAAGAGTTTGCTGATATTCTTAGAGAAATGAGAGGCAGGAAAATATCTCTGTTTTGACAGTAGCTGAAGGGTCAGAGGCAAAAAAACCCCAAACCCTAATAGTTGCATTAGGGACAAAGAATAATATTCTAACTGCAGCCACAAGTTATGCAATAGATATGTATATTCTTTTCTGCTCCCTATACCCAATATCATCTGTACTGCTGTCACTGTTCTGTACTGCATGCATTTCTATTACCAACACTGCCCCAGGCATCAATGAGAAAAACTTTGTTTTGTATGGATATGCCAAGGCAAGCTCACCTGTATTTAGCTAACCTATAATTGCATGGAATTCATACAGCAAGAAACCTAGATTTTTGTGCTCTCATTAAGATTTAGATAGGTTTTTGGTTTATATTAAAAATATGAGTGCTTTTCATCAGAATAAAGAGCAGATATTCTGGTGAGAGTTCACCTGGAGTGCTGTGTCCAGCATGGGCCTGATGGAGAGGGTCCAGAGGAGGGCCACAAAAATCATCAGAGGGCTGGAACACCTCTCCTATGAAGATAGGCTGAGAGAGTTGGGCTTGTTCAGCCTGGAGAAGAAAAAGCTCCAGGGAGACCTTATAGCAATCTTCCAGTACCTGAAGGGGGCCTAGAAGAAAGCTGGGGAGGGACTGTAGCACTAGGGCAAGGGACAATGGTTTCAAACTAGAGCAAAATATATTTAGATTGGACATTAGGAAGAAGTTCTTTACCACGATGGTGGTGGAACCCTGTAAGAGGTTTCCCAGGGAGGTGGTGGATGCCCCATTTCTGGAGATGGTCAGACTTGATGGGCCTCTGAGCAACATCATGTAGTTGAGGATGGCTGTGAGTCAGTAGAGAGCACTGGCCACCTTCTGTGCTCAGCAATATCTAAATCCCAAATTTGTGCTTGCAATCCCAAGCACAAATCCAGGCTGGGCAGTGACTGGCTGGAGAGCAGCCCTGAGGAGAGGGGCTTGGGGTGCTGGTGGACAAGAAGCTCACCATGAGCTGTCAATGTGCACTTGCAGCCCAGAAAGCCAACCAGAGCCTGGGCTGCATCAAGAGAAGTGTGGCCAGCAGGGCAAGGGAGGTGATTCTCCTCCTCTGCTCTGCTCTGGTGAGACCCCACCTGGAGTACTGCATCCAGTTCTGGAGCCTCTATTACAAGAGGGCTATGGACGTGTTGGAAGGTGTCCAGAGAAGGGCCACAAGGATGATCAGAGGGCTGGAGCACCTCTCCTATGAGGACAGACTGAGAGAGTTGGGGCTGTTCAGTCTGGAGAAGAGAAGGCTCTGAGGTGACCTTATTGTGACCTTCCAGTATCTGAAGGGGGCTACAAGAAAGCTGGGGAGGGACTTTTTAGGCTATCAGGTAGTGACAGGACTAGGGGGAATGGAATAAAGCTGGAAGTGGGGAGATTCAGACTGAACATGAGGAAGAAGTTCTTCCCCATGAGAGTGGTGAGAGCCTGGAATGGGTTGTCCAGGGAGGTGGTTGAGGCCTCATCCCTGGAGGTGTTTAAGGCCAGGCTGGATGAGGCTCTGGCCAGCCTGATGTAGTGTGAGGTGTCCCTGCCCATGGCAGGGGGGTTGGAACTAGATGATCCTTGTGGTCCCTTCCAACCCTGACTGATTCTATGATTCTAAAGCTATTGGGATCCCTCTGTCACCCCAGAAACATAGATTTGGCCTCTTTATAGCTGTATGGCATTAGGGTACACTCTGCATCAGTATCTACTAGAGCCTTACACTCTTGTGGGTCTGATGTGCCAGGCCATTGGATCTGCACAGTCCAGTAAGCCAGGTTGTCACTTTCCACCACCTGGGGAGGCAGGGCCCCTCTAATCCTGATCAGAATCACTCACTCCTTGTGAAAATTACTTGGAGGTTCCTTCAAGAGGATCAGAACATCAGGCCTTCCATTCTCTTTGGGGAATTGTCCACTGGCAACAGAAGCAGTGTTCTTTCTGGAGGAATCACATTTCTTGATTGTTTTCCTTTGCAGCTCATGTACTCATGCAGCTAGATTCAAAATGGGTTTTCCATCCCATTTCCTCATGTCCTCGTTGTGGTCATGTAGGTAAAACCAAACAGTGCCCCACTGTGTGTATCTCCCATATTCTATCTCATGGCCAAGTAGTTCCTATTCCTCATAGCTGGGACAGAGGATCCTAGAGGTGGGCAGTACAAGTTCTCTTTGAATTGCTGGAACATCTTGAGATAGTTCTTCCACAGCCAAAACACATGTCCACACAGAAGAAGAGAGATTTTCCTTGCATTGTCAGAGCTGGTCACTCATTGTTTGTCTCTGTATCCTTCCAGGACACCACTACCAATGAGTTATCATATGATGGAAGTACACTTCATAGAAACTTCTATCACATAGATGGTTCTCCACATTTGCCAAAACCCACCACCCTTTCCCAGCCAGCCCTCTCTTCTGTAGGGTATTGAATCCTGGTTCAGTTGGCTATCCTCTCCCAGCTTCTTGTGAGAAAATTGATGCTATCCCAACTGAACCCAGGACAAAATCACAGAAGAAAAAATTTTTACACTAAAAAGCAAGTACTCAAAAGATCTGCTCTTCTCTCCTCTACTATTCACTTTCATGAAGCTGTAATTTTCACCATTTAGATAATCCATCTTCCTCTTTTTTTTTCTCCATCTATTTTCTCAGAATGTCAGTTTTACAGAATTTTAATATGATGTGCATGTGTGTGTGTTGGAGATTTAAGACTGTCTAAGATCAAAGTATACAGGAGAATGTGCAGTAATTGGAGACAGTGTGAACCATGAGTTAATTCAATAAAAAAGCATAAATCTGTAGGCTAGCTTTGTAAGTTTTGACCTCCCACCCACTCAGGTACACACTGTTGACTTTGTGGAAGGTAGATATGATCTACACAGGATGAACACGTTGCTGTGACCCATGGAGGTGGGACTGTATGATCAAGAATTGAGTCATCCATGGCTTTCCATCAAACAGGAACATTTGATCATAATTAGAAAATTAAAAGGTAAGGAAAAATCTGTTCAGCAAAGTTTGCTTGTAGGGGGAAAGCTGGATAAATAAAATTTAACCACAAAGGGAACAGCAACAAAAATAAAGTATCAGTGTTGGAATTAAAACCTACAGTTGTGAGGAAGAGGAAGATTTCAGACTGATGGTTAGTACAGAGAGACACTCCACAAAGCTCAAGATCTTGACTTGGAGAAATGGGTCTCAAATGAAGATCTTGGTGCTTCAAGAGGACAAAATTGCTCTTCTTAAGAGAAAAGAAAGCTGTGGAAGGATTTGATGTCAGTTGCTTTTTGGTCAAAGTCAGGATATTGTTTTTATTGCCCAAACTGCAGAGCGATTTTTGTTGTTGCTTTAAAACAGCTTCTAAAATCCATCTCCTTACTTCAGCTGTCAGATCTTGGTTTGCAGAAATCAGCTATAAGCCATGTTTGAAACTCCAAGATTTGGCTGGAGATGCTATGGAGCTGTCACTGGTGATCTTTGCAGGTCTGATGCAGTTGGCTCACAGGGTCTCTTTGCCATTAAGGGGAATTAAGAAACAAATCAATGCCTGGAAACTGTGCCAGCGAAATTACAAAAGAAGACAAGGTTTGATCTAGGAAACCCTATAGAGTGGTGAAATGTTAGGTACCACTAAGAAATTTGGTAATGCTCCAAGAGAAAGGTCTGAGCCACCACTTCAAACAGACCTGTGGGTAATTCCTATAGCTTGGAGGAAAAGAAGGTGTGGCCAGCACTTTGCATAATTAGAAGTCTTTTAAGCAGCCCATCTGTAGCCTTTTAAAACTGTGAGAAATATTTGTGCACACAGTGAGCTTCTGGTGAACTTGAAATGAAAGCATTTGTTCTTGGGAGAACCAACTGTGCTCCTAACTTGGAAATTTCACTGATAGAGCCTCTTTGCAATTCGTCCCTGTAATCACCATGCAACAGGTGAGAATTAGAGGATCAAAGGGAACGTTCAGGAGTGAACAAGCTGTCTTTTGAGAGAAATAAAAATGAGTTGCCTCCTAGCTTAGCATCAGCAGAGGTGGTTGCTCTTCATGTACTTCCCAGTGAACCACATGCACTATTTAGCAAAGAAAATACAGTTTGAAAACCCTTGCTCTTCAAAGCATTATTTGACTATTATTTGCTTTTAATTGCAAGGAATAGATGGCAGTTGCTAGTTTGAAAAATTGCTTTGCCAGCACCTGCCAATGTCTTTCTACTGCTGGCTTAAAAAAACAAAAAGGAAAAGCATTTTTGTTACATAGAAATGCACTTCTAGAAAATTAATGCCTCATAGATTTTCTATCAAGAGATGCTCTTTGTGCAAAAAAAAAAAAAAAAAAGCAAAGCTGACTTTCATTAAGGACACAATAGGAAAGCAATCTCTAAAGCATCTGGTTGTGGAAAAATAAGGGAAAATAAATAATTCAACGTAACATTTAGAATTTCCAGTAGATATTGGGTGTTCAGCATCTGAGTGCTGGTTTAAATGTTCCATGTTGTATATTAAGAGTTGAGACAAAGTTATGGCAACTAACATCATGCACATGTATTCAGAGTGTGTGTAGGTAAGTAAAAGAATACACACAGATGTGAAAAAAAAAAATTCATAATCTCTCTGAATGACTTCCAGTATTTTGTGGGAAAAGAATTTTTAATTTCTTTCCTTTTCTCTTCAAAATCAGTTCTCTATGATAATGTGTCTGAGTGGCTTTTCTGAATGTAAGGAGAGAAAATGAGCATCTGAGGATTCTCTGGTAGAAAATATCACAGAATTGTCAGGGTTGGAAGAGACCCCAAGGATCATCTACTTCCAACTGTTTGCCCTTATTGCTTTCTCCATGGAAAAAGTCTAGACATGCCTGCTGAAAAATCATTGCTCTCTGATGTTAATTCCAGTTTATTTGGATGCCAAAACTTGGTTATTGCCTCTCTTGGCAGGCATACATCTCTTCAGTTTTGCAGAACTAGAGATTTCATTATCCCCACTACATATACAGACAACTAACAGTCTGAAAGCTGCAATGGATCATCGAGTCACAGAATCATAGAATTGTCAGGGTTGGAAGGGACCTCAAAGATCATCCAGTTCAAACCCTCCTGTCATGGGCAGGGACACCTCACACTAGATTAGGTTGCCCAGAGCCACATCCAGCCTGGCCTTAAAAACCTCCAGGGATGAAGCTTCTACCACCTCCCTGGGCAACCTGTTCCAGTGTCTCATCACCCTCATGGGGAAGAACTTCTTCCTGACGTCTAATCTAAACCTCCCCTCCTCTAGCTTGGATTCCCCCTAGTCCTATCACTACCTGGCACCCTAAAAACTCCCTTCCCAGCTTTCTTGTAAGTCACCTTCAGATATTGGAAGGTTGCAATAAGATCTCCTTGGAGCCTTCTCTTCTCCAAACCGATCAATCCCAACTCCCAATGTCCTGCTTTCAAAACCAAACTCTTCAAGGTAAAGGTTTGTTTCCTGGAAAGCAATTATCAAATTGGAGTGAGAAACACTTTTAAAAGTATCATACTTCTTGGAAGGGATTACATTTTTAGCAAATTAAGATGCAATTTCACAAATGAAACAGAGAGATAAGCCTTCTGCTGCCCATACTGTCTTGCCCCAGAAGTTCCTTGTCCTCATATTTGAAATAGAAATCAGCTAAAAAGTGCATGTGGCAAAAAATGCAGACTCTGTCCATACTATAAATACCTTTTAAATAAGACTATAATTAAGTGCAGTCAGACTTAAAAAAAAAATAATAATTTGAATAATTGGAGGATGATTTTTTTTATTTTAATATATCTGTAAGGTTTGTTCCAATTTACACTGGATTAAGCATCAGAGATGAGTTTTTAATGTTGCTTTTTATCATCTTCTGCTATTTTAAATTCTTTTTCATGATATCTGTTGAAATTAGGAACAAGAGATAATACTCAAAAAAAAAAAAAAAGAAAAAAAACCAACCAAACACAAAACCAAGCAGTCAACAGCAAAATAAACAAATAAAACCAACAAAAACCCCCAAATATAAACAAACAAAACACACCACCAATAAAAAACCAAACCAAAACACAATAGAAAGCATTTAATGATTTCAGGGATTTCATGACACAAAAGTCTGCTGCTGGAGCTACATTCAATTCTTCACAGAAGACAGACTCAGGGATTCTTTTCTTCTTTCATACCTCACAGTGGAAGTCAAACTATCTTCTAGAAGGATATTTCCTTTCTGATTTAAACACTTCAGGAAGTGAAGGTCCATTTGGCTACCCAGCATTCATACATCAGATAGATAAATTTAAGCTCAAACTCATCACTCGTATCTCATCCTGTACCTGATATACAGCTTCTTGTTATCTTTCTGCTCTTGAATAAGAGCATGTCAGGCCATCAGCATGAGCAATATAACACACTACAGAGAATAAAAGATTTTAAGGAGGTGAAGTTAACCATTACAGCCTTTTGAGGGTTATTACTTCTTTCAAAATGTCATAAAATTCATTTATAAAGTTTATAGAATACCAGGATGGAAGGAACCTCAAGAATCACCTGGTCCAACCTCTCAGGGTAAGAATATAGGTTAAACAAGGTGGCCCAACACTCTGGAAAGTTCTGATGACTTTGCCCTAGAAGGAAGTAATCTCATACTAGTGTTGTCAATTAAAAAATCATCTCCAAATTCTACATACAGCAAAATACATTCATACTTTAGTAACCCCATCCTGCATCTCATCACAGAATCACAAAGGTTGGAAAAGTCCTCAAGGATCATCAAAGTCCAATCTATCACCCAAGACCTCATGACTACTAAACCATGGCACCAAGTGCCACGTCCAATCCCCTGTAAACACCTCCAGGGATGGTAACAACCTCCCGGGGCAGCACATTCCAACAGCTAACAACTCTCTCCATGAAGAACTTTCTCCTCACCTCGAGCCTAAAGTTCCCCTGGCACAGCTTGAGACTGTGTCCTCTTGTTGTGGTGCTGCTTGTCTGGGAGAAGAGACCAACCCCCTCCTGGCTACAACCTCCCTTCAGGTAGTTGTAGACAGCAATGAAGTCACCCCTGAGCCTCCTCTTCAGTACTTATATTCTGATTTTTTTTCTGGAATTACCTAATACTGCAGTTTTAAAGTACTAAAAGGGTGTAGGAGGGAGAGGGAGATACTTCCTATTTCAGTCAGTTGTGGGTATGGTTGTATGCTATTACATCATGTACAGTAAAGCCTGTAGATGCTATTATGAGACAAGTGAAGGATGCCAAATGCTTAGTTTTAATCCTAATGATTCCCATTCCTGGTGAAGAGGTATTAAACATCTGTAAAGTTTGATTAGAATTTTATATGGAGAAATTAAAGTAGAAAAGGTTTGATGTAACTTTGCAGTAACATTTAATGAAGCAATAGATTATAAAAAAAATCAGAACAAATTAAGATTATTCAGTTACTTCTAAAATCTATGGACTCTAGAATCCTGAAAAAAAAACTAGGCAGCACCTACAGCTGGGATTTAAGAAACTACAGGACATTTAAAATCAAAAAACTGTTTAAATTTTTTGGTACAATCATGTGGAAATCATTATAGTGCTATTTTTGTGATGCAAGACAGTGGCAATTAAGGAAAAGGAAGAAAATCCAACCCATGCAATTAAACATAAAAGAGTGTTCAAGAGAACATCCCACTTTAGCACAAAATCAAAGTAATTCTGCTAATTATTAGAAATAGAAAGGAGGTGGGGTGCATTTATGTCCTGTTTTATATCTAAGTTTTATTTGTGCTTCCTGGCCTGTTATACACTACACTGAGCTAGCAATTAGTACCGGAAGTCAACACATGTGCTGGAAAACCTACTCAAGGAATCTAAAAATAGAAACTGCAACTTTGCTTCTTTAGTGATATTTAAAAGTTTTAGCTTATAATGAGTTCTAGCAGCTGGGATAGAGAATGAAAATTCATAGAGAAAAAAAATCACTTGAAAAGAAAAGATATCTTTAGGACACTACTCATCTTCGAAGAATGCTGTAGCAATGGTGATAGCGATGATGAAATTTTTGTCTGTTTGCCCTTATTGCTTTCTCCATGGAAAAAGTCTAGACACACCTGCTGAAAAATCATTGCTCTCTGATGTTAATTCCAGTTTATTCAGATGCCAAAACTTGGTTATTGCCTCTCTTGGCAGGCATACATCTCTTCAGTTTTGCAGAATTAGAGATTTCATCATTCCCACTACATATAAAGACAACTAACAGTCTGAAGGCTGCAATGGATCATCGAGTCACAGAATCAGAGAATTGTCAGGGTTGGAAGAGACATCAAAGATCATCCAGTTCAAACCCTCCTGTCATGGGCAGGGACACCTCACACTAGAGCAGGTTGCTCAGAGCCACATCCAGCCTGGCCTTAAAAACCTCCAGGGATGAAGCTTCCATGACCTCCCTGAGCAACCTGTTCCAGTGTCTCACCACCCTCACGGTGAAAAACTTTTTCCTAACATCCAATCTAAATTTACCCACTTCTAGTTTTCCTCCATTCCCCCTAGTCCTATCACTACCCCTCATCCTAAAAAGTCCCTTTCCAGCTTTCCTGTAGGGCCCCTTGAGATACTGGAAGGCTACAATATGGTCTCTTTGGAGCCTTCAATTTGAAGTAGCATGGTTTATTTTTTACTCAGAATATATCTATATCTATATCTATATCTATATCTATATCTATATCTATATCTATATCTATATCTATATCTATCTATATATATATACCCCCCACTAGTTATAGAAAGAGTATTGATTTCAGTTGTGTTTTCTGTCTTCTGAGACAGCCTAACCTGACAGCAGGAACTGAGTTGCTTGTGTTTGAGCAAACTGTTCAATGACTTACTTAGACATTAGATTAGGTTTTACATTTCATTAATCTTGAGGAAAGGAGTTTCTGTTTTACTCATCTGTAAAAACAGATCAAACTACCATGCCTTTCCTCTCAGCTAACTCTTCTCCTGATGCAGAAAAGAGACATTTCAAAAGGAACAAGTATAGAACAGTCTGATTCCAACCTAGTGGGGTGGGTTGAAATTGCCCCCCAACTAATCTGGAGAAACTGCTGCCCACAATAAAATTGCCAGACCAGCTCTGTTTGGGATGGAAGTAAATGAAGCTGCATTAACAAACAAGTTAAAAATCTAGAAGCACGAAATGCAATGATTATATACAATAAATGTACTATATATATATGTACTTACAATTTATAAGCACAGACACTCCTCAGACTCCCCTGGACAGACCCAGGGAACCTGTTCACCTCCCCCCCCCCCTCCCTCCCTCCTCCCTATTACCTCACACAGTAATCAAAACACAGAGATAGCCCTGCAAGGCCATGGAAGAGAAAGAGAAGTTGCAAGCAGAAGAGAAAGAAAAGAGAAAGAAATGTTTATGCCTCTGCTCTATATCCCCATTGGCAATCCAATTAATTATACAGACCTTACCACTATTTTCCTTTTGCATCCACTGGCCATTTCTTTGACTTTCAGTCTTAGCAATCAAGATCTAGGCTAAAGTTCCCCCTTCAAACTGTAACACCTAGTTCTTGACATAATAACCTATTCCAAGTTCTGCATCTACTCCAAATAGCTAAAGGTATTTTATCCTGGGCTTGAATTAAAATATAAACAGAATTAGGTGCTTCTGGAAAGTGGGGAGAAATATTTCTCAGCACTGAATGGGTTTTATGAATGTAGTTCATAATTCAGGTGAAAGCAGGATGTATCAGTTTCCACTCTCTAGATTTTAATAAGTGATTTGTGTCTTACTTTCTTTTGTTTTAGCCTCTGTCTAAAAACTAGTAATATTTGCTTAAAAAAATAAATAATATAAAAGAAGTGTTTACATATTTAGCAACTGCATATATTAGATTATATTTGGATGTTTCAATTTATGTGTTTTTAATCTTGGGAGATTAGGTGAATTAGAACTGTTCTTTTAAAGATTTGATTTGGTAGCAATTATCAAATTGTTTCTGAAAGGAAAGGAAACACACAAATGAAATAAACTAAAATTAGGTTGCTTTTTTTTTAAGAAATAAATTTCAAATATGTTGGAAACAAAACAAATGCAAAATTCATCTTATTTGCCAAAAAGAAAAAATTATCCTGGAGTACTTAAATACTAATGAATAGATCTGGTTGTGAGGAAGTCCAGTTGTATTCAGTTTTATTGTCACATATTTCAACAAGTCTTATTTCTCATCATTCCTAACCTACTTTTTTTCATGGATCAAGAAAGGAAAGCAAGCTTTCATTTTTTTGTCTGTTCACAAGAAGCTTTAAAGCTGAAAAGAAAAAGAAAAAAAAGATCATGCCTCTATCTGAAGAAGAGGCTACAGCTTTCTAAAACTGACTTGTGTAGGCAATGATAATGTTAATTTACTTTATTTTTATTAAATTTAAGATTTTACAAAAGACTTTGGAATAATTATATAATCAAAATGCAGCTTCTCAGAATTTCTTTTTTATCTTCAAGTTCATTGTTTGGGTTTGGGTTGTTTTTTTTAACAAAAGCAGACAAAGTGTGTATAGTTGAATTTAAAATCCAGTGGAAGGCTTTTGTTTGCATTCCTATGCATCATGTCTCTTTCAAGCTCTTAAGTAGGACTTTTCAAACTGATGAACATGCAATTACTTTTGAGCTCCCCAGTTCAAGAGAGACAGAGAACTGCTGGACAGAATCCAATGGAAAGCCACAAGGATGCTTAGGGGACTTGAGCATCTCCCCTATGAAGAGAGACTGAGAGCCCTGGGGCTGTTTAGTGTGGAGAAGAGAAGACTGAGAGGGATCTGATCAATGTCTATCAATAGCTGAGGGGTGGGTGTCAAGTGGAGGGGACCAGCGTCTTTTCAGTGGTTCACAGTGATAAGACAAGGAACAATGGGTTCAAAGTAGAACATAGAAGATTTCACCTCAACATGAGGAGAAACTTCTTTCCAGTGAGGGTGACAGAGCACTGGAACAGGCTGCCCAGGGGAGTTGTGGAGTCTCCTTCTCTGGAGCCTTTCCAAACCCACCTGGATGCATTCCTGTGCAGACTACCCTAAGTGCTCCTGCTCTGGCAGGGGGGTTGGACCTGATGATCTCTTGGGGTCCCTTCCAGTCTCTGATATACTGTGATACTTTATGTTCCATCACCCTCACTTTTCCACTCTAAGACTGTTCTATGTAACATTTTCTATTGAATGCAAGCAATATTAAAAAAAGAAAAAAATAGAAAGTCAAACATTAACTCCTCAGCAAGAAAATACTCTGAATTTACTGCAATGCATGGAAAATTGTGTCACAGCAGAGAATAACCCCTTCTGAAATTGTGTCACAGCAGTGAATAACCCTATCTTCTCCAAGAATATGGCATCTGGATCAAAAGAAGAGGATGCAGGCAAAGAAAAAATTACATATTGAAAATGCTAGACACCTTGTAAACCCATATTGCATCTGAGCACCAATCTGACTATAAATGTGGAGATGGGGAACAGTGGAGAACTGCAGGTTTGAGCCCTGCTGTTCACTATGAAGTCCTGCCATCTGCTTTGCAAATATTGGAATGAAGCATGTTAAGACTCTTTGATGTGTGGAGATGCAGCTGACTCTGTGCAGGAGAAGCTCAGAGAGATGTGGCACAACTCTGTGACATGATGTGTGCCAAAGCAGTCTTCACACCACTGAAAATCAAGCCACAGACCTGATGGTTGGAACAACTTCATAGCAGCATGCAGGTTTTATCTCCTTGGTTCTACACAGTGGAGGTTTCTAAGATTTTGAAATACTTTGGAACAGTTTACATATCTTCAGCTTTTAGACAGAATCTATATTATCCTCAGTCACTTCAGGAAGGAATTTGCTTCTCTGTGCTGTGAAAATAGGGGGGGGGGGAGGGGGAAGATTCAGAAGAGTATGTTTGTCTGTGAGGAAATGAAGTCTTTTATCTTTACATACACCAGTGATGGTATAGGTGAATAATCAGTGAGAACTAAGTCCTTTCTCTGACCAGTATTCAAACAATGTCAGGGCTTCCTGCAAGTACCAATCTTCTTTTGATATATTTGTCAGTGACATCATGATTTAGATATCCCTCCTGCCTTCACACCATGCATTTACTTAACTTGATTGCAACAAGGTCCCAAAAATAAGCTGCTTTCAAATTAGACCAGAGAACTGCTGCAGAGAATCCAACTGAAAGCCACGAGGATGCTTAGGGGACTTGAGCATCTCCCCTATGAAGAGAGACTGAGAGCCCTGGGGCTGTTTAGTCTGGAGAAGAGAAGACTGAGAGGAGATCTGATTCATGTCTATCAATAGCTGAGGAGTGGGTGTCAAGTGGAGGGGGCCAGGCAGTTGGTAGTTGACAGTAATAAGACAAGGAACTATGGGTTCAAGCATGACCATAGAAGATTTCACCTCAACATGAGGAGAACTTCTTTACAGTGAGGGTGATGGAGCAGTGGAACAGGCTGTCCAGGTGGGTTGTGGAGTCTCCTTCTCTGGAGCCTTTCCAAACCCACCTGGATGCATTCCTGTGCAGACTACCCTAAGTGTTCCTGCTCTTGTAGGGGGTTTGGACCTGATGATCTCTTGGGGTCCCTTCCAGCCTCTGATATACTGTGATGCTGTGATCTTACAGTCACTGCAGCACCTTTGGGAAGACAACCTCTTTCCAATAACTGCTCTGTAATGTGCTGTGACTTACATGTGCTTAACCACAATGAAAGTAAGAGTCCTTATCTAACTGACCTCTAGCATTCTTTGGTTCAGAGGCTAAGGGGAGGAGTGACATCATGCAACTAAACCTCTAAACAGAGCTGGATCAGCCACTCCCAGGGCAGTTTCAGGGTTTGTTTGAACCTATGTATTTGTCACATTATGGAAAAACAGAATCACTTCTTCCTTCCCAACTCCAAAGCAGAGGCACACCTCCTTCATCAACTCTACTCCTTGTAGATAGCCTACAGTCTGATCCCAGGACCACCAGGACCTAGGGTCAGCACAGACTATTCACAGAGAGGGGAAAAATAATTTCTGGTCTGTAGGTCTCTATATGGAGCAAGATTTTTTGTTAAGTGATCCTTTCCAGGTTTCTGAAGGCACCAATAGACCATAATGGCCAATATCCTTGTCTCCAGGCTTGTCTCTTAGCTGTATCTCAGAGAGATGTATCTCAGATGTTGGAGATAGCTTGTTTCCCTGGTTCACCTCTTGTATGTACTCTGTAGCTTATCTCCAGTCCTGTATTAGGTTCCACCTCCTAAGTGGACTTTGTACATGTTGTAGCCTTGTTTCAAGGGTATGTTTCTACCCTATTGCCAATTCCTCCTGAATGAACCCTCCTGGAAGGACTCCAGATCTGATTCATCACTTGCATGAGTGGATCCATTACTGCATTAATCTAATTCAGTACCATTGGGACTGCCCCCCCCTTTGTTGAGATCACTGTCTGGAGTCTTCCTCAGTTTCTGGCTTTCCATCCCTTAGGGAGAGCACCACTCTTGTTAATCTCTGACAACCCCTGGCATCAGGACTCTATGACAGCCTAAGAAAGTAAGGAGAATTTATCAAGGTATGACACTCAAGAGTGGTTACTCAAAACAGCTGTGTCCTTGCTGAGGAACTTTTGACCTTAGAGAGCACGAATTTCAGCAAAGAAGGTGACAGCCTTTCAAGTCCTGTTTATTAACCATCCCACTAGACTCAGTGCTGCCTGTCCTCATTTTTAGCTAACTGATCTTGACAGAAGGATACATCAAAACTGTTTTTCAAGGTGAGTTTTAAAAATACCTATGGTTTAAAACATTTCTTAAGCCCTGCAAGCCTCTGTCTACCTACCTCCTTTATTAGAACCCATTGAAAGTCATGCATTGTGGGGTTTCTCAAACCTGACCAGCTGAAGATTGCTTTAGAGAGTGTCTAAGGCAAGAAGACTTTCTTAAACTTACATTACTGGTGAATCCACATAATTTGTGAACTGTGCTGCTTCTGGATGTGACAAGTATAGTGACACATTTCATTCCTAAATTATCTCCCATGCACAGGCAGCAAAGAGAATTATGAAAAAGAGCTATTCTGTATTTCCATATTCAGAAGTGGTAGTACATTTTCCTTCCAGTTAATAGAAAATTATGGCAGGTGAGTTAATTGAGAGCATGGTTGAAGACAAGGCTGTAACTAAGGCTGAAGAGTTGTCAAATATGATCTAATCATCATTGTCTCTTGTAGTGCTCTTAGGTTTTTACACATGTGCTACAGCCAATGGTGCCCTGAGCTGTGATATAAGCATCTTGGTATTCACTTTGGTAATTACCAAATCAAAGATATTGTCATAGCAAGGAACTGAGGAGAGAAAAACTAATGAGAGAAAGGGAGGAAAAAGGTCAACTTTATCTTTGGAAACAGGAAGCAGAAGGAATGAGGAACATGGAGCTGTTTCTTATCACAGTTTGGGATTATCTGACCATAACTGTATGCAGAGTCTCATAGAAATTTTTCATCTAGAACAATCCTCTTGGCTAGCATGGCAGCATATGTGGACCTTTGGTAGCTCAATGAATAGGAAACATCCTGGATATGGAAAGCCTTTCCAAAGAGGGAATCTTTATAAGAATTACTTAATGGGACATGCAATCCTAAATGTGGAAAGGTCCAAGAATGTGTCTTCCAGGGAATGGCCTAATCTCATATGAGGAGAAAGGGGTACAGGTCTCATAAATGCTAGTGCTTTGTGCTTTGGCATACCCATGTGTATCCTTCCCAGCTTTACTCATGAAAACCCCAGGCATATTCAAAGAAGAAAATGCAAGACTCTCACAGAATTTGGCTGAAGTGCTGCAAATTTTGGATCCTAATGAAAGTTCCATTCTTTTAATTTGTAGATGGGTAGATTAAATGAAGGTGCATTACTCCTCCAATTTTATTGCAGCAATGCTTTTGTCCAGAAGAAAAATAAAGCAAAAACTTACTTGGATTTTTTTGTTGTTGTTGTTGGGTTGTTGTTGTTTTTTTCTTTGGTTTGGTTTTTGATTCGGTTTGGTGTTTTTTTTCATTTGTTTCATCATATTTTTTCTATTTTATTTTATTGTTTTTACCTCCTATGCCTCTTGAAATATCTTCTATGAACAACAAACCAACACATATATGACAGTCTCACAGTATGTCAAAGGTTGGAAGGGACCTCAAGAGATCATCAGGTCCAACCCCCCTGTCAGAGCAGGAATGCATCCAGGTGGGTTTGGAAAGTCTCCAGAGAAGGAGACTCCACAACTCCCCTCGGCAGCCTGTTCCAGGGCTCTGTCACCCTCACTGTAAAGAAGTTTCTCCTCATGTTGAGCTGAAATCTTCTATGTTCAAGTTTGTCTCCATTGTTCCTTCTCTTATCACTGTGAACCACCCAAAAGAGCCTGGCCCCCTCCACTTGACACCCACCCCTCAGCTATTGACAGACATGGATCAAATCCCCTCTCAGTCTTTTCTTCTCCAGACTAAACAGCCCCAGGGCTCTCAGTCTCACTTCATAGGGGAGATGCTCAAGTCCCCTAAGCATCCTTGTGGCTCTCCCTTGGATTCTGTCCAGCAGTTCTCTGTCTCTCTTGAACTGGGGAGCCCAAAACTGGATGCAATGTATGTACTGAACAGCTCCAGTAAGCCTCATCAATGAGGGGCAGTGATGTAATGCCCTTTCAGGGCTAAAACAATTTTTTCTTCTACTGCAATGAGTCTGTTGGAATTCTAGCTTCACTAGCCTGACTAGCTCTGTCAAGTTTTCCATTTTATAACTATGTATAAATTTATACACACCTATATCTGCCAGGGCCTAAAATTCAATCAGTAGAATTAAATTCAGATAGAAACTTAAATGGCACTTTTTTGGTGTTGTTGTTGTTGTTGACATTTCATCCTACTGAGCTTGCTCTCAGACATGTTGGCTCTTTCAATCATGAAGGAACCAACATTTAAAATGAGATTAAAAATTCCACCTTTTCATTCTGTCCCAGTGACTGTGGCATTCCAACTTAGTTTCCAGCTACTTAATAGCAAGTCATTTGTAATGAGAATATATTCTCTCATTCCAATTAAAGTCTTGATAACTAAGAGTAAATAAAGTTCAAGCAATCAACACATTATTTCATTTTGCAAAGTTCATCATGATTATTAGTGAATCAGATGGATATTTATGGGTAGCAGTGACATTAACAGAATAAAAGTATCATTACAGTAGCATAAAGTATGACAAAACCCTTTAGCTGAAAGAACTTCCAAAGAGATTTTGTGGTCGCTGCATCATTATAAATAAATAAATAAATAAAATAAAGATAATAATTGCCTGCTTCAAATCACTGTTGCTCACTAGCAATGTCAGTTGTCACAGTCAATGAATATACAAATCTTCTCAGACTTCAGTCTGACATGTTATTAAAGCCTGGGCAAAAGCAGTTGCTGAATTAGCATTAAAGGTAATGGAGTCTGCAGCTTGAAAAGAGAGTTCCTTCTTAAATTTAAGTTAAAAATGAGGCTGATAACAAAACAAAAACCAAAACAAAAGTCATATTTTTACTTGAAAGCTGGGAAAATTCCTGAGAAAATAGAAAATATTGTATTCAGCACTTTCCTGATATAGACTATGAAAGGTGACAACCTCAGCAGCTGTAGGTGGAAAGTAATTAGGCTTATTATCCACATTTTACAGATGGCAATCTGAAACATAGAGCAATCAAAAGCTACACAATGCAAAGAGATGATCACACATTTTATCTGGGATAAAAGAACTTCCACTGACTTTAAGATTAGTTATTTGTATCTCACAGTGAAAAAAAAAAAATAAAAAGACCTTTCCATTTGCACAGCCTTCAGCCCTTCACTAAATCCTCTAGTAGTTTATACTGCCATTCAAGCAAATCTTCTTTAATTTATCAGCTACAAACTAGACTGTTAAAGACACTTTAGACAGGCTTTATGTGTTATAGCTGAAATGAGGTAATCAACAGGGGTTTCCTCTAGAGTCTGGGTGTCCCAGACTCTAGAGGGACACTCTCTGTGTAGATCCACACTCTGGGTGTCACAGAGCTCAATTCCTAAGGAGTGAGAAATTGAAAGTTCTTTTCTATCTGGTGGATATAGGTGTGAGAACAGGCACCTCAAGTGCTTTGTGATTCAGTTAGTGTGGGAAGATGTGTTCTGTAACCTTAATGAACCAATCAAGGAGACCTCTGAAAAGAAGGAGAGAGTGCCTAGCTGCATTTTTAAGGAAAGGTGGTGCTAGATAGCAAGACAAGTAGAGAACACAATGAAGTTGTTCTAGACATCTATGTACAGTAGGATTTTGTTATGAACAGGTTTTATTTATTTGGCTTTTTAAATCTTAAACCCTTTTAGTTTTGGAAGAAGCAGCCATGGTTATGAACACCTGTGGTGTTTTAAATGGAGAAGGGCAAGCAAAGACTATTTAAAACATTGGAAGATGCTCTGTCTTAGAATTTCCCTTCTTAAGAGTTCTGCACATCCATTCATAGTTTTCCTGCTTGACCAAAACCATTGATGTTCTTCAGTGTTGTTACAAGAAGAAGGAGGTTTTAAAAAAAAGGAAAAATAAAGGTTAAATCTGCTATATAAAAAACACTACTTCTGGGAAGATGCAGAAGACACAAAGTATTGCAGATGTTGCTCATAAGTTCATTTCTAAATTCTTCTGGCATTTGATCCTTAGCTTTTGAATGATGTTTGGTTGCTAGTGTTTGGTTTCCAAAGGTGGTGGAACTCTGGAACTGGTTGCCCAGGAAGGTGATTGAGGTCCCATCCCTGGAGATACTCAAAGTGAGGCTCAACAGGGTTCTGGGCAACCTGCCCTAGATGAGGATGCCCCTGATGCTTGCAGAGGAGGTTGGACTTAGATGACATTTAGAGGTCCCTTCCAACCCAAGCCATTCTATGATTCTATGAAAGGATTGCAAATAAAAGCATATGCTTTATTACATGATTCCAATTACATGATTTAACTTTCTAATGTGGAGAGACACTGAATATAAGGTGAATGGGCACACAGGTTTCAGTTTCTTTCAAGGTGCTTATGCCTTTCTAAAACCAAATGCATAATTGAAAGGTTGCACAAAGACATTCTCAGTGAATAATTCATTGACAAGCATGCCTTGTTACTGAAAAATATGCACAGAGGATTTCTTATGCTTTCCAGATACAATTTTGATTCTGGGTAATTCTGTCTTTTCTTGGTCCCCTCATAATGTAAGTATAAATAACATTCAGATTTAATTAAAATAAATTAATATAATTAATTTAATATAAACATATAACTCATTAATTAAGAAATAGAAATATAGAAATAGAAATAGAGGTAGAAGTAGAAATAGAAATAGAAATAGAAATAGAAATAGAAATAGAAATAGAAATAGAAATAGAAATAGAAATAGAAATAGAAATAGAAATAGAAATAGAAATAGAAATTAAATAGAAATAGAAATAGATAGAAATAGAATTAGAGATAGAAATAGAAATAGAAATAATTTAATGAATATAAATATATAAATACACATTCAAATTTAACTAAGTGCTTCTGTTAATATTTAGTAACATATTTGCCATGATATTTTCCTATAAAAACTGTGTTCAAGTTAATGTCAGGTGAGCTTGATGTCACTAAGCACCTAAAGAAATGTTTATTTTTTTGCATCAAGAGAAAGACCAGGCAGGGATACATTTTCATAAGAATTCTGGAAATCTAATATAAGAATTTCTAAATTATGATATTTTACAGTCATAGGAAAATTAATAGTCAATAATGAAAGAAACTTTGTCTTTGCATTGGAGCAGACAATTAGGCAATTAGAACTGTGTAAAAATTTACATAAGTCTAATGTCAGAGGAACAACATCCTAAATCTCAGAAGGAAACAGCAGACATTATATGGTCTTTAAGAACAACTTTTAGTTATCTCTTTGGATATCAGCAAATGACCTGTCTTTAGGCTTCCTGTATTAAATAATATTTACTGAGTACATCAATGATCCAGTCAGCAAACTGTCTAAAATTCTGCAATCTCACTCATATATGCTCTCAGTATAATTTAATATAACATATGCTAGATGTGGTCTCACCAGGGCAGAGTAGAGGGGGAGGAGAGTCTCTCTCAACCTGCTGGCCACACTCTTCCTACTGCACTCCAGAATACCTCTGGCCTTCTTGGCCATGAGGGCACACTGCTGGCTCCTTGTGACCTTGCTGATGAAGACCTTGTTCAAGACTGGACCCTGTCCTGACCCCTGGGTAGCATCACTAACTGCAAGCCTTCAAATGGACTCTGTGCCATTGATCACAGCCCTCTGGGCTCTATTGTTTATCCAGTTCTCAATCCATCTCTTCTAACCCGAAATCCCTGAGCTTACCTACAAGGGAGACAGTGTCAAAAGCCTTGCAGAAGAGAAGGTAGACAACATCCCTTTGTCCCCCCATTCAATCACACCAGCATAGAAGGCTATCGGATTAGTCAAACATGATTCCCCCTCAGTAAATCCATGCTGGCTATGCTTGAAAACCTTCTTTTCTTCCATGTTCTTAGAGATGACCTCCTGCTCCATCACCTTTCCAGGGATAGAAGTGAGGTTGACTGGTATGTAATTTCCTGGGTCCTCCTTCCTGCTCTTGTTGAAGACCAGAGTGATATTGCTCCAGTCCTCAGGCACCTCAATATTAGAGAGAAATTCTCTTTGATTTCAGGATTCTTCTAATCCTATTCCAATTATTGTAGAAACCCTAAACATAGGACTGGGTACTTTTTTTTTTTTTGCCTACTGGTTGAGAGTATGGTCTCAAAGCAGATGTTTCTAATGATTGATGCATTGTTTGTGAAATTTTATCTATTAGTTTTCAAAGAATTGTATCCTATCTTCTGACTGCTCTGATTTGGCAACGATTTTCAAAGTACCTGAACAAGCATGAGATTCTTAACTGCCTGGAATTATTTTTTTAAGTATCAAGCCCATACATGTGCTCAAAGCACTCAATCAACAATGATATTCATATCATATGAGAGCTTATATATCGTATCTAGAGCTACAGGAATTTTCACTGAAATTCCAGAACCAGTTGGATTTTTTTTTCTGTGGAAAAGGAAAGAAAAACTTACTCAAAGTGACATGCTCTCCACTTAAAGGATTATTTACCTATGGAGATTGTAAAATACTTGGATTTTTACTTGTCCTTTTTCAGATTTACTGGGCTCAAGATAAATATCCAGAAATCTCATCTGATTCACTCTTGAAGCCAATATTTTAAAGGATTGCAAGTGATCTAATTCAGTCTGGCATCCCTCAAAGCATATTTTATGTATTGTAAACTGAAGTTCAGGGCAATGACAAAATTAAGCCTGGTATTTCACTCATACATGGGGGTTGTAAAGTGCAAATAATGAGGGACCAGTCTCTTTTTCATAAACCTGTGCCATCCAATGTACAGTCTGGAGATGGTCTGTCCTTTTTGCCTCAAAACACCATGTGGTTCTGAGTCTGAGTGCTTGCTGGCCATCAATGGTCTGCATCACATTGCACAGACACCAAAGGATCCTGAGATTTTCTGTTCTTATGTGTATCTTAATAATGTAAATGGTTTTACTTCCAAATGGTAGTCTTAGATTAATGGTTGGACTTGATGATCTTAGAGGTCTTTTGCAACTGAAACTATTCTATGATTCTGTGATTCTACCTATCTATCATGTATTCTCATCTCTATTAGGACAGACCCACTTTAAGCCCCAGCTACTCACCTAACACCCACTTACAAGTGTGTTCTTGCAGGGAATTTACTGTGCATTGTAAACAATGCACTGAGCCTAAAATCCTGATTTTTGTTGTTGCTGTTGTAGAAATTCAGACAGTCATTGTCTGGATAGGAATAGGAAATGCTTCTATCGAGTGTATAATAACTGCTGGAATAATGATCATCACTATGTCTAATCCTTAAAATTGGATGGAATGGTTTTACATACAGTTGTTTTCCCTCCAAAATGTAGGCCATTACAGTGCACAGTACTTACCACCTCTTTGCCATTCTATTATCAATGTAAACTACTTAATATGTACAGCTCTGCTAAAAACCCTGAATTAAATAGAGAACTGTGATTTCCCAACATCGAGGACTACCCAAATAAATCCACTGAAAAACAAAATGTACATGTGGTTTGGAAACCCCTGAAAAGTTGAGGTTTTTCATAAAATCCCAAATAAGGATGGCGTGTGAAAGTCAGTGAAGCATTGGAGGGATGCTGCTAACAAACATCCAGAGATAGTTTGCTACGTGATAAGAGAATGAAAGTTTCTAATCAGAAGTTGAAACGTGGGGGTTTCTGCATACACTTGAGGATAAGTTGTATCCAGATGCTGCTTGGAGTACAGGGCACACTATCAACATATTTCTGATTTCTGGCTACAGAACTTTGAAGCATGCTTATCAGTGTAAAGCAGACACTTTGGGAATAAAAGCATAGATGTTTCTGCTAGTAAGATCACTAGAGTTACAGTAAAACTAGTCTGGCAGCATTCAATAAGAAAATATTTATTTAAAATTCATATCTTAAAATGCTACAACTATGAACTAGTGAATTTTCATGAGCCATATGACACAGGGAGTTAAGCATGACTACTGCCTTTTATACCTAAAATAATGCTGCTGCTGAGATTCAATGGCTCGACATGGAGCAGCACACAAAAATTAGTGCTGGAGCTGATGAGATTACAAACAAGGTCCCTGGAGTTTGTTCATCCTTCACTAACACATGTGTGATTCCTTGGTTGGTTTTGTTGTTGTTTTCTCTCTCTTTTTTTTTTTTTCACCCATGTATAACTGAAAGCAAGGCTTTCTGTGGAGCTGCTGATTGGCATTTAGTGTTCTATATCCAAATACCTGCCTGAATCAAGAGAGAGTTGTGGTATCTTCTGGATGACAGTACTACTACACAGATACTGCATTTTCCTTCTGTTGTAGCCTAGGACTGAGCTCTTACAGTCTCAAGTTGTTCCAGGGGAGGTATAGGCTGGATATTAGGAGGAAGTTCTTCACAGAGAGAGTGATTGCCCATTGGAATGGGCTGCCCAGGGAGGTGGTGGAGTTGCTGACCCTGGAGATCACAGAATCACAGAATCAATAAGGTTGGAAAAGACCTCAAGGATCATCAAAGTCCAACCTGTCACCCAAGACCTCATGACTACTAAACCATGTCACCAAGTGCCACGTCCAATCCCTTCTTGAACACCTCCAGGGATGGTGATGTTCAAGAGAAGACTGGATGAGGCCCTTAGTGCCATGGTCTGGTTGATTGCTTAGGGCTGGGTGATAGGCTGGACTGGATGATTTTGGAGGTCTCTTCCAACCTGGTTGATTCTATGATTCTATAAACCTGGACTTCCTCTCTGTCATGAAAAACTGTCCCAGAGAGGTTTGTTATTCTTTAGCAACTAGTAGCTGTTGCATGTGATCATGGCCAAAGGAAAAGAGTTTGTGCAACTCCTTGTTAAGCTCTGGGAATGACACGTTTTCAGAAGTACCTAGGATCAAACTACAGTTTCCTAGGGTAAATGCTCACTTGGTTTGAAAGGGAATTCTGTCAGAATACAGTGCAGAAGCTCATTCTGGAAAAAAAAATATATATATATTTTCCTTGTACTGATTTATTTCATGAAGTCTCAGAACACAGAAGGCCTCTTAAAGGTCTTGATGCTGTTGACTGAAAGAAGGAGTTACTACTGATATTACAAATATTCACTAAAAACAAATAACATTGAAAAAATCATAGAATCACAGAATCAGTCAGGGTTGGAAGGGACCACAAGGATCATCCAGTTCCAACCCCCCTGCCATGGCCAGGGACACCTCACACTAGATCAGGCTGGCCAGAGCCTCATCCAGCCTGGCCTTAAACACCTCTAGGGATGGGGCCTCAACCACCTCCCTGGACAACCCATTCCAGGCTCTCACCACTCTCATGGGGAAGAACTTCTTCCTCATGTCCAGTCTGAATCTCCCCACTTCCAGCTTTATTCCATTCCCCTTAGTCCTGTCACTACCTAATAAACTCAAAAAATCCCTCCCCAGCTTTCTTGTAGCCCCCTTCAGATACTGGAAGACCACAATCATAAATATACTAAGAGCCAAAGATGGATACTTCTGGAATCACGTTCAGTGAAGATTGTTTGATCATAAACCACATTTGTTCCTTTTGGAACATTACCCAGATATATCTAACTATATCAGCTCCAAGTAGATGAAATGCATAATGTCCTATCTCAGTGTCAGGGAAAAAGGAGAAATGGTAGATTAGAAAAACCTCTGAAATATACAAATTAAGTGTTTCTATACCACTATCAAAGATGACTTCACTGAGAAAATGAGATATTAGAACACAACAAAGAAATAGCATTTAAAAAAATGTTGGTTGGTTGGTTGTTTTTCTATAATAAAAAAGGAGTAAGATGATTTTGCCAAGAATGGACATTTCAATGAATATTCCAAAAGCAGCAAAAGCAATGTAAAATATTAGGAATCTCTTTGAATTGGAATACCTTCTTTTAAAGTAACTTATGAGATATTATTGAAAGAGAACAAAAGGAATATAAAGGAATCATGGTTTACAGTTGTGATGTTTTTTGTAGTCTGAGTGAATGTATCATTCAATGCAAAGTTACTGAGGATAGCACTCAGTGCAACAATCACTAACACTTTTCTTCTAACAATGGAATTCTTCCACATGAATTCTTTCCACAGGCTTTTCCTCAGATGATGTTTGATGTGGTTTTATTTATCATAAGCAGTATTCAAACTCTACTTTATATTGCTCTCTATATCCAGGTTTGATATAAATACACAGAATAAGGTCCTTCTGCTTCAAATACTGACATTCATGCAAAACCACACTTGTTGATTTTGATGCTTTTCTATAACTTTAATTTTAGCAGGGATTATAACATAAATTCTCCTATTTTCATATAGGAAACACCCCACATTATTAATGTAAAAAAGACCAAATAGCAACAGCAAAAAGACAATTTTGCTCCATTCCTCTTGGTCATATTTAATTTTGACTTTTACTTTTTTTTCCATAAATGTCTCTGAAGGTCTGAACACAACAACAAAGCATTAAATAAGCCCATATGTTTCTGATTTTATGTGAACAGAAGGAATTTTTACTCTTTTTTAGATATTTGTAGAACGTAGCAATATGAAAAAACAGAAACTTCCTTCAACCATTATAAAATTTGGTAAAGTGGTAGATCTAATTTTTTTAACACAGTCTACATCTATTGCAAATATGTCAAACCATTCACTTAAATTTATCTATTAAATCTGATGTTTAAGAGGTGCTGAGGTGATTACTTGCACGATTGGTTTATTAATCATCTCATTAATTTCCATGGATACATTGACTGAATCTTTAGCACCTTAATCTAAACTAGAAAAGATATATCATAAGAAGAAAACATGCTGTATAACTATCATGTGTGTGAAGAAAAACTATTTGTTAAAGTGCTTTTTTCATAATAAAACAAGTACTGTTACAAGGATCAAAGCGAAAGCATCAGGACATAAGCAAAGGTTTGAATCTAAAAGCTGGAAACTTGCAGAAAACTCCTAAGAATCAAGAAATGGCAAAGATGTGGGGAAAACAGAGTATTCAGGGGAAAGGAATGCAAACAGAATGAAGGGATTCTTTTATTTCTGTCCTTAATGATCAATAACCTTTAAACAGACAAAGTAAGAAACAAATGTAATGGAAGAAGCAGGAGTGACATATAGCAAGTCCTTATGTAGCAATAATGAATGACAAAACCTTTCCAAAAAGAGGAAAATGAGGTATTCACGTGGTAACTGAAAGTACAGTTGCATTCTTTTCTGTTCAGTCTCAAAGAGAAGACATTTGGTGGGAGCAATACCTCCAGTATGCTTTAGCTGGGCTATAAGCTACAATATTTCTAACCAATTCATCTGATAATCAAAAACTGTATGTACAAACCACACAAGGAAAAAAATAATATCTACTGCACCTCCACATATATTAATACCAGCCACTACCTGCACACACTATATTTTGCCATACAGCCACAGGTCATCAACATAAACAGGAGCTTTCATCAAATACCTGAACATTCCAGTTATATTCAAGAACATTTAACTCTTTCACTGCTGCTGAAACATTTTCTAAAACCTCACTTTCCAACCATAGTGATTTCATTTTAAGTCATCTTGCCTAAAACCACATATAATTTCTTCTCCAGGACATACAAAGTTGTTTTGTTGCTCTGTGGAAACAGGACTATGCATGCAAGCACATCAAATGAGGCTTTCTTTGTGACTAGTAGCTGTATCTGGTTTCATCAAACAGCTTTACATGGCTAATTGTCTCACCACCACCCATGCCAATGGCCAGGGGCACAAACCAGTCCAAGTCATTTCTTTCATCTAACAGCATAGGTCAATGTATGATGCAGTGAGAAGCTACATCTTCTTTCACAGCTTCTGAACTGCACAGCTTGCTGTGGTCATCCTGTTGATAATAATCAGTCTCCTAGGTGCCAAGTTATGTGATAGAAGTCCAAAGCCTGTACACATAGAAGCACATGTGCAGCTGAGGGGAACCTGTCATGGGTTGAGTTCAATCTGCTGATTGAGATTCAATACCATGCTGCCATCATGCTAGATTCAAAATGAACGTGCTGGCTGGAGCAAAGTATCATGGGGCTTGAAGTTCAGATTGTAATAGGAGAGGCTTCCTGTTCCAGATGTTGCTTCTGGTTTCTGGTTTTGGGGTGTTGGTCTTTTTTTGATGTTCTTGCTGGTGAGAGCTTGGATGGGGGAACCATTTTATCACTGCCTTCTGCTTCTACTTTTGCTGAGGTACCTGTTGTGTCTTTGATCTCATTAAACTCCTGATCTCAACCCAGAGGGGTTTTTGTGTTACTTTCCCTCCTATCTGTGTGGGGCAAGGATCTTGTGAGAGTAGGCTGTGTTAACCCAGGACAGGAGCATAGTCACACGTGTGGTTATGGATCCACAACAGCCTCATCTCTATCAGGCTACTGGGTTTGGCAGCTCCTAACAATGAGAATTTGCAATTTTATATGACCAACTATTATCCAATTGCGGCTACTGAGGATACATGTGGACTACTTGTGTGAATAGCAGGGCTGATTACAACAAGGTAATAGGACAAAGCATTGTCACCATTGTCACAAATAATCAGACATCTAATCCCCAACTTTGATGTCATGTTGTAGAGTGTTGTCCTCAAACATAAACATTGTACTTTTGAAACAAATGTCAATCCCAAAGACATTTCAGTCAGCCGTGTAAATTGCAAATAGTCTCTGCTGACTGACAAAATACTGGAGTCCAGTAGAACACAGCAAATAAAAACATTTAAAACAAAAATAATTAGAGGTCTGCTCCTGTGTGTAATGTATAGGTGGATTTACTAAGGCTAAACCACTGTTTCAAAAACCTGTAAATGTCTAGTGAGCCTGGATTTCAGCAGGCACAAATTACACTTTTCAAGGAAGTAATAGAATACCAGAAACAAGTATGCTGCTGTTCCTGAGCCAGTTCTAGCTTTGACACCTGACCTTATGTGGCTTTCTGTATCCTGAAATTCATTGTAGGCTGTTGGCTCATCTCACCTTGATCAAAAGTAAGTAGAGGCTTTGATGCATGACCTGAAATGCAAAGAATTACCAGGTGTAAGCTGAGTGACAGCAGCATCCAGCAACTTGGAAAAGGTACTACTAAAAAGTTGAAGAATAGCTAAGTATTTCTTTGTGTGATGGCAATACTAACACAGGTGGTAGAATATGACCATGATAAGCAAGGGTGAAAAAGATGAGAAGCTGCTGTTTGACACATTTGCTCTCTTTTCTAGAGCTCCCTTTTCCCCTTCATATTTTCTCAAACCTGTAAGGTTTTTCAAGGACACTGTTGCACGCGGTCCTTTCCTGCATGTCAGAGCCAAGGGCATAGATGTAGGGAATGCAAGACGGACTCCTTAGCACTACCAGAAGCTTCTGTGAAGCAAGCCTTGAGCTCAGCTTTGACAGAGTTTCCTGTTTTGTTGCTGTTGTAGTTTTTAAGTAGGGCAGTGGGAAAGCCCTTTGGAATGTGGACATGACTGAGTGAGTGCTCCAGCAAAATAGGGAGCATATGGCCAAGGTCACGAGACTTCTTAATCCCATAGACTGTGATATTCAGCAGTGAAGTTTGCTGGAAGTTGGCAGTTTCACAAGCGATGAATAAGAAATTCCACTTGCCCACACTGCCACAATATCTGAACAGCCTGTTCTATATATTTCTCCAGTCCTTTGTACTGCCAGATGCCATACATATTATTTTTGAAAAAAAAAAAAAAAAAAAAAAAAACAACCAAAAAAACCAAACCTCTTTTTATAGAGGTGTTTCCCATCTTCTGGCAGAGTTAATTGCAATGCAACATTCATATTTACTTAGAACTTGGGTTTCTGTATTTTTATGCTTTTTGTGTATGTTTGTTGCTGATTGATTTTAAAGAATGGTAAACTCTAGGGTTTGTTTCTTTCTTCATCATGTTACTTTTATTTCTATACATATGTAGTTAACATGAGGCTTAATGTATTTTTGTGTAACAGAACAGACAATGTGTGTGTCAGCAGAACAACAACAAGGTCCAGTGAAATGTTCTTCTAAATCAACAACATGATATGTTAAAATGATTTAAATGTACTGGAAATAGGACATGCTCACCATTTTTTAAATTCAATGCTCCAAAATGGAAGATCCTGTGACTTAACAGATGATGGATTTATTAATACCTTTTTGGACTCACTTAATCAGATCTGTTACTCTTACAGAATGGTTTAATTTTATCTTTCCTGTGTTGAAATAAATCTACAGTTTCCACCATGCTGCCTAAGCTGAGTCAGTAGAAATTTTAGAGATCTGTTTTAAGCAACACTCTTCTGCCTTTCTGCACTTTCTCTTGAAAGGTGTTTATTTTCCTATATACATACAGCACTATTTGAATTAATGCTTGCCTTATCCTGCAAATGACTTCATTATTGAAGGTCTCACATGGAAAGATATGAAGATGAGCTTGGGAAGACCAAGATGCTAATAATGTTTTCTCCCACTAGAAAGTCTTCAACAAACTCTTTTATCCATGGATGCACATTAATGTCACACATATTAATTGTAACAGGATCACAGGATAATAGGATGTTAGGGGTTGGAAGGGACCTCTGGAGATCATTGAGTCCAACACCCCCTGCCAGAGCAGGACCATAGGATCTAGTGCAGGTCCCAAAGGAAAACATCCAGATGGGTCTTGAAAGTCTCAAGAGAAGGGAACTTCACAGCCTCTCTGAGGAGCTTGTTCCAGTGCTCTGTGAGCCTCACAGTGAAGTTCCTCATGTTGAAGTGGAACCTCCTGTGCTGTAGTTTATATCCATTACCCTTTGTCCTATCACAGGGTGCAACAGAGAAGAGCCTGTCTCCTCCCTTGGAAGGAGTTTTATGTAGGCTAGAAACTTCTGTGTCATTAGGGTAGAATTAATTCAACAGAAGCTGTATGAACAATGAACAAGTAATTCACAGATAGCATAGTGTTGGAAGGGACCCACAAAGATCACCTTGTCCAACCCCCCCTCCAGTAAGCAGGGACACCTCCAACTGGATCAGGCTGCACAGGGTCACGTCAAGTCTGATCTTGAGTGTCTTCAGGGACAGGGCTTCAACCACATCTCTGTTGTAAATAAACATTAATTTTCACATCAATTTTATAACATTCAAATTCATAGTTATTTGAATGTAATAATCCTGGAATACTTATGTTAAACATTATCACCAATTTTAGCTTTATAAGGAAAAGAAATTTAATATTAAGATATTAAAATACTATTTATTAATTTTTCAGTTAATGATTTGATACATAAGGGGAAAGCAACTTTTTTTCTTTTTTTGATGTGACTATGTGTATTTTTTCTATTTGAACAGTTGCAATTATAGCCTTTATAAAATTCTATAATTATTTTTTATAGCTAAACCCTCCAAATAACCTCTTCATTTGACTCAGTTAAAGGTCTTTTGTTTCATTTTTGCAATTACCTTAAAGCACCATCTGTCTATATTCCTAACATAGCAATATTATCCAAGCAGTAGATCAGAAAGTACTAAATAAAGGCATCGCTGAGATCTCCTGCCTGAACAAAACACTCTTTTTTGAAGCTGGGAGCTTCATTTTTTTTCCCTCTCTGTTGCTGAGAAAGTGTGGTAGATATTCTGATTTTTCATTCTTGATGCTCAAAATGAGAACATGAAGACAAAGTCAACATGGTGAAAGAACTTCTTTTAGTTTTGTGAGAAGCTGTCAGTTGAATAATTGAGGGACCACTCAGATGGATACATTTGAAACTGAATTTTTAGCCCTTGCAATTAGTTAGCCTTCTCTCTTTTTTTTTTTTTTTGTTTTCCATTTAATACATTTTCAATTAAAACAACAGCAACACCACCACCACCAAAAAAACCCCAAAAAACACCACCCACAAGGAACACCAAACCAAACAAAAACCACCACCAACAACAAAAGGACATCTCATTTTATAACACAGAGGTGGAAAATATTTTTACATTTCATTGGTTCTAAAATGTTTCTAATTTTCCCTTCACCCTCATTCAGTCTTTCAAGCTATGAGATTTCCTACCCATTCTGCCCTACCTTGTTTAGCAACTTCCTTTGCAACACATCATACATAACGTGGTGAAAATTATACCTTGAAAATTGTATTCAGTTTTCCCCAAGGTCCTTCATCATTTCCAAATGGTCTTCAAAGTAATTTTTAGCTTGAGGATGTCCCTGACTTGGACATTTATTGCTTATAGAATGATGTGACACAAAAGTAAGGAAAAAAAGGCTTAGTGTAAGTTCTGATTTTAATTTAGCTTATTCTTAAAGCATAGACATTTAAATCTTAAAGATTTACAGATTTTTGGAAAATGTCTATATGAAATTTATTGCCTGTTCATATATACTTCATCTGACCTGATAACCTTTTCCTGCAAAAGCACAGTTCTTTGATATTTCAGAATATGGAAAGCTTTCTGTCCATCTTTATTTTTTTTTTATGTAATATATTTTTTCTTTTATCATGTGACAAGGCTGAGCAAGAAACCTGTTTGTGACCCTTACTCTCACAAGAGTTTCTGTCTGAACATCAAAAAAACACTTATTGATTGTGAGGGTGACAGAGCCCTGGCACAGATTGCCCAGAGAATCTCCATCCTTGGAGATATTCAAAAGCCTTTTGGACACTGCTCTGGGCAACATGCTCATTGATGATCCTGTTAGAGCATGGAGGTTGGACAACATGATCTCAGAGGTCCTTTCCAACCTGTTCTGTAATTCTTTGAGGATGTCCATAGCAACTTTTTCTAAGTCAGATAGAACATTAGCTTGGATTTGCTGATCAGTTCCCTCAGTCCTTTACAGTATTTTTTTTTCCTCTGATATCCTGTATTTTCCTTAAGAGAAACTGAATGAAAGAAAGCTGTAATGGACAAGTCTAAATCAAAAACCCATTATGGTAATCAGTTCTAAAGACAGAAAAGGATAGTGCACAATCCAGGTAGGTTCTTCTACCTGCAAAGTCTCTGATGGAAACTGCATAAAGAAAGGACTGAACTAATACTGGTGAGAAAACACACCAGTCACAGCAATCCTAAAGTGAAACTTTTTGAGTGTCTGGCTTCATAATTTCTTCCTTTTTCTTTAATGGCACAGCTAAAGGTCTTAATATTTTATTATGGAGTAGGAGAAGAGGGTTTGAGTTTTTTTGGTTTTGGGGTTTTTTTTTTGTTTGTTTTTTTGGTTTTTTTTTTGCAAGTATAGAATGTTTCATAGATTTTTAGTCTAAATGTCAGCTGATCCGTGTTTCTACCAGCAACTAGGAAATGAGGTCAGAAGGACAAACTAGCCACAGTCACTCATCTGGCCCTTTCAGTCTCCCACTCGTATTTTTTCCTGTCCTTCATCACTTTGCAAGTTCAGGTATGGTATAATGCCATCCCTCATCTAACATACTCCAAATGTCTCAGTGCTCCCAGATACTTATCCATTTAGGTTTGCTTTATTATTCATCATCCTAGTTTTACTACTTCCTTCTGCTCTAATTCTTCTTCTTCAGAAATTCCCTGCTAACAATGCAAAAAGCTTGCTATCACAGAATCAATTACTTCCTATCACAGAATCAATTACCTTGTCCTTGTCCAAAACAGTTTTTCTATATTTCATATATTAGAACCATATATAAAAGCATACACTGGGCAGAATGCAATTCAATTTAATCTATTCCTTCCATCACAACCTGATAGTATTCACATTTTCAGTACTAAAGCCACATTTCTGCTTTAATTTTCTTTAAAGTGTAAGTTTGAGGGATGCTATTAAGGACAAACATACACTATGATTTCTGTGAAATTCAAATATATTATCTGTAAACATTGCACATAAACATTCAGTTAAACATTTAAACCATTTCTGTGTTTATTTCACTCATTACCTTTTTTTCCTTTTTTTTTTTTACATATTCAAAAACCTTTGAAAAGAATGAAGTTTTCCTCAGTGAGAAGTTTTCCTCAGTGAGAAGTTTTCAAGAGAAAGAATATGATATGGGGTTCCCTGTTCTTACCAGACAATGGAATTGAATTCCTGCACAGGCTGTGGAACATCTGTTCTATGCATTTGCATAGATTGGTTGTTTTACTTAGTGTCATACTAAAAACTGGAGAACACAGTAACCTGTAAGTTGAGCTTAATATCCTCATGTGAGATGACCAAGAGGTGATGTGAGCAAAATTCACCATAAAGAAAAAACAATAAAAACTGAGAAACTAAATAAAAGCCCCATTGCAGGACAGAAAATGGATTCTTTTTTTTTTTTTTTTTTGCAAGGAGTGGGAGGAAACAGTACAATTAACAAAAATGTTTTAATGAAAGGGGTTGAGGAAGATGGAGTCTCCATCAGTGGGAAGAATGGGAAGTGTCTGCAAGTGAGGAAACTGATCAAAATTTACTGTTAATGGAAAATTCTGTGGGGAAAAAAAAATAAATGAAGATCAATATTTTTAGTTGATGTGCTAATGTGAAATAGTTTAAGGAACAAGGAGTTGACTATACAGGTGGTTTTTCTGTGGAGGTGAGTGACATGATACTGGCTGAAACCTCTGATAGGATTCTGTTTCATCTACCAGCTTGAAACTTAGACTAGCCACACAACATTCATTTACTGCCTTTGAGTCTTTACACCTTATTAAGCAGGCACATCATAAAAGCTGTAATAGTATTAGCTCTTTCTTTTTCTTTCCCTGATTATAATGACAGGAATGTGTTGATTTCTTTATGTTAAGCTAATATAGTTAAAAATGTGAGCAGAGCTAGTAGCGTTCAAACCACCTCATTATTTTAGAATAATTACCTTCTGCAGTCTTCTATTTGAGATAAACCAGAAAAGAGCACAGCAGGTTATTTTGGTTTTGTACTGCTTATGTTAAACATTTAGCTATTATAGTTGATTGCCCCCTTAGAAATAGCCAGGGACTGTTATCCTCTGATATATTTCTACAGTTGTTCTCATGTAGAACATACCCCTATGATTTTAAAGCTTGGATAGAGAGAAAACCTGGTTTTCTGCCTGTTCCAGTAGCATTCCTCCTTCACATTGCACACAGAACTGCAATGTGTGCCAGTACTTGCTCTTGTGATGAGCTTTGGAGCTCAGTTTGTGCATGTTTTTAGGAACTGGAGGCTGTAGCCATGTATATTGTAGAGCCAAATGTCTCTCCTTGAAAGCTCTCATATGACTGAGGCTTCCCCTGCAATAAAGTGCCATGTAGCACAGATTTTGGAAACTATTTCCCAACCCCTCTTTTGATGCCAGTAAAGTACAGCAAATCATTGCAAAATTCCAGGGATCTAAGAAGAGAACATCCTCCTAAATTGTCAAAAAAAAAGTTGTACATTCATTGGAATACAGGACTTGTGGTTATATATCCTGAGGTGCATCAAGAAAGGTGTGTCCAGCAAGTCTAGGGAAGTTCTTCTCCCTCTCTACTCTGTCCTTGGGAGACCACACCTGGAATACTGTGTCCAGTTTTGGGTTCCCCAGTTCAAGACAGAGAACTGGTAGAGAGAATCCAAAGGAGAGCCAGGAGGATGATTAGGGGACTTGAGCATCTCCCATGTGAAGAGAGACTGAGAGCCCTGGGGCTGTTTAGTCTTGAGAAAACTGAGAGGGGATCTCATCCATATCCAAGGGGTGGGTGTGAAGGGGAAGGGACCAAACTCTTTTTGGTAGTGCACAATAATAAGACAAGAAACAACAGGTACAAGCTTGAACATAGAAGATTTCACCTCAACATGAGGAGAAACTTCCTTACAGTGAGGGTGACAGAGCACTGGAACAGGCTGCCCAGGGGGCTTGTGGAGTCTCCTTCTCTGGAGACTTTCCAAACCCACCTGGATGCATTTGTGTGCAGACTACCCTAAGTGATCCTGCTCTGGCAGGGGGGCTTAGAATGGATATCTCTTGAGGTCCCTTCCAACTTCCAATGTATTGTGACATGGCTAAAGAAAAAAAAAAAAAAGTAATTTGTAAATTTGTATTTAAATACAAATTCTTCTCTAACTTCCTCTTTTTCTTCTTATCTGAGGAATAAATATATATCTCCTACTTCTAATGGCTTGTCTTCCCCTGACAATACATGGCAGGATGTTACAGTTTTAAGCTATGCTTAATTATAAATAAGAATTAGATCTTTCCAGAGAATTCACTTCAGGGGCTGGACGAATTTTTCTATGTGGCTAAGCAAAATAAATAATGATAAAATTATTTCATTTCATTGGCTCTCTAATTTTCTATATATCTGAAAGCACAGATGTTCTCTCTTCTTCACTGGCTGGTGCTTTGGCTTTAGCTTTTTCTTGGCTTCGTTGACCTTGGCTGAGATTCTCGTTATGGCTAAGTAGCAAAGGACTCTCTCTCTGCTTTCTCTCTCTTTCCCTTGCACCAGGGGCAGGGGGAAGGAGAGGGGAAGATATTGCTCTGTTTGTACAGAGAGGTGGGGAGAAGAGCTGACTTTGTGTAAGGGAGTGTTTCTGGGGTTGTTGAATGGTAAATGCATGTAAATATATTTTATACATGTCTTATCACCTTATATAATTTCATATTTAGTTCACCTTTTGTAAATACAGCTTCATTTTTGCTTCCAAACTTTCTGAGCTAGTCTGGTGATTTATTCTGGAGATAAATCTGCATTCTGGGGGTGAAATGAACTATGGTTGGGGGAAGGGGGGCAAATCCAACTGTATAACACAGGGCCAATGACAAACAATCAGAGATAGAGAATGTTAAAATGTTGCAAAAAAAGGAAACAAACAAATCTTTCAATAACATATGCCGTATGTCATTGATTAAGCATGCAGGCAAATCAGTTCTTGAAAGTACTGTTAAGAATAACTACCTTATTTTTTATTTTAAAATTCTTTTTAAATTTAGAATATATGTCAAGAATCTGAAGGCAGGAAATGTTATCTTTTGCAGCTTTTATTTTCAGGACAAAAAAAAATTGGCTTCCAATAGTTTGTAATAAAAAATAAGAATCTAAAAAAAGAAGAACAACTAACATTTTGTTCAAAAGTCTTATGGAAGACTTTCTGTCAGTTGTAATTGCCAGCTCTTAATATATGTGACACAGCCAGAATGCCATGGTAGTTAGTGTACAGAGATACTTAAAGAGATATGAAGCAATAAGAAATAGGAGGAAGAGTAGAGAGAAAGGCATAGTCAGAGGAAAGAAAAGGAAAAGAAAAAAGAAAAAAGGTTTATTTATTTCTATACTTAAACATAAAGGTTTTCCATATTCAAAACTGTTCCTGTGACCACATCACAGGCAGAAACTCATGGTGGGAGGAGTATTATTTCATTCTTTGACAATTCTGTAACAATCACACTTGAGTGTTTCCATATGTATAAGGGGACAGCTGTCCTCATGAAAGATCTAAGTTTACCATAAAATGAAGGCTTTAGCAGACAGAAATTTTCAGCTACTGGATGGTTCTCTTCAGATTCTCTTTTTCAATGTCTAATAAACAGAATTATTTTCCTTTTTAAGTACACTCTAACACTCTAATCTCTCTTGATTTTTTTTTTTTTTTTATTATCACAGTATCAGAGTACATTAGAGGTTGGAAGGGACCTCAAGAGATTATTGGGTCCAACCCCCCTGCCAGAGCAGGATCACTTAGGGTAGTCTGCACACAAATGCATCCAGGTGGGTTTGGAAAGTCTCTAGAGAAGGAAACTCCATAACCGCTCTGGGCAGCCTGTTCCAGTGCTCCACCACCCTTACTGTAAAGAAGTTTCTCCTCATGTTGAGGTGAAATCTTCTATGTTCAAGCTTGTACCTGTTGTTTCTTGTCTTATTATTGTGCTACTACTGAAAAGAGCCTGGCCCCCTCCACTTGACACCCACCCCTCAGATGTTTATACACACTGATGAGATCCCCTCTCAGTCTTCCCAAGACTAAACAGCCCCAGGGATGTTAGTCTCTCTGGAGTTTAAGCTGAGTTTGTACAATATAGTCATTGCTCTCTGTGCTATGCCATAGCAGCACTCAAGGGATCAAAACTGCATCAAACAGTCGATGGCATCTATGCCAATAAATAAATGAATGAACTTTAAATGGAGGGGAATTAGCTCAAATGGTAGAGCGCTCGCTTAGCATGCGAGAGGTAGCGGGATCGATGCCCGCATTCTCCAGAGGTTTTTAGTGACTAAGGATGAGGAGAAGGCTGAGGTGCTCAATGCCTACTTTTTCTCAGTCTTTAGCACTGGATCCAGCAGTTCCAACCTGGACACCAACCTCATGAACTAGGAGTCAGGAAGGGGATTCAGAATGAGATCATCACAATAAATGAGGAAGTGGTCACTGACCTGCTATGCCACTTAGACACACACAAGTCTATGGGGCCGGATGGGCTACACCCAAGGGTGCTGAGGGAGTTGGCAGATGTGCTCCCCAAGTCACTATCCATTATTTACCTGAATTCCTGGCTAACTGGGGAGGTCCCAATGCACTGGAGAGTAGCAAATGTAATGTCCATCTGCAAGAGAGGAAGAAAGGAGGATCCGGGAAACTACAGAGTTGTTAGTCTGACCTCTGTACCAGGGAAGGACATGGAGCAGATCACCTCTAGCATCATTACACAACATACAGGGAACAACCAGGGCATCAGGTCCAGTCAGCATGGGTTTATGCAGGGCAGGTCCTGCCTGACCAACCTGATCTCCTTCTATGACAGGAGGACACGACTGTTGGACGAGGGAAAGGCTGTGGCTATTGTCCACCTAGACTTCCAAGAAGCCTTTGACACTGTTTCCCACAGAATTCTTGTGGGCAAAGTGGCGGCTCATGGCTTGGATGAGCATAGGCTCTGCTGGATAAAGCACTGGCTGGGCGAATGGACCCAAGGAGTGGTGCTTAATGGAGTTAAAACCAGCTGGTGGCTGGCCACAAGTTGTGTTCCTCAGAGCTCAGTGTTGGGACCACTTCTGTTTAACATTTTTATTGATGTCCCTGATGAGGACATAGAGTGTGTCAACAGTAAGTTTGCAGATGACACCAGGTTAGGTTGGAGTGTTGATCTGCATGAGGGTAAGGAAGTTCTACAGAGGGACTTGGATAGATTGGATCGATAGCCAGTGTCAACAAGATGAGCTTCAACAAGGCCAAATGCCAGGTCCTGCACTTGGGTCACAACAACCCCAAGCAACGCTGCAGGCCTGGGGCAGTGTGGCTGGAAAGCTGTCTGGGGGAAAGGGACCTGGGGGTTCTAATCAACAAGCAACTGAATATGAGCAAGCAGTGTGCCCAGGTGGCCAAGAAAGCCAATGGCATCCTGACTTGTATTAGAAATGCTGTGTCCAGCAAGAGCAGGGAGGTGATTGTCCCCTAGTACTCAGCTCTGGTGAGGTCACACCTTGAGTATTGTGTTCAGTTTTGGGAACCTCAATCCAAGGGAGATGTGGAGGTGCTGGAGGCAGTGCAGATGAGGGCAACGAAGCTGGGGAAGGGCCTGGAGAATAAACCTTATGAAGAACAGCTGAAGGAGCTGGGGCAGTTTAGTTTGAAAAAGAGGAGGCTGAGGGGAGACCTCGTTGCTTTCTACAACTACCTGAAAGGACGTTGTGGAGAGGCTGCTGCTGGTCTCTTCTCACAGGCAATTAGTGATAGAACAAGAGGGAATGGCCTCAAACTTCGACTGGGTAGGTTTAGACTGGACATTAGGGAAAAAAAAAATTCAGAGAAAGAGTGGTCAGGTTCTGGAATGCGCTGCGCAGGGAGGTGGTTGAGTCACCAACCCTGTAAGTGTTTAAAGATCATTTGGATGTGGTGCTTGGGGATCTGGTTTAGGGGTGACCCTTGCAGAGTAGGGTTATTGGTTGGACTTAGTGATCCTGAAGGTCTTTTCCAACCTGAATGTTTCTGTGGTTCTGTGATCTCAGTCTGTTTTTGTAGGGGAGATAAATGTCCTTATGAGGAGAGGCTGAGGGAGTTGGGACTGTTTAGCCTGGAGAAGAGAAGGCTCAGGGGAGACCTCATTGCTGTCTACAACTACCTGAAGGGAGGTTGTAGCCAGGAGGGGTTTGATCTCTTCTCCCAGGCAACCAGCAGCAGAACAAGAGGACACAGTCTCAAGCTGCACCAGGGGAGGTTTAGGCTGGAGGTGAGGAGAAAATTCTTCACAGAGAGAGTGGTTGGCCATTGGAATGTGCTGCCCAGGGAGGTGGTGGAGTCACCATCCCTGGAGGTGTTCAAGAGGGGATTGGACGTGGCACTTGGTGCCATGGTTTAGATAGGCATGAGGTTTAGGGTGACAGGTTGGACTCGATGATCTTTGAGGTCTCTTCCAGCCTTCTTGATTCTATTCTATTCTATTCTATTCTATTCTATTCTATTCTATTCTATTCTATTCTATTCTATTCTATTCTATTCTATTCTATTCTATTCTATTCTATTCTATTCTATTCTATTCCCATCAGATAAGGTTGAACTCTCTCCTTTTACTCCCTGACTCAAGTCACTTGCATGTATTTTCTTTGGAATGACTGATAGAATCATTTAATACTGCTTAATTTACCTGTTTTGAAGAAGAAAACAAAACAAAAAAAAAGAGACAAGCAATAAACCACATGAATTTACTAAAAAAATAAAAGCTCTTTCATCTTTTTATCAATTTATTATATTCTATTGCTGTCCCAGATTTTTAAACTCTCATATGCTTTATGAGTACAAGCACAGTGAGACCTCATCTCTACATTTCCTTGTGGGTGATTGAGTCAAAGTCTCTCCACTGGCCTGTGGTATTCATTGTTAGTGAGCAATTCTATGGGATAAAGAACATAAATTCAGGATTAAGAGTGGAAGGACAAAAGAGCAAACTAGCAAACACAAGCTGTGGTTACTAAGTATTCAAGCTGAAAGGATTCGAATTTCATGGTTATTTAGAACAGTTTTGCTTCTGCCACAGAACAATTACTCAGTGAATTTGAAACTGTTTTTCTCTTCATATGGATCACAAAACAGGTTAGTTATGGTTTATTTTCTCTTTCTATTTCAAAGTGATATTTGGGGGGGGGGGGGGGGGGGGGGGAAGAATTACATATGTTGAAAACAAATTCCTGCTCCCTTTCTGTCATTTCCTTTCTTTTTTGATTGTAATAAATATTTTATGATCACACAAAATATTAATGTATTGACTGATGAGTTACAGTCTCTCACTGCTGGAGCACTTCTCATTTGTCCTCATAAAGTCTGTTTGTAAAGCCAAAACCACTGAGATAAATTATTATTAATACTGTGTTGCCTTTACCAATTTTAGAATGAAACTGAATTTAAAAATTGATTAGGAGTCAATTATCTTGTTCAGGGCAGGGTATTTCATTTAAAGTGGCTTTCTTTGACCCAATCTGTCAACACTCTATTTTCCTGCCTATGGCTGAATCCAGTAAACAGGACACTTATCCTTCTAGGGAATCCAAAATTGATAATTCATCCATATACGTACAAAGCTGTAAAGAAGACAAAAAAAATAGTTTTTGTTTAGACCTGGTCATGAAATGACTTCTGAGAGATCAAAAATGGCACCAAGAAATATGATGGCATTACAGATCACTAGTATGAACAATAGCATTTAAAAATGATATTTCCAGAATGTTACTATTTCACAAGGCATTTCCACAGGGTGTTGTTACTATCAGAGTGAAATCTAAAATTCATTATGTAGTTGGAAATGTATTAGTGATTTCAGTGAGCAGTAGGTAAGCCATCACCCTTTGTGATAATCCCTCTACCAAGTAACAAGTTCTGTACATATTACACTGAAAAAAATTAACAGCTTAAGTTTTTAAAAAATTAATAGCAGTCCTTTTTTTCTTTTTTTTTTCTAGTTTTGTTCCGTGTAATTAAATATCTCCATAGTTACATACTGAGATTTAATTTGGAATATTATCAAAGCTTGAACCCCTCTCTGTGTTGAGAAAATATTAGCCTTTATTTTGATACTTTTAAAACTGACCAAACAAGACTCTAATGTGATTGTCACTGTGGTCAGCTTGCATCTCATCTGTCTCCCTAAAATTACTTTAGTTTACTGAGCAGGCTCTCATTTCCCAGATGATCTGCCTTACAGAGCCTGGAGTCAGCCAGGTGTGTCAGGTGAGAGTCTAAGATCTCACAGAAAATTCAGCATGAGTGCCTGCAGCACAGGAAGTTTTCAGAGAGATGAACCATTCTGTGTAAAAGTTAAAACCTCATCATAAATACATAAAAGGGCACAGGACAGCACCATTTTGAGCAGCAAATAAATCATGTGAACTTTTTGTATTCACCAGTAATGATGCTGTTTTCTGTTATTTCCTCAGACTTTGTCCACTTTTTCATACAATAAGTTTGCATTACGTTTCCTTGGTTTTGCACTTACCAGTGGGGTCTGTGGATGTCTCCAGTTTCTATCTACCCCAGCTGTAGCTCAAGGAGACCAGCTTTATTTTCCAAGAATATACCTGGTCTGTAGGGCTAAGTCCTGGGTTCACAGCTCCCTTTATGGCAGTCAACCTCTCTGACAATGTTTTTCAGTGAACATTTTGTTCTGTTCAGTAACTCCCACCTTCTAACCAGGCCACCTTTAAGGCTGCTCACATCAACCTCATTTTATCTCTTTAGTTGTGCCTGAATGTAAGCACTTCACTGACATGCAGTTCAGCATTTTCATTAGTGTTTGCCCTTTCATAACCTAACACAGAACCTCAGGATGTTTTAGGACACCCTGTTATTTGAATATGTAGCCTCAGATCTGGTTTCTAAACACTAGAATTTATGGACTGATCTTTCTTTTCATCCTAAAATCTAACATGTTGTAACACCTCATTGTGCGAAATAGTAGCGTGAGTCATTCAGCATACTCTTTCCTGATATTTGGGGAGTAGGAGGTTGATTGCTTGTTTAATGGATCTTCAATCTTTCACATATAAAACTTGAATTTCTTCTTCTTCTTCTTCTTCTTTTTTTTTTTTCTGTTTGTTGCTATATTAACTTCTTCCAAAAACATCTACTGCTTGTTCTCTGTACGCCTCCACCCCATTCCCTGCAACAAGACTCTGGGTGAAAAAGAAGTGAACAGTGTATGAAGTGTGCAGCATAACACAAGTAAAATATCTTGTACTGAATGGTTCCTCAGAGTACCTGAATGATAAATATGATTCACCTTTATATTCGATGTACTTAGTGACTTAGAGCTTCAGACTTAAGTGAAACACTGACTGATGTCAACAGTTATTCTATACTCCTTTCTTTTGTGTTCTCATGACAGGAAACATGATGATAAGTCCAAATGCAAAGTGATACTCTTCTACCCAGAATTTCACAGTCTCACAGTATATCAGAGGTTGGAAGGGACCTCAAGAAATCATCAGGTCCAACCCCCCTTCCAGAGCAGGATCACTTAGGGTAGTTTGCACAGGAATGCATCCAGCTGGGTTTTGAATGCCTTCAGAAAAGGAGACTCCACAACCCCCCTGGGCAGCCTGTTCCACTGCTCCGTCACCCTCACTGTCAAGAAGTTTCTCATGTTGACGTCAAATCTTCTATGTTCTAGTTTGAACCCACTGTTCCTTGTCTTATCACTGTGAACCACCCAAAAGAGCCTGGCCCCCTCCACTTGACACCCACCCCTCAGATATTGATAGACATTGATCAGATCCCCTCTCAGTCTTCTCTCCTCCAGACTAAACAGCCCCAGGAGTCTCAGTCTCTCAATTTGGGGACAGGAAAACCAGGTTGAGACTCTAGCCATAGCCTGAGAAATATGAATATTTGGGAGAGGGGGAAAAATCCTGTCAGGATCAGGAGTAGTCTTAGGATAAGGGAAAACCTTGAAAGGTCTACAACTCACAGCAGTTACAGGAGAAGTTACATGAGAACTGCTCATGTCAGCAAGTGGTAACATGTCTCCAAACAGCATGGCTACTTGCATTGATTTTGATATGAGCTGATGGATGACCCAAAATCCATTCTTGAGGGCGCTGTAATTATCAAGTGATGAAGGTGCTGTAATAGCTGCTGATGTACTTGTACCTGGTTAACCTCAAAAGGCCAATGTGAGGTCAAACAATAGGTAGAAGACATCACAATTAGGGAAGATAAATCAATCCTGTGAATTAGAGAGGCCTTGAATTTAGCTCTCCTAAGGGAGTAATCTACCACTTTTTATGCTGGTGTCTGCTACCCTTTCTCAGCTAACATCTGCTTTGGATTCCTGTTCATTCACTTCAGGTTTAATCAGAAATTCTGTTTCAGTGATAAGAAAACTCTAAGTGTCATCCAGATGTGGCTTAGTGAGCAGCTTCTCTTTTGGCAAATCAACACTATTCAGGGGACATTTTTATTTCCAATTATCTAATCAGCTTCATTCACCTTTCCCCTGACCAATTACAGAGAAAGATTTTTCAGGATGCAGAGTGGTTTTCTTTTCTGAATTTTTTTTTTTCCTGTGCTGATCATAGAGGTTTGTATAAAAGACCTTAATTATCACAGAATCACAGACTGGTAGGGCTTGGAAAGGACCTCTGAAGATCAGTTAGTCCAACACCCCTATTATATACTACTAGATATACTACTATATACACTATTATACCTAGTTAGGAATAATTATACTGCATCCATAATAGTACCCACAAAAGATATTACATTTTTCATACACAAAGTACATTTCCTGCCTTACAAAGTATTGGTATTTAAGCACACCATTTTTTCAACCTTTAGCTCCTGCTGTTATGCTTCATTCTTATTAGTCCAGAGAAGTAAGTTCAAGGACTGTCAGTGACAGTAGCATAGCAATTTAAAAACCAGGAGGCTTATTTTTGATTCAATGTCATGTCAAACTACTACATCAAGGGAAAAAAAAAAAAAGTCATGTTGTCATTAATGTCTCTGTTGAATGAAAGAAATCTTGGAACTGCTAGTATTTTGACATACACCTGTAAGATGACTAAACATTTCATTCAGGGACTGAACATCATTAACTAATCTATTCCCCACTCAGTTTGACCCTGATTTTGTATTCTCAGTATGAAGCCTGTTGCTGTGCATGTCCTCTCTGGCCAAGTTTGATTACACTCTGGAGCTGTATAAGAAATTAATAGGATGTTGTGTATAGGATGTGAGCCACTTCTCTCTCCCAGAGCTGATGTAGAAGTTTAACCCTCAGTAACTTGGAAAAGAATTTACCTGAGGTAATTTTGCATATTTTCATTGTAATGAGTTGTTAATCCAGCTTGGTATAACTAGATATGATGAAAGAGTTTTCACTGCAGAATTAAGCTTTTTACACTCTACTTTTTCCCTTATCCTAAGACTACTGCTGATGCAGACAGGTTTTTCCTTCTCTCCCAAATACACATATTTGTCAGGCTATTATGGCTAGAGTTCCAACCTGGTTTTCCTGTCCTCAGATTATGGAGAGAAGAGCATCACTTTGCATTGGGACAGTATAAATTCCATAATGGCTGGAAATGGGAGTGAGACCATAAGATGTGTTATTCTGTGGTGTTTCTTACTTAGGGACAATTACACATTTTATTCTCTTATTTGTTGATTCTACCCTGGAGGAAGACTGAGAGTAACATATTTGTTGCATCTCCTAAGAGACTATGAATACAACAAATCGATGGGTGCTGTTTTTAAAACTAATTTCTACCAACTTAAGCAACATTTCTGAAACTAGGTGTTTTTAACAGGAGCCAAAAGCATTGATCCCTTTGTTATAGGTGCACCCACATCAGTGTTTTAGCTAATCACTTGATTTTCCCACTCATCCTCATGTTTTAGTACACATCACAGCCTGAAGGTCACTGTCTAGATTTCTTCTGAATGCAAATAGATCAGATGTTCTGCAGCAGCACACCTAGAGCAATTCCACTGCTTCTGACCATCAAAACCAGGCTAAAGCCAACAGTAATAAACATTCTGAAGGTCTGATAACATAGATGTCAAATCAGCAGCACTAACTGTTCTCTACAGATACAGTTTTACTGGTTCAGATTAATTTCCCTCCTTGCCAGGTCAGAGGTAAAAGCCAGGACCAAGGCAAAAGAGGCAAACAGTTCCTTCATGGGCTAGCCTAACTTCGAGGGAATAAAATTTGTACCTGTGATATGAACATAAGCATTCACACACAAGCTTTAGCTGCTGTCATCTCCCAGGAACACAGTGGCATTGTTAGTCACATATTTTCTTTCCCTTTACCAGAAACTTGTATCTTTGAATAATCAGAACAGCACTGAAATCACTCCCCAGGGTCACTCATTCCCTAGCCACCTTTCATACAATTATGCAACATTGCTTCCCAGCAATACAAGTGCAAGAAAAGTGTTGTTATTATTGCTGGAAGAAATCAGTTCCTCGCCTCTATTCATAATTCAAATATATTTGTGTACTGGTAAAATTACAGAAATGTTCCATGGTGACTGTATAGGATATTTATTTTGCTGTGGTTTTGTTTCTTTGTTTGGGCTTTTTTTAATATATATTTTTTACATTTTTAAAATATTTATATCATATTTATACTATATTATATTTATATTATAGTTATTTATTTCTATTATATTAATTTATATTATAGCTGTTTATTTCTATTATATTTCTATTCTATTAATTTCTATTATAGCTGTTTTTCTATTATATTTATGTTGTATTTATTTATGTTATAGCTATTTATTTCTATTATATTTCTATTATAATTATTTCTATTATATTTATTTTATATTTATTTATATAACTGTTTATTCATATTATACTTATATTTATATTTTATTATATTTATTTTTATTTATATATTTTGTATTTATTTATATTATAGCTATTTATTTATATTATTATTATATTATATTTCCTTTATTTATATCTATTTTCTTTTTTTATTTTTATCTTATTTTCCCAATTACTATTCTGATAGCTCCACATGTTTCTTTTTTTTTTAATCTTTGTTTTTTTTTATGAAAGTGTATCTAAACTCACAAATCAGTGACAAAACTTGGTTTGGGTTTTTTGTTTGTTTGTTTTGTTGCTTTTTTCTTTGTTTTTTAAAATACAAATCATTCCATCTTTTGTGTAAACCTCGTCTCAATCACACCTTTCCAGCCAAAGCCTAAATATATCTAAATATAAATATATCCAGCCCTAAAATAGATCTTAGATTGCTAAATCTAACCTTCTCCATTTGCTTTATTTTGGAATTGCATCTGCAACAGTTTGCTATCCTTGAGGAAATGACCTATTTCATCATTAGGCACAAGAAGTGTATATTTGTGAGCAATTTAACAGTTTTCAGGCAGAACTTACTGCCTCTGAAGTATTTGATAGAAAGATGATTGCAAAGATGTTTGGCCCACTGGACATTTTGCAGTAACCTGGGCATCTTTTGAGGCTATACTTAATCCAGTTACAATCTGGTTTATGTTTGCCTAAGTAAAGAAAGAAGCACGGAGAAATCTTGCTCAGGTTGTCTTCCCTCTGATTCAGTTTTCTTCTCAAGAAAAGAGAAGCAATAGCAAATTACTAGCACAGATGAAAGAGTGTTTTATTAAATGCCTTTTCATCTAAATATGCTGGGGCTAAGGGATTAAACTTTGCAAAGTTCATGTTACTCAGCAAAGTTTCAGGAGGACGGTGTCTGAGGCACAAAATAAAATCCATGTGTCACTTCTCTAAAAAGAATTGAGAGTAATCACTGACCTTTCTCTTCCACATCCCTTCTATTTTATGAAAATGTTGATGTGTTTGACTTTTTGTTCAAAGAAAAAAAGCAACACCCTCGAGATAGTGGAAGGAAAACAAGTTTTCGTTCTCTGGTCAGTACTAACATAGAATAGAATCAGAGAATCAATCAGGGTTGGAAAGGACCACAAGGATCATCTAGTTCCAACCCCCCTGCCATGGGCAGGGACACCTCATGCCAGATGAGGCTGACCAGAGCCTCATCCAGCCTGGCTGCAAACACCTCCAGGGACGGAGCCTCAACCACCTCCCTGGAGGCATTCCAGGCCAGGCTCTCACCACTCTCATGGGGAAGAACTTCTTCCTCACATCCAGCCTGAATCTCCCCACTTCCAGCTTTATTCCATTCCCCCTAGTCCTATCACTACCTGATATCCTAAAAAGTCCCTCTCCAGCTTTCTTGTAGCCCTCTTCAGATACTGGAAGGCCACAAGAAGGTCACCTCGGAGCCTTCTTTTCTCCAGACGGAAGAGCCCCAACTCTCTCAGTCTGTCCTCATAGGAGAGGTGCTCCAGCCCTTTGCTCATCCTTGTGAACCTTCTCTGGACACCTTCCAGAATGTAATTTACTTAGTAATGCTCTGCTCTGTAGAAGCCATTTCTGTGTAAGGATTAGATAGAGGGAGGGGGCAGGCTCTGCTCAGCTGCACCCTGCGATAGGACAAGGGGTAACGGATATAGAATACAGCACAGGGGGTTCCACTTCAACATGAGGAGGAATTTCTTCACTGTGAAGGTCACAGAGCACTGGAACAGGCTGCCCAAAGAGGTTGTGGAGTCTCCTTCTCTGGAGACTTTCAAGACCTATCTGGATGTGTTCCTGTGTGACCTGTGCTAGACTCTATGGTACTGCTCAGTCCTGCTCTGATGATCTTTGAAGGTCCCTTCCGACCCCTCACATCCTGTGATCCTGTGATCCTGTGATAATTTTCATCACTTTGGATTGCTGCAGTTTTTCTACAGTTTTTCATTCTGTTGTTTAAAGAAGCCATCCTTCACAAAAAAAATGTTTTAGGAGAAATCCAGAGACTATTGCTGTCCTAAATAAACAGCACAGCATAGCAAAGCTAAATTTACTCTCTCCTGCAGACCTTCAGAAGTAAATAGGCATAGGATTGGAGACTGTTTCACTGTGATGATCCATCTGTGTAGTAGACTATTAATGCTGCTAGTACAATAGTAACTTAGAAGATTTAACTCTAGATTTGACAGGGAAAAACTGACTTTTTTTTTTTTTTTTTTTTTTTGCTAATAAACATACATAAAAATCACCTACAGTGGAAACGGTTAGAGTAAATAAAATTAAGCAGTAATTATCTTTCAACAGATGTAACAACAGAGAACTACACAAAATGCAGTTCATTAGAGAAAATTACTTTTGCTTCATGGCCAAGTCACCTGCAAAAACACAAAGCACATTACAAAACAGTAACTTTTTCTTTTCTGTGAAAATGATGAAAGCTACTTCTACAGCAGCTGTTTCATACCTTCCTTTCTTGCAATTGATTGAAGTACTCATAGAGTACTGAGACTGAGAGCCCTGGGGCTGTTTAGTCTAGAGAAAAGACTGAGAGGGGATGTGATCAATGTCTATCAATATCTGAGGGGTGGGGGTCAAGTGGAGAGGGCCAGGCTCTTTTGGGTGGTGCACAGTAAAAAGACAAGGAACAATGGGTTCAAGCTTGACCATAGAAGATTTGACCTCAACATGAGGAGAAACTTCTTGACAGTGAGGGTGATGGAGCATGGGAACAGGCTGCCCAGGGGGGTTGTGGAGTCTCCTTCTTGGAGACTTTCCAAACCCACCTGGATGCATTCCTGTGCAGACTACCCTAAATGATCCTGCTCTGGCAGGGGGGTTGGACCTGATGATCTCTTGAGGTCCCTTCCAACCTCTGATATACTGTGAGACTGTGATACGGTGATATTTTTAATACCTTCACTTTCCCAAATTAATACATGCAAATGCTGAACTCCCCTCCCCACATGACATCTCTATTTACTTATCCTTGTCTTTTCTGCATCCAGAGACTGACATAAAAGTGAAGATCCTACTGGAAGTATTTTTTTGGTAGCAATACACAAGAAAATATGGCTCATGCTTCAAAGGGGACAACATAGCATTTTGGAAAAACAGAAGTAAATGGAATAACATTGTATGGAATAACATAAATGGCTATAAACAAGCAATTACATTGGCTACATTGGCTGCATTTGTGTTGGGTAGTTAAACACACCTTGATGGTCCCCACACTACTAGGAAATCAGTAGTTATGCACACACAGATATAAGTAAACATAAATAAATAAATATGGACAGATTCCACTAGTTTTCTATGTGACACCTTTAGTGAGGTGTCATTCAAAATTGTCGAGCATGAACAGGATAATAAGCAGAAACATCTCTGAGAGCAGGTTTTCATGCAACAATTGCTTTGGACTGGGGAGGTAGGATCAAGAGAAAGGAACCCACCCATTGACAATGGCAGGACAAGGGGCGATGGATGGAAGTTGAGGCATAGGAAGTTTCATGGAAACATGAGGAAAACAAAAATTCACTGTGAGGGTGACAGAACGCTGGAACAGGCTGCCCAGGAGGGTTGTGGGATCTCCCTCTCTGGATGTGTTCCAATGTGATCTGGTATAGGTGACCCTGCTCTGGCAGGGGGGTGGACTAGATGTTCTTTCGAGGTCCCTTCCAGGCCCTAACATTCTGTGGTTCTGTGATTCTGTGATTTCCAGACTGAGACTTTGAGAGATACTTGGGAATCCCTTTCATACGGGTACATGACCACAAACTGGGACAGAGTGGATTACTTTCTGCCAGTAAATCTCACAGTGCCAAATGCCCCAGTATCTTTTGACTATTTTACAGACAGGCATGAGGATGCATGAAAACTGTTTTGCACATGCCCTGTATGTCTGCTGCCTTATTTAAATTGAATTGAATTGAATTAAACTAAATTAAACATGAATTGTTTACTTTATAACTGCTAATTTATAATTTGGCTTGAGGAAGAGATGAGAAGCTTCCTCTGCAAATGTCAGAGAGAAGCTAGCAGTAGAATAGAAACAAAAGAGAATCAAAACATTGTATGGAATTTTGCTCTTCAAAAACTGGCTATTAGGAACCTTGCTATGACTTTTTTCCTTGTATCCTACCTGCAATAATAATAATAAAAAAAAAAAAAATCCAGAAGCTTTATTCCAACTATTTTCCATATTGCTTACTAATAAAAATTATTGTGCCATACCATCAGTATGTTTCACAGATTGATGTCAGTCAGGACATAATGAATTCATCAAAAAATGCTCAAGAGGACACACCACTTCCCCTTACTCCTGTTTTAAAGTTGTATTGCATAGTACTTTTCCAGTTCAGCACCGATGTAGGCTGGGCAGTGACTGGCTTGAGAGTAGCTCTGAAGAAAAGGACTTGGGGGTGCTGGTGGATGAGAAGCTCACCATGAGCTGTCAGTGTGCACTTGCAGCCCAGAAAGCCAACCAGAGCCTGGGCTGCATCAAGAGAAGTGTGGCCAGCAGGGCAAGGGAGGTGATTCTCCCCCTCTGCTCCACTCTGGTGAGACCCCACCTGGAGTACTGCATCCAGTTCTGGAGTCCCTATTACAAGAAGGATCTGGATGTGCTGGAAGGTGTCCTCTAGAGAAGGGCCATGAGTATGATCAGAGGGTTGGAGCTCCTCTGCTATGGAGGAAGATGAGAGAGTTGGGGCTGTTCAGGCTGGAGAAGAGAAGGCCTTAGGAGACCTTCTTGTGGCCTTCCAGTATCTGAAGGGGGCTACAAGAAAGCTGGGGAGGGACTTTTTAGGCTGTCAGGTAGTGAGAGAACTTGGGGGAATGGAGCAAAAATAGAAATGGGTAGATTGAGATTGGATGTTAGAAAGAAGTTCTTCACCTTGAGGGTGGTGAGAGCCTGGAACAGGTTGCCCAGGGAGGTGGTAGAAGCCTCATCCCTGGAGATTTTTAAGGCCAGGCTGGATGTGGCTCTGAGCAGCCTGATGTAGTGTGAAGTGACCCTGCCCATGGTAGTGGGGTTTGAACTAGATGATCCACGAGGTCCCTTCCAACCCCAACAATTCTATGATTCTATGATTATTTGCATATTATTCTGGCATGGCATGTATAGTAAAGACATCTCCTAAAGTACTTTTCTGCTCTATATTTTTTTTCTTGCACTAAATGCATAATCAACACTGTGTAGAATTGACAAGGTGTTTTGGTCTGTGTCAGCTATGTGGAGACTGCAGGTGCCTGTAAAACAACTCTAACCTAACTGAATAGTTAGAGCTTCTCTTCATCTGTGTGTTCAACTGGAGGCTGGAATTTGTAACAGAACTACAAAGGAATTTCAAATCACAGCACCCTAGATTCATAGGATTGATCTGGTTGGAATGAACCCTTGAAGGTCATCTTGTCCAGTCCCCTCACACTGAGCAAGGACATTTCCAACCAGATCAGGTTGATCAGGGTCCTGTCAAGTTTGACCTTGAATGTCTCCAGGGATGGGGCCTCCACCACCTCTCTGGGCAACCTGTTCCAGGATTTTGCTACTCTCATTGTGAAGAACTTTCTCCAAATGTCCAAAACAGAAATCACGTAGTATAGCTATGATACTAAGTCCATTGATTGCTTAAGTTTGGTTATCCATATGTTGCTTAAATAATTAAATATATCTTTAAGCAGAATGGTGATTCAGAGGCTTCATGCATTATCTTTGGAAGTTCTGTCTGAAAACCTCATGTTTGCAAGTAGCCAATGTGTCTGAAGTCCCCCTGACAGAGGAGAGGGAGAGGGAGAGGGAGAGGGAGAGGGAGAGGGAGAGGGAGAGGGAGAGGGAGAGGGAGAGGGAGAGGGAGAGGGAGAGGGGGAGGGGGAGGGGGAGGGGGAGGGAGAGGGAGAGGGAGAGGGAGAGGGAGAGGGAGAGGGAGAGGGAGAGGGGGAGGGAGAGGGGGAGGGGGAGGGAGAGGGAGAGGGAGAGGGAGAGGGAGAGGGAGAGGGAGAGGGAGAGGGAGAGGGAGAGGGAGAGGGGGAGGGAGAGGGGGAGGGGGAGGGAGAGGGGGAGGGGGAGGGGGAGGGAGAGGAGGGAGAGGGAGAGGGGGAGGGAGAGGGAGAGGGGGAGGGAGAGGAGAGGAGAGGAGAGGAGAGGAGAGGAGAGGAGAGGAGAGGAGAGGAGAGGAGAGGAGAGGAGAGGAGAGGAGAGGAGAGGAGAGGAGAGGAGAGGAGAGGAGAGGAGAGGAGAGGAGAGGAGAGGAGAGGAGAGGAGAGGAGAGGAACATGTTGCAGAAAATGTGCCAAGTTCAAACTGAATGTCTTGAAAATGCCTTCTCACCTGTTTCCCATCTTCTCTAGTACTCCACATTCTTTTCCCCTCTAATACTCTCTAAACACAAAAATCCTTCACTTTTGAGGTATCACAGAAGAGTTTCAGACTTGATAAATTACAACAGACATGCTCATCCTCAAGGATGTGTAGGGGAGAACGATTCAAAAGTGGAGGATTTCAATATTTTATTCGTCCCGTTAAATTTAAGTAATCCTGACAGGCACATTCATCATCCTGCACTGCTGGTCTGCAAATGAAGTACAAGGGAATGCTTTGTGCTACATTTCAGTGGTAGGCAGGCATGTGTTATTCTAGGCCAGAAATCGTGTACCTTCATTAGTGTTCGCTGCTCAAACCCAGTTTGGATCCAGGCAGAGTAAACTCAGCTCTTTGCACCACTTCTGTATGGCAATGACCGGGGCCACACTTAGATACAAATGTCCCTAACAGGGTGCATTCCCTGCATCAGAGAACCCTTAAATTCCATACTACACAAAAGATAAACTCTTAGAAGCAATCTGTGGCATTCCCAATGATTAATCTTGAAGTTAGAAAATGTGTAGGTAAAACTCTTCAAATTTTCCCCAGGCTTACTATTGACTGACACCGAGGATGCCAGGATAACTTTTTAGCCATTACATTTGTATTGTTATCTATTTCTTTGTAATCAAGAAATATCTTAAATGGGCTGAAATCTTGGATCAGTGAAAAGAAACTCTGCAGCTGTTTTTCAGATCTATCCCTAAATTACGTACCTTGAGTGACACCAGCAGTAGCTGGCAGAGGAAGAAGTGCAGTTTGGGTCCTCTAGGTCTAAAGTCTGTCCCTCCCGTTTGCTGTTAAGTCGTAGTTGTTCTGCTGCTCTTCAGTCTTAATGTTGCTTTTTTGGACACCTTTAGCATTTGGTTGCAGAGTTTACTTAGCTCTGTTATTCTGTGCCCTGATTTTTATCTTTGTTGCTCCATCTCTTGATTTTAATTTCCCCTTGTAGTAATTCATAGGTTTATAGATTCATAGAATATCAGGTTGGAAAGGACCTCAAGGATCATCTAGTCCAACCTTTCAGAGTAAGAATAGAGTTTAAATGAGCTGGCCCAGCAGCCTGCCAAGCTGAGCCTTGAAGCTATCTAATGTAGGGGAATCCACCACCTTCCTTGGGAGTTTATTTCATGTCTAATAATTCAAAAGGTGAAAACTTTTTTTCTGGCATCCAGCCTAAATCTCCCCAGTAGCAACTTGTGCCCTTTGCTCCTTGACTTTATGGTGTGACTCTTTGTAAAAAGGAAGTCTCCCTCCTCATGACAGCCTCCCTTTATGTACTTGTACATGCTTATGAGGTCTCCCCTAAGCCTTCTCTTTTCAAGGCTGAACAAACTTAGTTCTCTCAGCCTTCCTTCATAGGACAGGTCTGCCAGTCCTCTGATCATTCTTGTGGCCCTTCTCTGACCCTTCCCAGCCTGCCCACATCCTTCTTGTATAGCAGGGACCAAAACTGTGCACAGTCTTCAAGGTGCAGCCTGACCAGTGCTGAGTAGAGTGGGAGAATGACATCTTTATCCCTGCTTGTGATACCCTTATTAATGCAACTCAGCAACCCGTTGGCTTTCCTTGCAACTGCAGTGCACTCATCTTGAGCCTTTTTTCCTCCAAGACCCCCAGGTCCCTCTCCACAGTGCTGCTCTCGAGACAGGTGGCTCCCACTCTGAGCTGCTTTCCTGGGTTATGTGTTCCCAGGTGCAAGACCTCATTAAACTTCATACAATTCCTTCTTGCCCACTCAACCAGCCTGTCAAGATCTTTCAAGACGTTGGGCTCTCACTTCTGGGGTGCAGCTTCATCAATGGTGATTTTAAACAACGTTGGGCCCAATATTGATCCCTGGGAGACCCCATAGTGACAGGTTGTCACTCTGAGAAAGAGCTATTTATTACTACCCTCTAGGGGTAGCCAGTTCTCCACCCACCACACAGACCTGTGGTGCCTAGGACACAGCATTTCAGTTTCTCCAGAAGGAGGCTGTGCAAATTTCTGATCATTCCTTTCTTCATGATTCCAACATTTTTGACAATATTTGTTTCCTCTGAGGATTCCTTCACAGTTTCAATACAGCAAGGGGAAATACCACACTGGTATTACAGAGTCACAGAATTACTGAGGCTGGAAAAAACCTCTGAGATCATCAAGTCCAGCCTATGACCTAACACCATGCCATCATCTAAACCATGCCACATCCAATCTTTTCTTAAAGACCTTCAGGGATGGAGACTCCACCACCTCCCTGGGCAGTCCATCCCAGTGTCTAATCAGCCTCTCTGTGAGGAAATGCTTCCTAATATCCAACCTAAACCTCCCCTGGTGCAGCTTCATACCATGCCCTCTTGTCCTGGCACAAGCATTCTTGCAGTCTGCACCATAAAGCTTTCACTCTTCTGTAGCAAGAAGTTTACACAAAGAACTCAAACGTGTGAAGCCCTAAGGTTTTCTTCAAAATAATCAGAGGACACAGATGTACAGAAAAAAAAAAAAAAAAAGAGTACCAGATACTTCATTTGTAGGGGCAGCAAGCAGTATATTGGTCAGAATTCCTAATTAGAAAGTGAAGGAAAAAGGAGAATAAATACAGGAATCCTTTAACTGAGCTTCTACTCCCCATACAACTTTATTTGTAATAATTGCTGGTTGCTCATTGTAAGGTTTTCTCCAAGGTTATTTGAAAAAAAAAAAGAAAAACTAGCAAAATAATTTACCAGTGTGAATGTAGAGAACTCTGCAGTTGTGTATCTCATTGCTTCCACCAGTGCTAGGTGGATGCTCTTTTTATTTTTATTTCATATTAAACAACAGAAAAAGAAAAAGAGCTCCCAAATTGCTTAATCCATCAATGTGAAGGAACTCAGATTCATGATTTAATGGGGAAATACATCTACTAACTGACCTCTCTGTGGTTCTCCCTGGGGAAAGAGGGTACTACTTTCCATCTACATGACTACTGCTTCTAATGTCTGAGGCTGTTGCAGCCTTAAAAATGCACAGTTCACTCTGCAGATGGTGATAGTTCCACTAACACTTCTATTGTTAGTTTGAAAGTCAAGTGATGATATGTGTAGGTGTATGTGTGGGAGCAGTGCAAAGAATTACAAGGATTTTCTCCCACACTAATGATCCACATGGAAAAAAGGCCCTTATGAAACAATGTTCTGTTGCTCTGGTATTTTTAATCAGTCTGATATTTCATTAGAATAGCTTTATAATTTTTTTTCACAGCTTGTCACTTTTCTATCTTTTTTTATTGTTATTATTTTATTTTATGTTTTCAGTCATATCTTTTTCTTCACATTTTGATATGTCATCATTTAAAAAAATGCAGAAAAAATAGCTGGAAAATTAATGATTTATTCTGGCACACATGTGATTTACTCTTCTTTTTTTTTTTTTTTTTCAGCAATTATACATTTGTTGGTCCTGCTAGTAACTGGAAGTTCGTGAAAAGACAACACCTGCCAGGTTTGTAATCTCTGCAATTTCAGACATGGCTGCAAAGAAGGAAATGAATCAATATTTGACTGTGAACACATCATAGAGTCAGATGAGCATAAAGTGGTTGACAAGCCAGACACATACTTCAGCTCCATGATGGCTTTCTGTTTGGTTGCTACAATTTATTCAGGACATTTTAACATCCTGTTTGGATTTTAATTGTTTCTAGTTACCCACCCAAATTTCTTCTTCACTATCAGTTAGGAAAACTTTTTTCTTCTTCTTCTTCTTTTTTTTTTTTTTTTTTTTCTCCCAAGTACAGTACAAATTCTTCCTGCACCATTCTGGTTTTTGTTTTGTTTTGTTTTGTTTTCACAGGATCACAGAATGTTAGGGGTTGGAAGGGAGCTCAAAAGATCATCCAGCCCATCCCCCCTGCCAGAGCAGGATCACCTATGCCAGATCACGCAGGAATGCATCCAGGTGGGTCTTGAATATCTCCAGAGGAGGAGACTCCACAACCCACCCTGGGCAGCCTGTTCCAGTGTTCTGTCACCCTCACAGTGATTTTTTTTTTTTTTCCTCCTGTTTCTGGAACCTCCTCTGCCTCAACTTCCACCCATTGGCCCTTGTCCTGTCATTGGGCATCACTGAGCAGAACCTGACTCCATCTTCTTGGCACTCACCCTTCACATCTTTATAAACATGAATGAGGTCACCCCTCAGCCTCCTCTTCTCTGAGCTAGAGAGTGCCAGCTCCCTCAGTCTGTTCTCGAAAGGAGGATATTGCACTCCCTTAATCATCTTTGTGGCTCTGTGCTGGACTCTTTCCAGCAGTTCCCTGAGGTCTTCTTGACCTGAGGAGCCCAGAACTGGACATAATATTCCAGATGCAGCCTCACCAGGGCATGACACATCTATCTATGTGAACACAAACATCTCTATTTATATATGCATGCACAAATACTTGCATAGACAAGAATATGTGCGGACAATTAAAGCATATATATGTATTAATTTTGCTTCATTTTTGGCTCTTCTTGATATAGTGTATAAACTTAGGTACTAGGAAACAATTGCTCCATGAAAAGCTTCCCTGATCCTCATTATTTCCTTCATTCTTCTGGTACTCTTGGTCCTAGGTTCAGTGATTTTTTTTTTTCTTTTCTCAATGCTCAGAAACAAGCTGCTTATCTCTGAATAATGAGAGCTCAGAGAATCAGCATTGAGTGATCTGTGGTACTCTAATGATTTCTTTTAATGACAACTGTGGTTATATCCACTGAGAAATGTCAAAAAAGCTAGAATTAAAATAAATGATCCAACTACCTACCCCTGTTCAACTACCTCTATTTTAGATTTGTCCAGGGTTTTTTGTTGAAAGCCTTAGTTCAAGCCCATTCCAAATGATCTTGCCCATGCCCATACTGTGAAATGAAATATGTGCTTTTTACTGTTTCACATGGGAAGGTCTTTTGGGTTTCCTTTATTTTATTTTTTCCCCCTGGAATTAATATTTTCTTATAAAAATGATGTTAACTGATATTACACTGATGTTTCTATTAGAATACATTCTTTAGGAAACATGTTGTAACTGCAGACAACTGACACATTGTCTTTTCCTTGAACTGCCAGGAATATTGACCACTCCTGGAGCACACATTGCTAAGTGGTTCAAACTAACTTATTACTCACATAATCAGTGTTGCAGGTTCATCTTTTTAACAGACTTGACTGAATGAATAAGATCTCTGCTGTTGCATAGGGGCTGGATGACATTTTGACTGTGACCTTTCAGAAGGGAATCATCTCACTTATGTCTATACACTTTTTACACCTTTTAAAGCCACCTACTTGTCTCACTCACTAGCAACTGAATGTATTGACATTTTTATCGTTAATTAATTACATAATCAAATATTTCTACAAGCTTCTGTATGTCCTCCAGCTGACAGAATGAAACACAATTTTCATTTGATCCTGCCAACTATCCACGGTAACTTAGCATTTAGCTTTACAGTTACTGGTTTTATTTTGCACCATTGTTTTTTGTACTCCTGGTGGGTTGGTGCATGGGTTTCAGAGGGGTTTAGGAGAAAAGAAAAGATGGTGTGTTCAGGAAAGAACTCTGAGGAGTAGTTTTATAACATATAGAAGAATTTTGTGTAGAAGATATGTAAAAAAAAAAAAAAAAAAAGACATTAAAATATGGTCATACCTGACTGTGAAATGAGAAAGATATCTAGGTCTAGGGTTTGTGTTTCTTGTTTATTTGTTTGTTTGTCTACTATCACAGGATCACAGAATGTTAGGGGTTGGAAGGGATCTCTAAAGATCATCCAGTCCAACCCCCCTGCCAGAGCAGGATCGCCTATACCTGGTCACACAGGAATGTATCCAGGTGGGTCTTGAATATCTCCAGAGAGGGAGACTCCACAACCCCCCTGGGCAGCCTGTTCCAGTGTTCTGTCACCCTCACAGTGGAAAAATTTTTCCTCATGTTTCCATGGAACTTCCTATGCCTCAACTTCCACCCATTGCCCCTTGTCCTGTCACTGGGCATCACTGAGCAAAGCCTCACTCCATCCTCCCCTACTATCTTGTTGTAATATGAGACATACAGTATGAAAAATGTCAGAATTAAATAGCAATTAAGAAATGTCTTTCAATTTAAGCTGTACAAAAGAAAAAGAGTTCCTAAAGGAGCCCATGCATCAACAATATTCTTGTCAGCAGTGTGAAGCCATTCCAAGCAGCATGGTTTGCCTTTCACTGCTCATGTGCTGTGTAACAGGGATGATGACTCCAGAATGACAAGCATTGTCTTTGCCTTAACTTTTGCAGTTTAATTGCCTGCCTTTGTTTTCTCCTTTCACTCTGAAAGGAAAGGCCATCAGGGAAGGGAGATGACTCAAGACAAAAGCAGAATTATTTTGTCATTCCCTCTAATCTCCAAAGAGTCAACTACTAAAGTGATGTAAATGAAACATTTTTATAAATGCTGAGCTCTATCTCAGTCTTAAGTTTTGAAGAGAAATACAAGCAAGCAAAAGAAAACCAAATGAGAAACACTTTTGCAGATATGGAAAAATTGAAATAATCTGATCAAATAAATCAATCTTTAGAAATATGATTTCATAATAGATCAGAGTCCCTTGATAGTTAGCATCTTGTTTCCCTTTTCATTATGTATTGCTCTTTAGAGAGCTTATTGAGATCCTGTCTCCTGGGACTAAGCACTCCATAAATGCATAGTAATATTAGATTGAATTCTCAGCCTGAAGGTGACAGTTTAGTCCTCTAAATGTACCTATTTAAAGATGGGAAACATCATCTTTTTCTGTCACTTGTCATTTACATCCCAGACTGAAGTGAGACAGAAGGAAAACATTTACTGACAAGGTTAAAAGATAAAGGGAAGACCAAGCAATAACATATATCCAGCGAGTGCTCTGACACTGTCTGAGGATCTAACTTACACCAGGTAATTGTCTGAGACAGATAACAGCCTCTCAGTTCAAAGTAACTGAGAAGAATACCACTGTTATTAGTGCTACTATTGCTTAGCACTCTGTCTGGCCTTGTGTAAAAGGAAGAATTTGACCACTGAAGCATAACACAGAACTGCAGAAATGTAGTTGCCTCCTCTTTTTCCCCCCAGGGAAGTGAGACTTTGAGAGTACACACTGGGGACGTGGGCAAAAGAAGCCTGTGACACCTCTGAAAAAGATCAGCTATGAGACACTCTATCATTACCATGTCTGAAGCTTGTAGTATTTTATATCTCTTGTAGCCTCTGCTCTTTGCCACTTTGCCAGCATTCACAGAATCTCATAGATAAGTGAAAAGCGTGTGAGGTTCATCAGCTGCTTCCTTATCCTCTTTTAGTTTGTCTGAATTCTTTCCATATCACACCATTTCTATCAAAACTTTCACTGATAGTTACTGTTGCAGCTAATAAGTGGTAGGAAATGAAACACACACAAACCCCCTCCCCCAAATGACATGTAGCTCAGTATTACTCGCCACAAGCATCTGGGTTTTATTTCACTTTCTCTTGGTTTGAGATGGATATGTTCTGCTGGCAAAGCAAAGGTTCTTTTCTTCCCCATTCCTGTGTTCTCTTTGCATCAGCTTCATTTACTTGCTCTTTTGTGAAATATGCCACAGAAAGAGAGTTCTAATACAACTCCTTATAGAGGATGAAAGCTTCAAGGTTTAGAACACCAGCTTATAGTTCATTAAAACTGGCTGATCTTTTTTAGAAAACAATCAACAGGAGAAATTTCACTATTAGATTCTTAGTGATTTTTGTGATATGAGCGAAATTACCTTCAGCTGAGGATCCTCTTGCCCTGATTGTTTTTTTTTTTCTTTTCATCTCACGAGTTAGAAAAAAATTCTTAAATATTCCCATTTGAATTTTAAGTTAGGAAAATAAAGACTCATTACAATCTTCTGCATTTATTCAATATATGAGAAAGAGAATTTTAGTGCTTACACTACCCTGTGACTCTGTGTGTAACCTTTGCAAAGCTTGCCCATGGCTGCAACTCAGAGAAGTAAGCTGAGGCCATTGTGTGCATGGTTTAATAATTCTGCTGCTGGCAAATGAGTCAGACAGATCCCTGATTACTCTGTGAGAGTTGTTTTGCTTCTACAGTTCTAACAGGAGTGAGTTAGAAGAAAAGATTTTCTCTATTGATAATAAAACAAACGTGGTGTTTATGTGATTTATTAAGGACTGCATTTTGAGATCTAATGCAGAATGCATCTTGTAGATAAAGGTGCAGATGTTGCATCCGTAACAACAAAACCATTAAGTAGCAAAAAAAATAACTTTTTTTTTCATGTTTCTTAAAATATGAACAGGTTTAAAAGTGCAGGTTTAAAAGAGACACTTTTAAAATATCTCTTTAAAAGACAGAGAGAGGGATGGATAACAAATCTTAGAGTCTTCCAGGATCTGACCTCCTGATGAATTCTGTTTTGTTTTTTTTTTTCCCCCTAAAACATATAGTAGTACACATTCATTTCTCTACAATATTCCATTAAGTCCTGCACTGCATGGTCACATTATTCAGATCTGGATGTGATCTTAATAGATAGCTACTGTGATATGGTTCAGGTTTGTCTAAACAACTCTAACCTGCTCAAGGTGACCACCAGTCAAAGCAGAGCTTGTATGCATGCTTCCATTTGGATGTGCTGTGAGTGGACTGAAAATATCAGGGTTGTAAATCATAGTCATGTGTGTCATACTGGGAGGAGTGGCTGACATATCTGAAGGCATTACATTTTGCATCTATAATTCTCTTTTTTTTTTTTTTTTTTTTTCCCTTCTTAGTCCCTGGTTGTGAACAAAAGCTATGCCAAGAAAATTAGTGATATGGTTGTGGATGTAAGTGTTCACAGGGTACTGAGAACCTACCAAGTTAATGTTAACAGCTGTTGCATAAAACCTTTCAATTTAATTTGAAATGGGACTGCATAGTGTCTCAAATGCTGAGATATGCAAGAAAAGAATTTATTTCTCAGTAATGGTAGAATGCCAACATGCTAATATTCACCCAGGCAATCTTTAGCAGCTATATGTGTTTAAAGTAGGTTAAAAGATGTTAATTCAGTTGTAGAAGATCAAACCAGAGTAATTCTTTTTCTTGAATTAGGCATTTACTTCTAGTGGAAAAACTATAAAGGTTTTGTTCAGACATAAAATAAAGACACTGATGAAGAACATCAGAGAAATTTCCATTGCATTCCTCTTATCAAAATCAGCATTTTCTCCAGGATTTCTTCCATGTTTTCTTTCATCAGCAATGCCTTGAATGAGTCAGATGAGAGAAATGATTTCAAAAAATGCCCAGAATTTAGAACTAATTTCTTTTTACACTGGTGTTTAATCTTTGTGTCTTTCGTTGTTCTTGTGTGAAGCTTCTGAAAGTAAAAATGTTTGGTTTTTTCCCCCTAACTGAGGTAACAAATTACTTCATGAGGCTGGCATGGGCCCACCTCTTAAGCCCACATCCTATCACTGGATAACAGGAAGAAGTTATTAGTACCTTCTCCATTTCTTCTCCTCAGGAAGCTGTAGAGAACAATAACATTGCCCCTCAGTGACCAAAGTAGACAAGCCCAAAGTCTTTAGCTGCTCCTCATAGAACAATCCTTCCAGCCCTCTTTGTGGCCTCCAGCTTTGTGGCCCTCCTCTGGACACATTCAAGGATCTTTATTTTCTTCTTAAATTGTGGAGGCCAGAACTGTTCACAGTACTCAAGGTGAGGTGGCACTAATGCTGCATGCATGGCTGTCAATGCTCAGCCTTACAGTAAGACACAGCAGAAACCTGTTTGAAAATCTGCACTCAGCCCATAATTCTTTGCAATTAATGAAGTTTACATCATTCATAGAAAAATTATAGCAAATGTATTATTTCAAAATGCAGTCTACATGTCTAAGTGTCTTTTAATAACATCAAGGTTAGTTAACCCTCTATTACTGTTTTTTTTTTTCCTCTGAAGTCCATCACATTGCACAAACATTATATTCATGCATAATGTATGCAAGTAAACAGGTAACTGCATGCAGGATATATATCATACTGAATTATTTCTTTTCTGCAATGCAATGTCTCCAATCCTTAATCAGATGACTAAAAGGGGTGAAAGGATTGAGGATAACTAACTTGGTCCAGAAACTAAATGTCTATCTAGTAAAAGTCAAGCCACGGGAAAGCATTCTACATATGCCAGTTCTGCTGTTGAGTCCTGTATTAAACAAGATAATTCAGAGACTGATAGGAATGAATGTTAACATAATAGCTTGCAGTCTAACAAAGACCAAAAATTCTGATTGGCTCCTTGGGCTATAATATAAGCAAGACATTACAATAATAAATTAACGTTTCATTATTCCATAATAATTATTCATTAGAAGCTCAACCAGAAACAGGCTTTACAAAAATGCATCAAGCATTAAGATATACAAATATTGAGTATATTTTAATGAGGATGTGTGCCAACATTCATTTTGTTTAATCATGCATATTTATAAAGGCAAAAATCAATAACTCAAGAGGAAGTATCTCTGATTCCAGCAGAAATTGAATGTGACCCTATCGTGGTGATATAGATACAAAGAAAGAATTGCTGATGTTTTGGCACTGCTCAGGAACAGCTTTGAGGAACTTGTATATATCTATACATGGACTGGATTTCCTCATCATGGCCAAAATTGTGAATGTACTTCTATTACAAAAAAAATTAAAAAAAGAAAAAAGGAAATATAAAGGCTTTAAGGAATTTCTTCTCTTGGTTGGCACCTGCACACCACAGCTATGCATATAAGTGAATATAAGTGAATTAGTTCTGCAGTTCTCTGGACTGTGGTTGCCAGTCTCAGCAATTCTGGGACTTGTAAATGTGTTATGGAGGATCCTCTTTATTTTCTCTTTGATGAGTCTAAATCTTGCTTGACTATTCCCCAGTTATTGTTAATGGCTTCCAATGATGCCTCCAGAATGCCTGCAGAAGGCTTTTATTTTTAAGGAACAAGCCATTCAAACACAAAGAACGTGAAAAGAATGTGGAAAGATGTGCATTACACCCTGACTACAGTATTCATCCATTTTCACTAAAAAACTACAGTATTTAACACCACCTGCAACTGCAGGCATAAAATTCAAATGAATTATGAAGTAGCTAATTCTGAACCAGTTATCCGTCTAATGGTAAATTCCCCAGGAGATTCTGAATTACATATGGAACCTAGAGCTAAAAGTGTGAAAATTTCCCCTTACCCAACTTGAGATTTAAAATTTGTATACATTTGCTTCCATTCATCAGTTCAGACTCATAGAAATGAGAATTAAACATGAACCACTTTTTATATGTCAAATAAGGAAAGGGGGAGAGGAATCATCATCACAACTCAGCACACAATCCTTTCAGAAGCATTATGAGGCAACTAGTTTATATCACAAAATAATTTCAAAATATTTCACAGTAATCAGCTTAGTTTTATTTATAGATCAAAGAAAAAATATCTTTCTCTTCCACAGATGTTAAACCTGGAGGGGCAGGCAACGTGAGCTAAAGGAAAGCATTGGTTTTTTTCCAAACTGAAAGAAAGAAAAATAAAAAATGAGGTCTTCTTCTTTTCATTAATAGGTTTGTATCTTCTAAATCTGTATGTGCAGCAACTAAGCAAAGATGGTAATTCCTGTTATCTGGCATCACATTTGGTTAATAATTCAATCTGTTTATTGTCGAGATAGAAAGTTCATGTGAGGTTTATGTTTAAAATTCTGCTAGCTTGCTTCACTTCATGTTGCTTGATAATTTCCAAATTAAAAAAAAAAAAAAAAAGAAAAAAAAAAAGAAAAAGTCTTATCTGGAATTAGTGGTCTTTGTGTTTTAAAAAAATCTTGCTGCACTAAGGGTAATATCTTGATTGCCTTAGGGGAAGATGGCATCTATGTGCATACAGTAGTCAGATCATTGGCCTAAAAGACATAGTTCTTTAGGTCAGCCAAACTAATCTGGGGAAGCTCTAAGCAATACAGAATTAATACCAGGAAATCTTTTAGAAACTATAAAGCAGTCAGGAATCAAATGGAACCTTTATCTTGTCAGGTGTTTGTACCACACTACGAGTGCCAAGTTAAATCGGACTGAAAGTTCATTTAAATCTATCCCGAGAAGAAATAGAAGTTTAGGGAATGAATATGGAAATGTCACTGTCCTGCCTGGGTGCTAATTCATGTTACACCCTCACCACTTTTCCCCTGGTTTTCATTGTTTTGTATCCTGCTTTAGTAATTTGTCTTCTAAATTGGAGGGCTGCTGATTTTTCCGTCTCTTCTCATTCAAAACCCATTTCAGACTTGTTTCTGGTTTGTGTGTTGTGTATCTCTACCATATCCTTCGTGATGCAGAAGAATGAGAACCACCTGGAGAAATGCCAAATGAATTTGCTGTGTGGATTTATACAGGGAAATATACCATGATGGAATTTGTTTCTTGATTTCCTTTTTTTTTATTATTATTTTTGAGCATCCACCTCATACTTTGTAAACCTAAGCACAACTGCTCAAACCTTTCCTGAATGTAGACCTTATGATTTCATTTTGCTTTGCTTTCAACTTCTTGAGGCATTTCACTCCCTAAGGAATCACTATTACAATATCCTTCTTGAACTCTCATACTGAGTTATAATTCCTTCAAAAACATCATGTCAATAAGCTTGGTAAGCATAGTACCTATTGCCAGATCACTGAGAAATATGTTCAATAGTATCTATTCCCATGGACCTCTCCATAATGGTAAAAGCAGCCATCTATTCTAAACCATTTTCTTTTCTTTTATCACTTATTAATGGTTACAGGAAGATTTTTCTCCCTTATCCCATGGCATCCTGTTTTACAGAGGGTCTTTTTCAAAAGTATTTTGCAAAACCAAGTAGATACATCAATCATTATCTTTGCCTACTTTATTGCCTTCTTTATAGAGCATGGCACTCCATTTGTGAGGTGTCACTACAGAACCTGTGCTGACTTCCTACTCAGTCATGTTTACTCATTCCTAGTCATAAGTTCAACAGTTTGCTGAGTGCAGATGTAGACTTTTCATTTGACAAGTTCTGAAAAGCCCTTTTAAAAAATTTGTATCACATTTGCCGTTTTCAGCTCCTCTTGTGTAAAGGACATTTTAAGTGATAAATCACATACTATAGTTAACAGATCAGCACTTACCTATTTCATTTTCCTTAGAACTTCACATGAATACCTTCTGGTTCTGGAAGTTTGCTGCTATTCATTTATATAATTTGATTGAAAACTGCTTCTGTTAACATTTCCTCTGAGAGAATTCTTCAGCACTGACTTCTGTTACAAAAATCTTCGGGCAATATTGCATCCAGTTTTGGGCTCCCCAGCTCAAGAGGGACAGGGATTCACTGAAGAGTCAGCAGAGAGCTACCAGGATGATTGAGGGACTGGAGCACTGCCCTATGAGGAGAGGCTGAGAGACCTGGGGCTGTTTAGTCTGGAGAAGAGAAGACTGAGAGGGGACTGAACAAACTTGGGTTGGGTGTTGAGAGGGAGGGGACAGGCTCTTCTCAGTTGCACCCTGTGATAGGACAAAGGGCAATGGATATAAACTACAGCACAGGAGGTTCCACCTCAACATGAGGAGGAACTTCTTCACTGTGAGGCTCACAGAGCACTGGAACAGGCTGCCCAGGGAGGTTGCGGAGTCTCCTTCTCTGGAGACATTCAAGCCCTGTCTGGACTCGTTCCTGTGCAACCTATGCTAGATTCTATGGCCCTGCTCTGGCAGGTGGGTTGGACTCAATGATCTCCAGAGGTCCCTTCAATCCCTAACATCCTGTGACTCTCCCAGACTCTTGTCCTATGGTTTCATTCTACTCAGACACACCACATCCCAGTCTTTGGCTGTATAACTTTTGGGTTTCTCATTGGAATTTGTTGGAATACATTATTTTATACATATTTTATATATGTGTGTGTGTGTGTATGTGTGTATTTATATATATATACACAAATATTTTCTTAGAACAAGAAGTTTCTCAAAGTATTGTTTCAGCTGTTCTACTGCAACCCAACTTACAGTTAAGTTACAGTTCCATTATTTGTAATTTCTCTTTCCTAAATAAGTCTTCAATAATTTCTAATTTGTCTCTTGATTTATATTTAGCCATGCCAGCTTTCTGACATTATTTATAGAATATACTGGTTTTCAAAATAAAAAGTCTACTTTTAGAATAAAAATCTTACATAATAGTAACATTTTCAATAATACAAGCTTTTTATCTTACAAACACCAACCAAAAATTAACAGTAGCTGATCACTGAGAATCAGGTTAACTCTACTGGAACACAGGAGTTTCCACCTCAATGGTAAGAGACTGCTTTACTGTGAGGGTAATGGAGCACTGGAACAGGCTACCCAGAGAGGTTGTGGAGTCTCCTTCTCTGGAGACTTTCAAAACCCACCTGGATGCATTCCTGTGTGGCCTGCCCTAGGTGATCCTGCCTTGGCAGGGGGATTGGAGCAAATGATATCTAGAGGTCCCTTCCAACCTCTAACATTCTGTGATGCTATAATTCTATTCCTCATAGTCACCACATCAGGCTCCATGCTGCTAATACATGTTAGGAGCAAATTCCCTTAAGTATTCTGAGATACTACACCTAAATATCATCTTTCAGGCCAGAACTGTTTGCATGCCTTGATCAGACACTAGAGAAAAAATCCATTATTTATAAGTATTGACTGTGTTGGCTGTTGGATTCTTTTATTCAATATATTATTTTTTAGTCCTTATTAGCTCTGTTTGAAAAGAAGTACCCAAACATTCCATCTTACCCCAGCAGAACATCTTAGTTAACCATGGGGTGATAAGGCAGATGTCAAAAGACATTTTGTAATGCTATCTCCATCTAGTTAAGAATTTGTTGAAATGATCTAGAATTTCCAAAACCACAAACATCAAAATCAAATCTGTCTTGCCAGTTTTCTCCCTCTCCTGTGGGAGTCACCAGCAATCTTTCAACAATTGTAAATCACTCAATACATTATAATTTCCCATTGCCACTCAGACTTGCTGTGATGCTGTAATTCTATTTCAAATCATCTGGAAAAGAAAGAAGAAGAAGAAAAAAAGAAACAAACAAACCAAGAAAGATAAGGAAAACATTGGTAGCAAGAGGGTAAAAAATATAAGTAAACATAAGAGCAGGGAAAAAAAAGCAAAATTAGAAAAGGAGGAACTGCTCCCACACCATCCTGCCAGTCCACTCAGAGTGCTGTGCCTCATCAATATCACTGGTAACCCACTACAAGTCCTCTCTCTACTCTGCCTTGGAAAGTGCACTGCTTTTTGTTTTGCCTTTCACCACATTTTCCTACTGCATTTGTCTGATTACCTATCTGTAGTTGCTCTTGCTCTGATCATCTACTTTCATATGTCATTTTTTTTATCTGCTTTTGTATGTCATGTCTTTTATAGAACTGTCAGTATGTTTTTCTGTTCCCTCCTGGAGTTTTATTGACCTTTTCAGGAAGAGGTTGCTGATTTTGCTTTAGTAGAATTTATCATTTAGCTCTTTGCATTCTTGCATATTTGTTAGGTTTTATCTTAAATCCATGGAAAGAGTTTTAGGGGGTTGTATTCATTTTATTTTAGGCTTCAGCAACATAGTTACGTTGCAATTTAGATAATTTCCACAACAGGTGGTATTGATTCCAAGATCTTTCCTTATTTGCTGCTTCTAATTCTCACCCATATTCAGATTGCTCTGCCTTTGTACACATTAATGCAAATATTTCAGAGAAAACTTCCTATTCAGTAACTTCTTTAGTATCTTTTTTTCTCTTCTGCATATGAATTAATGTCCAGAAATACTGCTATCAAATTTCCCCAACTGTTTAAATGCTACCTTTTCACATAGCAGAAGTCACCATACTGATATACACCTAAAACAAAACTCTTCAGAGTGATTATCCTTATCTCCTTGATATCCTAAAGCAGTAGCCACAAGGATGGATTTTGTATCTGTTAACTATGAGGAGCAAGCTTCTTACAAGTGTGAAGCCTGGCAGCTATGCTGCTGGATGGGAGGATGTGCAGTGTAGGGATAGATCCTAATCCTTAGGTTATTATTCCATATAGATAGCAAACAATTCACATTCACTTCATACCACATATTCACTCCAGATTATACCATATTTTTCTCCTAGAAGTTGACAGAAGGAATCAAGATTTGCATTAAACCTGCTAGGCATACAGTGCTAAATATAGTAGCTGAGGGGGTTTTTGTTTGGTTTGGTTTTGGGGTTGTTCTTTTGTTTGCTTGTTTGGTTTGCTTTTGGTTTTTTGTTTGTTTCTTTGGCGTTTTGTTTGTTTGTTTTGTTGTGGTTTTGTTTGTTTTGTTGTGGTTTTGTTTTTGTTGTAGTTTTGTTTGTTCTGTTGTGGTTTTGTTTTTTTTTTTTTGCTTTGTTGTGTGTTTGCTTCCTTTTTTTTTAATCTGGGTTTTTGGGGTTTTTTTGGTGGTGTTTGGGATTTTTTTGGTTGCTTTTGTTGTTGTTGTGGTTGGTTGCTGGGTTTTTTTCCCCTTTTTTTCTTTTTTCTCATGGTACCAATAGGTTATTTTCTATTGTAAAGGAAGGAAAACAAAGTCACTATTGGACATGTTCTTTATCTCTCTTTTAGAGGTATTATTTTCCATTGACTGAAACGAGTCCCAAAGAAAAATTCTGTCCAATATAAAGTTGACTTGACATCATTTTTAAGGAAGTTCACATAAATATTAAAAAATTCAATTCTGTGTAAGCTTTCTCAGTTTTCTTTCACATAGTTTTAGCTTCCAGCTTCTAGGAATAACAATTATGTCCAAAGGAATGGATTATACATTATATCATTTAAATCAATACACCTATAACATGCACACCATTATGTGAGATACAATGGAGGATTGCAGGCAGGAGTTCTTCCTTTTTTAAAGCAAAAATACTTAAGTCACTTTTGTGTAAGGCTTCAAAACAGAAGTAGTTCAAATCTAGTCCACCAATTTTTATGTCCATATTGGTTGTTAATCATTTAAATATCTACACTGACTCTTACTACCATCCTGCATTGGCCCTGATTCTTATAATGACATTATACAGATTTGTTAATATTCATTTATATACTGCCCTTGTGCTGGCTTCATTTACATGTTAATTATCTTCTATTTTAAAAAAATGAGCTGTCCATTTTGCTGGTAAATATGGTAATAAATCTTTCATCCTAGGACTATCTTAGCCTTACTAGGAATTCAAGAAATCCAGTACAATAACTGAAATACAGAACAGGAATAAACAATAAAGATTCTTGGAAAAATAGATTCCAAGCAGTAAGCTTTCAAGAGGATATTTAAGTGATATTTGCCACATTCTCTGAGAAAATCACAGCCAATAATAGGCACAAAATCTGGAGAGAATATGAAATCACAATTTAATTCCAACAAAATAATTTAACACAAGATCAACATAATACAAATATTACAGTACGTTAGAGGTTGGAAGGGACCCCAAGAGATCATCAGGTCCAAGCCCCCTGCCAGAGCAGCATCACTTAGGGGAGTCTGCACAGGAATGCATCCAGGTGGGTTTGGAAAGTCTCCAGAGAAGGAGACTCCACAACCTCTCTGGGGCAGCCTGTTCCAGTGCTCTGTCACCCTCACTGGAAAGAATTTTCTCCTCCTGTTGAGGGGAAATCTCTGTGCAAGCTTGTACCTGTCATTCCTTGTCTTATTATTGTGCACCACCAAAAAGAGCCTGGCCCCCTCCACTTGACACCCACCCCTCACATATTGATAGATATTGATCAGATCCCCTCTCAGCCTTCTCTTCTCCACACTAAACAGCCCCAGGGCTCTCAGTCTCTCTTCACAGGGGAGATGCTCAAGTCCCCTAAGCATCCTGGTGGCTCTCTGTTGGATTCTCTCCAGCAGTTCTCTGTCTCTCTTGCACTGGGGAGCCCAAAACTGGACACAGGATTCCAGGTGTGGTCTCACCAAGGCAGGGTAGAGTGGAAGAAGAACTTTCCAAGACCTGCTGGCCACACTTTCCTTGATGCACCCCAGACATGAGATTAAGTATACACATACTCAGTCCTGAAAGACTGCTGAACTGAGGTTGAAAGCTCAGTGTCAGCTTTGTGCCCTTGTTCCTATTTAGACAAAAATAATTTATACATAGGAAGTGGAATGTATTGTAGACCTCTGTAAATATAACACCTATAATGGTGGCATCTTATCAGGCAGCTCGGCATTTTCAAAAGCAAAAATATCACAGAATCACAGAATGTTAGGTGTTGAAAGAGACCTTGAAAGATCATCTAGTCCAACCCCCCTGCTAGAGCAGGATCACCTAGAGCATAAGTTTTAAAGGATTTCAGTATCACTTGTAGTTGTACTTTGCTTTCTAAAAATCTTCAATTTATAAGATTATTATCAAGTGTTAGAAAAAGCATTGAATTAAAAACATTCCTTCTGTATTTCTTTAACTTTTTAATAGTTTTTTCAAGGTATTTTTATATTTCATTTGCAGTATTTGAGGTAGAGTTTAGGATGTAGGACAAAATGTCACACAGGAAAGTATTTGGTTTATTAGTAAACAAAAGTGACAAAGTTTAAGTCACTAGCAGTCCATCCAGCAGCTGATATGGCTTTGTCTTTACCTCCTCAATCAATTTTTATGATTGCCATATCAAGATAGTTTAAAACAAAACAATCTAAAGCGTGCAGTACAATATTTGAATTTCTTATCTTGGCTTTAATAATATTCTGAGCTTGCTTTCCACTAAAGTTTCCAAGCATTCTTCTATTCAAACTTTCCATCACCTAAGAGACAAGCAAACAGCAATTCTGTGATGCTACAGAGTTAGTTTGAATGTCTTCTGAGACTGTCTATAAATGTCTCCAGAGTTTGTAGTCGCTAGCAATACCATACTGTCTTATTTGTAAACACCTACACATACATAAAATCATATTTCCAAACCCATCAAAAATCTGTGTGTTCTAAAATTTCCATTGTCAAATATGCAATTTCAAAAATTAACTGCTTTACACCTTTCTTTCTCTAAGATGGAATCCATTTTGTTTGCAAAGTGGCATCTCTCTAAAGTCCTACAGCTGTACTCAGTGGCAAATCAAGGGCAATATTTTTCCCCTTAAGATTTTCAAAACCCTTGAATTTGAAAGAGGAAGGAAGCATTTTTAGGACAAGGAAATTAGACTGCACAGTGAAATGCACTCTTCTGCTTACTACCTAGTAGGGTGCCTTTGTAAATGCTGATAAAATGTATTTATTCCAAACATTAGAGCTCATTGCCTAACTGAAAATGATTTACCTCAATAGGTGCTATTCTACCCAGAGTATATTCAAGCAATTCCTCTGATCAGCTCAGGATAACTCTCAAACCATGGAATGATGAATTGTATATCATGTGTGTATTGTCATAAGTAGTCTGAAGCTGTAATGTGCAAGCTGTAAAGACTTAATAAAATTATTAGGAGTGAGGAAAGCAGCTACCTTTACATAGAAACTTATTTGCTATTCTAAAAAAATATATATTTGCATAATTATCAGCTAATTAGGACATTCTTCTTCACTATGAGTAGAACTCAGCTGTGGCCTTAGACAACACCACCAGAATATTTCTATGGCAGCATTATGAATCCAAAATTGTGTTTGCCTTTATACTAATTAAATTGCTTAAAATACAAAGGAGTGTGTTCTGCAGCCTATTTCTGGTGAAGAAAATTTATCTAAAAATTAGTGGAGTAGATGAAAACAACCTCATGTTTCTGTTATTTTCCTATAAATGTTATATTGGCTTCCTTTTCTTTTCTTTTTGTTTTGGAATTGGAGGGAAGAGCCCATATTGATTTATAAAGCTGCAGCCTGTTTTCTTCTAGTTGAGAACTTCACAGTTTATGATATATTGTGTAGCATCTTTTATGTATATACACTTTAGCAGGCTGTTTGATTGAAAGGTATCTTGTTTTATTTTCCATAGAAGTTGTCAAACCAAAACTTATTACATGCTCCAAAGAGTGGGGAATGCTCTGTTTTTCCTGCTATGAGGATAGGCTGAGGGAACTGGGATTGTTCAGCCTGGAGAAGAGAAGACTCCAGGGGGACCATATAACTGCCTTCCAATACCCGAAGGGAACCTACAGGAAGGGTGGAGAGGGACTTTTTACAAGATTGTCCACCAATAGGACAAAGGAAAATGGATTTAAATTGAAGGAGAAGATGTTAAGGATGGATCTGAGGAAGAAATTCTTCACTATGAGGGTGGCAAGACTCTGGAATGGATTGTCCAGAGAGGTTGTAGATGCCTCCTCCCTGGAGATGTGCAAGGCCAGGTTGGATGGGGCTTTGAGCAACCTAGTCTGGCTAAGAGACATCCCTGCCCATGGCAGAGATGTTGGATTAGATAGTCTTTAAGGTCTCTTCTGGTCTAAACCATTCTATGATTCTATGAAATAAGTATACACAGTATCTGCAAGATGAATATAATTTATGTATTAAAAGAGAAAAGTTAGTTCTAGTTTTGACACTCTGTCATCTCTATTGGACTGAATTCTTTGACAGACTTCTGTCCAAAAAAAATGTGTCTTTTATTTGTTGAAAATACATAGTGAAATGTTTCATGGTATCACAGTACATTAGAGGTTGGAAGGGACCTCAAGAGATCATCAGGTCCAACCCCCCTGCCAGAGCAGGATCACTTAGAGAAGTCTGCACAGGAATGCATCCAGGTGGGTTTGGAAAGTCTCCAGAGAAGGAGACTCCACAACCTCTCTGGGGCAGCCTGTTCCAGTGCTCTGTCACCCTCACTGTAAAGAAGTTTCTCCTCATTTTGAGCTGAGATTTCTATGTTCAAGTTTGAACCCATTGTTCCTTGCCTTATCACTGTGAACCACTGAAAAGAGCCTGGCCCCCTCCACTTGACACCCACCCCTCAGCTATTGATAGACATTGATCAGATCCCCTCTCAGTCTTCTCTTCTCCAGACTAAACAGCCCCAGGGCTCTCAGTCTCTCTTCATAGGGGAGATGCTCAAGTCCCCTAAGCATCCTCATAGTCACCACATCAGGCTCCATGCTGCTAATACATGTTAGGAGCAAATTCCCTTAAGTATTCTGAGATACTACACCTAAATATCATCTTTCAGGCCAGAACTCTTTGCATGCCTTGATCAGACACTAGAGAAAAATCCATTATTTATAAGTATTGACTGTGTTGGCTGTTGGATTCTTTTATTCAATATATATTTTTCTTTTAGTCCTTATTAGCACCGTATGAAAAGAAGTACCCAGAGAGCCCAAACATTTCATCTTACCCCAGCAGAACATCTTAGTTAACTATGGGGTGATAAGGCAGATGTCAAAAGACATTTTGTAATGCTATCTCCATCTAGTTAAGAATTTGTTGAAACGATCTAGAATTTCCAAAACCACAAACATCAAAATCAAATCTGTCTTGACAGTTTTCCCCCTCTCCTGTGGGAGTCACCAGCAATCTTTCAACAATTGTAAATCACTCAATACCTTCACATTATAATTTCCCATTGCCACACAGTCTTGCTGTTCTTGATTTGTATGCTGCCTCTTTTCAAATCCTGTCTAAGGTATGCATTCATTAAGAAAAAAAAATAGAATAAAAGTAGAGTTTTCTGGTTATATAAATACTAGCTCTGCTTCTAGGTAATGTGACAATTCTGTAAATAAGTGAAAGAACACTCTGAAAAATTTTATGCAATGCACTACAGGAGCTAGATATACATATATTTTAAATAATAGGTCTTCCTGTCTTATGGATTTTACAGTCCAGATAAAGAAATTGATCAAAGGCAGGCAAAAGGGAGCATTTTGCAGGAACCAAAACACTGTCAACTAAAAAAGCCTAACCCAGGTCTATGGAACAGACCAAAATGTGTTAAAAAGTAGCTAAATCACTGCCTAAAATTTTACTTATCCCTGGTGGAGAAAAATAGTCTTGTCATCCTTTTACTCATCAGTCCTTTTGATCCCATTAGCATTGCTAAAAGGAGCCTTTTGATTTGTTACTTTAGGATTTTTTTGTCTTCTGGGGAGTTTTGAGGTTTGGTGGTTTGGGTTGGTTTTATTGATAGTTCCTTAAGTCTGTGTTCACAACACACTGCATTGCTAGGGAGCGTGCTGCATGTGAGCCAGACACATTTCTGGCTCATGCTCATCCTGGTGTCCACCAGGACTCCCAGGTCTTTTTCCATAGAGCTGCCTTCCAGAAGGTCAGCCCCTAGCTTGTACTAATCTGAGGTGTCCCTGCCCATGGCAGGGGGGCTGGAACTAGATGATCCTTGTGGTCCCTTCCAACCCTGACTGATTCTATGATTCTATAATTCTATGATGCATGGGGGTTGTTCCTTCCTACATCTGCCCTTGTTGAACTTCATAATGTTACTCTGTGCCCAACTCTCCAGCCTGTCCAGGTCACTCTGGATGGCAGCACAGCCTTCTGGTGTGTCTCCTTGCAGTCTGTGTCATCACAAACTTGTTGAAGGTACACTCTGTTCCTTCATCCAGGTCCTTCATGAATATACTGAAAGGTATGGGACCCATTATTGACCCCTGGGAGACATCACTTGTTACAGACCTCCAACTAGACTGCTACTGAATGTTTTATTGCTATCTTCATAATTCCTTCAAAGCATGGGGAGCATTATGTCAGCCAAGGATTTTACCTTCATCACCTTCTTCCTGAGTATCTTTCTTTGTCTCAAGCCTAGAGAAATTGATATTTCTGAAAAACAAAAAAAGAGAGAATTCCTTCTTTCTAAGAACTAATCTCCTTTAAGTCTTGATTCCTAAGATTAGCTTTATAGAATGTTCACTTTTCTGATAAATGGGAAACTGGGTTTAACTTGCAGGAATAGAAGAATTCAATGAACTTCAAAATTCCATTCTTCTGGTAAGCCAAACTCTCACTTGGATCAAAGAGGTACTCCTAAGAGTTTTACACAAGCCACTCCTGATGCTTCCTTTGAAGTGATTCTCACTCAGCAGTGATGAGACACATCTGGAATGCTGGCTCCAGCTCTGGGCTTACCACTTGTGGAAAATGATTATCATTTTTTAGAGACACTGGAATGTATTTTGCTAGGCAGGACATGCCAGATTAAATAAATGGGAAGAGAATACGGAAGCATATAATCAGGAAAATGTGATGAAAGTATAATTGCCAAAATCAGTGGGGTTTGTTGTGGTTTGATTTTGTTTCCATTCATCTGACCAAGACAGCTGGATGGTGTTTACTTGCTTGTTTGTTTCTTCCCCTCTGCTAACATCTGAGATGCAAAGTCTAATTTTAAAACTGTGTCTTTATGGACTGCTGTGTATTTTGGATACATTTCATTAAAACTCCTTCTCTTAGTTTACATTATTTAAGTGCCTCCCCCCCCCCCCCCCCCCCCCGCGTTGGCATCTGTAAAACTGCTTTCATAGCATATGTTTGTTTCAGAGAATGTCACAGATGAAACAATCATTTAAAACTTTGCTTTGGTGTGCTCAGTGGCTGCTGTGATTTAGAGATGTGTAGGATTCTATTGAAAAGTATAGAAAGTAGATGCTACCAAGAAGGAGATTAAAGAAGAAAACAACAAAAAGAGTTCTGTGAGGTAAAAGCTCCAGAATGTGAAGAGTAAAGGAATGTAGGGGAAATATTTCTACAGGCTATATGGAAGTAGATATTTAGGACTGATCATTTGAAGTGTTCCCCTTAGGTTAAATGTTGACATTGTTGTCTTGAATTCCTTAGTTGGTAAGAGAAGAATCAACAGTTTAAGATGGGCAAGCACATCAATTAATCAGCCTCTCAGAGTCTCCATGGAGAAAAAAATCAATCACACTAGCAGCTTTGATGTAGATGTCCAAATCTGGATAGATGAATCCTACCTATGCTGTCTTTGACTTCCTTTATGTCCAATCCTTTCCTCACTCACTTAGGATATTTCACGGTATCAAAGTGTATCAGAGGTTGGAAGGGACCTCAAGAGATCATCAGGTCCAACCCTCCTGCCAGACCAGGATCACCTAGGGTAGTCCACACAGGAATGCACCCAGGTGGGTTTGGAAAGTCTCCAGAGAAGGAGACTCCACAGACCCCCCAGGGAGCCTGTCCCAGGGCTCTGTCACCCTCACTGTAAAGAAGTTTCTCCTCGTGTTGAGGTGAAATCTTCTATGTTCTAGTTTGAACCCATTGTTCCTTGTCTTATCACCACCAGCCCAGTAGAAAAGATCAACCCCCAAAACTAGAAGTAGCAACCAGAACAAGAAGCCTTTCAAGTCACAATCTGAACTACAAGACCCACAATACTTTGCTCCAGCCAGCACTTTCATTTTAAAGCTGGCATGATGTCAACATGGGATCAAATATTCAGCAGTAGATTTGTCTGAACTCAGGACAAGAGGAACACAATAGGGCATTTTCTGAGGTAAGAGATGAATTAGGCTATTCAAATGTTTTGGAATTAGAACAAGTATGTAAGTATTTACAACCCAGGGTTAATTAATTCTTTGTTTTATCAGAGAGAAAGAGAGCAAAGCAATTGTTCAGAAAGAAAAAATTTACATGTCCATACAGTTGACAAAATTGATAGTGACATGAATTGTTATTAAAGTGATTCCTTTTAGCCCAATGGCATCTTATGAGGCATTAAACAGTTCAGAATTCCTTCTGAGACCAGCCTGTTATAAAATATTCAGCATCTCTCCACTTCATGCCAAAAGTATTCCACTAAAACTAGAGTTAGATGTGTTTAAAATAATTGGCTATATCAGCTTTGCACAGGAAAGCAAAAGGGCTGGGAGATTTAATACTTTCATTGAACTTTGCATAGGAGAGTAATCCTCTTTGGAAATGAGGTTGCAGGAATGAGCCTTCCTATTATTCTGGGTGTACACAGATCAACCTTCAAATGCTTCTTCACAAGGTATTTCCTGTAAAGAGCAAACCAATGCACTGTGAGAGATGTAAAAAGAACCTGATACCTGGTTCAAAGGAAATCAGATACATCTTACTACTCAGAAGAACATGCCTATATTTCTTAGAGCTTTTTAAAGTTTTCCTTTTCCTTTTTCCCTTTTCCTTTTCCCCTTTTCCCTTTCCTTTTTTTCCTTATCCCTTTCCTTTTTTTCTTTTCATTTTTTCTTTCCTTTTCCTTTTTTCTTTCCCTTTTCTTTTTTCCCTTTTCCTTTTTCTCTTTTCCCTTTTCCTTTCCCCTTCTCCTTTTTTCTTTCTTCTTCTCCTTTGCCCTTTCCCTTTTTTCTGTTCCTTTTCTTTCCCTTTTTTCCTTTTCCCTTTCCCTTTTCCTGTTCCTTTTCCTTTCCCCTTTCCCTTTTTTCCTTTTCTTTTCCATTTTCCCTTTTTTCTTTTCTTTTCCCTTTTCTTTTCCATTTTCCCTTTTTTCTTTTCTTTTCCCTTTTCTTTTCCATTTCCCTTTTTTTCCTTTTCTTTTCCCTTTTCTTTTCCATTTTCCCCTTTTTTCTTTTCTTTTCCCTTTTCTTTTTCCTTTTCCCTTTTCCTTTTCCCCTTTCCTTTCTCCTTTCTCCTTTTTTTCCTTTTTTCTTTTTCTTATGACATCAAGGCATCGAATGCCTTATCTTAACATTTTCAGTAGTTACCATGCAATATTCTTAGCTCTTACAATGTGTCAAAACAAAGCTTTTGTGACTGGAAACAAGCATTATTGCAGGATATTTCTTATTTACTCTGCTTTATAACTCTTTCTAGTTCAGGTAAAGCTACTTTTTATATAGACATGAACTGCACCTACACTTAAAAGCTGACTTGCAAGCCATGTTAGCCAAACATAGCAAGGATGTAAGAGAAGAGCACAGGAGTTTGGGATGTCTGCATACCTTTTTTTTTTTTTTTTTTTTTTTTATCTCTTAGCAAACAATGAACAGCATCAAGGTATACCTGCTTTGGAGCAGGATTTAAATGACACTTAAACCTTAGGTCCTGGAGAGCTCTAATTTGTTATCTTTAGTTTGTCCAACAGTATTCCAATAGCCTGAATAAAGCAAAAAGTGATCATTCTGGTGTGAAACATTTGGTTAGCAAGGTTAGAGATTGCAAGAAATTACTGAAAAAAAAAGCACCGCAAAAATAACAAAACAAATAAAAATTATGGATAGGAGTGAAAAGACAAACAAAACAAAAATCCCCATTTCCAAAGAGGCACACCTCAGAAGATATGTTGGGATGATCTAAAGCTATTCAAGGAAATAGGAATCTTTGTACTGGGGAAGGTATGCAAGAAGAGAAAAAAAAGTCATTCTACAGAGGTGGCTATGGTTTAATTACTGTAACTTGACATTCATAGCTCATTATGCTCTTTTAATATATATTTTTTGAACTTTAAACAGAAAGTTTTAATAAAGTTCAAAGCAATTGTTAGCATAACCAAATGGGGACACGAAATTTAATGAAAGAAGTAAAAGCTGAAAACAATTCATCATTGTTCAAGATTCCTAAAAAATTAGTTAAATTAAGGCAAAACTCCCTAAAAGAAAAAAAAAATCAAAACAAACAAAACTCCAAATAAACAAACAAAGGAGGGGAAAAAAAGTTAAAAAAAAAAAATGCCTAACATAGTTAAATAAAATAAGAGCATTTTCAGAAGGAAGAAAACCAAATGGAGATTTGCCCTCATTAGAGTACTGGCAAGTTGTAGACCATAAAATTAAATCCAGTGAGGAAAAAATCTCCCACAACATTCTGCTTTTTGCTTGGATGAAAAATGTGAGGATACATCATCCACTGTGGATGGCACTATAAATTAAACAGGAAGCTTATGAATCACAGGATGGAAGTGCCCTAGTTGACACTTAGGAAAGTGCCAAATATCTATATTCCATTCAGATTAAGAAATTGGCTCCTATTATAACTTTGACATGACTGGAAAAATCTAAGAATGTTTTGACTGTACAGGTTCACATTTCCCTATTTTATTTTTATCTCTTTTTCTTATGGTCCCTTCCAACTCTAACAATTCTATGATTCTATGTGCATTTCACTTCTTTTGTTGTGCAGAAGAGAAAATAGGACATATTCACTGCCTGATAATGTTTGTCCAGTCTTGAAATTTATAAAAGTGCTTTCAGAGATAAGTATATTATATTGTCAACCTATTAAAAATACCAAGTATTTAAGGATATTTGCAAACATGCTGGAGCATGTCCAGAGAAGGGCCATGAGGGTGATCAGAGGGCTGGAGCTTCTCTCCTATGGAGACAGACTGAAAGAGTTGGAGTTTTTCAGTCTGGAGAAGAGAAGGCTCCGAGGAGACCTTATTGCGGCCTTCCAGTATCTGTAGGGGACCTCCAAGAAAGCTGAGGAGGGACTTTTTAGGGTGTCAGATAGTGATAGGACTAGGGGGAACTGAACTAAACTACAAGTGGGGAGATTCAGATTGTATATTAGGGGAAAGTTCTTCACCACAAGGTTAGTGAGAACCTGGAACAGGTTGACCAAGGAGGTGGTGGAAGCCCCACCCCTGGAAGTTTTTAAGGCCAGGCTGGTTGTGTCTCTGAGCAACCTGATCTAGTGTGAGGTGCCCCTGTACATGGCAGCAGAGTTGGAACTGGATGATCCTTGAGCTTTCTTTCAACCCTGACAATTCTGTGACTCTGTGAAAGTTGATACTTCCTTAATCTTGGTATGAAAAGGGTGAAAAGCAATTGTTCCTAATGCTAAAATTCCAGCATACATACTCATAGGTGATCCTTAGACCAAAGTTTTCCTTTCTGTGATCATTCAATGCACCGGAAGATTGGATTAATGGCCTTTTACTCAAAAGAACAATCTTCTTCATAGGAACTATGGAATCCCTATCACCCTGCTGCTCTGGATAGTCACATTCCTTGAGAGCAACCTTCCCCAAAAGAAACTGAGAGAACTCCTCATCAGTCATTCAGTTGGAGGCAGAATAGTTGATTGTTATGTATGGATTTAGCATTTTGCTGAATTAGAGCCTTAGAAGAGAAATGGCCCATGTTTTGAAAAAATGCCTTTGATGGAAATAAGAGACAAGTATTTGTATTGCCTGCATAAGTTATCAGGCATGGTACAGATGGTGAGGGACTTTGCACTGCAGATGGGAATGAATCAGAAGATGATAGAAGTGCTAAATCCAAAGCCTTGCTCCATCACTATCTAGGGATAGACATTGTTAAAGGAAAGTTTGCATATGAAGTTTACTTTCAGTAAATATGCATACTTGTGGGAGTTGGAGTTAGGTGACAAAATGAAAGTTTATACAGTGATAAAGGGATTTCATTTTATTTGAGTTTATTTGTACTAAAATAATAAGTAACCTGTTTAGTGCACAGCTAATGCAGCTCTTGAAATGTTGTGGAAATTATATTATCAGCAAATAGAACTGCTCTGGGTAACTTTAACCTCAGCAGTTAGTAGTTTTAGGGCATCAGGATGAAACTCTAACTCAGCTCACATGTCAAATCTCCACAATCTGTACTGTGCTTGACAAATCTGCAAGTTAAATGCCCAGGTGAAACACAGACATTTCCATGGCAACATCTATACCATATATAACAATGCTCTGAAGAGTTAGCAAATTAATACCATCATTTACTGTCAGTTTATCAACTGATTGATTACAATGGCAGTTTATATGAAGGAGAACCATCACCCATACTTCATACCAGGAATGCCTTCTAAGAAGGCATGCCATCAAAAATAGCTCTACAACCATAGAGTTTGTCTTTTTTTTTTTTTCCTTTGACTAAAATCATAATAGGTTACTTGTACAGAAGAGCAAAAGACTGTTCAGTGGTTCAGCTCCAGGTGTTACATCCAGTTTTAGAGCTTGGTGAAATCAAGTCAAAACATTCTCCTGAAGACCAGACATATGGTTTTAAAATGTCTCAGGGGCAGAGAAGATATAGAACCTGTCTTTTGGTCCCAGGATAACTACTCTAGCTACTAAACAGTATTACAAGACTGAGTTATTATGAATAAGCCTTATGTGGCAGGCATTGTTCTGTAGGTATAATAATATGTAAATATATAAGCTGATAACACCAGTGAAAGTCACCATCATCATCTATAACATGTACACTGATATGCCCTTTGATTTGTTCAAAGGCTTGATACCTCTAGTGAGATATCTGGGTGCATTTCTGTGCAACCTGCACTAGATGCTATGGTCCTGCTCTGGCAGGAGGGTTGGACTTGATCTCTTGAGGTCCCTTCCAACCTCTGATATACTGTGATAAACCTCTTCATATTTCAGTTGAGTGCCCTGTCCTGCAAGTGCAAATGAGTGTTCATGCTTCACTTACTACAAAATATCAGACCAATAGAAAATTAAAGAGGAAATGGAACAGAAAAAAGAAATTAATAACACAGAGAAAATTCATAGAGCTTCTCTTGGTGACAATACCAGTGCAGGTTAACACCATCTTTATGACTGACAGCATCATAGAAGCAAATAAATTGGTAAATTTTATTTTTTTTTTTATTGCTCAGTATGTATAACTGAGATTGTCACTGAAACTTTCATTTTGATTTCCAAACACACTGATGCCCCTCTTCTGGTAAACACTTCACTTTCATTTATCTGGCTTCAATACATGGAAAGAGGTCAGTTTATCTCAGTTAGGAACTTGTCTCAAATAGCTTTAGTTTGGTTTGTTCTCCCAAAGAAACACAAAAGGTTTGAACCTGAACCCATAATATATGATGAGACAAGAGCAGCAAATGGGTTATTCTAAACAAAGTGATTTTTCAGTGGTGACAATAATGGTTAGAGAATCTGTGTAAATAGTGTTTACAACTCAGCTTTGCATCACTTCTCACTGAAAAATAAATTGTCTACAACAAAAAAACCAAACTACTAAGAATTCTGACATGAATGACTCCAATACACTGGCTCAAGACAAGAAACATGACAATGTCACCAAAAGGCTTGGTGAAGCCTGGCACTGTATCCATAACTGTGGGTGTGACAATCTAAGAAAGATAATTATTAGAAACAGCCAAAAGGCCTCTATAACATCCCATCAAGAAGAAATGAAGTCAGCACAGATAAATGGAATAATAGCCCTGATAAAACATTTGAATGCATTTGCTCTTATTCTAGAGTGTCATTGAGAGTGTCTATGGGTGTGCAATTCAAGCAGTATTAGAAATTCTTCAGAAGACCTTTTCATACCATTACATGTGGTATACAGGGCAGAGACAAATTAGTCTCCCTGTAAAATTAGACACCATAGCTAGGGCAAAGCACTAGATAAAAACTATGGGCATCCACTTCTGGGCTCCCCAGTTCAAGAGGGACAGGGATCTACTTGAGGAAGTCCAACAGAGGGCTACAAGGATGATTAAGGAACTGGAGCACTGCCTGATGAAGAAAGGCTGAGAAACCTGGGGCTGCATAGTCTAGAGAAGACTAAGAGGGGATCTAATAAATGTCTATAAATATCTGAGGGCTGGGGTCAGGAAGGAAGGGACAGGCTCTGCTCACTTGTGCCCTGTGGTAGGACTACGGGCAATGGATGGAAACCACAACACAGGAAGTTCCACCTTGACACGAGGAAGAACTTCTTTACAGCGATGGTGACAGATCACTGGAACAAGATGCCCAGAAAAATTGTGGAGTCTTCTCTGGAGACTTTCAAGCCCTGTCTGAATGCATGCCTGTGCAACCTGCACTAGATTCCATGATCCTGCTCCAGCAGGGGAGGTTGGACTCAAAGATCTCCAGAGGTCCTTTCTAACCCCTAATATCTTGTGATCCTGTGATCCTGTAATGGGAAAAGCATTTAGAGTCTTGCAAGTGAACACTGAATAAATAAGACTAGAATTCTGAAATGTCATCTTCTCAATGGACTGGAAATCATTTTCATTGATCCTATAATAGACTGAGAGCATGTGAAAGTTATTAGTGTTTTGATGACTGCTCGAGATTCTGACAAATTTGTTTTAGCATAGTTAGCTAGGTCCTTCAGCTTTGCCATTGCAAATAGCCCTAATGAACAAACCCAGAAAGATAAAAGTTTATAAAAGCAACTGGCTCAACTGAAATACAGGAAATCAGAGTCTTTGTCTCATTGGAACACTAGTCTCAGAGTGATAAGAAGATGTGATCTATTAGGTTTCATCCTGTGACCTCATCAAATTCACTTAGACTCTGATTTCCACAAGGTAGAACTTCAGCATCAAGAGCTTTAATTCTCAAAAACTCTACTTACTTAATGGCCAAAGAGGGAGGAATTTAATACTCATTTAAAAAAAAAACCTGTTTGAGACATGAAAATTCTTTCCTTTTACCTAGAATGTCTCAGTCTGGAGAACATCTGAGCTGTTTTAGACACGTCTTTTATTTCCTTCTGGAGTTAAAAATTGCAAAGGGTGGCAATACAAACAAAACTTGGGGCTCGTGAAATGTTAAGGATCAATAACAATGTGGAGATGTGGAAGACACATTGACCTGTGCTTAAAAAAAGAAACACTTCATATGAAGTTCATGTACTTGGAATGTAACAACATTTCACTTATGTTAGCCATTCAGTGCTTAAAAAGCACAAGTCAGTATGGGCCATAGCACTAAATAATGGTAAATTACTAATTGCCTAGGAAAATAAATGAGGTACACTGCTGAAAACTCTCACTGCTGAAGGCAGTTTTAAGAAAATGGAGTTACAGTGCAGAAGAGTGGTCTGATGTTAGCAGATTTATGTCTTCATGCTACCATAAATAATATTGAAATTTAAAGGCATTTGCAAAGAAACACTGTAGAGAAGCAAGAACCAAGACTCAGCCATTTAGTTTGCTTCTCTTTCAGGACCATGAATTCCGTGACTATTTTATCTTAAAAAAGAAAAAAAAAAAAAGTAGAATCTACTGCTTGTGTGTACACATTTATAAAGGCAAGTTCTTAGATTACCCATTAAACAGTGTCAGTTTCTAGTAAGAAACTTGTCAATGTGTATCATGAATCATGATGATCAGAAATTATTCTAATAACTCTCAGCTATTAAAGAAGATTTAAAGTTATATTTATATATATCACATATATATGCACTTATATAGAGATATGCATGGAATGTCAAGCAGATCAATGGCAACTAATTTGTACAGTCTAGGAAATTATATATCTCTACCTCAGGCAATCAAAGATTCCTTTAATAATTGCACTGGAACCAGTTTTTTCAAGCAATTAGATCTCAGATGCCAGCAAATAGCTTAGATTAAAAGGAACAGCATTTTAAAATTACATGGATGAAGTTGAAATGGAAATTCAAACTACCATCATCTAATAGGCAATCAAAAATATAGGAACATATGAATTCCCAAGACTGTTGAAATAAGTTTTATTCTGTATTTCCTAAGTCTCTTTTGGAGTACTGCTGAAGTGATATCAAGGGACTGATCTTGTGTGTAGTTAATGGCAGGAGTCCCAGACTACATAGTCTGTACCTAGGAAAACAAGTTTATGGGACATAATGTTTCTTGTCAGTTCTTAGATGAGGACAAAGCAGAGAACTGACACAAAACCTTTTTCATTTTGATGTTATTTGCTTCTGGGGACATCACTCCTCATAACTCATGTTGGAAATCTATTTGTGTTGAAACATGTTTCAAGCATTCTGTGCTGGTAATTGAACCTAAATATTATTTATTGATATTAAACTTGACAGCCAATAGTACAAAGCTTCAGATACTATGTTAACTGTGTAGCCCCATAGGATGTTCTGAATATTTCCTTTAGTATTTAAAGTGCTGTTAGTATCAGTGCTGCAGACAGAAAATGAATAAAAAATCCTAATGAAAATTAGGTGGGTTTAGAAAGTTTTCCAGCAGATTCCTTATCTTATAAAGATGGTGTCATGAGGCATTTTGATGACTCAAGGGATCATCAATAAAACACAGTTCCTCTCATGTCTTGGTTTCCAAGCCATTTCATGTTGTTAGTGCCTGAAGTTAGCACATAATGACTATTTAAGACCCACAGGAATTGAGCAACGATCTCCATCGTGTTCCATAAAGGATGTATCTGCTGAAAGGTGGGGAGAATTGAAGAGTTTGCCTGAGCACTAAATGAACTGTAGTGCTCTATAGACAAATCTGACTGACCAAAAAAAAAAAAAAATCAAACGCCAAGGCAATTTGTTTTTTTCCAGTCTTCAGTTCTGCTATAGAGTAAATGTGGTGCTGCAGGATTTTGTGATGAACAGGTTTAGTTGTGATTTTAGATGGATGAGTGTTTATTAAGCTTTCATATTTGTGCAACCTCCAGTTAGGGGTCAGAGTGTGTGTGGAGAAAAGGCAAATAACTACACGTTGTAGGCACAGAGAAAGTTATTTCCTGCTTTTAGAAGAGCTGAAGTTTTTACATCATGCTCAACACTTAGGTACCTGCCTGTGAAGTCAGTAGAGTTGGCCACATGCTTACTTACAAGAAAATATTCCCATGGGTTGTAGTGAAGAGGGAAAGTCATATCCAAAGGAGAAAAATTCCAAAGGCTTTGTAGATAAATGCATTTTCATTTTTATGATAATGACCAAATAAGAATCTGTCAGTCCTAGCTGCTGGTAGTGCCTAGAGAGATGTTACCAGCAATGGACTTAGAACAATGATTGCACAGCCTTTGATTGTAGCTGTGTGTGATGATTTGAAAGAAACTCTTCAGACTGTTATAAACATGTTTCATTTTTAAGCTCACACTATCTAACTGCATTTTGAGGGGGGAAGGTAGTAAGTGAAAGAAAGAAATGAAGGAGGGATTTGCAAAAGGTAGGAAGTAAAAGAAACTCAGGAGGGATTTGCAGGGATATGAATAGTAATATCAGACCAATAATAACTTTCACAATGAAAGTAGTATCCAAAATGAAATTCTAGATCAGACATTACATCAGCAATGTCAGAGTAACCACAAAGGATCTCATAATTAAGCTTAATAGAGTTTGGGCTTGTTCACACTTCTAGGACATATTACTCCAAAAGTATGATAGTAAATAGCACTGATAAATTTATCCTACCTCCTATAATGTACACATAGTTTCTCTGCTCAGTCCTAAATTGCTAGAAAGCAAATTTTACTTCATTTACTATCCTAGCAGGATGATTAGTGTCCCATACTGACACCTCTGCTCAGCTGATCCAGAGTACTTTTTGCTAGGAGTTTTAATAAAAACACACCCTGAGTGTCTTGGAAAAATTTCTCCTGTAATTTATACAAGCTGTCATCAACCCTTCATTTTTCTGTTAAATAAGTGTCTGATATTCTGTTTTCTGATAACACATATAAAACTCTAGATATATTCAGTAGATATTCTGTACCTTGAGCCTTAGCAGAAAAAGGTTCTCTTTCTAATTGAGTTAAGAAGAGCTAATTCCAAAACACCTGGAAAAATATGAGCCCCTTTCAAAACACCACTGTGACTTCCCCCAAACACATACATTGATAGAACTCTTCTGAAACTAACTGACAAACTTCATCTACAGGAAAGAATTTCAGGCTGCTATTCAGCAGATTATAGAACAGAAAAATAACCACCTAAAAACCTGAAAGTGTAGCTCACATGTTTAGGAATCAGCAACAGCATGCTGTCCAGCTGTTTCATGTATCATCATTCTTAACTCAGGAAACAAGCATGCCTTTATATGTGCTAAAATTTGATCTGTTAGATTACCATTAACACTCCTTCCAGTCTTGATGGAAGAGATTTGTGTCATGCTACATGTAAATACCACATAAAATGAAAGATGCTGTTCTGATTCAGACCAACCAGTCATGATTAGGTGTTTTCAGAATGATGGCTAGCTTGAAATCTACTAGTGGATTCAAATGAACACATAACAGCATAGGAATTCTGAGTGTATCTTGGACAGTTAGGAGAGAGTTATTATTCTCATACAGCAAAGTTAAGAAAGACAGAAAAATGCCTTTTTTTAAAGATTTTATTTTTGAGGACATTTGTTACATTCTTTAATACTTGGAAAATGGAACACATATATACACACATTTTCTCCTCAGCTTGGTGAAGAGGAGAATGGGGTTATTACAGAGGACAAGAGACTGTTCTGAAATAAGCATTGTGCAAATACCACAGCATCAAATTTCATGGTGTTCTTTTGGTTATTATATATAAAACAAATTAAAGGACAAAAATGAAGCCACCCACAAAAGTGCTGCTGAAGGATCACAGGATGTTAGGGGCTAGAAGGAACCTCTGGAAAGCACTGAGTCCAACCCCCCTGCCAGAGCAGGATCATAGAATCCAGCACACAGGAATGCATCCAGGAGTCTTGAAATCTCCAGAGGACGAGACTCCACAACCTCTCTGGGGAGCCTGTTCCAGTGCTCCATGGTCCTTACAGGAAAGAAGTTCCTCCTTGTGTTGAGATGTAACTTCCTTTCCTGTAGTTCATATCCATAACTCAAACTATTCTGTCCCACATTATCATTCTCCAATTGTGCAGGAAATATGGTCAAAATGTCTGAAATAAAAAGAGAGAAGCCTAGGCTCTACAAGGAGACTTGTGACTGAAAACCTCAGTTGCCACTTTAAGAAGATGCTAAGACACAAACCCCAACCCTTCCACATGTGGACAAACCCTCAACCACAGCTGCAGAAAGGCTTGAAACAAATTCTAGTAATAAAATCTTATTATATCACAATTCATGTCTCATTTTGACCTCAGTGAGAAGAGATGCTAAAAAGAAAGTAAACGAAGTAACTGCCCTTTCTAACATATTTACCTTTATTTCTTACAGAGGCACAGCAGAATCCCAGCAAGTTGTTCATTTGCTAAGGCAGTTTGCATTTTTCTAGCTCAGCAGCCAGGCTTGATTTTTGAGGTACTATGAAGGCTTGTAAAGGAAATCTGTTTAAATGTAAGACTCAGAAAATTTTGAGGTTAGTTGCTGAAATAATCACCTTTACATTAATATATTTCAGGAAAAAAATCCATCACTAGACACAAGAGTATTTATTTCCATATATTTCAGTGTGTTTGGAAGCAAAATTAGCTGTTAGCAAATGCCTGTCACAGCATCACAGAATCAGGGAGTGGTAGGGGTTGGAAAGGACCTCTGAAAACCATCTAGCCCAACTCTCCTACAGTATTCCTCCTACCCTTTTTCTGAATCAAAATTTTTTGAGTCAGGCAGCAAAATTAGGCATGGATTATGGAATTTTCTTTCTGGAATGACATAATATATTGATAAGATAACTTGCCTTTGAGTTATGAATTTACTTCAGTGTTTCCACTACCTACACTTCAGGCAAGGACTAACTTTTGCTGAGCAGTAGTACAGAAATAGACAAACCCTTGCCACAAATTCAGTGGGATTTTAAATGGTTCTTATGCCAATAACTTTCATCCACTCTAGAATTTCATGCAATAATTTCATTTCTTATGTCAATACACATAAGATCTTATTTTCAAAATAAGGTAGCTTCAAATCCAAAATCCACCAGTTCATCACAGCTCCCATATTATGGTTGGATTTCTCTGTAGAGACAAAAAACACAATAATATGCCCTTAAAGATGCTGAGTTGGTCTAGTGGAAGGTGTCCCTGCCCATGGCAAGGGGGCCAGAGCTAGATCATAGAGCCATAGAATCACCAGAGGTGGAAGTGGCATCCATGGATGATATTGGATATTGTTCATCAGTCCTATTCCTATCAAACCGGGGGGCCACCAGGCCCCCCGGCCTTTGTCCACCATCACCATCACCCAGTGTGCACCACGGGACTCACCAGTGAGGAGAGGAGGATCCTCAGCCCAGATGGGCTCAGCTTGGGGCTGCTGTCTTTCTTGGGGGATTAAAAAGGGGAGTGGGTGGTGAGGGCCAAATGGTCACACCTGGGGTGAGAGGAGACTCCAACAGGGCCCAGGTGCTCTGGGATTTGAGGGGAAAAAGGGAAATGGGGTGGATGGGGTAGAAAAGGGGCAGATATGGTGGGAAAGGGGAGGTGATGGTGAAAGGAGGGGATTTTAAAATAACTTTCTTTTCCATAAATCTTTCCTAATGCACAACTGCAGTTCATGGTTTGCTTTGCCTCCATGCAAAAAGAGCAAACCCATCAATACCTCATAAAATAAAGCACACTGGTGGCTGTTACAATGAAACCTTTCCATAATTATCATTTTGCTTGGTGGGAAAATCTGTGCTTTTCAGATCAAAATGACAGGTTTTAACAACAATAAAAAAGTTCTCCAAGAGTGAATTTTTCTCCCTCAGGGAGCCTAGAGAAGCAGGGATGCTCCCCTTGTTGCATGGTTACAACATGAATAAAGACTCTGCTGCAGGGGACAGGTAGCAGCTCTCGTTCTGATCCATTAGGCTGTAAGAGCAGTGCAAGGCCATGGCTGCAATTCCCTTTGAATGTCTGGCTAAGCATTCTCCCCCATGGATTAATCAGGGCCATGGGAAGTTAAGGTCCATGCCTAGCACTCCTTGTGTCTTTTTTTCCTGCAGCACCATTCTTCAGAATCAGAGAATCATAGAAGCATAGAATGGTCTGGGTTGGAAGGGACCTCCAAAGGTCATCCAGTCCAACCCCATTTTTCCTTGTCATTGTGCTATTACTGTGCACCACCACAAAGAGCCTGGCACCCCTCAGCTAGCTAGAGACATTCATAAGATGCCCTCTCAGCCTCCCCCTCTCCAGACCAAACAGCCACAGGGCTCTCAGCCTCTCTTCATAGGAGAGATGTTCAAGTCCCTCCATCATCCTCGTAGCTCTCCATTGGAATCTCTCCAGTAGGTGCCTGCAGAATTGATCACTTCCCTGGGGAAACTATTCCAATGGCTGATTGTCACTAAATAATATTCCTTTTGTGTCCATCTCCCCAGGAGGAACTTGTGCCTCTTGCCTCTCTTATTTTCCATGTGAATCCCTTTAAAGAAGAAGCCTCCACTTTTTTGGTAGCCATCCTTTAAACACCAGAACATGGTAACAAAGCCTCCCCTAAACCTTCTTTTCTCCAGGCTGAAAAGACCCAATTCTCACAGCCTTTCCTTGAGAGTTTTCATCTTGTACCACAGAGAGAACACTGATGTTGACAGCATTTATCCTTTGGATGCTGTCAAGCTTCTCGTCAAGGCTGCTGACATGGTAGCATCAGTCTGGAAGCAGAAAATGTCACTGACACAAAAGAGCCATAAGTAATACTTCATCACCCACACCTCTCACACTTTAGGAGCTCTTTTGTCCTTTTCCTGTGAGAATGTTCTGCTTTACACAGCCCTGGTATGATTTCCTAGTGGCCAACAGGTTCATGACCCCTTGCAGAAAATCATCCCGAAGCACTGTAATGTAATTAATTAAACTGGCACAGCCCAGAGATTGGAGCAAAACTGATCTCAATTTCATAGTTAAAAATTTTTGAACAGTTCTAAAGACTAAATACTTAAATAAACCCCTGAATTTTTGTCTGATTTTATTGTTAGATATTTATAATACGAATATTTCAACAAAAGTGATACACAAAATGTGCTATTATGGTCTGCTCATGCTCATTTATCACTGTATTGGTATTTAAATTATGAAGGTTACAGGGAATAAAATAAACCAAAACAAACAATCAAACAAAAAAATCCCCAACAAAACAAACAAACAAAACCAAACAACCACCCTCCAAAAAAAATCCAACCAAACAAACAAAAATATTTTTTTGCATGCCTGTCTTTTCTGGAGCTAAACTTTTCCAAAATGATGCCTCAAAGGCAGCTCAGTCTGAAAAAAAATCATGATTCTGAACCCCCTGACAAATGCAGATATATCTGCTTAGATTTTCTCTTCAAGATTATATTGATTTTTTTTATTTTTCCATGGAAAAGCTATTGAATTTTTCAGACCTTTAAATAATATGGCAAAGAGCAAAGCTCCACAATACTTCTCCTTACAAGAAATAAAGTTTTCAGTCATATTTCTAACTGTATTTGTGCAATCTTATTCTATCACAACACCTCATCTGGATAATCTTTCAGAACATCTTTAAGGGGTTCCTATGACCAAGGCAATAAAATGACAGTACTGAAGGATGCTCACAGGAATGCTCCAAAATTATCCTCAGGTTAGATTACAGCTGGTTGAGAGTTATCTGTCAGGAAGCTGAAAAGAGCAGCTTACAGCCTCACTACTCTCAGCATTAGTGACTAGGAGAATGCAGATAAACTGTGCAGATGGAAATGAAGTGTGCAGCAGATTGAGAGCTCTGCTATGCTTCCTTCATATCTCTGCACATCCACACCAGCACCACAACCCCTACTGAGAAAGATGAGATATTTATTACATACACTAATTTATGGGGAGAGACTGAAGGAGCTCTTCAGGAGGAGACTAAGGGGTGACCTCATTCATGGCTATAAAGATGTGAAGGGCAAGTGTCAGGAGGATGCAGCCAGGCTCCTTTCAGTGATGTGCAGTGACAGGAGAAGGAGCAGTGAGTGCAAGCTGGAGTAAAGGAGGTTCTGTGGGAACATAAGTCAAAAATCCTTCACTGTGAGGGTGACAGAACAGTGGAACAGGCTGCTCAGACAGGCTGTGGAGTCTCCTCCAGAGACATTCAAATCCTGCCTGGATGCACTCCTGTATGACCCACCCTAGCTGATCCTCCTCTGGCAGAGGGGGTGACTGGATGATCTTTCAAGGTCCCTTCCGGGCCCTAACATTCTGTGATTAGGAACTGTGAGGGGGAAAAACAAATAAAAGAAGCAATTTTGCAGTGATTCTGCCCTTTCATTTCATAGAGGAAAATGTGTTCTGATTTGAAGACTAGCCCATAGTTAGCTCATAGGTTCTCCACAATTTTCAGTCCCAGCCTTTCAATAATTAATGTCTAAACAGTGTGAGGATAAAGTCTTTGAAGTATATATCTGAATGAAAGAAGGGAGAGATTGTGCTTGATAGTTTATTAATTATTCTAGTATTATGGATCATTCCCTTTTGCATTTACTTTTTGGGGTAGGGACCATAAAAGAACTCTGTCTCCAGTGTGAGTAGCTGAAATGTCTAACTTTGTATTTTGAGATCTATGAAGCCCATTGGAATAAAATGTTTTTTAAAGCATTTGCAAACAAGATTGGACTGAAAAACAGAACTATTCCATTTATTTGGTAAGAAGCAGAGCATGTTAGCAATACATATGGCATAAAAGTATGCCAGCTGACTTTTTGTTTAACATAAATTTTACATTCAAAATGGTTTTGCGCGTTCTTTGATGATGTTTTGATGCATTTACTAAATGTGAACATTTTAAGCTGTGAGGGGTTTTTATACAGCAGGGTGTGCATGTTGCATCAAGTGTGGACACACTAATTCTGGAATGCTTACACTGCAGCTTCTTAAGCTTGGTGAAACACTTCATAGGTTTCTGCTTCTTTATAATTGGCTCAGTAGTCAGCCTTCAGCAGCAGTAAGAAAGAGGAACTCATTTTAGAAATAAACACTGAGTGAAAAAACACTGCTAGGGATTTCCCTTGAGGTGTGCATTCCTTGTAAATCTGGCCATTGATCTTACTCCTAAGAATAATTCCATAATTACAAAAACTTCTCAAATCCATGTATCATAAACTCATTATTTCAACTATTGGATCTTTCCGGGGGTAGCTCCTACAGTGAAAGCAGTTTCTATGCAGTATCTTCTGAAATGCTTATCACTATAGCATTTGAACAATTTCAAACAGTGCCTTTAACCAAAATAATGCATGGGTAAGAAGGAAAGTTTTAAAAAATCTGCATTTGATCACAATCAAATGATGGACACTCACCTTCTGGGAAGCAAAGATAGATTTTCTGTTTACGTGCTGATTTTTTTTTAAACCAGGCTTTGGTTTATTTAGTTCAATTCCCAGACAGGTGTTAAAAGTTCTTTTATGCCATACATTGCAGGAAAAGTACATTACTCTGTATCTCAGAGGAGACATAGTTTAAAATAATAAGTTTTTGGAGACCTTTTAATGGCTTCCCTCAGTCATGCCACTGATGTATGCTTTAGTCTTGGCCAAGCAAAACCTGTCTGCCTCGGAATTCCCCACACATAAACTGGATTATAAGCATCATGGGAACGTCATTCTGATTTTTTTTTCAGAATTTTCTGCTATTTTAATCATGAGATTAATTTCTGTAACTAGTTTCTACAGCTCCCCTATTTTAGAATGCCCATGCTGCTCTACTGCATGAGCAGTTCTAATTGTGATTTCCTGGCCTCTCAAAAATATGTTGATTATTGTTTCTTCTTTTTGACTAAGCTAGAGATAAACCAAACTTAAACACTATGGTATGTGATTCCAGCAACTAAAAGAGATTTACTTCAAAGTTATGTTTACCAGTACTTTAAGTTTTCAGGCTAGATCAATGTGGGAACAAATCACCACAAACTGTTGTATTTAAGTGATCCAGGAACATATTTCCAGTTCCTCCAGAAAGAAAATGTCTGCAGCCAGATATTGTATCTGCAGATACTTTGCAATCACAGTAAAGAAAAAAAAAGAAAGAGAAAAAGAACCAAATCAATAGAAAACAAAAAGAGGGTAGAATCAGTGGGAGACAGCCTATTGCTAGCCCATTCCTTTCTGAACTTTATCCATGGGAAAAAAAATATGATTTAACTGAGTGAAAAAACATCACCACCATTTTACCTTCATATTCTGTTCACACTCTGTTTTCAGTCTTGGATTACAGATAGCTTCAGATACTATATGTTCTACTACTGATGTTCATAGGGAGGTTTTAGCATATTTATGCATTTGATTATTGCTTACTAACACCAAGAGATCTGCAGGTTATTAAAAAAAAATCACTTATAAAACACGGTTCAGCAGTATATGCACAGAGGTTGCCAAAACCAAGTCCCACTGGTATGCTTAACAGATAAGGTCTTCAAAATCACAGTTTCTTCTTTGTTTCACCAGGGCAGTGGAGATCTATACAGAACTAACCAGATAAAGTACAGGCAGATCCCTAGATGGAAAAGGAGCATTTGTGCTTCACAGTTCCACAGGAAATCAGCATCCTTAAGGAAGAGTATTTTGTTTCAAAATGACTGATGACTGAAGTATTGGAGATATAAACTGAATCTTAGATTATCAAGTATCTTGGATGTTGTCAGTTCCTATGTTTTGATCAATTTCTTAGTTTAATTTGTATCCCAGAAGTTCGTAGTTCATGACATTTTACAACAAGGAAAAAATCTCACACACCTAGATTAAACATCATTTGTTGTTTAAATCCATTGTGTACTGGCTAGAGAGTTGGAGGGTTGGAGCACCTCTGCTATGAATACAGGCTGAAGGAGCTGGGGTCGTTCAGCCTGGAGAAGGGAAGGCTCTGGGGAGATCTAATAGCAGCCTTCCAGTACCTGAAGGGAGCTTACAAGAAGGATGGAGAGGGACTGTTTACAAGGACCTGTAGTGATAGGACAAGGGGCAATGGCTTCAAACTAGAGAAGAGTAGATTTAGATTGAATGTTAGGAACAAGTTCTTTACCACGAGGGTGCTGGAACACCAGAACTGGCTGCCCAGGGAGGTTGTTGAGGCCCCAAGCCTGGAGACACCCAAGGTGAGACTCACCAGGGCTCTGGGCAACCCGATCCAGTCGAGAATGCCCCTGCCCTCTGCAGAGGGAGCTGGACTGCATGACCCCCAGAGATCCGCTCCCACCCAGACCATTCCATGATTCTGTATAATGGGCACTAAACATACTTAGAAAGGACAAGAATAAAATATTAGAGGCTTTGAAACGGAAAAAAAATCTTGAAAGATGCATTTGTTTACTTGACTTAATCAAAGCACAAGGTATTCTAATATGTTGTCCTCCTTAGTTCCATCTCTTTCATTTCATATTAACCTTGCTGACTCGAGGTTGATTTATCTTTATTATTTTTGTTTCTCTATAATATATGAGAGTACCCATGCATGCTTACATTTGTTTCTCTAGGATGGCTCTGAAGTGCCTATGGGCTGTACATTTACTTTCTGTTTGACCTCATGCTTAACTTGTTTACTTGCTTTCCTAAAGGAGATGCATTGTGTAATTGTTAATATAACACAAAAACCAGAGAGAGAACAGAAGAATGTTTTCTCAGAAATATATGTAATATAATATTATATGTATTTACAGTATCGACATTATACTTGCTGTAAGACTCCATCTCTAAGTCACTTCAGAAAAATTAATGTGTCAGAAATACTACAACAGAAAGAAGGAGTTAAACCAAATCTTTATCAACAACTCTGAGTAGGAAAAGCAAACCAGCGAGTGCTGAACAGTCACATTCGTAATGTTCACACTTTGTTTCTCTGCAGCTACCTAATGTGTTTGAGAGATATTTATAGCCAGAAAAATTATCATCATTATGCAGCAGCTTTTCTCCAACTCTTGATATTCATGGTGAAATTAGATGGGCAAACCAATATGCATTCCCCAGTACACAATGTGGCCTTAACTTACTGGGATTTTCTTATGCAGAAAGACATTTAAATGCCTTAACAAGTTTGCATTAAACAAAACAATATGAAATCTACTTGATTTTTTTTTTCCCTTAGCAAAAGTGATCTTTTATGGGTTTACTTATTGCTTGCTTAGATGAGCCTTATATTTGGAAATACTTGATCACTATACTTATTTTTTTCCTCCCTGTTATGCAAATTTAAGTGGTTTCAAACTTTATGCACACTTGTGCAGCATTTTATTTTTACACCATGCCACTTGGTGATCCTGAGGGTCTTTTCCAACCTGAATGTTTCTGTGATTCTGTGATTCATCACTAGGTACTTTGTGTTTATGTCCTTATCACAACCCCAGTGTCAGGATGAGGGGATACACCTCTCTTCACATTCTGCTCACTGGGATGTATATGTTCTGGTAAACTTGGGTATGGAAATTTTTAGAGAAGTTGCACTAAAGCACTGGTCTCAGTAGCAAAATGTTTTCAAAGTTTGGGTTAAATAAGACTAGGTAATATTCTTAGATTTAGCATGCATCCAACCTGCCACTGGACTTTTAGCTTCTGTCGAGTATAAGTGGTTCACCATTACTTTTTTAAAAAGGAAACAATTCTTTGCTTCTCCCTGAACGGGATACTGCCTTACCTGATGAGAAGGAAAAGTTTAACTGAAGAAATTTTTTCTGCTTTGATGGTTTAGAGAGGATCTGGATTCATTGTTGGTAATGCATCTTCATGCAGACAGGGCGTACTCTCAGCATCTTACTCAAAAACCTTCAGTCTCTGTTCAGCTCAGGGTGAACACAGTAACGTGCTTTCAGCTTCTTGCCTTCATACACAGTCACAACCTTACACTTTCCTATGCTACAGGCAAGCAGCCTTTAGAGTCAGGTTGACACCATTCTGTTCTGCATCTTTCCTGTGGTCATCAGCCCAACTGTTTCCAGGTACTAAGTTCTCTTAGAGCCAGAAAGAGAAATTTTGTATAAATTGTTCAAGGTGTGTTTTTTTTTTTTTAATTTAATTTTTTACATCCTATTTTACATTTAATTGTGCTTCAGGACATCATTTCCACCACTTTCTGCTTTTTCTGTCCTTTTTCTTTTCTATATCATTTTATCTAGTTCTTTTTTTTTCTCCCTTCATTTAGTTTCTACTGCAAACATATAAAGCATAGCCTTACAAAATTTTTATTATAAACATTTATGTTTAGTTTAAAAAAATTGTTTAGATCATTTAGATCACTTTGCTTTTCCCCCCTTTTTCTCTCTTCTGTTTTTATTTATTCTCTTGTCTCTCCTCCTTTTCTGCTTCTTCAGCCAATATGCATGTGGTTCTTCATTGCATTGTTGTTTATTTCTCTCTTTGTCTCCCTATCTGAACACAAATTGATTATTTTTGTTTTGCCAGTCATTACACAAAATACTGGAAAAACAAAATTTTACCATGGTAAGACACTGAAAACACCACAAGATCAGTTTCTCTCATCTGTTAACATCCAGCTATGTCTTTTTTTTCCTGAATCAGTCAAAAAAGTCAACTTGTAGAAAAGAAAGGATAAGAAATAAATGAGGTCTTCAGGCAAAAAGCACTGTTATCTGCAGAAAGAATTTGTCTGCCTTTGGTATTAAAAATATTAATTCTGTTCCCATCAAAAATAATTATAAAGTTACACTCCTTGCAATAAATTTTTGCATTAAAAAGTATCTCTTTCTCTCCCTCCCTCCCTGCCTGCCTTTCTCTCTCCCTCCTGCACTTTCCTTAGTTGTCTTTCCCTTTCCCTTTCCCTTTCCCTTTCCCTTTCCCTTTCCCTTCCCTTTCCCTTTCCCTTTCCCTTTCCTTTCCCTTTCCCCTTTCTCTCTCCCCTTTCTCTCTCCCCTTTCTCTATTCCCTTTCTCCATTCCCTTTCCCTCTCCCCTTTCTCCATTCCTTTCTTTTTCTTTCCTTTTGTCTCTTTTCCCCTTCTCTCTTTCCCTCTTCCTCTCCTCTCTCCCTTGTTCTATATCTAGTTCATTCATTTTTTCTGTTTTTACCCTAATACAATCTTTATAACATTATTCTATCCATGTTATCCTATCAGCTAATACACTCTCTTTTCTTATTTTTTTTCCTGGCACTTCCTTCCATGCTGTGCTAACCTTACAGAGGGCTGATTGTGCCTGTGATCTAGGAAGTGCTGCATAATATTGATGTCTTTCCTTTACCTGCCCTGTTTCATATCATGGCTTCTTGAAGAGCAGCTCTGCTTGAATATTTTTGGTTATCTGCTGGTGATGTAGTTCCATGATTTTTGATATTGCTTTAACTTTGATGTTAATCTGAATGCCACCTTTCCTTGATATTGTTGTTTTTGTCAGTTTCTTTTTCACCTTCTTTTCACCTACTACTTAGACTCAGCACAACGTTTTGTTTCTCTTTTTTTTCCTACTTTTGACTGCTCTCAGACATATTGTGTAGATGGTTGAGGTTTCCACCAGTTGACCTACAACCCTCATACACCACATTAGCTTGGATTCTTGTCCTTTCTTCCTTAACATGTTTTATCCTGTATATCTCAACTAAATTTTTATTTCAACTACTCAGGTTCCTGCATTTTGTGAGTTAGTTTTTCATGGCTTAGCCCTTGCCACCAAAAAGGCACTTACTCATTCCCCACTGGTGGGATGGGGAAGAGGATCAGAAAAGTGAGAAAACTCATTGGCTGAGATGGAGTTTAACAGAAACAGCAAAAGCCAAACAAGGAATCATTCTCTACTTCATATCAGCAGGCAGGTGTTCAGCCATCTCCAGGAAAGCAGAGCGCCCTCATGCATAAGAGTGGCTTGAAGAGCCAAACACCATCACTCCTGACATCCACTCTTTCTCTTCCTTTTGCCCCACCTTTATATTCTCAACACTATATCATATGGTATGGGATAGCTCTTTGGCTGGGGTCATCTATTCCAGATCTATTCCATCCCAACTTCTTGTGCCTACTCACTCAGAGAATGAAGTGAGAAGCAGAAAAGGCCTTGACACTGTGTAAGAGATGCTCAGCAGTAACTAACCCCTTCCCATGTATTACCAGCACTTTTGTCATCACAAATCCAAAGCACATCCCCAAGTAGCCCTGTACCAGCTGCTATGAAGAAAATTAGCTCTATACCAGTCAGAACAAAGTTGAAGCATGCTTTTAAATATATTCCTTTTTTTTTTCAGTGGTGTATGTATTTAAAATCTCAAATTGCAAGTTCCAAATTCCAAGTCAAAGAGACAGCTCCTGAAAGCACATGAATATGACATTTGTGTCAAACAATTAAACAGGATTTACTCTTTATTTTGTGAGTGCAGTCACTAGTATAATAATGTCAGTGCATTTACATATCTATTAAAATATTGAACTGTAGAGTTCATTCTGTAGTTTGGGAACATTTGAATTCATGCATTACTTACTAAGACACCAACATTACAGAAGAACAAAATACACTACAACTGATTTTAAATGTAAAACATCTCTGCTGCAAAATTAGCACATACTTCAAACAGTCAGAAGGTAGACAGCAAGTGGTGATGTTCATCATTCCTATATTATCTAAACAAAAGTCTGTCTAAAATAGACATCTGATATTCCTTCTACAGTTAATGGGGAGAATGTTCTATCTTCACAAGTTTATTCACTCTGTTGGTTTAGCCATCTGTCTTAAAGTAAGGTAAAAAAAAAAAATTCAGAGGCATATATCTGACCTCTTGTTGTTCAGATCCTATTGAACATTGTCTTACCTGGACCATGTTGCAGAGAAGATGTCCTGACAGCTTCACATCAGGTCTGCTTCACAGTGTTCCAATGCTTTGCTGCTTTACAGAGACTATTTATGACACTGTGCTTAAAATCACTTTAAAAATTCTGGCAACCTAGGCAGATATATCCTAAGAAATTAAAAATTTGATTGAGTGTTGCCATGAACCACCAGAAGAGAGACTACACAGCAGAGCTGCAGAAGCAGAACTTTCAGAGAGACATTTTGCAAGGCAGACTGTAACTTCTGGGCTAGGGGTTTGTTACACTTGCCCTTATGGACTAAGTTACTTGGGGGTTTATACAGACAATGATTGGGTTGGTTTGTGTAAGACAATGCTTCCTTGAGGAGCTGATTATCACCACACTGTGTGGATACTCAGCTACCTCACAACTGCAGCTTGTAGGACAAATCTGAATGACCTGTCAGAAATCTAAAGTGAATGATGTGAACATCAGCATCACTGTTAAACTCTGCTCCCAAACTCTCTTTTGATTATTTGCATGCCATGGATTCAGTCACAAGCTAGGCTAGGGACTAGGTAGCACCTAATGTTTTTCAGGATTGCTGTACTAACTATAAATGTCTAAACTCTGCTCATATCAGTAGCCTTTTGTTAAAGTTGTTTACGTTTCAGTTTTAAAGTGCATTTGCACCATGCTAACTGTGATCAGAAAATCAATTTATTGTAGGTAGGATTCAGAGCATCAAACATGTTTCAGTGTTCCTTCCAAAAGCATTGAGTAATTTTTAGAGATATTTGAAAGTTCCCTGTGAGAAATAGGCAAGAAATCATTAGAAAAATCAGGTTTAGATTTTTGGTGTATGGAGTTCTCTTCCAAGCAGGAACTAAGAAGTGAATTGGCTAAATGAGCATTTTACCAGCAGCCAAGAGGAGACAGCAAAATCAAAGTAACTAAAAATGGGAAAAGAATCCTGAAATTACTGACAGATTCCTGAGAAAAGCTGATTACTTGTGATTCCCATTCAAAGTTCAAAATTACCAGCCTTGAAGTCTGCCATTTTTCTGGTCATTTTTCTGCAAAAAATGAATACAAAGGACTTTGTAAGTTACTGTACTCTTGCCGTTGCAAGAGTCAATCTTTGCATTGACTCCATGAGTTGAGCAACAGCTGTTCTCCATTTTTTTACAGTTCTGAAGGACTTGACATTCAATACTTAAAAGTGTTTTCCCTTCTTATCTATTATGCTGCAGCCACCAGTTGCTTTGGAAATAGATCTTTTTGGGGTTTGTTTTTTTGGGGGGTTTTGGGGTTTTTTGGCTTTTTTGGTTTTGTTGTTGTTGTTGTTGGGTTTTTTGGGGGTTTTTTTTGTGAAGTTTCTACATGCGTAAAAATGTTGTCTGATGGTTTATTATGAGTTGCTAGGCTACACAGCAGACTGTAGGTTTCAACTGTCATCATACTTCACAAAGCAGCTACCTTTTTTCTCACAGGCTGTACCGATAACTATTATCTATTATTTCAGTCTTTCATAAGTGACCAACTCTTGAGCCATCTTTAAAATCCCTTTTTTTTTCCCCCAGGTGCAAAAGAATGTTAATTTTCGTTGTTAAATGAAACAATCACAGTACCTCAATTTTGAAACTTTCTTCCACTGTCTGTGTCACATCAGCTTTCAATAATCCCTTCTGTTTCACAACTCTGGAGAAGATCCTATCCTCCTATCTCACTTTATCATGTCCTTTGAAAAGCAAAATTGTGCTAATAATACTGCATGGCAGAGTGGAAACCAAATTATTACAAACTTTATTGGCTGTTCATTTAGCTCAAGACTCACAGAACAAAAGAGGACTCAAAGCTGCACAAATAATAAAGATTTCCTCAATGGCCTATATAAGTACTTATATTCCAAAGTAACTATGGTTTGATTTGAATGAGATCTGTAAAACATTAGGTTACAGAATTTATGTACCTTCATTGGATGGACAAATGAATGATACTAATTGTTTTTTTTTTCTCTGTTTTGCAGAAGAAAAATAAGATCACCAAGCAGAAAGACAACTGTTTTTGATGCACCCCCCTCTCGATGACATTAACACTTAAAAGTAGTCTCTGTGCATGCAATGTTCTACAGATAAACACAATACAATCATATGCATTGGCTGAAGATCAGATGAAATGACCAAGAGTTCATCACAAAAATGAGACTAAACACTATAGGAGCAATACACTATCATTGTAGCAGTAGTGCTCTTCTCACAGGCTGTGTGTTATGGTATTTCCAGGTGAGGACAAGATGAGAAGACTCTTATTGTGAAAAGCAAAAGCATTCATTGCCTAAGCAACTAAGCAAAGTACTAAGCACAAGCAAAAGCAGAAGCTGAAGCACAAGCCTAAGCCTACTACTCTGTGACATAGTCAACTTATACACTTTTCTAGTACAGAGCTGTCACATCCCAATGGCTATCCTTTCACTGACATGGGTCCAAGCAAAGCATACAATAGGTTAACACTGACAAACAAGCTTCTCAACATATCCAGTCAACTTCTGTTTCTGTTCTCAGTTACAAGGTGTTTATATTCTTTCCAACCCAAAGACAACATAGCCTTCTCAAAAGTTGTTCAAAGGTTTGCTATCTTCCTACAATACACAACTGATGAAAAAACTTGTGACAAAATGTACAGCAGGTTCCTCAAGAATAAAGCCCTTTCATATTCAGCCATCTAGAAGGTAAGCTAAAAATTGTCTGACCTCTAGAAAGTTGACAGTTGACAAGAGGAGGCACCACACAAAAGGTACAAATTGTTCATAAGAAACAGGCCAAGAAGTCAGCTAAATATTGGTGGTTTCAGTTTTGTATGACTCTGAGTCATTCTCACAGTGCAAGTAAATGAAACTGTATAACAAACCACTTGGTCTGGACCTATGCAGTTCCTGGATCAAATAGGTTAGAACCATGCCAATTTTTCTTGAAAAGTGACCCATTCTAGCACTCAGAAAACTTACTGAAAAAGAAGCATAAATGATGCAAATGCAACTCCAGACACAAAAATACAATAATGTTGTTAATAAGAAGATTCAGAGGGAAATAATACCTTAAATGATGTGATTGGAGAGTTTGTTCTTTGACCTCTTTTGCTAACCTATTTATGTATTGGTTTTGCTCAAAGTGTTTTTGTTTTCTTTTCATTGGTTTTATAAGTGCTATCTTGGGCTGATGCTTCATGATGTTTCAGCACTGAGACTGGATAGATTTTGCTTTATGGATGGGAAGGGAATTGATGCTGGTTAGCTGAATCGTTCTACAGCTTTTATTAGTGTGCAACATCACTTCTCAGCTATTCACTTTTAGATCACCAGACCTGAGGTAGCTGTATGAATAATTGTTTGGTGAAGAGCTGTTGTCACAAAGATAGCATTATGGCTGAAATCAGCAACATCCCTTTTACTTTCACCAGCAGCATTTACTATTTTCTTTTAAAATACTACACTTTTTGCTTTTGAAAGGAGAGGCAAGACATCTAATCATTCTTGTTATGTGAAACTGACACCAGCTAAAAAGTTACATCCCTGCAGCTGAGTTGAGCTGCAGATACCATGGCATAATATTCTACCTTCTGCCTCTGGGAGTTTTTGGTTGGTTGGTTTTGGTTGTGGGGTTTTTTGTTTGTTTCTTTTGATTTTGGTTATGTTTGGTTTGGGTTTGGGTTTGTCTTGTTGTTGTTTTCTTTTTGTTTGGTTTTGATTTGAATTATTCGATGGGGTTTGTTTCAAAGCTTGTTGAAGCTGGTGATAACCAGGCCTTTCAAACATTAACACACTGAATAAATTCTTGTTGTATATACTTAGAAACAAACCCAAGCTTTGAAAACATTTCTATTTCTTTCTAGCTATTTTTTTAAACTACAACAAAAGCAGCAAAAAAGTCTCAATTTTAGAAATAATTCAGAAATTTACATATCACAGTTATGAAATAAGTTTGATTTTATTATGATACAACTACCAAGTAGACACACAGTGTGCTACCTAACAGTTCAAAAAGAAGCTGAATATTCATTCATGCTTCATTAAGCAACTATTGCTGTAAAAGCAGAGTGGCATAATTTATTTTTTTTTTAAAAAGAGAGAAGGTGGTGTAGCGAGCAATGTTTACTTAGATGTACATAAGTTCATCCTGTAAATTTGATGATTCTGGCACTGTGTAATGTTATTACATTTTTAAGTCAATAACATTTATTAATTGACTAATCACATTTGCTCAGGCTTTTAGCTTGAAGTTAATTATTTAAGGCCATGGAAAATGTCAAGCCTCAAAACCTGTTTTTTTCAAGTGATAGGTGTGACAAGCATAATAATCAACCTTCTGCTGTCCTTTTTATCTTTTTTTTTTTTCTTGCTTATTTTTTTTGAAACTATACATTCCATAGGTGAAAATAAAGGTAAAAGACAAAAGAACATTTTAAAACAAGGAGTCAGTCTACATACATGTCTCACATTTAATATTTACTCATTGCTCAATGGCAAATTAAATTAGAAGGCCAATGGTATCCTGGGGTGCATCAAAAAAGGTGTGTCCAGCAGGTGTAGGAAGATTCTTCTCCCCCTCTACTCTGCCCTGGTGAGACCACACCTGGAATCCTGTGTCCAGTTCTGGGCTCCCCAGTTCAGGACAGACAGAGACCTGCTGGAGAGAATCCAACCGAGAGCCATGAGGATGCTTAGGGGACTTGAGCATCTCCCCTGTGAAGAGAGACTGAGAGCCCTGGGGCTGTTTGGTCTGGAGAAGAGAAGACTGAGAGGGGATCTGATCAATGTCTATGAATATCTGAGGAGTGGGTGTCAAGTGGAGGGGGCCAGGCTCTTTGCAGTGGTGCACAGTGATAAGCCAAGGAACAATGGATACAAATCTGAACATAGAAGGTTTCACTGCAGCATGAGGAGGAACTTCTTTACAATGAGGCTCACAGAGCCCTGGAACAGGCTGCCCAGGGGGGTTGTGGAGTCTCCTTCTCTGGAGACTTTCAAAACCCACCTGGATGCACTGCTGTGCAGACTACCCTGTGTGATCCTGCCCTTGGCAGTGGGATTGGACCTGATGATCTCTTGAGGTCCTTTCCAACCTCTAACATTCTGTGATTCTGTGATTTCTCAGTGGTGATTTGATAGAGAGTAGTCTGAGTCTCCAAAACTGTTGTTCTATTCATAGCAGAAGAACAGCTTGAATTCTTCTTATCACTGCTGTCCTGCATGTAAAAATTGTGACCTTTTTAATCAAAGTCTTCATTGCAGTTGTTTGGAGGAGAGAATAAGTTAATGTTGATTCCTTTTTTAAATTTCTTCTTGTTTTTAATTTAAAAAAAAATGTTTCTGATGTAATGTAAAAAATATCTAAAGAATCTGATGAAAAGTTGTGCCCTGGAGTCACTTCTATCCTTCTTGCCCATTTTCTTAACCAATTTTCTACTGGTCAATAATAGATGTATGTAGTAAATATTTTACTACACCTTACATTCATTGGTAAATCTTCAATATTTATTCTAAAATGTCCCCAAATCTGCCAGGAAGGACCCCAAATGATCATGTTCCAGTGTAGGTAACAGGTGATTTTTAGGGCTATTCACCAAGATTAATTTGATTTTCTTTCATAACAATTTTTGTATGTGCTTCTTGACAACCTGCTTCTAATTTTGCTGGCAACATTAGCCCCTGTGGTTTTGACTGATGATCATGCTTTGGGAAGGTATTTATAATTTATATCATGTCCCATAAGCGAGTTCTCTCGTTGCCAGCACAATATTGCTGCAATTTAAGACAGAAGTGTTAAGTGCAAGAAATAAATGCTTAGCTACCTCCCTAATTACACTATTACAAATGCTTTAAAGCATGTGTTAATTTGACATTAGCATTGAATAGTTTAAAGCACAGATCCAGATTTGTACTGTGCTGGGAGAAAGGCTGTTCTTTACACTTCAAGAAAGTAGTTGTGACTTCTAATATTGGCTAGAAGAGAAACATTATCATTGCATCTGAAAGGACTTGACAGATCTCTTGAGGTCCCTTCCAACCTCTGATATACTGTGATACTGTGACCTGTTCAAAGGTTAAATCAGTCCACCTTCAGTGAAAGGGTGGGATATTACCTGAAGATATCCATAAGGAAAAAAGGAAAAGAAAAATCTGTGAGGCAAAATGTAATCCTTTTACTTTATTTTACAAAGTAAACCTTTGTTTTACAAAGTAAAACAAGGTTCTGAACTGGTAGTGTTTGATAAATCACTTGAGTGTGCTTAGGGAAGATGAAAATTCTTTTCTTGTGTGTGTGTGTTTAATTTGAGAAAGAGTGAAATAGGATATGAAGGAAAATAAAATGCAGTGGAGTATAATGAGAGGTAGTAGAAGTAATTGTAGCAGATAGAAAAGAAAAAGAAACATTCTGTCTATGGAAACATCTTTAATTTCTGTAGCAGTGACATTCACACATGTTGTTTTCTGTTTGTCAACAGTCTGGAGAAGGAGCTGACGCAGTCAGAGAAACAAAAGCAAAAGACAAACTGGGTGGGCAACCAAGGGACCTATCAAAATGAAATGAATAGCATGTAAAAGTGTGTGATGCTTAAATGTGTCAGATGATTCACAACAGAAAGAAGACTTTATTGTAGATTAACAGAAAATGGAGAAATACAAGAGACTTGGGCACCATTCTGGAAGCTGGCTTAAAATTATTCTGTATATCTAGCAAAACTGTGACAGTAATGTCACAACTGATAAAACAGTTGTAGAAGAGAGTAGAATAAAATAGCAATCATGATCTATTTGTCCATTATGAGGCATCTGCATCTGGACTAGATTGCTTGCTTCTCATTCTTTTTAAGAAGTGATAGGTGAAATGAAAATGTTTTAGGATCATGTGACAACAAGAGAAAGAAAACCTAGAGGATCTCCAGAAAATGCCAGAGAAAGAGATGCTTGTTCAGGCTCTGTTTGTATTAGCAGTTCACTGAAATTGGTTAGTCCTGATCCAGCAGAAGCAGATCAATAGATAAAAGCTGATGGTTCTGTGGCTCTTTGTCCTTCTGTTTTATGTGGTTCGTTGTGTTTACATCAGATAATGATAGATATTTGGGTCAAATATTCCCTAACACGCATGGTTTGAAGTCCTCTGATGGAAATTTATCCTACAAGCCTTTGTTTCCTTGACTACTCACATTTCCTCATATGACTTACTAGTCATCAGTGCACTTGTATATTCCTGCCACCACCACCTTCATAAGCCCCACAGAACTAAAACCTCTTTTTTTTGTTCATGCTCTTTCTGTTGCTAACCAATATTTCAAAATGAGAGTGTATGGTGATTTCTATCCAAAACATTTGTTTTCTTCTGCTTTAGTCAGTGTCCAAAGAAAAAATCCAGAGTGGAGCTTTCATCCTTTGGCTGCAGCAACTAATGGAGAACACTGAATTATTTGGTGCCTGCTTTCTTGTATTTCCTTTAGTCTGAATAGCAAAACTATATCTGCCTTTCTGAGTGATTTAACTGAGGTTACAGCCCCATTGATGCATAAATGTTTGGCAGTGAGGGAATAGCTGAGGTTTCCTGCCATGTGCTGGTCTTTGGCATCCTCCACTCTAATTTCCAGAGTTTAAATTCCTCTGCAAGAGGGAAGCTGCTTTCCTTGCGAATTTTGCAGTCCATGGCTTTTACAACTCAGTAGCAAGACAGAGTAGGCAACTACATCATAGTCCATGTGATGAGCAAGACCTCTGAGACATCAGGGCAGCTGGAAGGGTGGTTGTAGGTTCATAAACGAGCTGTAGAATGACAGACTATGAACACAGTATTTGCCCTTCTTATAAAGCACAATAATAAGTTTGGTTGTTACATGAGCTCAAGAGTCTTGTACTGGCTTTTGCATAAAGGCTACGTTGGTGTACCCAGTGGTTGTGTGATGGTGATGCAGCTGACAGCCCCATATCCCCACTGAGCAGCACACAACATTTGGGTTGTTTTTTTGTGGTGGATTCCTGTTTAGCTTCTTCACAAGAGAATTTGTGTCACAGAGCAAAGCTGCATGCAAGCCAAATGCAGAATATGGAGATAACTCTTCAGAACCCTACTTTATTCCAAATTGTTAATGTAGAGAGGTCTATAGAGCTATAGAGGTCTAGAAATGATAGGTAAATCCTAAGTTAGCTCTGATGGGTAAATCCTAAGTTAGCTCTTATAACCTTTTTCATTATACAATGAAAAAAACAATTGAGTGAAAATGGAAGACAATAGGTTGAAAACTAATTGTCTCAAGATAGAACAGCAGCCAGAAGCCTAGCAAGATTCAATGAAGGCTTAGACATATGCATGGATAATAAAGACATTCACTGTTAGTTCACATAGAATAGTATTTTTTTTTTTTCATAAGGGATTTAAACCTTACAAATTCTATTACCTGATAGGGATTAGGAAGAAGAAACTTCACTTTTTTGAGATTATTTCATTGCTGGCTACAGAGTTTATTTTTGCATATTCACCTCTTTGAGATTATTTTAATTGCTGGCTACAGAGTTTATTTTTGCATATTCCTTGCCACAGACTTTGCCACAGAACACTGTCAGAGAGAGAATACTGGACTTCTATGCAGGCAGAGTAAGTAGACCATAAATTGATAATCAAAGGTGTACTTTGCTTTGTCAACTGTTCTGTCAATATTGAACATTTTAATGACAAACAAACCCAAACTTTGTTTATTATATACTGAGACACAATAAAAGGTGAACCTTGCTCTCAATACTCTGAGATAATTTCTATGTGATTTCTCACTCTTCTCCTCCAGTTCTCTAAACATCATATAAATTGCTCTTGTGGATAAATCACAAAAGGATTAAAATGACTGCACTTTCAAATATATTAAAAGATTACATCAGCAGAGCATAAGATTCCACCAAATGCATTGCTGCAGCTTTTAAAATACATTTTTTTATCTGATGTTTCTTGATTTCAAATTGCAGAGTCCTTTCCTCTAAAAATTCTTGAGTCAGCACCCTGAAAACTACTGCTAGTAGTTATATTTTCACAAATCACTTTGATTTAGGTAAAAAATAGAAATAAAAATTAGTTTATAGTCTCCCAGAACAGCAAATTAATGCAGTTAAACACATTTAAGTCACTCATAAGTTGGGATTTTTTAAAATAACAATAGGTCAGACATATTCTAATTCATTCAATAGTGTTTTAAAAGTGTGCAATTTCTTGTGCATAACATTTTTGGCTTTTACTCCTGAATGGAAGAGTGTAAGTGTTAGAATGAAGTCTCATCATGACCTATCTAAGGAGTGAGGTATAAACAAATGACAGAAAGCAAGATCTTGTTGCTCAGTAAAAAAAAATATAGCAGGAGGCAGAAATTCAGCCTGTCTTCTTTTGTGGCAATAAGAAACAATTCACAAATAACTGGGTTGTTTTTACAGAGGGTTGTGGGGTTGTTGTTGTCTATTTTCTGTTTGGGGGTGTGTACAAAGGAAATAAAATAATGTCATGCTGTATTTAAGGTAAGAATCCATAGCAAGATTTTTTTTTCTAATATGCATCATGGAATATCTATTTTTAGGAATGCTGGATCTCTGTGAGCCTCAAAATATCAGTCAGCATTCATAATTCTGTTTAGGTATTGTTGTAGGTTAAGGGAAATCAAGAGTTAATTAGTACAACCACAAAGAAAAGCTCTCCAGAGGTAGAGAGTCCCAGGAGGACAGGCAGTTCATCCCAGGATGTTGTAAGCTGTTATTCTATTTGCAGCCCAGAAAGCCAACCAGAGCCTGGGCTGCATCAAGAGAAGTGTGGCCAGCAGGGCAAGGGAGGTGATTCTCCCCCTCTACTCCACTCTGGTGAGACTCCACCTGGAGTACTGCATCCAGTTCTGGAGCCCCTATTACAAGAGGGATATGGGTATGCTGGAAGGTGTCCAGAGAAGGGCCACGAGGGTGACCAGAGGGCTGGAGCACCTCTGCTATGAGGACAGACTGAAAGAGTTGGGGCTGTTCAGTCTGGAGAGGAGAAGGCTCCAAGGTGACCTTCTTGTGGCCTTCCAGTATCTGAAGAGGGCTACAAGAAAGCTGGAGAGGGACTCTTTAGGATATCAGGTAGTGATAGGACCAGGGGGAATGGAATAAAGCTGGAAGTGGGGAGATTCAGACTGGACATAAGGAAGAAGTTCTTCACCATGAGACTAGTGAGAGCCTGGAATGGGTTGTCCAGGGAGGTGGTTGAGGCCCCATCTCTGGAGGTGTTTAAGGCCAGGCTGGATGAGGCTCTGGCCAGCCTGATGTAGTGTGAGGTGTCCCTGCCCATGGCAGGGGGGTTGGAACTGGATGATCCTTGTGGTCCCTTCCAACCCTGACTGATTCTATGATTCCATTTTCCTGTATTTCTCTATTTAAGGAGTTTACAGCCAGAATCTCTCTCTCTTCTCTCCATCTTGGGACGTGCACACACCTTATCTTTACGGTTCATGGGGGAGAAGCTTTCTCCTGGCCTTGGAGTTTTTTGGAAGGCTCTGGCAGGTTTTGTCCTGGTAGACCCAAGTGAAGAACCGAGCCTAATTTGTGAATGTAATCCTTTTATTTGAATGTCTTTTGTAAATGTTTGCAAATAGAATTTCCACTTAAAGTTCCAATCCAGCATGGAGCATTTATTATTTTACTCCTGGGGAAGGGGTAAGATACATTTTCTGTCCTTTTGCCCTGGGCAGCTCATGGCTCAAAACTAGGACAGGTATATCTAAGGGTGAAATCTTTTCTTCAGACTATCTGGAGGGTGGAAACCCCTTCTTTATGCAACTCAAGTGAAGTCTTGGAGTCTGGAGCATGGATTGAATTTCATGGTTTTATGGACTTTATTATGTAACTATATATTTCTCAGTGATTCTTAGTTTCTGGCCAGTCAGAAATAATGCAATAAAGAAACGTCCTGTGAGTTTTGTTATTAAACTCCTGCTGGGTCAGTCACTCCATCTGCTTACATTGTATCATCGTTGCAAAGCATTTTCATTCGTTAAAAGCATATGTTTGAAGTCAGTGCGAGTGAGTATGTATTCTTGGGAAAGAGAATGCACAGAAGACAATTACACTGCTGCTTGGTTTTCCATTAACTATGGAATATGAAAAGTTGGTTGGGCATTTCTGCTATTGGTCTACACCAAAATGTCAAAAAAGCAAAACCTTTTTACGTGATGGAAAACAGGAACATACGGAAAACCTACTTGCACTAAAGAGCTGGCTCCATATACATTAGCCACTGATGTTACTTTCTAATTAGCCTGGATAGAGAATTTGCTTAGTACTTTAATTAAACAAATACAATGTCAAAGTTAGGATGAAATATTTTGTTAAAACATCACAATTTTGTCTTTAAAAAAAAAAATAGTGCAACCAGATCAACTTTTGGGCTTGGGGTTTTGTTTGGGTTTTGTGGGTGTGCTTGGTGTTTGCTTTTGTTCTTGTTGTTTTGTTCTTACCTAAAACAATAGGAAAGCTCATAGAGGCTTTATTAGAATAGAATAGAATAGAATAGAATAGAATAGAATAGAATAGAATAGAATAGAATAGAATAGAATAGAATAGAATAGAATAGAATAGAATAGAATAGAATAGAATAGAATAGAATAGAATAGAATAGAATCAAGAAGGTTGGAAGAGACCTCAAGGATCATCGAGTCCAACCTGTCACCCTACACCTCATGCCTATCTAAACCATGGCACCAAGTGCCACGTCCAATCCCCTCTTGAACACCTCCAGGGATGGTGACTCCACCACCTCCCTGGGCAGCCCATTCCAATGGCCAACCACTCTCTCTGTGAAGAACTTTCTCCTCACCTCCAGCCTAAACCTCCCCTGGCACAGCTTGAGACTGTGTCCTCTTGTTCTGCTGCTGGTTGCCTGGGAGAAGAGACCAACCCCCTCCTGGCTACAACCTCCCTTCAGGTAGTTGTAGACAGCAATGAGGTCTCCCCTGAGCCTTCTCTTCTCCAGGTTAAACAGTCCCAGCTCCCTCAGCCTCTCCTCATAGGGCTTGTGCTCAAGGCCTCTCACCAGCCTCGTTGCCCTTCTCTGGACATGCTCCAGCAATTCAAAATCTTTCCTAAACTGAGGGGCCCAGAACTGGACACAGTACTCAAGGTGTGGCCTAACCAGTGCTGTGTACAGGGGTACAATGACCTCCCTGCTCCTGCTGGCCACACTATTCCTGATGCAGGCCAGGATGCCATTGGCTCTCTTGGCCACCTGGGCACACTGCTGGCTCATGTTCAGGCGCCTGTCAACCAGTACCCCCAGGTCCCTTTCCACCTGGCTGCTCTCCAGCCACTCTGACCCCAGCCTATAGCTCTGCATGGGGTTGTTGTGGCCAAAGTGCAGCACCTGGCACTTGGATTTGTTGAATGCCATCCTGTTGGACTCTGCCCATCTGTCCAGCCTGTCAAGGTCCCTCTGCAGAGCCCTTCTACCTTCTAACAGATCAACACCTGCTCCCAGCTTGGTGTCATCTGCAAATTTACTGATGATGGACTCAATCCCCTCATCTAGATCATCAATAAAGATATTGAACAGGATGGGGCCCAGCACTGATCCCTGGGGGACACCACTAGTGACTGGCTGCCAGCTGGATGTGGCACCATTCACCACCACTCTCTGGGCTCGGCCCTCCAGCCAGTTCCTAACCCAGCACAGAGTGCTGCTGTCCAAGCCACAGGCTGACAGCTTGGCCAGGAGTTTGCTGTGGGGGACAGTGTCAAAGGCCTTGCTGAAGTCCAGGTAGACTACATCCACAGCCTTTCCCACGTCCACCAGGCGGGTCACCTGATCATAGAAGGAGATCAGGTTGGTGAGGCAGGACCTGCCCTTCCTAAATCCATGTTGGCTGGGCCTGATTCCTTGGCTATCCTTCAGGTATGCAGTGATTGCCCCCAAGACAATCTGCTCCATGATTTTCCCTGGCACTGAGGTCAGGCTGACAGGCCTGTAGTTCCCAGGTTCTTCTGTTCGTCCCTTCTTGTGGATGGGTGTCACATTGGCCAGTTTCCAGTCTTCTGGGACCTCTCCAGTGAGCCAGGACTGGTGGAAAATGATGGACAGAGGCTTGGCCAGCTCATCTGCCAGCTCTTTCAGCACCCTAGGATGAATCCCATCAGGTCCCATGGACTTGTGAATATCCAAGTGACTCAACAAGTCTCGAACTAATTCCACATGGATTTCAGGAGTACAACACTGCTCCTTGACCCCATCAACCAGCTCAGGAGGCCAGTTATCCTGAAGTCCTCCTGCCTTACTGTTGAAAATGGAGGCAAAGAAGGTATTTAGAATCTCAGCCTTCTCCTCATCCTTAGTTACAATGTTACCCTCCACGTCCAATAAAGAGTAGAGGCTCCTCTTGCCTCTCTTTTTAGCATTAATATATTTATAAAAATGCTTTTAGTTGTCTTTCACAGAAGCGGCCAGTTTAATTTCTAACTGTGCTTTTGCCTCTCTAATTTTTCTTCTACATGATCTAACAACATCCTTAAACATATCACTAGTTGCCTCCCCTCCTTTCCAAAGGTGATAAACCCTCTTTTTTTCCCTTAAATCCTTCAGGAGCTGCTTGCTCATCCAGGCCGGTCGTCTTCCCCGCCAGCTCGTCTTACGGCATGTGGGAACTGCCAGTTCCTGTGCCTTTAGGAGCTCCTGTTTGAAGTAGGTCCAACCATCCTGGACCCCTTTCTTCTTAAGGGCTGTTACCCAGGGAACTTTCTGAATAAGTTGCCTGAACAACCTGAAGTTTGCCCTCCGAAAGTCCAAAGTGAGGGTTCTGTTACTGCTCCTCCCTATTTCCCTGCATATTGAAAACTCCACTATCTCATGGTCACTGCACCCTAGACAGCCTCACTTACCCACAGATATATCAAAATTGATACCTATCTGTAAACACTGATGTTAAAGAAGATACATTTGCCTTACAACATTGTATTGGATTTGGGCTGAGCTGGAGTTAAATCTCCTCAAAGCATCTTTCTAGTGTTGTGTTTTGCAGTGCTGTAGCTGAGTGTTGGTAACAGCGCAGTGTTGTGGCTACTGCTGAGCTGAGCACCCAGGCTGTGCTTTTCCAACATTCCTCTGCCCTAAGAGTATGCTAAGGGGACACAGCTGAGCCAGCTGACCCAAACTGGCCAAAGGGGTATTCCATGCCATATGATGTCAGCTCAGATATCAAAACTAATTGAAAGAAGGAAGTTTGGGGAGGATTTGTCTATGGTAGCTGTCCTCCAGAGGAATCAGCAAGCATAGAGAGCTCTGCTTCCCGAGACCAACCACCGTCCTGCTGATGGGAAGCAGAAACTAACATCTTTGCTTTTGCTTCCATGCAGTCTATCACTTGTGATTATTATTATTATCACTATCATTATTGCTACTATCATTATGATTTATTATTATTATTATTAAATTGTTTCTATCTTATAGCTGGCATTTGTTATATTTCCCCCCCTCCCCTGTCCATGTAAGGGGGGTGTGATAGAGCAGCTTTGGCAGGCACTTGTCCCCTAGCCAAGGCCAAACCACCACAAACACTAAGGATCTCTGAGTAAGACTCTCCAATTTCTGGTTAGGTTAATAAATTTTGAACGTTGACTCTGGAACACAGCTGTTGATTGATCCTGGAGTGGGACTCGTTTAATTCAGCTTTTTAAAGGTTATGCATCTGGTGCACCACTTTTTAAGTGGTGGAAAGAAGTATTTCCTCAAAGACTGATAATTTCCCTCCTAACACAGTTTAAACTAAATACCATCTTGGTTACCTAGGTACTTTTTTAATCCTAAAGAACTTGTCTAGCATCACCTAAGAAACTACTGACATGGCAAGGATTTAATTTCCCAGTTCTTCAGTTTCAGACTGTCCATACACTTTCTCTGGGAGTCTGGTTTTGTATTTAAATGTTGCTAGACATATCAGACACTTAGAGAACTTTCTGAAACTCAATTTACTAAGTATTTATCTGCTTCTCTCCTCCTATTATTTTAACAGTTTTCAGTTCTTCTGTTTCATTATGCATATAAAGTAATTAAAAGTTCTTAGGTCTTTCATGGGGCTTGTCAGGAGGTGGTAGTTGATATCTTTAATTATACAAAAGGCACATTTTCATATTGGTCTGGTGTAGGACTAAATACTATGTTAGCTTGATGTATATGAAGGTCCTTAAATGGATAAAATTTATCATTAAGAAAAAAATGATGTTAATTCAAACCTACATTTCTGATATTTATACAATTTGTACCTCTGTGCCTTGAAGCATCTATCTTTCACCAACAAAGCAAACATAAAAAAAAAAAAATCAAGACTTTTGTAATAAATTCTACTTAGTAAGCAAAAGGAGCTCTCTAAATTAGAAAACATTAGATGAAAATTAGCAGTCTTTAAAAATCAATATTTCTTCCATGTTTAAAAACCCCTATGCAAAAAAAAAAAAAAGTAATAAATGATGTTTCCTGATATTTCTTCAGTACCTTGCTATCTGTTGTTCTGATTTGTACTTTCAGTGAACTTTTTATACTTTTAAGACAATAGTTTTCCTTAAGTTAATACAAGAGGACAATGAATATTTCATTCTACTCCTATTGTTTATTTATATACAAACCCAGCAATATATTAAATCCTTTCCCCTAGAAGTGTATAATCTATGAAACATTTTCATACTGTGCTGTAAACCTATCATTGATTTTTATGATAGTCATTTGATGCTTTTGAGAATCTCATCCAATAACTGCAGTTTTCAAGGTATTGGGTATTTAGTTACCAACTGCAAGGTTTAATATGCATTTTGCTTGTCTCATGAATTTTATACTAACTTACTTTCATTATTCTACTAATTTCTCCTGAAAAAAAAAAATCACAGTGATTAAATGTCATGAGTAAGACATGTTGTCAGCTTCTGTTATATGAGAAGAATTTGTGGTGAGGGAAATCGAATCACAACGTGTCAGAAAATAACATAAATCATGGTAATGGGCTTAATTAATTATATACCTTAGTGAACACTTAGTGTTGTCTCCTCTTAATCGAGATATTAATCTCTGAGTCTCTGCCATCATCACTATCAAAAGGTAGTGACTTATTACTACTAGTTTATAGTCCACACAAAATCTGGAACTGATATAATTAACCCTGTGATGTAATTTCTGCCCAAACTGGGGACAAAAAGCACAGAAACTCCTGAAGAGCTTATCAACAAATGAATCCATCAACAAAATGAAGAAGTTGGTTAACTAGACTTGTTTGTCCAAAGAAGAGCAAAAGGAGAAGAAAAAGAAGAGTTTACTGTACCCATCCATAATTATTTTCCTGCTTGATCCCATTTCATGACAGATTCTCAGGGTCTAACTGCAGAACCAGAGATTTAGACTAAAAGTGTTTTGGGAAACTGGTTTGTATCAGTTAAAGTTCTATTAGGCTTTTTGTTGTACAATCTATGTTTGATTGCAACACTAAATAGATTTAGACTTCTTGGAAGAAGTGCACATCATGAAGAAACAGAGAATAGGAATGAAGCAGAATTAATCAGTGTAATGAGAAAATGACTGAGAGGTATCAGAGTATGGTCATCATATGGCCTCTTACCAAGAACTTTTTGAGGAGAGAAGAGACAGGCCATTCAATAAATGTAATGGATATTTTGATAGCAATAATAATAATAGCAATAACAACAATAATAATAAAATTGATTATCTCTGAATTATTATCTGTGATTTCAATTTATATTCTATAGAAAATGTTGAAATGACATAGAACACATGTCAGTTTGGAATGGATTTTGGATTTCTCTCCTTTTGCTAACATAACCACTATTACCTAGTACTATGCATACATGCAAAAGTATCTTATGCATGTATATTTATATTTCTACACAAAAAAAGTCAAAATTTTCAAGTGAAACTGTACTTGAATTTTTGCACTGTTCAGTCTAGAACAGATGATCTCATGGTTTTGTATTGTAACATTATGCAGAATGTTTTCTGCCTACCAACTAGTAATAGAAGTACATATATACACACAACAGTGTATATTCAGCACTGTTAGTTTATGAAACAAAAAAAATCCCTCTGAAAACATATTTCAGACAATCAAAATCCCATTTTATTTGTTTCAGCCCCATTTGAAGAAATCCCTGATGATTACATCCTGAAATAACCAAAGATTTTTTATGTCTTGCATAGGATCATGGAATCATAGAATGGTCTGGGTTGGAAGAGACCTCCAAAGGTCATCTCATCCAACCCCCTCTGCAGTAACCAGGGGCATCCTCAACCAGATCAGGTTGCCCAGAGCCCTGTCAAGCCTCACGTTGAATATCTCCATGGATGGGACCTCAACTACCTCCCTGGGCAATCTGTTCCAGTGTTCCACCACCCTCATGGTAAAGAACTTGTTCCTAACATCCAATCTAAACCTACTCTTCCCATTGACATTCTTCAGAGGCAAGGTAAAATGTAGTTCTACACATATTCTCATAAAGCATTGTGGATTCTTCTTTTTCTTTCTGTATGTGATGAAAACTAGCAAGCATATTCCAGAAAAAAATATACTCTAGCTATAAATAAACAAATAATTCCAGAAAAATTCCTATAGTGATTGCACAAATCATTATTATCCCTTAACATATAATGCTTTTTATGCTAAAATGTAAAAATTAGATATTACTGTCCTTTCCATTTGATAAATGCCTTTTGATTTAAAAAAAATAATAAATAAAAAAACTCCAAGCAAAACCACCATATTGTAAAACTTTTCAAAATGCATTTCAAAACATGAGTTTGATGCCTTTGTGTGGGTCTACATGCATTTAATATACTGAACTTCTTGGTTTTCCTTGTGGTGTAATGTTGTGACTTGCAGTTGCTAGGGAATAGAAAGCTCAAAATCTAAACTCAAGCACTGCAGAGGCTGCTTTGCAAACATCTTATTCAGATCATAGTTTCTGATTTGTCTGTCTGTAACGATTGACAAAGGATCCTTTCAAATGTGGAATGTACCAGCTCTCACACATACATTTCGTTCATTATAGGAAGCATAAAAATAAAAATGCATGCATGTGTTTTAATTACATAGTCCTATTTAATGTCTCCTTCTCTGGAGACTTTCCAAACCCACCTGGATGCATTCCTGTGCGGGCTACCCTAAGTGATCCTGCTCTGGCAGGGGGGTTGGACCTGATGATCTCTTGAGGTCCATTCCAACTTCTGATATACTGTGAGACTGTGATAATGTGCTGATTTTTTTTTCCCTGTGTACTGGTCCAAGGAGAGAAGAGTGTCAAATTGTTGCAATAGGGCATCATGCTAAGATCAGTTATTTTATGTCAACTTGATGAGACTCCGTTATAGTTGTTTTCAAGTCAAGATAAGAAATAAGTGTGAAATCCAAACACTAGCATGATGGATAATGTCCAAGCAAATAAACACAAAGCCTAAGATTCTGCAAAACAAAGATTGAATTGCAGTTGACATACATAAATATGTATTCAAATATAGAATCATAGAACTGTCCAGTTTGGAAGGGATCTCAAGAATCATATAGTTCCAATCCCCCTGCCATGGGCATGGACACTTTCCACTAGATCAGGTTGCTCAGAGCCACATCCAGCCTGGCTTTATAAACTTCCAGGGATGGGGCTTCTGCCACCCCTTTGGGCAACCTGTTCCAGTGTCTCACCACCTTCATGGTGAAGAAGTTCTTCCTAATAATTAATCTAAGTCTAGCCTCTAGCTTGGATCCACTCCCCCTACTCATGCTGAAAGGCCCTCTGCCTTTCATCATGACTCTTGTTTACCTCGTGAATAAGGATCATGTAAATTAAAACTGGTTGCAAAGCAGGGAATCTTTCAGTGTTGGCTACTTTTTGCAGGATCTAAGCCAAATGATCTATGAGGAAAAGAACTGTGACTGATTTGCCTGGGTGGAATGTAGATATCATAATATAAGGTACAAAGATGAAGAATAAAACCACTGGTCATGAACTCTTCCAAATATTGCAAGCAGCAGCAGCCAGATTTACACAAAGGAAAATTGTGAATATAATATAAAATGTTTCCAAGAGTAAAAACAGTTAAGCATTTTAATATACAGTCCAAGAGCCTATAGAATTTATCTCAGAAACTTCCAAGAGTAGATTAGGCAAGCACCAGCTCGATCCAGAGATCTTCATGATTCCTTGATACAGTCCTGTGACATGAATTTTGAGTACTGTATAGTTGTGCTATGTATTATGAGAATTTCCTCTTCAGCTCTTTGTCCACAGATGTGTTGATATCAAATAAATAATTTCCAACCATCTGCAGCTTTGGTGAATATTGCCTGCAATCAATTCTGTCAAAAGCAGAAATGATTGACTGTCACAAGTGTAACACAGTGACATGTTTTATTGTTCTGAGTCTCTATTACAATTCCATTTATCTGATTTTGTTCTATTTATGTAGGCTCAGAAGATTATGGCTTTCTGGGGAAAAAATGTACATGACTTCTATAAGTAGTCAAAAATGTGAGCAAACTGAGCTTTTGTCAGTCCCAGAAGCAGTATTTGTTAAGCTTCATTGAAATTCAAGTCAAATTAAGTAGAGGTTATTGGAAATGACCTGTTTCTTCCTACAAAAGTAAATTATTCAGATAGATAAACCCAAACTGGTAAATACTCAGGGTCAAAGTGTGTAACTACCACGTGTCTTAGATTCATATAAAATTTCAACCAATGTTTGATTGTCAGAATTAAAAAAAAAATATAACAAGAAGTCAGCAATAAATAATCAGAGAATGTTTCTTCTCACAGGTGTATTACATTGAAGATCAGATTCCTTGTTAAAAAAATGTATGGATGTTCTTTTGATCTTACACTGTGCACCTGCCTTTCTAAATCGTAACTGCACTGAAATAAAATGTGATTGATTGATTGATTAATGAAATTGCTAAATTTTAAAATGTATATTAAAAAAAGGTTAAGTTAAATAGCTCAAGAAATCACTAACAACAAAAAATCTTACAAAGTATTTAGATATTTCTTCCTACATAACTACTATTAAAGTATACAGAGTTAAGCTAACATTTGTATCCCACATAAGGGATAACAAAAAAACTATGAACTCTGAATAAGAATCATTTCAGTTAAAATCAGGTACAATAATGGTCAGTATTGTAGTAAAACCAGAGATGATCAAATACATTTCTTCTGAAACTGATGTTCAGTTCACATTTTAATAGCTACGACTCTCTAAGGCTACATAAAATATGCTAAAGAAAGGCAGAAGAAAGACTTGAGCCCAACCTCCTGTAAAGTCATAGTCTGCAAATTACCTTGGAAAAGTTCTGAAGCCTGATGGAGATGAAAGCAGCTCACAGCCTGCATTTCAGCTTGTCCACAACCTCTGGGCACAAGACCTTTGGCATATCAGTTAATGTTGTGTGATAAAAATTGAGGGACAATACAAGGCAGAGAAACTATCTGGGATTTGATCTGAGGATACTGTGAGAAGCATTTGGTCTGAGAGATGCTGATGTGTAAGTTGACTGGCAACAATACTTCAGATATTCCAGATACAGATCAGCTGATGCTTGCTTGTAAAACATGCTCCCGTGTCTGTGCTCTGTCAAGCAAGGGAGACAGTGCTGCACACTAACCTTTAGCCCACTGGTGTCAAAGAAAAACAAACTGGGGCAATCAGAGGAGGGTTAGAAGCCATTGGCTACCATGAACTTCTGACAACATTTTGTGACATAATATCACAAAATTGAACATAACAAAGAGCAGGTCAGCCAAAGGATACACCACCTATTTGCATTGTAGAACTTGATGGGCATTGTCAGTCTGCTTTAAAAAATGGTGCTTGTAGGAAACACAATCTTTTTGTTTTGAAATACCTACAAGATATAGCAGAGGTGAAACATTTGATCTTAATAGTATGAATTTTGCTCCAGGTTTCAAAAACTCAGATGTAATTCTAAGGCACTCCATTTCAGCATGTTCTCCAAGAACAACAACCTATGGAAATGCATGGATTCTACAGAGAAAGGAATTGTCATCAGGGTGGACCAAGGCCAGATTGTGCACCCTGAGCTGCAGGGTTGCAGGTTACCTCTCACCTGTTGCCCAGATCTGGAGTCCTCTTAATTCTTTGCCCAACGTTTCTGGGTTTGGGCAGTTTGCTTGAAGGTTTTCTTTCAGCTCTTGAATCATGTATTAAAATCTAGTGCTTAGTTCTAAGCTCCTTCTTGTCATATTCTGTTCTCAGCAAATTTGCTTTTATTACAATGCATTTTTTTCTAGGTCTTTTTTGGGAAAAATAAGGATTTTCAGTGTTATCAGTGGTTCAATGTTGAATATAAATCAATAGGATTTTAAGCATTCTCAAATGTTAAGGGTCTCACATTTTAAATATAAAAGAAGCTCACCTAAGAATATGCAAGCAGTACAAACAAATGTACTGGTAGAATCCAAAGAGCAGAGGCCCAAAACCACCAGTGCTGGCAGGTAGCAAAGAATAAGTCTTCCTGAGCAAGGCCACATAGCTTCTGGCTCCTCTGCTCTACCTCCTCCAGTAGCCAAGTCATCTCTAGGCTCTTGCTCTTTGTGCTGCTGCAGAAGGTCTTGCACAGCCATGTCATTCTGGTCAGCCACCCTCAGTGTGCATTGCACAATGCTCAAGATGGCCAGGACATGAGTGAGGCTCATAGCCATGCCATGGAGGAGGAAGGAGAGAAGAAGTTCAGGAAGGCTAGGTAGGAGAGATGATGGTGCCTCTAGGAAGCAGAGGCGGGAGTTGGAAGGGTCTGGGGATGGTTGGGAGATGGGGCAAGGGAGCTTGGAGGCAGCAAGTTGGTGAGTGTACTGGGGACAGGGACACATTCCTGCAGCCCTCTGGGCACTCTCTGTGGCAGACAGCCCCAGGCACCTCTGTTCCAGCCCTAAGAATGCCACCAGTCCTGCCCAAGATACTCCCCACAGAGGCTACACCCTCAGCTCAGCCTTTGAAATCACTCTGGGGGCTGATGGTTCTGCCCTGATACTCACCCAGCCCAGCCTTCCCCCACACCTGCCCTGCTTAGCACTGGCCTGAGCTGTGCTGCAGCAGTGGTGCTGCCAGCTGGCATCAGTGGTGACATCCCTTTGTGTCTTTTCCTCCATGCTGTCACAGGTGCCAGAGCTCCATGATGACACCCCACTCAACGAGTCATGACCATTGCTCTTGATTCTCCATCCCTTGCAACATGTAAAATACCCTCCTCCCCCCAGCCCCCAAGCAGGACAGAGCTCCCAGGGCCCCTAAACCTCCCCAGAAAGAGCAGCAGGGGCAGTACGATGGCATGAGCCAACAATGTGCCCTTACAGCCCAGAAGGCCAAGGGCAGCCTAAGCTGCATCAAAAGAAGTATGGCCAGCAGATTAAGAGGTGATTCTGCCACTCTGCTCTGGTGAGACCTCACCTGGAATACTGCATCTTGCTCTGGAGCCTTCATCACAGGAAAGACATGGACCTGATGGAGAGGGTCCAGAAGAGAGACACGAAAACGCTCAGGGGGCTGGAACACCTCTGCTATGAGGACAGGCTGAGGGAGCTGGGGGTGTTCAGCCTGGAGAAGAAAAGACTCTGGGGAGAACTAATAGCAGCCTGCCAGTGCCTAAAGGGGGCTTACAAGAAGGCTGGAAAGGGACTGTTTACAAAGGCCTACAGTGATAGGATGAGGGGAAAAGGTTTTAAATTAGAGAAGAGGAGATTTAGGTTGGATGTTAGGAGGAAGTTTTTTTACATAAGAGTAGTGGAACACTGTAACAGATGGCTCAAGGAGGTAGTTGAGGCCTCACCCTCTTAGACTTTCAAGGCTAGGCTTGGGCAAGCTGGTTTAATGGAGGATATCCCTGCTTACTGCAGGGGGGTTGGATTAGATGACCTTTGGAAGTGTCTTCCAACACAAACCCCTCTATGATTCTATGATCTTTGTCTTGTATGGGGAGCTCCACACATGGCTGAACCCAGGGGTTGGTCTCCCCTCTCCCTCCATGGCACCAGCGGCACCAGCAGTGAGAGGCTTTTGGGAGAAGTTATTTCTCATGCTTTCAAGCATTTGCATGTAGCACACACACTCACACTTCTGCTGCTCCAGCCTGTGTTGGATAATTAGGTACCTGCATTGCACAGAGACTTTTGACCAGTCTGATATGAAATCTCTCTCAGAAGAGTTGAGGAAGCATATCTATTAGTGGTCATATTGCTGCTGTCTCTAATGAGGAAGAAATTTAATGGGGACAAAAGTCCAATTTTTCCCAGGGGCAACAACTTCCCTTTCTTAAAAACATTGTTCTTGCAGGGATAAAGCAGCATGAAATTAATGAATAGTTAATTAAAGAAATGTTTAGTTCTTAGAGAAGGAAAAGGGCTTCTCAATTCATTTTTTTCATTTAGAGAAAGGCCTACCAACGTAACACTTGAATTTCAAATGCATTTCTGACTTCTTAACTTAATTTTTAAGTCTTTACATAGTCAATCTCTGGGCTTGAAAAGGGAACTCCAGGTGAGTTTGGGATGCCAGCACTCATAATATTAATCCATCAGCATCATAAGTGAACTTTGTTATGCTGCCAGACCAACATTTCCTCCTGTGTTGTCTCACTCTGTGGTGGGGACCTTACATGCAGAAGGCAATTCTACCATAACCCCCAGAGATAGCCATTGCTGACAGAGTTGAAGGCTTGCTCTGGACAGGGAAGGAGACTTGGAAAAATCATTCTGAATTAGTTATCAAAGTGATGTGTTAATCTGCATTGAACCCCTGTTTGGACAGTCTCATAGAAAACTGTAAGTGACTTAATTTCATTTGACTTGATTTACTTTGGAAGTGTTTTAAGCTCATTGAACTAAGCATTATTTAATTTCCATTATAGGTTTTCACACAGGGATTTTATGCAGTTTAACTAAACCACTTGTTATTTATTTGGTCTGTTAACTTAAATTAAGGATCTTGAATTGACCTGTATACAAGACATATAAGAAAAAATGAGGGGAAAAAAACCAATATTAGAATTACTTTATTCAGTGATAATGCTTTCAGTTGTAGGCAAACGTAACACCCCCAAATGTACACTCAAATGTACATACATAGATGTAAAAATGCCTGATTGCTTTCAGAATGACAGCTTTGTAAAAGGAATCCTTCAGAATTTAAAAGGCAATAAAAATTGTTTCCAACTTTGATGAAAATATTCTTTTCCTCCAATCTGAATTCAAGAGTTATTTTTCTCAAGAAACTGTGATCTCTTATTTAAATAAGCTTAATAAATAATTATTATAGATCCTGATGCTGATACTCTAGATTCACAGAAATTCAGCACAGACATGTTTTGATTTAATTTTCTTGGTGACAATCTGAAACACAACAAACATCACGGCCAAGGATTATCTGCTTCCTTTGAAATGCTATTTGCAAAACTGAATCTTCCATTTTCTGCAAAGCTAAAAGTCTCACACACTTCACAAAATCTCTGAGTTAGTTTGAGGATTAGCAAATAATGCGTTTTCTTTCTTCTTCCCTGCCCCATTAGTATCCATTCATGTATCAATCTTTTTATCTTTCAATTTATCCCTTGCTGGAAGCACTCCTGCTGTTTATTCTTTTCACGGTCAAATTTAGTGCTTTTTTTTCTCCTCCCACATCTTTGCTCTCCAGGCCTCATTTAATCCATTCCCATTTTTATCCCAAAGTCTTGTTGTTGATGTTGATTAGACAAGACCAGTGCTTGGAATCATGCAATCCAGTATTGTCTCTGAACAACTGATGGGCTTCCTGGCCTGAACACCTCCACGTGAGCCACGGTCATGCATGATCAGGTTCCTGGGGCTTTGCCTCTTGGCTTTCCTGAAGCCTGCAGTTCTGAGTTTGTAAAAACTTCTGCTGAAAATGAGCTGCAGCATCAAAAGTAGTGGTGTTTGGGTTTTTTTTTTTTTTTGTTTTGGTTTGGTTTTTTGCTTTTTTTCTTGCAGGAATCACTAAAATCTGATTCCAGGTCTCAGACAGCATTTGTGTGTGTGTGTACTTGTGTGCTTTTGTGTGACTAAATCTATAAAGCATTGGCAGAGCAAGATTATTGTGCTCTCTACAGAAATATTCTGCTTCTGTTTATGGATAATATATCCACATTTCCCAGAATCCAGGTTTTCTGCTAGTGTCTTTATTTGCATTAACAGCTCATACTTGCAAAAGAAGACTTTTAAACCCACTTTTAAACTTATTATCATTTGGTTGGGGGGTTTTATTGCTTCATTTAATTAAGCTTTTTGATAATGGCAAAATTATTGGTTTTCAAATCATTCATGAAAGTGCCTGAAAAGACTGCACAAAATGGCTGTTGTGAGGTGCTGCTAACCAAGTCTCTGAGCAAAGCACAGTAATTGTACAATGCATGGCTGTCACTTCTATGTTTCACTTCTGAAATTGTGAATTTGCTGCAGAAGACATTGAAACATATAAAGCAGAAGAAGATATAAAGACTGCTTAGGGGAAAAATGCAAGGAAGATGGCACAATGTATCACAGAATCACAGAATATCTCTGGTTGGAAGAGACTTCAAAGGTTACCCAGTCCAACCCTCAACAGAGCACTGAAGGGTCAAAACTAAACCATGTACTCAAGCACCAGGTCCACACACTGCTTAAACACTTTCAGGGACTGTGACTCCACCATTGCCCTGGGCAGGTCATTCCAATGATTCCTAACATTCAGCCTGGACCTCCCCTGGTACCTCTTGAAACCATTTCCTCTAGTCCTATTGCTTGACATCAAGGAGAAGACACTCACCCTCTCCTTGCTCTAACCTCCTTTCAGGTAGCTGTAGAGAACAATGAGGTCTCCCCTTCAGACTGAACACCCCCAGCTCACTCAGGTGTTCCTTGTAGGTCATATGCTTCAGACCCTTCAGCAGCCTCATTGCCCTTCTCTGGACACACTTCAGAACCTCAATGTCCTTCCTATAGTGAGGGGCCCAGAACTGAACACATTTTATGTTAGGTGAAAATCTAAGCGTGTTAAACATTTGATCCATGTCTGGTGTTTAGTTCTTTTTGCTTCTAGTTTCTTTGATTGAATGATGACTACAGTGAATATTTTTGTTGTACCCTTGCATGACATTTTCACTCACAGGCACACCCTTAATAATGCCTACCTTTAACATCTCAGATAGGCTGCTTACAGCAAAGTTTTGACTTTAAAAAAACAAACTCCAACCATATAGTCTGTTATAGCTATCCTTGCTAATTAAAAGTGATACAAACACACACAATTTTGGGTCTGCTTTCTTTTTCTGTCACTGCCACTTCTCCTCATAAAGGAGAGGAACTGTCTCACACTTGGTCACATAAGAAGCCTGTAACTCCCACAAGAGAGGAATATCTTTATGCAACAAGGAATATGTGAATTAGAGATATCCCTGACAGTTGATCTGTCCCAGGGGTTAGAAACAGTTTATTATACATATTGCTGTATTATAGTTTATTATAGATAGTATTGTGTTATATTATGTAAGAAAGATCAGCAACATAGTAGGTGAGCTCATAGGCAAACTCAACATTATAAAATAGAATTATTTTAGTATTATTATTTTTAAATTTAATAAATATCAAACATCTCAATTATCTGCTATGTGCTGAAGTATCAAAGCATTCATGAGAGCATCTGTAACAGCACATCTATGCTAGGAATATTTTCACAGAATCAAAAAATGTTTTAGGATGTAAGGGACCTTAAAGGATTGTCTATTTCCACCCCTTGCCATGGGCAGGGACATTTGCTAGGCCAGGTTCCTCAAAGCCCCATTCAACCTGGCTTTGGACATTTCAAGGGCTGGAGTTTTGACAGCTTCTGTGAGAAACCTGTTCCAATGCCTCACCACCCTGATGCCAAAGAATTTCTTCCTAATGTCTAATCTAAATGTAGATTATTCCAGCTTGAAGCCATTACACCTTGTCTTATCACTACATGCTTTTGTAAAAAGTCCCTCTCCAGCTATTCTTTAGGCCCCCTTCGAATATTGGAAGGCTGCTCTAAGGTCTCGCTAGAGTTTTCTCCAGGCTGACAACTCCAACTCTCTCAGCCTGTCTTCACAGGAGTCATTTTTCATCACTCTTTCAGTGCAATCATGAAGCCTATTCATTTTCCAGAGGGTGGTCGACCCATCAAATCTCTTTCCAATTTAGGGGCCAAGATGTTGTGGGTGACAGTCATAAATGCTTTGTACAAGTCCAGGTAGGTACAACAGTTGCTCTCCCTTTATCCATCAACACTGTTACCCTGTCATAGAATGCCAATAAATTTGTAAGGCATGATTTGCCCTTGGTGAAGCCATGTTGGCTACCACCAACCACCTCCTCATCTTTCATTGTTTTTAGCAGAGTTTCCAGGAGGATCTGCTCCATGACCTTGCAGGGCATGGAGGTGAGATTTACTGGCCTGTAGTTCTCTGAGTTTTCCATTTTCCCCATTTTTGAAAATAGGGGCCATGGCCCTCCTTTTCCAGTCAGTAGGAACTTCACCAGATTGCCATGACTTTTCAAACATGATAGAAAAACACTTGGCATCCCTGATGGCTAACAAACAAAGATGATAAAGCGTTGAGTGCAAAGCGAGAAGGTATTTCTATAACATCTTCATTAAGCCATTCCAAATGTAATGTTTCTGTATTTGCATATTATGACTAAAGAGCAAGATTCATAAATGCTGTGAGCCAGAGAAAGTTCCTGAAGTGAAGAAGTTATTTTGATTTACATCAGCTAAAGTTGGGCCAGAGGTGCAGTCTGCAGAAATCATTGATTGCTTTCATCCTAGCCTCTTAGCTATTGCATATTTTATTGTACTAATGCTTCTTACAGTAACTACAGTATTAAATTAGAGTTTTAACATTAAGATCCATATATAGCATGAAATCCCCTGTATATAAATCAGGAAACTAAACTGGAAGTTTTACAGGAGGATTTATGCACTCACACACTAAATCAGCACTATAAAGTTTAAGATTTTGAAATAAGTTTTATATGCAGCATACATAAATCAGAGCAATATACCTGATTCTGAAAGTTAATATCCATAAATCAAAATTCTGACAGTATATATTAATAAATCATGGGAAATAGATTATACTTAGAAAGTGGTTCTTAATATGGCAATTTGCAATATTATTGCAAAGTGGATACTAACTCTTGAGAGTCTTGCCTTAAGAGGTTCTTTTACACTTTTGATACAACAAAAATACTCATTTTAGTCATCACTCAGTCAAAGAGAAACTAAGAACAAAAAGAATTAAAACATCAGACATGGATCAAATGTTTAATACATTTAGATTTTCACCTAACATAAAATGCGTTCAGTTCTGGGCCCCTCATTATAGGAAGGACATTGAGATGCTGGAGCATGGCCAGAGAAGGGCAATGAGGCTGGTGAAAGGGCCTGGAGCACATGACCCATGAGGAGTGTCTGAGGAAGCTGACATTGTTCAGTCTGGAGGAGAGGAGGCTAAGGGGAAACCTCATTGCTCTCTACAACTACCTGAAGAGAGGCTGGAGTGAGGAAGGGACAGCCTCTTCTCCTTGGTGGCAAGTGGCAAGACTAGAGGTAATGGTTTCAAGCTGCACCAGGGGAGGTTTAGGCTGGATGTTAGGAAGTCAAATACTGGGGCTGTCAAACACTGGAATGGTCTGCCCAGGGCAGTGGTGGAGTCACCATCCTGGGAGCTGTTTAAGCAGCGTGTGGACCTTGCGCTTAGGAACATGGTTTCGTGTTGGCCTTTCAGTGCTGCATTGAAGGTTGGACTGGATGATCTTTGAGGTCTTTTCCAACTGGATGTTTTCTGTGATTCTGTGATAGGACAGGAGGAAATGAAATCAAGTTGTTCCAGGGGAGGTTTAGTTTGGACATTAGAAGAAACTTTTTCCACTGAAAGTGTTCTCAGAGGATCTAGGTGCCCAGGCAGCTGAAGGTTGAATCCCCTTCCCTAGAGGTGTTTTAAGAGGCAGAGATGTGGTGCTGAGTGACATGGTTTAGAGCACCAGACTTGGCAGACTCAGATAATAGTAGAGAAAGAAGCCATAATTTCTCCACAGAGGAGACATGAGACTGCTAATCTAGCTGACATTTCCCAGGACTCCTTGAAAACTTCCCTGTGGCAGAGAAAATATTTCTCTCTTACTAATGGGAAAAGTAGTACACACTCAGGAAGGAGTGGGTGAATATGTTAAATCCATATGTATTATTTTTTATGGTATCTGTGTGCCTGGATCAACCAACCTTCCAACACATCTGAGATACCTTTCATATCTACATTTTAGTGACTCAACCGTGACTCTACTCTCATACCACCTGTTGTGCCTTAAGCTTTCCCAGAGTCCAAAAGCCCAAATGGAACAGTTTTAGATTGCTTCCCCTCTCCCTTTATTTCCTGATAGTGGAAAGCAAATTAAGCAGCAGAAAACAGAGGTAAAAATCAGGAAAGAAACAGTCTTGAATTCATTTGGAAGTAAAAAAAGTTCACTTTAACAAAATATATATATGGCATTTGAGTAAAAGGAAACTTACAAAGCTATAAGACAAAAAGGGTAAATAAAAACATATACAAAACCTGGCCCTACTGGCATAGGAGTCTCTGGATGCAAACATGGCTTCTCTTTAGATGCAGTCCTTAGGAGATTGCATGCAGCATGGAGCAGGCCCCACCACGTGGCTACAGCAACAGTAGGAGCAACCTCTCAGGCAAGTGAGGAGCAAGAGGACGAGAGAGAGAAAAGATGAAATGGCTCCCCTTAAACAGGCTTGGTGGACAAGAAATGGGAGTGGAATAGATTTTGGCCAGGAGACCAGTCCCTCTGGGAAGCAGGGTCCAAGTCTCTCTGCCCACCTGGGTCAGGTTTCTTTGTCCCCCTGGGGGCTAGGTTCTTTTCAGCCCACCCTGCTCTGGGGATGAGTGTAACCTGAGACACCACCTTTCCAAACACTATGTGATCTCTAAGTTCTTGGGAATTGATATGCACCTATATATCCATCTCCCATATTTAGTCTTCTAAGAGTAACGATGGAAAATGTAGACAAATCAAAGGATGTTCAGGAGACCACCTCAAGAGAGACAGAGACCTGCTAGAGAGAATCTGACAGAGAGCCACGAGGATGATTAGGGGACTTGAGCATCTCCCCTGTGAAGAGAGACTGAGAGCCCTGGGGCTGTTTAGTCTGGAGAAGAAAAGACTGAGAGGAGATCTGATCAATGTCTCTCAATATCTGAGGAGTGGGTGTCAAGTGGAGGAGGCCAGGCTCTTTTGGGTGGTTCACAGTGATAAGGTGAGGATCAATGGGTTCAAACTTGAACATAGAAGATTTCACCTCAACATGAGGAGAAACTTCTTTCCAGTGAGGGTGGCAGAGCCCTGGAACAGGCTGCCCAGGGGGGTTGTGGAGTCTCCTTCTCTGGAGACTTTCCAAACCCCGCTGGATGCATTCCTGTGTGGACTACCCTAATTGCTCCTGCTCTGGCAGGGGGGTTGGACATGATGATCTCTTGAAGTCCCTTCCAACTTCTGATATACTGTGAGACTGTGATACCTTTATAGACTCATTCTGAGAAAAAAAAAAAAAACTGTCCCTGATTAAGATGAAGGCATCTACTACTAAAGTGAAAGCACATCTAGGGTAAATAAGATAGATAGCAGCTTCTTGTCCTAAGAACAGATCAATACAAATTTCCTGTAAGCTGTTTCATCACAACTGAAGTGGCAAGCTTGCAGAGAGGAGATTAGCAGAAGAGAAACTTGCAATGTTCAGAAGAAGAAAAAAGAGATAGCTATTGTGGTATGGGAAACAGGACCATGGACCCTAAGACAGATATTTATTAAGCTACTTTTGACTTTCTTGTAAAATTCTAATTACTAAATGTATAGTAAGTGTCACACCATCTATTTATTTATTCTCTGGAAATAGAAGGTATGTAAATTGCATTTACTATTCCACCCATTTAATTTCAAGGTGAGATCAAGTCAAATGGATTAACTTCTGTTGTCACATAATTATTTGTATAATAACTTTCTTTGACTTATTTATCTTCTTTGATAGTGTGAACATTAAATTAATGTGAATAGGAGAGAAGCAATGAGACAACAGCATGTGCACCACATTATTGTTCTTTACCACAGGGTTTTAGTGGCTGGGCTATAGTCCACCAGTTCAGAGCTCTAATCTGTCCATGCTAATATGATATGAAAGTTTGCTTCCCTGCATAAAATAAATTGAATGGAACTGGCACAGCTGCACTTTCTTTTATAGGGAAAAATAGCATTCTTGAGGGGGGTTATGGACATTGTCCATGCTGAAATTATAAAAAGAACACACAAAGATACATAGGGATGATAAAATAACTAACTTTTGAAAATGTAATAACAGAAAGGTGGATGAGGTTTGATGCGTTTGGATGGCAAAAAAGAGACTATGTCTGTAAAAAAAGATGAAGCGTTTTGCAGATGTAATTTTATTTCTTCAAAATTTGGTAGCCTTGTAGTAATTGTTTGGTTTTTTAAGCAAACATCATCAAATGACCAAATTTTGACTGCAAGTTTTAATGTCTTGTTGAAATTTTTACCTTTTTTGGATTTTTGTGGGATTTGTTTTTCTCTGTGTGTGTGGTTCGTTTTTTTTTTTTTCAAACTTATACTGTACGAAAGGGCATTTGTTGTTTAAATTTAAAAAAAGGAATATTATTTCTTCTCAGTGTGCCTGATTGATTAGGATGCAAAGGCAGAAATTCCAAGAAAAGTTTGTATGTTTCTCCAGAACAAGGTACACAATATTCATCTATTTCAAAACCTTGTTTGCATAAGTTTTCTCCAAATGTTTTCCTCACAGAATATATCTCTTGTGTATAAAATGACACAGAAGCATTCACGACCATAGATAGATATTCATTTGTATTAGCCAAGATTATTAAACCTATCATAACCATTAATTCCTAGAAAAATTGAGATTTGGAAGGCGCTTCTTGAGATGACCTGGTCCAAACCTCTGCTCAGAGCAGGGTCAGCAAGAGCATGTTGCTCAGGACCACATCTAGCTAGGACCACATCTAGCTAGGTTCTGAATATCTCCAAGGATGGAGATTCCATAAGCCTCTGTGGTCAGGCTCTTCCAGAATTTGATCTCACTTATAGTAAAAATGTATTTTATTATAAGTGGAATATCCTCTGTGTGCATTGCCTCTTGTCCTGTCACTGGGCACCACTAAGAAGAGCCTGGTTCCTTTTCCTTTGCTCCCTGCTTCAGACATGTGGATAAATCCTTCTGAGCCTTGCCTTGGCCAGGCTGGACCACCCCAGCTCTCAGCATTTCCTTATAAGAGAGATGCTTCAGGCCCTGAGTCATATTTGTGGCCCTTTGCTCGACTTAATCCAGTACATCCATATCCATAGCAACCCAGAGCTGAATACAGATCTCCAGATGTGTCTGATCAGGGATGAGGAGAAGGAACACCTCTAACCTGCTGGTGATGCACTACCAGGACACTGATGGCCTTCCTGAACATGAGGCAAGCATGACAGCTCTGACATTTCCTACAGGGCCACTGTGCTCCAGCTCCCACTCTCAGCCCTTGGATTCTGTCTTTACTGTCCTGTGTTCCCATTTCCCTGGTCCAGCCAAGTGGAATAACTAAAACAGCAGTTTGCACATTTGTTTAAGTATATAGAAATACTGTAATGAATGGAAACCTAATGCTAAACAAAGTGTGATAGGGGACACAGTGTTTTGCCAGATCCAGCTGTGTTCAAGGAAAATCTAGGAGCATCTTCATCCCCCCTGAGAATAAAACTAGCTACTACAAATCTTTCAGATAGAATGAAACAACACAGTATTGCACAGAATGAATGGCAATTTGCAGGTGCAGCAAACATCAGCTGGTATTTTAACCAGTCCCTTGTGGCTTCAGATTTGGCAGCATCAGGACAAATCTTATTTGTACCCCAGTGTTTTGCTCTTTAGGAAGCCAGCTTTGATATACTTGTGATGTTTACAATGTGCCATCATTTGTCCTTTACTCTTGTGCAGAGCAAGGACTCCGACACTGTTAACTTTCAGTAATGCATTCATAAACATCAAAATATTATGAGATTTAAGCCTCAAGCAATGAAACACATTTGGAACCTGGCTACTGTGATGAAAATGAATGAAAAATGTAGTTCTAGGGAATAGTTACTTACTGAAAGAAAAAAAACACAAGTACCTGTGTGTCTTTAATCACTACCTTTTATCTAATGATCTCATTTGTTTCTTCTTTAGTCACTGTTAAATGCAAAAGCAGATGCAGATGTACAATCAAGTTGTGTTAAAAGGACATCACTGTTTATGCCCTGCATTTTTGGTGTGTTTCCCCCCACTTCAATGTCAGGCTCCATACTTCAGGTGGAATGGTTATTAATATACACAATTAAGACTCAAACTGCCCTCATTATGCATCCCAGTCAAATTCCCTTCTACCCTGGAAAAAATGAGAAGTGAAAAAGTGTTAAAAAATGTCAAAAACTGTAACCTTCAGATCTGATCTTGCCAGTCTTGAAGAGTGGGCCCATGTGAACCTCATGAAGTTCAAGGCCGAGTGTAAAGTCCTGATTCTGCATAGGGCAAATCCCACTACCAATAGAGTGAGGGATGAATGGGTTGAGAGCAGCCCTTGAGAGAAAAACTTGGGGATCCTGGTGGATGAAAAATTGGATCTGAGATTGCAGTGTATCCTTGCAGCACAGAAAGCAAATTTTATCCTGGGCTACATAAAAAGAAGTATGGGCAGCAGGGCAGGAAAGGTGATTTGTCCTTTCTGACAAATACAAAATATTTGTGTATATTTGCTCTTGTGAGACCCCATCTGGACTACTACATCCAGCTCTGGGGCTTCCAGAACAAGAATGTCATGAGGCTGTCAGAGTTCAGAGGACGGCCATGAAAATGATCAGAGGAATGGAACACCTCTCTTATGATGAAGGGCCAAGGGAGTTGTGGTTCTTCAGCCTGAAGAAGAGAATGCTCCAGGGCCAAATTATTGTGGTCTTTCAACATATGAGGAGGGCTTATAAGGAAGGAGGAGAACTTTTTACCAAGGCCTGTAATGACAGGTCAAGGGGTAACACTTTTAACCTAAAAGAGGGTACATATAAGGAATAAATTCTTTACATTGAAGGTGGGGAGACACTGTAACTGGTTGCACATGCCCTCTCCCTGGAAGTGTTCAAGGCCAGGTGTGATGGGGCTTTGACCAACCTGATCTATCAGGAGGTATTGAACTTGAGATAATGGAGGTTGTTGGACTAGGTGATCTTTAAAAATCCCTTCCAACTCAAACTATTCTATAACTCTGTAATACATGGTCTAGATGTCACTTTTAGAGATAGAGACTTAACCATCATTATTAACAGAGGAGTCTCCAGAATGAAGCAGAGATGACCTTCACAGAATCACAGAAACATTCAGGTAGCAAAAGACCCTCAGGATCACCAACCGATTATCCAACAAAAGACCCTCAGGATCACCAACCGATTATCCAACCGATAACCCTACTCTACAAAGCTCAACCCTAAACCATATCCCCAACCACCACATCAAAATGACCTTTAAACAGCCCATTCCAATACCTGACCACTCTTTCCATGAAAAAAAATTCCTAATGTCCAGTCCAAACCCACCCAGTAGCAGCTTGAGGCCGTTCCCTCTTGTTCTATTCCTAATTACCAGCTTCGTTGCCCTCCTCCACGCTCATTCCAGCACCTTGAGAAAAATGGCCTCCCCATCATATAAAATCTAAGACACCATCATGTATCCTAAACTAGAATAAAGTAAGCATTGGTTCAGAGTTGGACCTGATTACAGTTTAATTAGAAAATCCTAGAGGTAAATGTGTTAGTCCTCAAGTTTTACCTCCCTCTTCCCTGGAAAATCCAGAGGGAAAGGAATAATCATTTTGGGAATAAATAAAGTGAAGGTAACAAAACTAGGATTTAAGGATAAAATGCAGTGGCAAGTTTAAGCTAAAAATGTGAAGAAAATAGTCTTAACAATAAGACCTTTAAGACAGCAGAACGTTCTCTTAGGAAAGTGATGGAATACCTCTCACTGTAGCAATGAGTATGACAATTACTTTTAAATATTTGATGTATGCCAAAAAGAAATTGATGAGTCACGACACTGTACATTGAATACCTGAAGAAATTGTTTGGTTTTTTTTAAATCTATGCCTTCAAGTGAAGAATGATATCTGCTTCACTGTTCAGTGCTTGATAAGGAGAAAACCACAAGGATTTTCAGAAGTGGTTTTTATATTATATCAGAGCTACCACTTGGATGAGAAACCGAATGATATGGAGAGATGGATAGTTTTATATGGTTATCCTACAAGCTACTCAGAGGGTCCACAGGGCTTCATCCTGCAGCTGCATTTGACCTCCTTTCTGCAGTGATATTGCCCTGGATATGTCTGTACTGAAGGCAGGAAAAGAGCAGCAAGTCAGATATACAACTTAAATTACTTGAATTGTTTATCTAAATAACTGTAATCCACTTGACCAATACTTATTAGGGATTAAACCTAACCAGCCAAAGTTTTGATGAAAGATGAGGTATTTAGGACTCCACTAAGGTCATGGCAGCCCCTTCAGGAGTCCAGGGTGCCCCAGTGCTCCCTCCTTGAGCAACTTGTGCTGGCCAAATTGCAACAAGCTATTGCTGTTTATCCTGCAAGCTCTTATTCTGGTTATATGGTAAAACTAATTGGAGAGCCAGTCATGAAATGAGTTATACATAGATTTTTTTTCTGAAGTAAAGAAATTAAAATTTTTCCTAGCGCTTTTGCTGAAATTTTGGGTGACTTTGCTTAAATGAAGAGAAATAAGTGGAGGTAAAAAAAAGATTCTTATTTTTCTGGGAAGAAGAAAAGAGGTAAAAATTCTAGGTTTAAATGCAGTATTTTAACCTATTCACAAGTTTAGCTCCTTCACTATTTATTGCCAAATGCCACCAGTGTCCATCCTGATAACCTCAGCCACAGAGCAAGAATTCACATGCTGTTCCTGTGGTGATCAGTGCAGGGGTGCCTGCACAACTCACCTTTGGGAAATGACCTCTTCTGGTCATTTGGTGAGCAGTGGGGATGCATGTGCTATGCACATAATGAATAAAGAAACTTGTTCTTTGGAACCTTTAACCCGGAAGAAAATTATTGTCAAGTGGATTAAAGAGTGATGGGGGAGTTAAAAAGAGATTTTTGATATGAAGGGTTACTGGGAATATTATTCAGAAAAGCATGAAAATTCATAACCAGAGGGAGAGACTCTGAGGTGGAAAGGACAGGTGTGGAACCAGATTTGGCAGTGCCAGAAGTCAGCCTGCTGTATCATATCCCCAGGCCACAGGGAGCAAGAGGGAGCAGCCTCCCTGCCCAGTGCTGAGGGTCCTGCTCCCAGAGAGTCACTGCTCCCCATGGCATAGGAACAGCAAGTGGGGATCCACCACAGGTGTGTGTAAGTGAGCTCACAGGGTTCTTTCCTATCAGTGTATGTGTGCTGAAAGGTTGCAAAGGGAGAGCAGGGGCACACACAGAGCTGAGGCTTCCATGTCTTGCACAGATGGGGAATGCAAGCAAGGCAGCCCTCATGCCCAGGAGGGTGAGGAGTTATCAGTAACCTAGTAACCCACATGTCCTGGGGGAAGCAAGCTGTGAACATAATTGTGTGTGTGTGTGCACATGTGAAATTAACTTTTTGAGATTAGTCGTAGAAGAATGTTTGTGAAATTGGGGGGTTTGTTGTTGTTGTTATTATTATTATTATTATTATTATTATTATTATTATTATTATTATTATTATTATTATTTGTGTGGTGGGTTGAAAATTGCCCCCAAAATAAAATTGCCAGACTAGCTCAGTTGAAAGCAAGTGAAGCTATACTTACAAGCAAAACTTCGATCTAGAAATATGAAATGCAACGAATATGTACAAAATATACAATATTTGCATGTATTTACAGTTTATAGACAGCACAAGAGCCCCCCTGGACAAAACCAGGGGGTTACCAACAGCTTCCCCCTCTCCCTGTCCTGGACAAGGGAAAAAGAAAGAGGAGAAAAGCTGAGAGTAGCTTGTTAGTACTTAGCCACAACAAAGAAAGCACCAAGGTCAGCAAGCCAGCAGAAGCACCAGATAACATCTGCTAGAGTGAAGAGCCAAAAAGAGAAAAGAGTTAGTTTATACAACTAACTTTATGTTATCAGACCAATGGGATTATTTAGACCATATCATTATTTTCCCTTTTACATCCAATGGTAATTAATTTACGTTCTACCACTTTCCTACTCAATCAGTGGAAAACTTTCCTAGGCACAGCCTAAAACTGCCACAGTTGTTTTTCAAGTGTCTAATATTGCAGATTATCTACTGCATTCCTGATAGCAGTCCTGACTGTATTATTCACTGTTTGCTAGTTATATACATGTGGTTAAGAAATCATTACATTGATTTGATTTAGACTCAGAAAGGACCAGTTGTTCCCCGAGACTATCAGCAAGGATTAAAATAATTGCTTCAGGCCAAATAAAAAAAAAATCCACAAAATTTGAAGATTTAAAGAACACATTCCTAATGGCACAAACAAATACTCATTTATATCAGACTGTTCCTGTTAACAGCCTCAACAATTGATGGATAAAACAAACAAACAAAAAATATCAGGGCAAATAAGTTTTGTATTATTTTCTCTCTCTCAAGGTTTCTGAGACTTGTTCTTGGGAGTTATTGACTTGTGAATGCAAAAAAAGTAACAATTCACCAGATTTTGGCAAAGATAATTGCCCACAGCCTCAACATGAGGTATGTGGTGTTAAAAGATCAATATTCCATTTTATGCATTCAGCTCAGTGCCTCCTAATGTGGCCATTTAGGCTGGGTGCCTTCCAAAAAAGAAGCCACAGAGGTGAGACCTCCAGTGTCTGTAGTGTCCAGCCCAGGGGGGGGGACACAGGCAATAGTGTATTTCTACCCCTAAATCCTGCACCCGTAGCAATCTACCTGCAAAGTCATTGTCTTTCTTTTTCTTCCCTCTCTGCTCCTGTGGGAAAGAAACACTCTCTTACCTGGTAATGATGGGGAAGCATCAGAGGCCTCTTTGGCCTGGGTAACTTCTTTTTTCTCTGTAGTTCTTGGCCTCTAACTCAGAGAAGCACTATTCTCCACAGGCTGCGTGCCAAGGTGTTTCTAGGTGAAGACAAGATGAGAAGACTCTCAGTGTGAAAGGTGAAAGCATTTATTGTGAAAAGATCTTTGCAAAAAGCCAAAAGAAAAAGCATAAGCACTAAAGCACTAAGCAAAAGCAAAAGCAATGCACTAAGCACAAGCACCTACTGTGTTACTTAGTCAACTTACATACTTTGCTAATACAGAGCTAGTCACGTCCCAGTTGGCTATCCTTCCTCTGACATGGGTCCAAGCAAAGCACACAATAGGTAAATATTGACAAACAAGCTTTTCAGTTACAGAATGTTTACATTCTTTCTAACTCAAAGACAAAACATAGCCCTCTCAAAAGTTGTTCAAAGGTTGCTATCTTCCTACATTGGCATAATGTCAGGGTAAAAAGGTGGAGGGGCCTGAAACCAGCCTAGCAATGGAGAGCTAAAAAAGAGCCCTGAGGGTTTTGGGTGAACCCCAACTGGGGAGAAGGGAAGCATTGGGCTATTGGCCTGGTGTAAGGGAACTTGTGTGCTGGTTTAGACTGGGGATTTCTTTAAATTGCTATGTTCACCACTAATGCTTTGTAGTTTTTGTAATATATTAATTGCTTTTCCATTTAAATTTTCCATGACTATCCAATCCACTTGTGCAAGCATCATTCTTTTGCCCCTTTTGGAGCAATCTGTCCCACTCTCAACTAGGACACCTGCTTCAAATTAGAGAAATGTAAATTGGGTTTAAATTCTGAGCCACACAAAAAAAAAAAAATAAAAAGAAAAAGATATTTTTCTTTCAATCTTTTTTGTTATAGTTCTTTTCTGGAGTGAAAGTGTAAATCATAAGACTTGTAAGAGGATGCATGAGTTCACAAGAAGTCTCAGGACACCTTTGAGCCAATCTAAATTGGTCCCTACTAAATGAAATCTAGTGTCATTTCACATCATCTTGTGAAATTTTATGCTAAGGCTTTTTGTTACGATAAGTTGCAACAATATGAAATCATTCATCTAAGGAATTCCAGTGGGAAATTCAATTTTCCTTTTTCTCTAGCTTTTTGACTGTACCTAGTGCCTTTGAAAAAGTCTTATTTGCAAATGACATAAAATAGGAGTTATGCTTGGAAGACATTTTCATATGAAAGAAGAGAAGAAGGAGCTCATATGTCTGTAGATGCCTGTGTGAAATCCTTGGATAAACTGAATCACATATCCAGGTAATTGCCTCAGGACGACCATGCTTTTCTTGTGAGAAGGAAATAATTTCCTTTCACATGACTCAGTAAGGGAGGTTCCCATAAAAATCACATTCTGTTAGCAACAAATGTTGACATATCTAAAAAAATTATGAGAAGTAATCATCACTATACCATTTCAAGGCAATCTGTTTAACATTCCAATGCCTGATGCACTCTACAATAGAATGAGCTAAACTGAATAATTAGCCATTTTAAAAGGTGAGCCTTTTCTTTACCCTTTGTTCAGTCTGGGTTTTTTTTTCTATTTGTTTTTTCTTCTTCTTTTTTTTTTTTTTTTCTGTTTTCCAGCTTTGCAAAATGTATGAAATCACAGAATCATAAAACGGTCTGGATTGGAAAGGACCTCCAAAGGCCATCTAGTCCAACCCCCTCTGCAGTAAACAGGGACATCCTCAACTAGATCAGGTTGCCCAGAGCCCTGTTCTCACCTTTAAAGTCTCCAGGGATGGAACCACAACCACCCCTATGGAAAACCTGTTCCAGTGTTCCACTACCCTCATGGTAAAGAACTTATTCTTAACAGTCAGAGAACTTGTTCCTAACATACAAAATATCATCCTAAATATTATCAATTTCTACTGTTATCATTCAAACAAACAAACAAATAAAAATCTGAAAAAGAGAAAAAGAAAAAATATTTGGTGTTATCTGCAACCTTGATAAGTGTATACTGTATGCTGCCATCCAGGCCATTGAAAGAGGCAGGAAGTAGGACAGATCATTTCTTGTTCCATTTTCTCTTATTGCACTTCTTTTAAAGTTGTTTCACAGAATCACAGAGTGTTAGGGGTTGGAAGGGACCTTGAAAGGTCATCCAGTCCAAGCCCCCTGTCAGTGCAGGAGCAACTAGAGTAGGTACACAGGAATGCATCCAGGTGGGTTTTGAATGTCTCCAAAGAAGAAGACTCCACAACCCCTCTGGACAGTTCAAGTGTTTTGCCACCCTGATGTTGATAAAGTTTTTCCTTATGTTCCTTCCACATTGAACTGAGGAAAACAACATGTTTCCACACTTCAAATGCTTATGAAGTTTTGGGGTTTTTTGTTGTTTCCTTTTTTCTTCTTGTTATTCTCCTTGGAACAAAAGGTGAGTAGAGTGGATAGTAAAAGAAAAGAAGAAACCAAAACCAACCCAAAACAACAAAACCAAGACAAAACAACAAAACCAAGACAAAACAACAAAAGCAAGACAGAACAACAAAAGCAAAAGAAAACAATAAAAGCACAACAAAACAACAAAAGCAAAACAAAACAAAAAGCAAACAAATAAACAAAAAAGGAAAGTCTTTACATGGAAAACCAGCACTTCCTTTTTCAAAATATTTATTATGGGTAATAAAAGCGGGTAGAAGAAAAGTCTTGCAAAATGAAAGGTTTTGATACAGTTTTTCAAATTGAGGTTTTTTTTTTCCCCTTCCATTCTTGTTTGTCCCAAAATAATGTACGTTGCCTCTCAGAAAACAATAGATTTCAATTACACAGATTAAAACTCACTAGGTTTGGATTTACACAAAGCTGAATTATCTGAGCAGGGAACCAGCCCCATCCAGAATAACTGGGGTCTCAAACTCTTGTGCAATTGTTCTGAATCAATGATTGTGATAAAGAGAAAATTAAAATCCAAATAAAGAAACACCCTTGATTTATTTTCTGTTGGATGGAAAAAAATGCTTTGCATACTGTACAAAATAAGGATAGGCTCCTGTTGTAATTGCCAAAGTATTAGCATAGAATCAAACCAATGAGCCAGGCAAGAATGTAACCAGGAAATGTGCAAGCAATTATTTTATCTCAATGTGACACGAGAAGATTACATTTAAACTGTGCTACCAATAAACATAGCCTAATTTTTTTCCAGGACTGATGCCTCAGGCTAAGTCTGTGTGATTCAGACTGGAACAGTTTTTCAGCATTTTAAAAATTCATTAATCTTGGTTATCTGATATCTCCTATGATAGACTGAAGCCTAAGAGGATTCTTCAATCCTCTTCTATGCCAGAGTTTTGCTTTGAGCCCTGGAGTCAGAGAGTAGCTCAGGACACCAGGGAACTGCAAGGAACACCTCCTCTGGTTGTTTATTGAAAGCAGGGTCTTAGATCAGGTGGTTATCTATGGCCCTGACAAGCCAAGTACAAATATTTTCTATGCAAGGAGATCCTACGAGTTCAAATGTTTATTTGTGCTTAACATGAAGAATTGTATCATGTATCTTAGACAGAATTTCTCCCTTTGACCACAGGCTTTTGTTCTGAGCATCCCTATAAAGGAAGTAACTTCTCCTTCTCTGTAGCTACTTTTCAGGTATTGAAAAGCTGTGATCAGATTCCCCCTGAGCTTTCTCTTCTCTGTGCCTCATGGTCCAAAGTTTTCCAACTTTCCTCATATGTCTCCTCCACGCTTCTTTTAACAAGCTTGAAAGAAATTGAAACACAGGCACAGGGATGGATTTACAAGTGCAAAGTTTTGGTATTTTAACTTTTAGAAAATAAATAAAAGAAGTGGCCTGTCTTGCCAAGACTTCTGTAGCACCTTGTGGCATTATATTTGTGCTAAGCACATGGCACAACCAATGCAGAAATAATTGTAATGATTTTGGAATTTGAATGGTTTGCATAACCCACATATCAGCATCTCATAGAGACTTGTCATAGAAAATGTTACAACACAGATGATCTCAGAGGGTTGTCAGTCTTTCTGTGTCACAGGCATGACATTTATCTGTCAGACAAAGAATAATGCAACATTGTTCAGTAGAAACACCTTGGAGTAATGAGTCAGCTTAATCTGTTCCCTGGTTTCTTTATAGGGAGGAAATTGCACTGGAAAACGCACAAAAGCACAGCAAGGAAGGAAATGAACAGGAGAGGACATAAACCCAAGGGGCTAGCAGAGTAGACAGGAAGCTTTGGGCAAGGAGGAAGTCTGCACAAGTTTGTGTTGATTAACTGTGACAGTTCCTGGACTCTGAGCTCAGAAGTTTTGTTAGTTTTTGATTCTAGGGTCATATCCTATCTGTGCCTGCTCACACAGCAGGGAGAGTCTAGTACCTTGCCTTCTCTTTTTGCACTCTGGTTTCCACATAAAGCAACTCCTCCTGTCCTCTGGGCAGACAGTGGCAATAGCTTACTATCAAGGAGGCACTGGGAAGCAGGGATGCCAGGCTGAGCAGTGGCAAACATACACAAAATTCCTGAGGAGCCAGCTACCATCAAAAGATGCTGAAGCACTGAGACAGGTGACAGGTTCAGAGGTTACACTTCAAACCAGAGGAAGCTGAATGCTTAATTACTAACACTTTCAGGAAGCAGAAATGTGCTGGAGGCAGACTAGTTCTCTGCAGGACAATGCCTGGACATGATTCACAGGAATCCATGCCCCAGCAGGGAGGCAATGAATGGGTTATCAGTTCTCAGTAGGCATAGTGGACAAGTGTGTATTAGCTTTGTTTCTCTTTGAGTTATAGTGCCTTCTAGTAGAAATCCCAGGATTTTAGCACACCACTGCATGCCTTCCCTTCTGTTTCAATATTCTGCTGAGCTTAAACACTGTCCTCCTCCTTGTGAAAGAACTCACAAAAATTGTTTATATCTTAGGACCGAAGGGAAGCACACAGAGCACTGACTTGGAGTTGAAGGCTATATACTGTGGACATTTTCAACCTTACATAACTTAGGCTCAAAAAAGAGAAGAATTTGTTTATTTAGTGGTACAACTCCAGCCAGTGATTTGGAAGTGTATTAGAGCTCTCTGTAAAGCTGGGAAAAATGTCATAGCATCATAGCATGGGCTGGGTTGGAAGGGATCTCCAAAAGTCATCTAGTCCAACCCCTGCTGCAGTCAGCAGGGACACCCTCAGCTAGATCAGGTTGCCCAGAGCCCTGTCATGCCTCACCTTGAATAACTCCAAAGGTGGGGCCTCAACTACCTGCCTGGGCACCCTGCTCCAGTGTTCCAGCATCCTCATAGTAAAGAACTTGTTCCTAACATCCAATCTCAATCTACTCTTCTCTAGTTTGAAACCATCGCCCCTCATCCTATCACTCCTTTGAAAAAAGTCTCTCTCCATCCTTCTTGTAGGCCTTTCAGGTACTGGAAGGTCATTATTATGTCTCCCCAGATCCTCCTCTTCTCCAGTCTGAACACCCCCAGCTCCCTCAGTCTGCCCTCGTAGCAGAGGTGCTTCATCCCCCTGATCATTTTTGTGGCCCTCCTCTGGACCCACTCCATCAGGCCAGTAACTTTGTTTGAGGATTCTTTTTGGGTCATGAACCTGTTCCCAAAATATATTTGCTTCAAACTAGAGAAGGGCAGATTTAGATTGGATGGTAGGAACAAGTTCTTTACTGTGAGGGTGGTGGTGGAACACTGGAACAGGTTGCCAGGGAGGTGGTTGAGGCCTTTTCCCTGGAGATAGTCAAGGTGAGGCTGGAGGAGGCCCTGAGCAGCCTGAAGCTGGAAGTGGGGAGATTCAGACTGGACGTGAGGAAGAAGTTCTTCCCCATGAAAGTGGTGAGAACCTGGAATGGGTTGTCCAGGGAGGTGGTTGAGGCCCCATCTCTGGAGGTGTTTAAGGCCAGGCTGGATGAGGCTCTGGCCAGCCTGATCTAGTGTGAGGTGTCCCTGCCCATGGCAGGGGGGTTGGAACTGGATGATCCTTGTGGTCCCTTCCAACCCTGACTGACTCTATGATTCTATGATTCTATAATTCTATGATTCTATGATTCTATGAACTGCTCAGCAAATTACACCTAGGAGTAATTCTTGGCTGAGGGTCTAAGTCTTGAAACCACACAGCAGGCTTGAAGACTGGGCATAAGAGTACAGTCTGTTGCTTTTCTTTGTTTTTTAAAGTGGCTTGCATTTGGAAAGCTTTCAGATTTCCCTTTTTAGCTGGTGTAATGTACTGCCAAAGATACTTTGATCTATCCCTGCCCATGGCAGGGAGGTTGGAGTAGATGATCTCTAAGGTCCCTTCCAACCTAAGCCATTCTGTGATCTGTGATCTAGTTGGGGATGTCCCTGCTGACTGCAGAGAGGTCAGAGTGGATGACCTTTGGAGGTCCCTTCTGGCCTGGACCATTCTATGATTCTATGATTCTATAAATCTAGAATATCCTTATGGATGGATAATTTGAAGAAAATCTATATAGACAGCATGAACTACTGTGAGCTGGGGAATGCAAGTCAGTGTGCTCCACAAAGGCCTGAGGGGTCAGGTCAGCAGTCTCATTTTCATGAAAGGATCAGAAAAACAAAGCTCATTCCTGGGAATGGAGCCAGAGAAACTGCTTACTGATCTAGGTAAACACAAAGATTCAGTGCTTGAGGGCCCAATATGCCATCTTGATGAAAATCTAACAGCTTTTATCAGGCTTGTGAACTTCCAGTTCAATTCCTACTCCTGAGTAACTTGGGACAGGCTCTGAGGGGAGTTGGAAGTACAAATAAATTAATACATAAAGAAAAGCACTGGAAAACTTACACATGCTGAGCTCAAAGTGTTCTGTCCCCAGTCTGGAATCTCAGAACTGGTCAACACTGTGACAGACCAAAAATGTAACTCCAAGTATTTCCCAAATGGAGGGCAGTATGGCTGCTCCACAGCTTAAGAGAGCTTCCTACTCAGAAGGACAGATCTACCACATAAAATTGCCTCTTCCCCCCAGTACAGCTGGCAGTAGCAGGGGAAGGTGGAGAAATCCTTTTTTCTCCCACTGTCTAATATTCAAATATGATCTTTAGTGTTTTCTATGCAATGGAGGCTGAGGCACACTGAAAAGTTTTAGAGGTCATTTCCTTTAATCCACACAAAAATCTCCGGTTCCTTACCTCTACTGACACATATCTCTCCAGAAAAGACAGCAACTGGGTTTATTTTCATGTTAAGAGAGAAGCCTGGAAAAACAAATTGATTTGTTCACTTGACAAGGTATACTTCTTAATTGCAGATAAAGGAAGATACCAAAAAATATTTGGCACTTGATTTATAGCAGTTTGAATAATTTTTAAATATAAAATAACATTGCACAAGCTTGGCAGTATACTAGTGTCAGTACAATTCACCTTTCAAATCCCAAAAGAGAATGTTCAGAAGCCATGAGATTCTTCTCAGAGTCAGACATTGTATAGCTCTTTAGTTGGAAAGGAAGCTCTGAGTTGGAAAGGAAGAGCCTGTGGGGACAGCAATAGTCTGTGTTATGCAGTTTTAAAAGTTTGGTCTATGTGCTAGACTAAGTGTCACCATGAAGAAAGGAGAGGTCAAGGGGAAAAAAAAAAAAAACATTCAGGATGCCATAAAGCCATATCTTCCAATGCAGTGGAATTCAGATTGCCTCTGTGAAACAAACAAACAAACAAACAAACTGTAACACAAATACATAGAGGCCACTTTAAAATCATTTTGATAATAAAATTTATGTCAGAATCACACTGAAAACTACATTTCAGCTCAGTGAACTGATTTTTCATGCATTATACAATGCCAATTACCATGTAAATATCTATGAAATACAACAATGTATTATTTAGGAGTCCTATGTTTCACAAAGTAAGCAGAGAAAACACGATGCATTAAGTTCAAAAAAACATGCTATGACCTTTAATATTCATGTGTACAAAAAAAGCTAAGGGATAGAAGAAGAGACAATTTAAAATTAGTTTTGAATCACGGGGCAAAGATTGTTTTCACCTCAGAGTTTACCTCCAACTCCAAAAAGATTTCTGAAGTCGAAGATACACCTAAACCTTTAAGAATTATAGTGAGTGAAACACACTGAAGATTTGGAAACTCCTTCCAGTAACAACAGTGGACTTGAGCTCATGTTTTAGGTAGAAATTTCTTCGGCATCTGGTTAGATGTCATAGAGAGGGTTTCTTCCATGGCAAAATATCAGCACTAGTTAGGCCACACCTTGGGTACTGTGTCCAGTTCTGGCCTCTCAGTTCATGACAGATGTTGAGTTGTTCAAATGTGTCCAGAGAGGGGCCACAAAGCTGGTGAGGGGTCTGGAGCATAAGTCCTATGAAGAGCCACTGAGGGAGCTGGGGGTGTTTAGTCTGGAGAAGAGGAGGATCAGGGGAGTCTTCATTGCTGTCTACAACTACCTGAAGGATGGTTGTAGCCAGGTGGGGGTTGGTCTCCTCTCCCAGGCAACCAGCAACAGAGCAAAAGGACACAGTCTCAAGCTGTGTAGGGGGAAGTTTAACCTTGATCTTAGAAAGAAGTTCTTCACAGAAAGAGAGATTGCCTGTTGGAATGGGCTGCTCAGGGAGGTCATGAGGTTGACATCCCTGGAGGTGTTTAAGAAAAGTCTGAATGAGGCACTTAGTGCCGTGGTTTAGTTGATTAGATTGGGTTAGGTGATCAGATGGACTTGAAGATCTTGGAGGTCTCTTCCAACCTGGTTGATGCTGTGATTCTGTGTGAAAAGTATTTATAATCTGGTTTTATGACATCAGAACTTTACTTTTCTCCTCAAAACATCTGTATCATCACTGTTCTGGTGGCACACACTATATATCCGATACTGTGTGCTTTGCCTCTGCTTTAGTTTACATCAAAATCTTCTTGTGGCAGAGGAACCTGCACATACTGGAGGGGGGCTAGTTCACTACCCCTTTGGATAGTGTGGCCTAAGAGAAGTGTGACCAGCAGGTCGAGAGAGGTGATTCTCCCCCTCTACGCCACTCTGGTGAGACCCCACTTGGAGTACTGTGCCCAGTTCTGGAGCCCTGTGTTAGGTCTTCACTACTGCGTTACATCAGCAACACATGAATGTCACAGATGAATATCTATTAATTATTTAAAGATAGCAACTTCCTTAAAATGGGGCATATTACTCTTGTAAGCAAGGGCCAAAAGGCATCTCACAAGAAAGTGGGTTGGTAAGTAACAAAGCCTGGGGTTTCATTTACTGATAACAAGAGATAGCTGCATGCTTCTCTTTAGAGAAAGCAAAATTCTCATCATCCTTTTTATTTTTTTGTATGTGGAAAATGAAGCAAAACAAAATTTGAGCTACTTATTTCTGCAATAAAAGTCAAGTTGAAAACAGAGCAGCATTTTAAGAGCACCCTGGCAGTTCCTGTTTCATTTCTGTTTAGCAGCTAAGCCACACTGTGTGAAAGTCTTCACTTTGGAAATTGTTATTGAATTATGCATTTACATCACTTTACAGTTTCAGTGGAAAAGATGAACTTAGCACCTTTTTATTTTATTTTTTTTCTGCAATGGAACATTTTTATGTCTATTCATGCTGCATTAAATGAGAAATGACAGGAGAATAAATAACCTAACTTTGATCTGCCCTTGAAATCATGCTGGTTTTAAGCAAGAGGAATCTGGGGATTTCCACTCTACCCTGAGTAGCTTTAAAAGTGAGAGTGGAAGGTGACAACATAAACTGTTAACAATAACTCTCTTAGGAGATGCCTTGCTACAGATGAATACTGGTGCTAATGTCTCTGTCAGACTTCTAGCAATCTTACAATCCATCAGCTAAGAACCGTCTTGGGTAAGTGGCCTGAGTCTTCATCCCAGCAAATGCATTAGTAAGATGTTTCTCATCTGACCAAAAAGCTGTGAATAGCTTTCATTGCTTAATCAAGAGATTATGCTACTAAATACTCCAGTATGTTGATTTTTTCTATTTTTGTTTTCATTTTCTGAAACACTGCATTAATATGAATGGCAAGTATTCACTGTGTCTGAAAAATCAAGGTACTTGCAAATGACCAAGGCCATATCATAAGTATAAATTGAAAAGTTCTGCTACTGCTACTACAGATTTGATGCCTGGAAATCATTTGAAGTTGAATATGAAACAATATCTTTCTCCTCCTGCCCTCTAGGACTAAATATTGAATAAAAAAAACATTTAATTGAGGCTAATCTCTAGGGTACTGAATTGTTTCCATTAAATGGCCACCTCTACTGACTTCTGTTCATTTGGGGAAATTAATTGAAAACAATTTTGTCTTTGAACTGTTTTATCTTTTGGTTTTAATCAGTCAACTCCCATGCAAGTCTCCCACCACTTAATGATGATATTTTATCTTGTAATCAGCAGTGTACGAGATGTTCTTAACATTGATATGTACTTCAAGCTGTGTATATTTGTTAACTTTATTTATGTTTTTGGTAAAGTTATAGAGCATCCTTTTTGCATAGGGACAAAGTCTACACTTGGAAGTACAGAAATGTAAGTGAATTGCAGAAGCATAAGCAGAGAGATTATTTGGCTGCATTTCTATTTTCTATTTTTTAAAGTGACATTGTGGATGTATCTGTGTGTGTATGGAGCTGGAGAGGAAGAGGGTGAAAGTATTGCAGCCAACATCTGTAGAACAGGAAAGAATGCAACATATTTGTAGTACTTTATATTTTGGAGAGGAGTACTACCTATACTTTAGTTCTGGTCCCTGAAAAATGGCAGAAGTCTTGATGATCAGAGGGCTGGAGCACCGGTCTTATGAGAACAGGCTAAGAGAGTTGGAGTTGTTCAGTTTGGAGAAGAGAAGGCTCTGAGGAGACCTTATTGTGGCCTTCCAGTATCTGAAGGGGGCCTCCAAAAAAGCTGGGGAGGGACTTTTTAGGGTGTCAGGTAGTGATAGGACTGGGGGGAATGGATTCAACTGCTAGAGGAAGGTAGATTTACATTAGACATTAGGAAGAAGTTCTTCACCATGTAGGTGGTGAGATACAAGGACAGGTTGCCCAGGGAGGTGGTGGAAGCCTCATCCCTGGAATTTTTTATAGGCCAGGATGTATGTGGCGCTGAGCAACCTGATCTAGTGGAGTGTCCCTGCCCATGGCAGGGGTGTTGGAATTAGATTATCCTTTCCAACCCTGACAGTTCTGCAATTCTGTATCTTACTTCTAACTTCAGATAGCATTGTTTTTTATTTCAAAATTGTGATAGTTTTCCTTTTTTCTCTTTTTCATTTTCTTTTTTTTTTTTTCCCAAACTGGCTAACGACCTCATCAGTTTCAAATTTTAGTACCTTTATACTTTAATATATCATATCTCAGAGCTGAGACTCCTGTCACTGAAAGGTCTTTGGGGAATAGGGATATTTCCTTGGGGAAATATTTAGCATCACATCTTTAAGCACACACATAATCTCAATAACTTCACTGGAATCTCTGACTTGCACATATAAATTCAAAACTCCAAAACAATCCAAATAGAAGTATTCTTTCTTGTCAGGCCTAAATTTGGAAGCCTTGTATGCTCATCTAAACCTTACCTTTCATTATATGATAGTATTTTTATAATTATAATAACTGCAGAAAAACTCTTTACAATATAAACCCAAGATGGGTGTTACTAAATATCAACAGGATGATAAAGAGGAGGACAGCAGACTTGGCAGCTGAGAAGTGTCTCAGATGTTTTAATTGTAGTGCCTACAAATCATCCAGATGCAGTTCACCATGTTTTCATATAATGAACAGATATCACTACTCAGTGAACAATATCCCAGATTTAACACCATAAAGGATAGATAACCCAGCTGATGATGCTTAGCTGGAGGCAAGATGGATGTCCATCCAAGGTACAAATATATACGTAACCTATTATAAGAATAATATTTCCTTTGATTCATAAAACTAGAATCTCCCTCAATACACATCACTGGTTAACCTTTGCTTAATTTTTGCAGTGTAAGTACACTGCTGAATCAGTGCCTCAGTCAGAATAATTACACTGATGGCATTTGAGTTACATCAGCTGGAAGCCTGAAGGCAAGGGTAAAAGAAGTTAAGTGGAATGTTTAAGCAATCAAAATAAAACTAATGATTGAGGTTTTTTCAGTCATCTATGCTACATATTTTAATCAATTTGTGTCTTTGGGTTTTTTTGTCTAAGACATTTTGTTGTCTGAACACTACAACTTTGGGCTAACCTAGTCTTTCGTGATATAGTTTGATTCTTACTATCAAAACCCAGAAATACAAAGACACTGGGAAGGGATCTAATCAGAAGATCAGTTGGTTCAGTTTTCCCAGTACCCTCAAAGTAATTGCATAGGGTTGTTACTGTTAGAGTTACCAGCCCCAGCGGATACCTTCATGTGGGGAATTTTTCCCATCCCCATCAAATGGTTCATTTAAGATTCTCAAAAGAGTACAGTAACAGAAGGAAAGGGTTCCTTTTAGCTGCTCTTATTGGGGAAATACACAGCCTTTTCAGAGAGAACCTGGAAGCTTGCATCTACTGTAAAATGACTGAATATAATGTTACACCAAAAGTAAGTGAAGTCTTTGAAGCTTTCTGCTTCACACTGAATCAGTGATGCCCAACAGACAGAGACACACACAGTCCTGAACTAGTCATGAAAATGCATTTTATCAAGCTGCTGGCCCCAGGGCCAAATGTCTCTAGTTGCTGGCCTGGGCCCCACAGTCCACTCAGCTCTGTGCCTCTCTCCAGCGCTAGCACTCAGCCTAATTTCACACCTCCTTGCTGAGCTGACTTGGTGTTCATCAGTGCTCATGCACACAGATCCTTAACACAAAGCATACAGGCACTGAAGAGTTGGAAATGGGAATTAGTGTGAAGATTGCATAATCTGCTGAAGTGCATGGATCAGTCAGACAAGTATGTTGGCCAGTAACCTGTTTGCCTATAACCATCCCCTTTTAATCTCCTTTTCCTTTTATTTTTATATTTGCTCCTCTCTTATCTACCTTCCTCCTTCCCCCAAACAATCCCCTTAAAACATCCCATAAAAAAGTTTTATACCATCACAAAAGGCTCATCCCTCCTGCATCCCATAGGCAACAGTCCACTGTAGTTTACATGGTGTTGCAGAGACAATTTCTTCCACTCATTCATGTTGAAGGGTTATTTACAAGGTTCAGTGGTCCAGTCCTTCTGCTTTGATTTTAGGAGCAGCTGATTCACTGTTCTGTAATTTTTACTGATTAGATTTTTCACTGAGCTCCTCTACACATCACTGTTCCCCTAATCATTGCAGGGTCTCTGTGTCTGATCTGCATAGACTTTCATCAGATAACCTCGAGGTTAAGCTCTTTCCCTTCATAGTTTCCTTAACTTTTCTTCATCTTTGGGCTTCATGGTGGAAGCAGTGCGTATCACAGGCAAACGTCTGCACTTAGCTTCACCCATGTGCCTAAGGTAGGATTAGAATTTCTTATCCATCCTATGGAGTCAACAGAAGGAGGTAACTCCAGAAGATACCCCCATGCTACTTGAACAGGAAAATATTTCATGTTTTCACTTTTCTAGACAGAGGTATGTTTTGCTCTGTGCACTGTATGTATGAGATGTTTTAGGAACTTGTGTTAGACAGCAGAAGTAGTAGTGCACATATACCAAATTCCAGTCTACATTGGTAAACTATCATCACAGAAGTTTTCAGTAAAAGAGATAAGAATATGAGAAAGGTAGGTGATTGTACAATGTTAGTACATTGGTAAATTAGGAATCACTGGGCTTGCATAAAGTCAGGCATTTTGCCTTCTGCCTGACATCAGTTACATCTCCTAAATACTCTCAGTCTGAACATACTGTTGTGTGTGAGCTCCCCTTCTGAACCTTAAGAAGGATTTAGGTCAGAGATTAATGTACTTTCAGAATAAAAGTTGTGTTAAGTATTGTCTATTAGTAATTTAAAGAAGCCAACCAAAAGGAATCGATTTTGCTCTGAAGAAAAACAAACATGTAATGATAGTATCTTTTGTCAGCCACCACCCTATTAGGCTGAAGCTGCAGCTACAGAAAAACAAACCAAAGGGATTCTCTATGACCCAGAATGGGAAGACAAGAGTATCTGGAAAGGATTTCTAGTCAAGACAAAGAACTACAGGGGAACAAAACCCACCAAGATGTGTTTTATTAATACACTTTAGATGTGCATTCAGGTGTTTAATGCTCTTCACTGAAAGACAGAAAATATAGCTTTATTTTGACTTTTGAGATAGTAGTAGAATCAGACTGCTACCAGTAGAACTCCCTATAACAGTATGTAAGGGCATCAACTGAAGATCTGCATTTTGTGATAAAAAAGTAAAAGGGCATTTCATTAAGATAAAACAAAGGCTTTTTAAAGCCTCCAAGTTTAGTTCTATGGAGATTTAGAATATATTCTTTTCATTCTGACATTTTTTAAGCAATGGAGAATGTGCTGTATAGGCTTACAAAGGAAAAACACTAGGTCTACACTGTTTTCCTTTCCTCATTTACATGGCTAAGACCTTGTCATCTGCCTCTGAAAATGGGAGTTGTTGGAGTAGAGCAGATAGCAGATTCACAAAAGAAAATTGTGGCTTTTAAGCTTTTAAATGCAACCTGAAAAATCACAGACTATAGCACTAATGACATTCCATATTGATTTAGGGGTTCTTATTGAGTACTAGTTCCCTCTGGTTTGCAGGTGTAATGGGAAGGCATTCAAGAAACCAAGGCAACAGAATCATTGCTAGCTTCTATAATACAGGGAGCAACTGAAAGCCACCCAGAAAACATCAGCAATAACCAGAGATGAGAACAGCTGACAGAGCAGTGTCAAGCTATGTGATAATTATTCTGTCATGTAATATTGCTTTGAAGTTGCTAGCATTAGAAGACCATGTTCACCTTTAAAACCCCAAAGGTTTCATCCATACAAAGGCTAGGTTTTCAGCTAACCTGCACAGCTTCATGGAGAGCAGTGAAAGAACTGACTTGTGTTTACTGAAACCTAATTGTGACAACCTATCCTAGGAGTAAATTCTTTTTTGAACCAGTATGTTAGCAGGAAAGAAAAATATTCTGAACATTTACTGACAATAATTATTGATGCTGATTTACACCATTTTCAATAATCATAGTATCACAGAACTGTTAGGGTTGGAAGGGACCTCAAGGATCATCTAGTTCTAAACCCGCTGCCATGGGCAGGGACACCTCATACTAGAGCAGGTTGCTCAGAGCCACATCCAGCCTGGCCTTAACAACCTCCAGGGATGGGGCTTCTAATGTTCACAAGTTCAGCCCACACTGATTTTTTTATATTATTATTATTATCATTATTAATAACATTATCATTATTATTACCATTATCATTATTATTAATTTAATAGATGGCACTAAGGTAGTTTTTCTTATTTGTATACTTATGTTGCATAGTCAGGTTTGAAGAGGTGAGTGATCCCCCTCACCTCATAAATCTCAATCTACTTATTTTGTAACTCAGCAAGAAGCAGGGTTTAGATATTTTCCTTAACAATAAGCACAGGATCTTTACAAATCGATTTTTCATAGTTGGAATCACCCCTGATTCAATGTGAAGCAGAAAGCTTCAAAGACTTCAGTGACTTTCGGTGTAATCGTTAAATTCAATCATTTTACATTAGATGCAGGCTGCCAAGTTCACTCATAAGAGGCTATGTATCTCCCCTATAAAAGCTGCTAAAAGGAACCTTTTCTCTCTACTACTGCACTGTATTGAGAATCTTAAATGAACAAACAAAAATGATAAAAGGTTATTCAGAGTCAGCACATATAGCCCGAAGCACTTGAAAGACAGTAGATGAATTCCTGGAATCCTAGTCAGAAGTCAAAAATAGTTGAAGATCACTTGAACTTTGAAACTCAGTATGTATGAGTAGTGTTCTTTCAAGCAACTGCCCATAGTGAGGAGGGCTTTCAAGCCTCAGCTACTATCTCAGCTGGTAAAAGCAAAAGGAGTAATAGCTGATGTGAACTGCACTCTTCTGTAGTGGAGTTGATGCTCTGCTGCTACTAGTCAACATAACATAAGCACCATCAAAGGTGATCAATGACATAAATACAGAGTAATGAAAAGAAGGAAAATGGAGGCAGTAGAAGACCTCATTCATTTTACATGAACATAAAATTTCTGACTTCTAGGGATCAATTCTTCATTGAAGCATATGTGAGAAAGAGTACTTGGTTTCTACCAGTAAAGTTCATTGGTGCACTAGAGGGATAAATTCCAGTTAGGGCAAACTTGTGGCTCTTCAAAGAAGCTATGAACATTTCCATGCATCCATGCATAGGGATGAGGACTTTGTGCTATGCTAGTCATGTTAAGTTGTGCAAAGTGAATGCATAATTAAGGATAAAACACCAACAACCTTTCTTCATGGCTGTTGTGATCTTTTTCATGGTATCTTTATACAGTTAAATATGTCTTCAAGCATTAGATTGGCTTGAATTATCCAAGAATCATGTATGCATGCATGTAATTATATTCATAAGAACCATGTGTGTATACACATACAAACTAACTAATTTCCAGCCTTCTACTATTAAAAAGAAGTTGTTTAACTGGAATCTAGTAGTAAATTTGGCTTTAATTGGCCAAGACAACTCAGATGAAAACTGGTACTGGGATGAGATTTTAGAAATTGTGGGACATAAGGCATTGTTGTCCTCTTGAATTCCCACTTTAATTACATTACACTATGCATAGTGACAGCAAAAAAAAGTCATCTCTTCAATAAACACTTTTAATCTGTACAAAACAGAGCAGCAGTGGGGAGCTCTGTGGTGCCCTAGTCTTTTACACAGTAGTTTGAGGTTACTTCTGCTCATTAGGAAAAACACACATGAATAATTAAGCAAAAATGAAAAGAGAATCTAGGCTTCCTGTACCCAAGCTAAACATACTATGCTAATTGTTGGCATGTATTAACCCACTGCCTACTGTAATGGATATTCTAGAAATCTGAGTATGTGCTTTTATCATTTGTTGAGTCAGCCAGAATGGAATTTTGGGTTAGGAGCTCAGGCAACTAGATTTACTCACACAGTCTTATTTAGTTGATTTTTCACCAAGAGATTTTACTGTGCTTTGCAATAATGAGGAAGACAATCATCAGCTGCAACATCTAATACGGAAAACTGTACTTCAGGGTGTTTTATCCAAGCAGGAGCATTGAACATCAAGACTAGAGATTATAGCATTGTTTTAGTACCAGCTTGGAGAAGAGGAGACTAAGGGGTGACCTCATCCATGTTTATAACTATGTAAAGGGTGAGTGCCAAGAGGATGGAGTCAGGCTCTTCTTGGCGATGCCCAATGCCAGGACAAGGGGTAAAGGGTGGAAGTTGAGGCATAGGAAACATGAGGAAGAATTATTTCATTGTGAGGGTGAAGGAACACTGGAACAGGTTGCCCAGGGGGGTTGTGGAGTCTCTTTCTCTGGAGATATTCAAGACCTGCCTGGATGAGTTCCTGTGTGACATGGTATAGGTGATCCTGCTTTGGCAGAGGGGATAGACTAGACGATCTCTCAAGGTCCCTTCCAGCCCCTAACATTCTGTCATTCTGTGATTCAGTCAGCCAAAGCTTGTAGGGGACAAGGAGCTTTCCTCCCTTTAAACAAGGAACTCTTTTTGCTTGCAAAAAGACCAAATTTGGTAGGCTGTGCCAAAAGGAATCCATTGCTCTTGTGATACAGAAGCCCTTGCAAAAGTGTGTACCTTCATGTTCAACTGATTTTACAGACACTTTGCACCTGGGGAGCAGAATCGCACCATCTACGGCACCAATAGGCATCAGCATGACACACAGCACATGACACTTCACATCACAAGGGAAGAAGTCACTTTGAGGTAGTCATCCTGACACTTTCAAGCTTTCTACAAAATTTCCAGACACTTCTAATTTCTGCTTCTGCATAAGCCTGCAAACATGATTCAGTTTTCACAGATGCTGGCATGTTTCAGTCTAGTTCATTCTCAATTCATTTTGGGTTTGCTAAATTAGTTTTTCCTCTGCAGCCCCTTCAGAGCTCAGTTCAGAGGGATTCTACTGCCTGTTTCTCTTACAGCACCAGAAAAAAGCAAAAACTATGTCTCTTTACCTGGTAGTTTAGTTTCATTTGATCACCTCTTTAGAGCATTACTTTATATGCAAGCACTTTGATTTGCCTGAATTTTCTGGGGTTAAAGAGGAAAATGGCCCAGGATGAGCACTGTAACCTCAGAGGAAAAGTAGTGAAAATTTCTTCCTCTGGCTGCTGTGAAAAAAAGTATCTACTAAATAGTAACTGTCCCCAAACTGTAGGGGCCCTGCCTTTTTCAGGATCTGATAGAGAAAGGAAATTCTTTTATATGGCAGAAGTGGGAGAGGCATGGAGTATGGAAACATTTTTCTGTAATTTCCTATTTTCTGTTCTTTTTCAATTTGAATAAACCTTTTAATCCTCAATCAAAACCTTTTTGTGCTGACAGATAAGCCTGACTTTTCCCCAGTCCACAGCAGGTAAAATAGGTGATAAAAATTATACACTGAGTGACAAGAGTGCAGATTAGAGTAAAAGGAGACATAATCACATAATTTTTGAAGAGGTATTTCCTTTGATGTTGCATCTGTGGGGGGGCTTCCTTCCCTCTTATTTTCCCTTCTAAGGTTTCTTCTGATTTTTTCCTATAACTTTAACATTAAGCTTCAATTTCCTTAATACCTGCTCAATAACAAAGTCTTCATGATTTACTCTTACTGAGTACCAGCTCAGAGTTTCTTAAAGCAGCAAGCACTTCTTATAGATGTGTGCATTTGTCTTTGTCTAACGGGTTTGTTTTGTCAGAAAGGCATGTGGAATACTTTCTTGACTTATAGAGATGAAGAACAATAAAGTTCAGCATATTGTGGTGTTGAAATGAAAGTCTGCCTTGATAGAACACATATGAGAGAGCACTGTTCTTGTCATAAAATCTGGCAGCTGAGCTTTCATTACCTAACAACAAAAGAAAATCTGGACAGAGACAAAAGTCAGAAGCATAGATTAAGAGGAGTCAAAAATCACTAGATCAGAGATAAAAACTGAGGTAAAACTGTGAGCCAAACAAAAGCCAAAGAGAACCCTGAATAACAAAGAATTCAGGTCTCTAAGGCCTACAGATAAGTTATTTTCTGTATAAGATTAATCATAAATTTGTCTGTGTCAAAACGGATAAGAATGTGTGCATCCAAATCTCTGAATGGTCCATAGTAAACAATTGACCTGTAGCACCTCATAAACTGAATCAGAAGCAATGAATAAGGTGATTTTGGAGACAAAAAACCAGGGGATCTGGGGATAAGAGGGAATGATTTTTGATTTACAATGTAACTCTAGGCAACAATCCACCCAATAGTTATGTTTATTCCTGGATTTTGTTATTTAGTTACAGAAACACAGTAATGTTGATAGCTAATGGAGGGAGCAGGCTCCCATTCTTGTCAATGTTGGCTAAGTTATTAATATTTGGGAGTAAAGGTATTGTATGAAGATAGTGTGTGTATCTCCTCCAGTCACATTAATTTGCATTTTCATAGAATCATAGAATGATTTGGGTTGGAAGGGGCCTCCAAAGGTCATCTAGTCCAACCCTCCTGTAGCCATCAGGGACATTAGATTCAGTTGCTGAGAGCTTTGTCAAGCCTGATGTTGAACATCTCCAGGGATGGGGCCTTAACTACCTCCCTGGGCAACCTCTTCCCGTGTTCCACTACCCTTATGTAAAATAACTTCCTCCTAATGTCCAACCTAAATCTACTCTTCTTCATTTTAAAACCACTGTCCTTCTTCCTGTCACTCCAGGCTTTTGTAAACAGTCCCTCTGCAGCCTTTTTGTAGGCCCCCTTCAGGTATTGGAAAGCTGCTATTGCCTCTCCATAGCTTTCTCTTCTCCAGGCTGAACACCCCCAGCTCTCTTTTCCTGTCTTTGTAGCAGAGGTGTTCCATCCTCCTGATCATTTTCATGACCCTCCTCTGCATCCGCTCTATCAGGTCCATGCCCTTCCTGTGTTGAGGGCTTCAGAGCTGGACACAGTACTCCAGATGAGGTTTTATCAGAACCAAGTGGTTCAATCACCTCTCTGGACCTCCTGGCCACGCTTCTTTTGATGTAGCCTAGGATGTGATTTGCCTTCTGGGCTGCAAGTGCGCATTGTTGGCTCACATCCAGCTTCTCATGTCCAGCACGACTTCAAATTCCTTATCCTCGCCAAAAACTGACCATTACTTTTATTACACAAATCTATTACACAATTAAACTGCAATATTGACTCAGGAGGAACTCCAGGCTTCCTCCTCATCTTTCATAGCTCTGTGAAATTCTTTTCAGATAACACCTGCTTGAAAAAAGGTATCACGTAGGAATATTTCTTTATATAGCTCACTTCCACTTGGTTTCCCATCAGTCTCTCATCCAATCCCAGTGAATGTGCTCTCTAAGTCAAATAATAGCCTACATTATTGCATACCAGTATGAACTAGAGATGCAGAATAGAGCTACAGAGAGACACATAATTTTTTTCCCACTGTATATTGACTTTGTTAGTGCACAGTAGATGGAGTGAGAGAGATCTCACTGGGCACTGGAGAAGCATTGTCCATACCTGATCTCTTAAAAAAAAACAAAAGACCTTCAATTACTCTAATGATCACAGACCTGGAGAAAAGTGATTTCTTTAAATGATTCAATAACTTGAATTTTTAATGCTAACTGCTTACTTCTTTGTTTTAGTGTCTAAAGGTCCAGTGCAGCAAATTAGAAATGGCTTTCTCAAATGCACTTGAAGCTATTATTTATGCTGACCTCTTACTTGCATTTTAGGTCATAATCTAGCAGATACTTAGAGTATCCTCACCCTGACTGATCGTTACTAGCTCCAAAGAAACACATTAAGTTAAATATTGAAATGTTAGTAAAGAAATAATGAGGTTTATAAGTTCAACCAAGATAATTGGAAAGAAAAAACACCTCTCAGGCAGAAAGTCTTCTTTTTTCAGGTCTGCTGAACATGTTTGCAATTCTTTTTCAGCATTAGAATTACCTGGCATTTAGTCAATTCTCATTCTTCTTTCAATAGAGTAGCTTTTTCTACATGCAATAATCGAGTCTCTTAGTGACTTAAACTCTGTCTTCAGTCTTTTTTTGCTCCTTGCATTAAAACAGTTATTTCAGATTGTTTGGTATGTTGAGATCTAACAAGAACAGTTTCTTGGTTTGTTCTTCATTCATGTTCCCAGTATCCTTTTTTCCTATCTTTTAAGAAAACATTATTTCATTGTCCTTCCTGTAATTTTTACAAATTTTAAAAATAGTATTGAAAAAGTAAATGGAATAAGTGTGGGATTTTTTTTTCTTTTTTTTTTAATATATGTGTGTGTGTATATATATATATATATATACATACACACATATATATGTGTGTGTACATATATACACATACACATATATATATATCAACAGTGTACCATTTCAGTTATGCTAAATACCCTCAGCAGTAGATCCCTCCAAAAACTGTTTCTAGCACTGAATGGATTAATTATCACAGGGACCTTGAGAGATCATCCAGCCCAACACCCCTGCCAGATCACACAGGAATGTATCCAGGTGGGTTTTGAATATCTCCAGAGGAAGACTCCACAACTCCCTGGGCAGACTGTTTCAGTGTTCTATCGCCCTCACAGTGAAAAATTCTTCCTCATGTTTCCATTGAACTTCCTGTGCTCCAACTTCCACCCATTGCCCCTTGTCCTGTCATTGGGCATCACAGAGAAGAGCCTGACTCCATCTTCTTTGCACTCACCCTTTACATATTCATAAACATTAATGAGGTCACCCCTCAGTCTGACCTCACTAATAACAATATTAAATATATTCAAGTAGGATAAGTATAATGAATCATTGTTATTTTTTTCCCACTACTGTTTAGAGATTTGAAAGCTCCTGATTAAGTGTTAGGATAAAATATGGCTTTTTAAAGAATATACACAGCAGCACACATGTAAGAATAAGCCCAAACTGCTATTGAGGTTCAGTGACAAATCAAATGCTGTTCCTATATATAAAATGCCTACAAAATGTCGTTGCAAATGTTACAGCTAATTAAAAGCATTCTAGGAGAGTTCTACTTTGTTACCCACAGTCCGAAGTACCATAAAACACTCAAGCAGTGAAATCAGCTTTTCTAAGTTCCATCTTAATTATTTTTGTCTTCACTAATGTTTTCTACTTTTACTAGTTTAGGAAAAAAAATTAATAAACACAGTGGCTAAAATTTATGCCATATATGAAATGCTAAATAAAAGCTTCTGACAATACCTAAATAATATGAAAATGCAGATCATCAACCTTATAATCTTTAAAGAACAAACCTCTTATTAGGAGAAATTGTCTTTTAGAAGAATAACAAAGTCTATAACTAAATATACATCTATAAATAAACTCTGTAGGGCACACATATTTTATTTACAGATGCATATTTATTTTCTGTTTGCAAATTAAAGATACTCAGGTATTTCAGTACTAACTTTACTTTGCTAACAGAACATTTGTGATGAGCAATCTTATACAGATGTTGATTATTCTACCTTTTGGCCAAGAAGGCCAATGACATTCTGGGGTGGATAAGAAGGGGTCTAAGTTAGTAGCTTGAGAGAGGTTCTCCTCCCCCTCTACTCTGCCCTGGTGAGGCCTCATCTGGGATATTGCGTCCAGTTCTGGGCTACTCAGTTTAAGAAGGACCTCAAGGAACTGCTTGAAAGAGTCCAGCTCAGAGCCACAAAAATTAAGAGAGTGGAACATCTTTCTTATGAAGAAAGACTGAGGGAGCTGGGGCTCTATAGCTTGCAGAAGAGGAGACTAAGGGGTGACCTCATTGATGTTGATAAAGATGTAAAGGGTGAGTGCCAAGAGGATGGAGTCAGGCTCTGCTTGGAGATGCCCAATGACAGGACAAGGGGCAATGGGGGGAAATTGAGGCGTAGGAAACATGAGGAAAATTTTTTTCACTGTAATGGTGATGGAGCACTGGAATAGGCTGCCCAGGGAGGTTGTGGAGTCTTCCTCTCTGGAGACTTTCAAGACCTGCCTGGATGTGTTCCTGTATGATCTGGTACAGGTGATCCTGCTCTGGCAGGCATGTTGGACTGGATGATCTTTCAAGGTCATTTCCAGCCCCTAACATTCTGTGATTTTTGGTATCTCTTAGACATAGTGCAGTTCTTAGCACTTCCTTCTATGTATGTGTATATATTTTTTAATATATACAGATAATGCTATCCCATCAACAAAAAAAAAAAAAAAATCAAATTTTAGTTTCCTCATCAACAGTGATAAAAATGAATTAGTTTATGTACATTTACATACGGTCACAATGGGTGGTTTTATGGAGACATTTGGGTGGCAATCTACATTATTAATTCCTAATGAAAAAAAATATTACAACATTTAAGCCTTTTATTTCCTTTAGAAAAATTTCAGTCACCTCCACATAATATGAAGAAAGATACTTTAAAGAAATGTTTTAAGCATTGGATTCTCCTTCATTCTCAAGGACACTTTTTCCCAAAGATAAAAGATTCTATATAAAAGTAGGATTGTTTGGACTCACTGGAAATACATTTTCAGTCCCTACTGAAGTCTTGAGAGTCAGTGAAGGCTAAGAAAGAAATTATTTTCTTTCATTTATTTCATTTTTGAGATCTCCCTGAAAACTTTCTGCAAGAACAATGCCTATTAAAAATTAGCTAGAGCATCATTAAGCAACTGTGCGTTCATTCATGTGCTGGAGATCTTATTAGATAATTATTTTTTCCTTTGCCTCTCATACTCTTCTACCACAGTTACACGTTTTCCTGAAAATATTCATATGCTACTGAGAAAATATTAACCCCTAAGAAGGTGTTGAGCTAATAAGAGAGTGAAAAAAAAATAATTCTGCATCCAGCAGGTGTTTCTGTCTTCTGTGAAAGACAGGTTAGGAAGGAGTTATGAAAACTGAATTCAACAGGTCTTCCCTTTGCTCCTGCTTTATACTCAACCACATTTATCAAAGGTCATCATATTCACAAGTCAGCAATCAACAGCAGGGTAAAAGAATCAAAGAATTACAGAATGTTAGAGGTTGGAAGGGACCTACAGAGATCGTCAAGTCTCACTCCCTTGCCAGAGCAGGATCACTTAGGGTAGTCTGCACAGGAATGCATCCAGGTGGGTTTGGAAAGCCTCCAGAGGAAACTCCACAACCTCTCTGGGCAGCCTGTTCCAGTGCTCTATCACCCTCACTGTAAAGAAGTTTCTCTTCATCTTGACGTGAAACCTACGTTCAAGTTTGCATCCATTGTTTCTTGTCTTATTACTGTGCACCACTGAAAAGAAATTAGCCCCATCCTCTTGACACTCACCCCTCAGATACTTCTAGATATTGATCAGATCTCCTCTCAGTCTTCTCTGAGAAAACAGAATAGAAAAAGTCGCATTTCAGCATTAAGGGGAATCATCTTCCTGACTCAGAGCAATAGTGCTGCTTAAGGAGAAACTGCAATGCATTTCCATAGCACTGAATTTTTTTGTCTATAATAAACAATTAAATACAGAAATATTACTGTAGTTTAATAGAGAAGATTTTACTGTTTCAAAAACCAGATTACTTTATATTTTGTAATCTTGCAGAAGGTATATGAGGCAAATCTGGAAGAAAATAAATAGTAATTTATTTGGAAATTATTTCTTTTCTTCTCTTACCATCTTAAGCCTCCTGTGACTTATTCTACCTCAGTGTGCACACCCATGATGGTTTTATACCATTAAATAAGATTACTTAAAAATTATAGGTTATCAAGTTATTTCAGGTAGTCCCAAACATTTTTCAGTGTGACATATTCACACTCAACATTTGAAAATCTATGATTATTTCCATATGTTATGATTTAAATTACATCTACTGAATCTGACAGTGAGGTAGACTTATGCTAATAGTCTCTCTGGAGGCATATACAAAGAGATTGCTGTAACTTTATTATTACTTCTAGCTTTTGTTATTTTTTTTTCCTTCTTTTTTCTTGAAAAATGTAGATTATTTAACTTGTAATAACCCAGTGAGATCCCAAAGATTATTTCCCTTGGATAAATTTTAATTTACTGAAGCAGTTATTATTCCAGTCTACATATTTTTATTAACTGGTTATATTCTCTATGTGTTTTTATGAAGTTATATTCAAATCTTCACCGTTCAATTAATAGACAACTAGCAGTCAGCCTGTCTCCCTGTGAGGATGACAGAGCACTGGAACAGTTTGCTCAGAGAGGTTGTGAGGTCTCTGACCTTGGACATACTGAAAAGCCACCTAGACAAAGACCTGGGCAACCAGATTTAGCAGGCCCTCTTTGAGCAGAGGAGGCTTGGACAAGGCAACTTCCAGGAACCCATTCTGTACTTAGGTTTGCTTAGGAGTTATAACTTAATCATAGGATGTTAGAGGTTGGAAGAAACCTCCAGAGATCATCAAGTCCAACCCCCCTGCCTAAGCAGGATCACCTAACGGTAGTCCACACAGCAATGCATCCAGGTGAGTTTTGAAAGACTCCAGAGAAGGAGACTCCACAAACATTGGAACAGTCTACCCAGGGCAGTGGTGGAGTCACCATCCCAGGAGGTGTTTAAGCAGTGTGAGGACCTGGCACTTAGGGCCATGGTTTACTGTTGACCCTTCAGTGCTGGGTGGAGGGTTGGACTGGATGATCTTTAAGGTCTCTTCTAACCAGATGTTTTCTGTGATTGTAGGCACGTGTAACAACTGGTTCCTAGGTTTTGAGTCACAGTCATGCATTTTCACAGTTCATGTATTAGATGTTTAGGGTTTTTTGTTATATATGATCATATAACAAACCATGCTGTGGAAGCATTCACAAGAAGTAAGGCCAAAATGGTATGTCTAGGCATAGAGGTAATTACTCATTTAATGTGGTCAAGATACTGTGCCCAACAACCTTGTTCTTTTCAAAACAGTTGAACATCTTTAATGACTACTCATCTGAATAATCTCAGGTTTGTATCTTAGTATTTTTAAAATAATGGTTATTCCAGCAACATTTTCTGCCCTTCTGGGTTCAGTGCTAAACCAGAGGGAAGAGTGCCACCTAATGATCTGTAGGTAAGTGCAGGTTACAGCTGGTGTCTTTCGGTTCGGAGTTTTTTCATCCTGCACTGCCTGTAGGCTTAATAGAGATTCAGAGGTGGCTGGTTGATTTCACAGTTGTTTGTACTTACAAACACAAACACGGAGCTCTTTGTATTTAAAAGCTGAATGGGGAAGAGTGATCAGCTTTCCATTTAGGTTTTCTAACTACAAACAAGCTTGAAAGCACCTCAGCCTGCCTTTGAAGGGTTGTTGAGTGCAGCAGGCAGGCAAAGGCATCAAGAGGGAAAAAAGAAGAAAATCCTGAAGTATCACTTTGCTCTGCTAAGTTCATTTGAGTTAGGCAAGAAAATTATAACAGAGGGGAAAGGCACATGAATGAGGAAAACATTACAGTCTAATAGCAGTTTCAAAGAGAAAAGTGCTTCTGCCACAAACCTGAGAATTCCTTGGTGGAATGAAAAGATAAATACCTTCACACCAAACTTGAAAAAATTTCTGCAAATTGCTAAGTTGTATTCAACAGGAGTCATATGTTAATGTATGGAGACATGGTAGGGGGTGTCAGCTGCATTAACACGTGCCTGGGGTGGTGGAATGTTCAAGCACTCCTTGTCTCCCCTAGCACCAGAAGACTGTGTTAATGAGTCCATGGAGCAGAATCCTGTCGTATTTTAATGCTATGTTAATTTAAATGACTGCAGAATAAATCTTGGGGCTAGGAAGATCCACGGCATGGAGCTAAATGAAGCAATGCATTTTGTCTTGGTGCCCTGGTCACACAGGCCTGTCTCTCTTGAGTGAGAAATTTCTAAAGAAACGTTGAGGGAGAGAGCTGCTATATAGCTACATTACTCTCAGCTACCTTGTCCTCAGGGATGGGTGATAATAGAACTGCTCTACTGAGGATTATTTGGAGATGGATTGAGCACGAATTTTTGGCAATCCTGCTGCTTCACAGAAAAATAGAAGGATGTTTTATATCTTCTCTTTGTGGTGTGTTCTTAGCTAACAATTCCAAGGGAAAGATGAGGAGAAAAAGGATTAAAAAGCCTTCACTTCTCAGCAGTTCAAATGTAGTCTTTTAGCAAATGTTACAACCCTGCTTTTCAAAATGTAGCTTACTTTAAATGTTACAAAAATGAGAAGACCCATTCTGGCTTCAGCCATCCCACTGATCTAGGGCAAGTGTGACTCCTTAACTGGGAAAAGAACATCCTGACTTACATTGTGTTTGCTGGAGAGTGATAATGATTTGGCTGAATCTTCTTCTTGTAAACAGAGATTTCCTACTCAGGGTTTAGCTGATAGGAGGAATACTTGGTTCTACATGGGTGTTATCAAATGCTTTCATCCTCTTGGGTGTACAAACAAGGCCCCTACTCTCTGTCCCATTCAGACACTCTTAAGGAGTTGGAAGCAAATGCAGTGAACCACAACAGGTGTCTGAACAAATTTCAGCTCCATTTTAAACAATGATTGCTGAACATGGGAGTGAAGACATTCCCAAATACAGTAGTAGTTGCCTCAGTCTGTTGTTGGTATCTTTTCACTCCATCATCACATGTTCATGCAGTAGTTCTGAAACACTGAAGGCAGAACCCATTTTAGTGAAACATACACTGGGCAAGTTTTTGTGGCTCCACCAGGAAATCCAACAGGTGCTTATGCTGTACTCTTCTTCAAGTCCATACCTAGCCCCACATCTTCCCCTATATAGACAGCACTTGCAGGTCAGTGTCTTCAGAGAACTTGCTGCTCACCCATTCTGTTATAAACTGTCACGTGGGAAGCTTCAAAATGGCAAAGAGGAACAAGAGTCTGCAAGTATCCCTTTGGGTATGGCCAGACAGAGCCTGTAATTCTTATTGTGGGCCAAGAAGCAACACTGCCGTAGTGTCCTCTGCCTCCTTTTCTCCAGGGTGAGAGAGCTGGTCTGGGACACCAGCCTGAATCACAGAGCAGCCAATCTTCAACCTTGGGATGGGGCAAATGGCTCACAGCCACTGATTGTCTCCCCTCTCTTCCAAGAGATGTGCTTCCCTCTCATCCACTCAGGTGGAATGATGCATGACCACAGGTTGTATGCTGGACTCCCTGATGAAGACATTCTCAGACATCTCATGGTCACAATTTAAGCAGCTTTACACTTTCTCTTTTTAATCTGGTATTGGCTTAAGTGTGGCTTTCTATTTTCCCAGACCTCATTTAGCCCAAAGCTAGATAGTCAGTACACTCCCACAAGCCTGGTGAGGATGCTATTTCTAAAACTGAAATCCTAAATTCACCTTCAAAAGGGAGAAGAGACTAAAGAACTGTTCAGCACTTCTAACAGGTTCAATAGTCAGAAACAGATTCAATACTCATTGTGGTGGAGCACTGCACATCCTGAAGGCATTTGAGTTTCTGAACAGCACACAGAGATTATAAAAAAATGCTTGGGCAGAATATGTGCAGATCACATTATGTCTCCTTAGGGATAAGAATGGAAATTGTCAGCACTCTCAGGATTCCTAAAGTGAGCTGGAAATTTAGATATCAGGGAAATCAGAAGGTCCATCAGCCTTACCTGAGAAGTGAATCAATGCAAATATGTCTGCTCTAGATATGGTTAATGGGAAAGGACAAAATGCAAAGTGGTTGTTACTGTCACTTCATGTCACTTCAGCTTTGAATAACCTGGAACAACAGCTCACACACCATTATCTGAAATAAGGCCTTGTACTTTGCTCTCCATATCTCAAGTTTAGCTTTCTTCTTGGCCAGTACATTGACTACAGTTCTAAGATATTTTAAGATCACTTCTTGATGAAACAAACAAATTACAGCCTTAGCTTTGATGTCTTTTTGCTTTGGTATCCATCACATTGGAATTTCATTGACAGATTATAGCTTAACCTTATGTTATGCCATGTTGTACTTTTGGTGAAGAGGGAAGTTCAGGGAAAGATTTTTGATCAGTCTGTTCTTTTTTGTTTGTTTGTTTTACTTGGGTCTTTTGGACAAAGGTGGCATTGCCTCTAAAAAGTAACATCCTTTTCTCTTAGAACTATCTTGGACAACATCTGCAAATATGGCTGCCGTGAAATACTACAGTGACAAGTGTCAAAATTAATAATCTCAAGTAGTAAAACAGGTTTAAAGACTGTTAATTTATGTCATATGGAAGCATAATATCCATTATCATACTTTGTTTATATGTGTCTTGTTTATGACTGGAAAAGAAGGAAAAGAAATAATGACTTTATAAATATTCCTTATTGTTGAAACTTTCCAATTTTGCTCTGTTGTCCCAGTGAAGACTGGAACACCTAACTACTTAGAAGAGACAAATTAACATTGAAATTAGTTAAAATCATAGAATCACCCAGGTGGGAAGGGGCCTCTAAAGGTCATCTAGACCAATTCCCCTGCAGGGACATCCTCCACTAGATCAGGTTGCCCAGAGCCCTGTTGAGCCTCACCTTGAATATCTGCAGGGATGGGGTCTCAACCACCTCTCAGGGCAGCCTGTTCCAGTGCTCAGCCATCCTCATTGTAAAGAACTTTTTCCTAACATCCAATCTAAGTCTACTCTTCTCTAATTTCAAACCATTGTTCCTTGTTCTGTCCCTGCAGGCCTTCATAAACAGTCCCTCTCTAGCCTTATTCCCATAGAAAATCAGAAGTATGTGAAATTTAATACCTACTTTCTGACACAAACCATCCACACAATGTGTTTTAACATAAATATAATTCAAAATCTGTATCTTAAGCTGCTCTGTCCTAACTTTCCTGTGTGCTCCATGTAAAGAAGCTGTTAAGGGAGGTCCTGTGAATGAATCTCAGTACAGAAGCTGGGAACAGAATAAACAACGTTTCCTGGCCACAGCTAATTAAAACAAATCAGGCAAAGTGTATCAAACAGCTTTTTCCTGAAAAGAGAATGACTTCAGTTGGTTCCCATTTGGAGATGACTGCAATGAGTATCACAGAATTGTTAGGGTTGGAAGGGACCTCAAAGATCATCCAGTTTCAACACCCTTGCCACAGGCAGGGACACCTCACACTAGATCAGGTTGCTCAGAGCCCCATCCAGACTGGCCTTAAAAAATTCCAGGGATGGGGCTTCTACCACTTCCCTGAGAAACCTGTTCCAAGTGTTTCACCACCCTCATGTTTTGCTGAATTTCACTGATGTCCACTGACAGCACATGGTAGATGTGGGAGCATGTTTCAACAATGAGATTCCTTAGAAAGTTTATCAACTTCACTTGATTCTCCTCCTTTTATGAAACACACAGTTTTCTCCTATATGGATTTGGCCTACATGGAGGTAGTCAGAAGGTATAAAGAAAGATCTATTTTTGGCTTTATAAAAGCACTCTTTTAGGTTTATTTGTAGACCTGATGGCCAACAGCCACAATTCCCCATTTGCTCTTCAAGTGTTTAGAGATATCAGGATTCAGTACTGAGTTGCTATTTTGCAAAAGTTGTTGAAATGTGTGCATAAATAGGCTATTATATACCCTAATAACAACAACAAAAATGCATGTTTAGCTTTTTCTGTGTTTCTAAGCATAGAAGAATGCATTTCTGCAAGTGAGTAGGTTTTTTTTAGCAACCATTTGGAATCTCTGTATTTCATGTAAGGGCACAAATAGAAAAAGGAGAGATTTCTTTTAATTTTTTGTTCTCTTTTAGTTCAAAATGATCTCTATAAATTTTATTAGCATTTCTTATTACCAATCGTATCTTATAACTTCTTTTATATACATATAAAGTATAATTATAATTTATATATTATGTTATATTCTATTCTATTATATTATGTTATATCAGGTTATATTATGCCATATTCTATTCTAATCTATTCTATAATATCATATCATATCATAACGTATCAGTGGTGAGACACTGGAACAGGTTGCCCAAAGAAGTGGTGGAAGCCCTATCCCTGGAATTTTTTAAGGCCAGGCTGGATGTGGCTCTGAGCAACCTGATCCAGTGTGAGGTGTCCCTGCCCATGGCAGGGGCATTGGAACTAGATGATCCTTGAGGTCCCTTCCAATCCTGGCAATTCTGTGATTTTAATATCGCTCTATATATCTATATATAGATCTCATTTATACATACACATATATATTTGAATTACACTAGAAGCCCTTGGGAAAACACCTGAAACTCTTCCTATCATTGCTAATATAGCACTAAACTAGATCTTGATTTATAGAGGAGCTGGGGTTTGGTTTGAGGGTTTTTGTGGTTGTTGGGTAGTTTGTTTTTTTTTTTTTTTCTTTTTCAAATTTTGTTTACTGGTTTAAACACTTCTGGTTTAAAATTCATAAAGATATGATCAAACACAAGTCATAGATTCAAAGCACCCTGATAGTAATATCTTGGTCATTTATTGCAGTGACTTTATTTTTAATATAATGTTAACCCACAGAAAATAAATACGTGAGAGATAAGGCACTGTGGGGAAATGAAACAGCAGAGAGGAAACAAATGACCTGGAAGAAAAAATCCATCTATAATCCTTCAAAACTTATCATTAATGCTAAATCATTCTGTACTGTATCTCTGTCTACCAGCAAGAGGTCTCTGCAACGCAAGGAAATGTGATACAGTGTGAATGTACTGACCAGAGATAGCAAAATCCCTGCAAAGATGTCATTGATACATGAAGTATCATTGATACAGAAGTGTCATTGATACATGAAGTCCAAAGCTCCATCTCCTGAGAAAGTGCATTGCCAGTTAACTGCTTTTTGTACCAAAAGCTAATACTAGGGGCATGTATAAAAAAAAAAAAAAGGGGGGGGGGGGGGGGAAGTATTTTTCTTTTTGCAATTTATGAACTTTTCTCTTTTCTTCTATAAATTAGATATTCCTCTTCAGTGTTTTTCAGCCTGGTAGGAATTTTAATTATCTTGACTTCATGTGGCAGGCATAATAGCAACTTGATTATATTCTGCCTTTGAATACTAATACTTGAATTTGTCCTTCTACCTGGCAGGTATTCAGGTCAGAATTGAAAATGTCTGTAGGAATTCATCCAAACAAATTGGGCTTGGTTTATGGCTTTGTTCTATGGTGTTTGGGTTTGGTTTGTTTCTGTTTTGTTTGTTTTCAGTATTTTCCATGGCTTTGGAACAGGGTTAATAACAAAGATTAGAATTTCTTAACTATCCTAACAGATGAGGGTTGCATTTACCCTAACAGCTTTTGTAAATCATGCCTGTTGTGCAGCACAGGTGTGATCAGATTAAGGTGTGACTTGCAGATGAGGTTGCAGAGCAACGCACTTATCTTCATTGTGATCTGCTTTAGGTGATCCTGCTCTGGCAGAGGGCTTGCACTCAATGATCTTCAGAGGTCCCTCCCCAACCCCTACTGCTTTGTGATTCTGTGAAAGCAGATGGAAGCAAGGTTAGGCAGCTATATTTTCTGCTAGATAAAATTTATTTGTCTTAGTGGTACATATAATTTTGTATTTTATTGCCCAAAAGGTGAGGGGCCCAGACTCAAAGCGTTTCCACACATCCAAATTACTCCACAGTCACTAAGAGCAGCAACCCTGGCTTTCAGTTCTCTAACAAGACCCATCTGGATGTGTTTCTGTGCAACCTGAACTACATTATATGGTCCTGCTCTGGCAGGGGAGTTGGACTTGAAGATCTCCAGAGGTCCCTTCCAACTCCTAACACCCTGTGATCCTGTGAAAGGAGGAAGCAAGGCTACAGCCATTTCATACTACCTAGAAATCTGACACTCCAGGTAGCTGCCTACCAGCTAACAACTTGGTTTTCGATATCCTAGCAATTTTGTAGCCTTTGCAGTCACATTGGAGTGAGTCCAGAGGAGGGCCACAAGCATGATCTAAGGGCTGAAGCACCCCTGCTATGAGGGTAGGCTGGGGGAGCTGGGGTTGTTCATCCTAGAGAAGACTCTGGGGGGATCTTATAGCTGCTTCCCAAAATCTGAAAGGATCCTACAGGAAGGCTGGAGAGGAACTTTCAACAAGCATGTCTAGGGGCAAGAGAAGGGGCTGAGGGAGAGTAGGTTTAGACTGGATCTTAGGAAGAAGTTCTTCAGTACGAGGGTGATAAGACTTTGGAACAGGTTGCCCAGAGGGGTTGTGGATGCCCTTTCCCTGGAGGTGTTTAAAGCCAGGTTCAATGAGGCCTCGAGCAACCAAGACTAGTTGTGAGGTGTCCCTGCTTATAGTGAGGAGGTTGGAGTAGATGATCTCTAAGGTCCTTTCTAGCCTAAGACACTCTATGACTCTCTGAAACCACAGTTTCCCTGCAGCTGTACTACAGAGGAAAAAAAAAAGAAAAAAGCCTTCAGATATACTACAAAAAGCCATTATACAGTAGGACAATTAAGATGGTCCTGTCTCAGCATGTAAATGTTAGAGAAGTATTTTTTTAATCTCACTGTACAATTCTGTGGCCTGTATATTGCATACTTCTCAATATGACAACCCATTCAGGTCCCCATTATCCACATATCAATATATGCCACTGTATTTGGACCTACACTGTGAAAAAATATTTACTGCAAGAATACACACTGTTCTGAGCAGCAGCCATGCTCATCTGAAGACCGTGATGTTTTGAAACAGCAAGTTCTCCATGGAACAACAATGTGCTTTTGCGGCCAAGAGGGCCAATGGGATCCTGGGGTGTATCAAGAAAGCTGTGTCCAGCAGGGCTAGGGAAGTTCTTCTACCTCTCTGCTCTGCCCTGCTGAGACCACACCTGGAATCCTGTGTCCAGTTTTGGGCTCCCCAGTGCAAGGGAGACAGAGACCTGCTGGAGAGAGTCCAAGGGAGAGCCATGAGGATGCTTAGGGGACTTGAGCATCTCCCCTGTGAAGAGAGACTGAGAGCCCTGGGGCTGTTTAGTCTGGAGAAGAGAAGACTGAGAGGGGATCTGATCAATGTCTATCAATATCTGAGGGGTGGGTGTCAAGTGGAGGGGGCCAGGCTCTTTTCAGTGGTTCACGGTGATAACAAGGAACAATGGGTTCAGACTAGAACATAAAAGATTTCACCTCAACATGAGGAGAAACTTCTTGACAGTGAGGGTGACAGAGCACTGGAACAGGCTGCCTAGGGGGGTTGTGGAGTCTGCTTCTCTGGAGACTTTCCAAACCCACCTGGATGCATTCCTGTGCAGACTCCCCTAAGTGATGCTGCTCTGGCAGGGGGGTTGGACCTGATGATCTCTGGAGGTCCCTTCCAACCTCTGATATACTGTCAGACTGTGAAAGGAGCTGTCATCAAAGCCAGTGGCTTGATGGCTGGAGGGTGACATTCTCTTCAATACAGCAGCAGCATGTATTGAAGCAAGAACTGAAGCAGTTCTGGTGTACCTACTACAAAGCTGGTTTATGTTTTTTTAAAGTTTGGCAAACATTTATTTTCAACATGACATGTCTGCTTGAGATTTTATTCTTTTTTTTTTTTCTGAAACAGGATTTCCTCTGAGTACTGTCATCCAAAGGAGAGGTATGTTACATCACGAATACGCTTAAATTATATGCAGATAAAATATCTAATGTATCTTACTGTATCTGCTATTGTAGATAACACTACTACTGTATCTTACTGTACCTTACCTACTGTAACTTACCCTCTGTCTTACCCTGAGAGTGGGTGTGAAATGTCAGTACTTCACAGACCTCTCTTACTTGTAAACAGCCTGAATTACTCAGAGAAGAATTCTCAACTCTTGATAAAGTCCACTTTCATGCACTAAACGTTCTCGAAAAGTGGGGGAGAAAGGGGAGCACCTGCTGAGGCTTTCCCTTAGCAGATATGTGTCACAGGGCCTGTGCCACCATCACTGATTGTGAATCCCATTTGTTCCACTTTTGCAATACAAAAAGAGCGCAAGTGTGTCAGCGGGGCAGATTTTACACACTGGAAATGAGAGGGCGAGAATGCAACAGAGAGGGATCTTTCATCTTGTCAATGCCTCTTCATCAGCATTCAGATCACATTGCCTTCATTTCAGAGCCTGTTACTCTCCTCTGCCTGTATTCTTCCCTCTTGTTTTCATTCATCTATCTCCTCTGCCGAAAACAAAACTTTCTCCTTTGCATTGACAGTTGTCTCTCTTCGTTCAGGAAATGCTACGCTGTCACTGCTGCTTTCATAAGGAACAGCTTGTTGCACCCTCTAAGGAGGAGGAAGGCTGGTCTTTGAAACAAGCTGGCATTTTTAAGATAAAGCAAAGCAAAACTACTCACTGAAATGGAAGCTATGTTTCTTCCAGGTCCACAGAACAAAGTTGTACAGGAGCGTTCCTGTAAATCTTAGTAATTACTGGTTCTCCATTTTTCATTGTCTGCAGCCTGCTTTCTGTGCTGTCACAGGTCTTCTGCTAAAGTCATAGCATTTCTTCATGCTGCTTCTTATTTCAACAGCATGTTTAACAAGAAAGACAGAAGAAAGAAAATGTTGGATCTGGGAAATCTGAATAACAGAACACAGATAACAAAAGTTTGACAAAATTGTTCACAGATTCATATCAGGAAAATCTGGCACCCATATTAAGTTGTGTGAAGCCTCAAATTTGTTTACACTGTGAAGTTGTCCTGCAGCCACAGAGCATTTCAGTACTGTACAATACTCTCCCACCAAGGCTCTCATGGTTCTCTGTAGACTGGAAGAACATTTCAGATAGCAACAGGAAACCCCCCAGAGCCATTTTAAAATCAGTTTTCTTTAACCCTTTTGCTACTGATACCACAGAGGCCCTGCCAGGTTGCCATCACCCACAAATGCATTTTTCTTTAGTCATGGCAAACCTGAGGGAATGCTAGGGAAGTTTCTGTCCTAGGAAAGACATTTTTAACCTTCCTGAAACACTAGCAGCTGTGCCAGAAAGGTTGTCAGTTGAAGGGCAGGAACAAAATTATTTAAAAAAAAACCAAAAAAAACCCACCCCATAAAAGTGTAACTTGCACAGAATCACAGAATGCCAGGGGCTGGAAGGGACCTCAACAGATCATCTAATTCAACCCACCTACCAGAGCAGGATCACCTATACCAGATAACACAGGAATGCATCCCGGTGGGTTTTGAATATCTCCAGAGAGAGAGACTCCACATCCCCCCTGGGCAGCCTGTTCCAGTGTTCTGTTACACTCACAGTGAAAATTTTTTTTCCTTCTGTTTCCATGGAACTTCCTATGCCTCAACTTCCACCCACTGCCCCTTGTCCTATCATTTGGCATTACCAAGAGGAATCTGACTCCATCCTCTTGACACTCACCCTTTCCATATTTATAAACATTAATGAAGTTACCCCTTAGTCTCCTCCAAGCGAAAGAGCCCCAGCTCCCTCAGTCTCTCCCCATAAGGGAGATGTTCCACTCCCCTAATCATCTTTGTGGCTCTGCAGGATCACAGAATGCCAGAGGCTGGAAAGGACCTTTAAAGCTCACCTAGTCCAACCATCCTGCCAAAGCAGGACTACCTATATCAGATCACACAGGAACACATCCATTCTGAACTGCCTGATATACTGACTGGTATATGGCTCAATGGAATTATTAACAGTGCCTGACAGAACTGAAATTCAGCCTGAATTTCCTGCTTTTTCAGGCTCTCTTGGCTTTCTTCCTATTGTATTCATAATATCTGCTTACTTGCACCTGTGAAAATGAGCACTGAATCAATATAGGCATTCCTACCTGGCAGCAGTTTTGTACTCTCTTTTTAGCTAAAAGTAAACATAAATGGTAAATTACATTCCTGTACACTAAACCCAGGCATGCAACACTCCTTGTCATTTGTTTTCAGATTCTGTGTTACATTAACCCTGCATAATGTGCACAAACACTTTCAATAATGCAAAACCTTTGCAGTCTATATAGCACAAAATATAAATAAAGTTCATGGAAAGTCAGTACAAAGACCCAGCTAGGCCACCACTTAGAATGACTAGGGGAAGAAGCCTAGGAAAAGGGTGAAAGAAACAAATGAAGCAGACTAAGATCTCTCTCTGATGTATGCTTCCACCTTGGCCATACATAATTCAGGTATTTTCTAACTGGGAAGCTGTAATTAGAATATTGTTTAATACAAAAAGGGGGCTTCTCCAACAAGAATTTACTTAATCTTTTGGAACTGGCTTCAAAAACATTCTGAGGCAATGAATGAGTTACACAATTTGCTTATTTGTTAACATGTTTAAAACATTCCACATCATCATTTCATAGAATCATAGAATGGTCTGGGTTGGAAGGTACCTTCAAAGGTCATCCAGTCCAACCCCCTCTGCAGTCAGCAGGGGCATCTTCAACTAGATCAGGTTGCCCAGAGCCCTGTTGAGCCTCACCTTGAACATCTCCAGACATGGGGCTCCAACCATCTCCCTGGGCAACCTGTTCCAGAATTCCACTGGATCCAGTGATTATTGTACAGTATCATTTAAATAATTGGCTCTTGAACTGAGTTGTGTTGTACTGTTCAAAACTAAAGAGATGTTCCTGTTCTTGTGACTTATCTGCTTAATTGCTCCAAAAAGCAGCTGTTTATTATGTTCTAAGCTTTAATCACATTACATCATAACACTTCCTTTGTCCACATACAGTAACAGAGGTTTTGTATCACTACTTTTTGTTTGTTTGTTTGTCTTCCTAATCTTTCTAATCTCCTTTTGAGTCGTCACCATCTTAGGTAGGTGGTCCATAGCATAGCTTCTTATCCAGGTGCTTCAGTCAAGATCTGTCATATATCTAATGAAGGCCTTGGTTTTCCCTTCCCATTTTTCCATTGTGTGCATTTTCTCTGTCTTGTCCTCTGTTAAGCTACTCCCACAAGCACAAGCCATACCTATACGTAGAAGTCTAGATTTTCCTGTGACACCCAAGTAACAAAAAGAAGCTACAAAACATATTGACTGCAGATAACTCCTAGTAACTTACATAAAAAAAGGATAAATATTTGCATTGTATGCATTGGTAAGCATAAAAATCAAGTGCCTATATGCATACACCTGGAATATTGCATCCAGTTTTGGGCTTCCCAGTTCACGAGGGACAGGGATCTACTCAAGAGAGTCCAACAGAGAGCTACCAGGATGATTAAGGGATTGGAGCATGTGCCTTATGAGAAGAGCCCTGGGGCTCTTTAGTAGTCTGGAGAGAGGAAGACTGAGAGGGAATCTAATAAATGTTTATAAATATCTGAGGGCTGGGTGTCAAGAGGGAGGGAACAGGCTCTGCTCAGCTGCACCCTGTGGTAGGACAAGGGGTAATGGATGCAAACTACAACACAGGAGGTTCCACCTCAACATGAGGAGGAAATTCTTCACTGTAGGGGTCACAGAGCACTGGAACAGGCTCCCCAGAGAGGTTGTGGAGTCTCCTTCTCTGGAGACTTTCAAGACCCATCTGGATGCATTCCTATGTGACCTGTGTTAGCTTCTACGGTCCTGCTATGGCAGGGGGGTTGGACTCAATGATGTTTGGAGGTCTCTTCCAACCCCTAACATCCTGTGACCCTGTGATCCTGTGATACATGTGTGCATATGCAGGAGGGAGACAGAAAATCAGCAATACTAAGTAATAAGCATTTCTTAGGTTAATTAATTTTGACATGTATAGCTTTATTGTAATTGATTCATGAGCATTGTGAGGTACATAACTCACAAAGCTTTGATTTTAGTGATCTGTAATTCTACTTCCTAACTTTCCTAAAGGATATTTTTACTCAGGAACGTTAAACCAGTTACATTTTAGTCTGTTCCTGTCATAGTGGTTTACATCTCACAGGCAGTTTCTGGATTTGATTTTGCTTCTGTCAGTCATACTCTTTGATATATGAAAGCTTAGTACTTAATGTACTTCAGGATGGAAGCAACAGTATTTCTTTGGGAATTTGCTCATATGGAGCTGCACCTGAGTGAACACTTTCTTCCCTGCTTCTGTGAGTCCCTACAGCTGCAGTGACTTACTCAACCTCATGTTTTGGTTGGTCTATCAGCACCAAAGCTGTAGATGTCATTTATTAGTGAGTGTTTTAATAGAGGAAGAAAGTCAAAGAAAATTTTTATTACTCATCCATTAACTGCATGCTAACCACCTGAACTTCATTCATGCAAACAGTACCATTATTGCATGTCAGAGTGACAACAGGCAGGTTTTGATTGATGTCCAGTACTGCATGATGAATGTTTATTAAATTGTATATAATATCCACTGTGCATACCAAGGCATCTATGCCATCAAGCCCTGAGGATACCAGAAGGCCCAACTGTCTCTGAACAGCTTCATGGGTTCTGGACTCACTTTGGGTCTGACTGTGACCCATGCCATTGCCTGATGCAAGAGCCCTGGTCACCTTCCCCATCCAGGCTCTGCTTGCTGCCTCTGGGCTTGGTGGGACTGGGCTCCTGAAGAAGGTCCTTGTCATGCTCCTGCTCTCGACTGTCCTGCTCCATCTGCCTTCCCTCCCTGCTGCTTGCCCTGGCGTGCTCAAGGCCATGATGAAAACACCTTTCCTCCTGAGAAAAATCTTTCAGTGACAGAGGGGTTCAGCAGGCCAGAGCAGGCAGTGAAGGTGGTGTTGGGCAGTGTCCTGGGGCAGGGCAGTGGCACAGTGGGAAGGTCCACAGCATCTGATCTCTTAGTACATTTTCTGCGTTCTGGCAATTTTTATTATGAAAGCAGAAAAAAATTAACAGAACAAATTAAAATCAGTTTTTCGCAAAGCAGCTGAACGAGTCAACATTTTGCTTGTTTTCTTGCTTTTCCTTTACTACTTTATTTTTTTTCCTTTTCTTTGCAATTCAGATCACATTTGTCTCTTAATTTCTATCACTTTTCATACCCATGACTGGCATTTTCTCATGAAAGAAAGTGAAAATCCCAGAACTGACAGCTGTCAGAAGTTGGGAGGTATTTTATGTGAGTATCACTTATGCTCTTCATCAGCCCTGCCACTCTCACCCACTCTTGTTCAACTCTGGCCACTGCTGGGCACACATCACTGGCCAAGGAGATGGATTAGTTTCCTAATTTGGGTCAATTGTTTTTATGCAAGTCCTTTTTCAAATAATGCTTATATTTAAAATCTCCAATTTATGATATTTGATTGGTTAACAGTAGTGTAAGACCTACTGGAACTGCTGTTGAAGTAGTAGAAGCCATTCAATTGACTTTTTAGGAATTAGATGCTGGATTTACATTTATATTGCTGAATTTTCTAGATGTAAACAGATCCTCAAAGGAAAGGAATCCCTTATTAGTGCCTTATGTTAGGTCTTTGGAGGGAAAAAAGGGAGAGGAGGGGAGGGGAGAGGAGAGGGGGGAGGAGAGGAGGGAAGGGAGGGGGGGAGAGGAGAGGGGAGGGGAGAGGAGGGGAGGGGAGAGGAGGGGAGGGGAGGGGAGGAGAGGGGAGGGGAGGAGAGGGAGAGGAGAGGAGCAGCAATTCTAAACTGAAACATACAAGTGTTTAAATGCATGAATGCAACCCATCTTTTTAGTTTTCTCATCTTGTGATAGAGTACTATATAGATGTGTTGTATGTTCAAAGTAGCTTATTATCTTAATTTCAGATATCACGAGGGACTAGAGGAACAGCAAGTTACCATTTATTCTGCAGCATTAAAACTATGCAAGAGATGAGCATTTAATTATCTTGACATTATCCTTTACTAAATTAGGTAAAATCAGTAAGTTGCAGGACAACCAAGCTAGTTGTACACACCCACCCACCCACACATATATATATACACACACACATATATATATGTATATACATACACACACACACATATAATTCCATCTTTTTTTGAACATTAAAAAATGCATGTTTTGAAGAAATGGCTTTCTGAATGAAAGTATCCTCCCACTCAAGTAGTAACAAGGTACTCAGCTTTTATGTAATGTCACTTTTCATCTATAGGTGTCGTAGTGCTTTGTTCGGGCCACCTACAGCTGATGCCTATTCGACACAGGAAGGCTTGTCTCAGCTGCACATAGAGACAGCAAGGCCCTGGCAGAGCTGCATGTCAAACAGCCTGAGATGTCTGACATGCTCTGCATAAAGCTGCTGGATTAGTCAGAAAAAAATGGTACCAACAAGAAAAGCACAGAAAATATGTAGTGTTTGGGACAACATAGCTCAGTAATGATTACAGAAGTTTAGAAGAGGAAAGCATAACTGCAGTTAAGATTATAAACAAGCATTGTTGTGATTAAATCTCTGACTAGGTGCATACTGTTTAGAGTCAGGCTCCTCAGTAAGGGAAATTGCGTTTGAAATTTTCGCATGACATTGAAGTACGGATTATTCGTTTTCAAATACCTGCTGTCTTGGACACTCTTGCCTGGACTTATTAAAAATATGTAATATGTAATGCACAATGTATAAAGCACATAACATAAATAAAATGTAATTATATATCAATTAAAAATAAATAAATAAAAAAAAACCCCACAACAATTCATAGAGAAGTTAACCACATAGTAGTTTTCTGGTTTTTACCTTGTCCTGTCAGAAGCATTCCTGACTACTTACTCATGCAAAAGTGGACAAAAAGAGAAGCTGTTTTTTAATAAGATTAATGCAACTGTGTCTTGAAAAGAGGGGGGGGGGGAAAGAAACATAAATGCTTATCTTTCTGATTTACTTAAACTAGTAATTAGAGACTCAGTTTATAAGGTTCAGATATAGATTTTTTTTTTACATGAGTCGAGTTTCTGTTTGGTGTTTTTTGGTGGGAAAGCAAAGGGTGTATTTCAGAAATTTTGATGTAATTACATTTTTTTAATCTAAAAAGATATTTTTGTTAAATTTACATCATATCATAGTTCTGTTACATGTGCAAATTAAGCAAGAGAACGTACAAGTGCTGATGTTTTGTGTTACTTAGCCTGTTTCTCCCACTACATTTGTCAAATGTGGGAAATAAATATAGATACGGAAACAAACACTGTTTAATACCATAAATCCACAGGTAGGTAGCAAAAAATCAAGACTTGCCAGTCTTTGGACCCTCTGGACAGGCTTGGCAGCAAGGTGAGCATGAGGCCAGGAAGTTTGAAGGACACCATGTATCTAAGGGATGGTATTAGCTCTTGGGAACAACCCATTCAAGCAGATTGAAATTACAAATCAAAAGCATTCTGCATGATATTAGCACTCTTTAGAGCCATATACTCTGTTAACCTTCCCATTTAAAATGTGTTACTTTCAGAAAAGGAAGTTTACTTTGCACTGTTTTGCTTTCCTTAATACACATTAAATGGTTTAGTCCTTTTAAAGCCACTTACTGAAGTATAAATGAAGATGTGGCTTATGCCTCTTCCTTACTTCAAGGGGTGTGATGCCTCAAGACTGTACACATCATGCAGGTCCAAGGTACAATATTCATCCATATTAACATAATCAGCATGCATTGAGTGCCACAGAATTATAACAAGGTTTAGAAAACAGATAAGGTTTTTCCTTCTCTCTTTGGTGAATTATCTTGTAAACACTGAAGTGATGATGAGGACGCAGTAGATCCCTTTCTATATTATACATTCCATGTTTATTAATGGGAGGACAAAGCCAAACAGAGACGCAGTACGTGGCTGAGGAAAAAAAGATACACAGCTAAAATAGCTTTTACTTGTGTCCATATAACTGCATAGCTCTTCATAGCTATTCAGTAACTGAGAAATAAACTGAATCCAGTTTCAATAACCCATGGATAAGTTTAACCCAAGAACAGAGGCAGTTTGTATTCTGTATGTATCAATGGTCTTCATCTTCTCTGTTGTCAGTCTGGTTTCCGCCACTTTAGCAATTACACTGTATTTTGTTCACATCTTTTGCCTTCCACCCTTTTTAATTTTCATCTTCTCCTACCAGACCCTTAATCAGCTTTTTTGGGAACTTAGAGTTCACATGCCCACTGTATATGAATACGTCACAAACATTAATGCCTTTTTATCTTCACTGCACTGTTGTGAATAAGAACAGTGCTGTCTCACATTATACTGAGATGGAACAAAACAATAGAGAGATTAAATTACTTGCCTATCAGGGGAAGAGAAATCTGTAAAACATCAGGAACCAAAGGCAAGTGTGTCAAGTGCCTGGCTGACATGTTAATTCCAAGTACCTCCTTCCTACTCTCTGTGCATTGCAGAGAATGAACAGTCTTGAGCACTTGGTGTTTTGCCCAAGGATGAAGAAGACTCTTGATGTCACATAATGGAGGTGGCTCTGCTGAGAGTCTGGCATCGTTCCTCAATGCTGAGAAAGGGCAACAGTGAGAATCAAAGTTGGGATCCCCTCTGTTTCCCTCTCTTCTCTCTTTCAACAAGCTAGTGTGTCTTCTAAATGAAACACTCAAACCAACTCTCTAAAGTAGATAATATGAGTCATTTAGCTAAATTTAAATGCCCTGTATTGATCCACAAAGAGAATCCCGTTAAGTTTTTCATCTCTTTTTTACATACATATAGGCCACTTGTCATAGTAGTATCTGAATACCTGGTTTTACCAGTAACATTAACTTTTGTGGTTTTAAATTGAATTTTGACTATTGATTGTTGCATTTAGTTTCTCCTAGTTTTTAATCCAACATGAAGAATGCCATTCTGTTATCATAAGGAGAAGTGGGGTAGGGTGTGAGTGAGCTCCACAAGCTCTGCAACAGATCCCACCTCTCCTGCAACCCACTGACTCTGCATGGCAAATTATCTGCTTATTGATAATATTTCACCATGTTCTGTAATAAAATCACACTTTCCCACGTGCTGCTTTTCTTTTCTCTCTTCTCTTGTAAGATGTTGGGGGTGGTAAAAACTGTAGCAGTCTGCATTCTTCTCTGTGGCCCTACAAGGAAGCCAGGATGGATTTAGAGGTAACTGAATGTTGCCTAGTCTCTTTCTTCCTGTTTTGGAGAGCACCATTTACATAGATGTAAACAGATGCTTGACTGTTTGTGTTTATCTTACGCTTCTCAGCTATTTCCCTGTCCTCCACCCTTGCACCCCATTCAATGAGTTCTAAGAATATGAAACCCCTCTGACCCAACCATCTACCTCTGTAATGACAACTCCATGCATCTCTTCCTGTGAGCGTGCACCTGCAGGGCTACTACTACTATGGAAGAGTAGTACTTTGTGTAGTACAATCAAATTTATTGAGAGGAGTGAGAATTCTAGAGTTACATTTTATGGAACATTTGTTTAGTACTATAAACATCTGCAAATGACTATTTATTTCATGAAGTAATTAACATTCCTAATTAGATGCACCTTGCAGCTGCTGTTAAAGTTAATTGGCAATAATGCAGTTACATTTTGATACATATCTTCAGAAGACTTAGAGAAGGTAAAAAAAGAAAAGGAAAAAATCCGAAGAGAAGGAAATAAAACTGTTCCCACACAGTTCAGAGAGTTCGCACAAAGAAGATCCCATGGCAACAGCGAGGCCCACAGTTTGCCTTATAAAAATCCAAGAATAGATAATGTATCATCTCTCCTAAAACAACACTTCGCTTCGGAAACCAGAGGGGTAGGGGGGGGAAAAAGCCCAAAACAACAAACGTAAACCGCAAGAAGAGCAGGCTGACCCTCGCGCATGTTGCGCTCCTGGCGTTCAGCTTCCCGTCCCAGACCCTGCCCCTGCCTCTTTCCCTCGCTCCTACCCTAGCCCCATCTCCGGGCAGGCGCTGCGCGGCCCCGGCGCTGCGGGCCGAGGCGGCGCGGGAGGCGGGCGGCACCAGGGCGGAGGGAGAGAGGCCCGCTACCCAGGAGTTTTTCCAGGATCCTTTCCGAAAGACCCTCCTCTCCTCACTCCCTCCTCTCCACCCCCGGAGAAAAAAAAATACAAAAAAAAAACCAACCAACCAACCAACCCTCTTCCAAAACTGGCGCTGGAGGAGCGGGTGTGGGTGCACGGCCGGGCGAGCGCCGAGGTGTCCATCGGGTGGCAGCAACGGCACCTTCTTGCCGGCTGGCGGCCCGGGGAGGACGCGTTCAGGCGAACGAGCCCGTCTCGTAGAAACACAGGAATCATTTATGCATTGCAGTTTCTCTCGCCTCTCTCCCTCTACTCCCTGTCTTCCTCTGCTCCTTAGGATATTTTGGGTGGATTGTGGTTATCAATCAAGACCTCCTCTTCTTTGCTGATCACTTGTCATTTTCACCAGGATTTAGTATTGTTTGGGGCAAGCGGACAACCGATTTATTATTTTTTTTTTCTTTTCTTCTTTTCCCTTCGGAGATTTTTTTCCCCCACCGCCTCCCCTCCACCTCCTTTTTTTTTTTTTTTTTTTTTTTTGGTGGAAAGGGTGCTAGGACCCGGCAGGCACCCTCCCCCCTCACCCCGCAGCGCTTTCCCCACAGTCGCCCAGCACCAGGAAACCCCCCTGGACCGCCGCTCACCGGATACCAGTGCACGGCAGCCCGGACCCGGCCTTCGGCGGCGGCGCGCTGGGAGCGAAGCTGGGCGCGGAGCTGGGCGCGGATCTGCCCGCGGGGGGCCCCAAGGCCGGCCGCCCCCTCCTCTCCCCCACCCCTCGCTGCACCTGGATGGTTCCTCCCGCCGACGACGCGGGCACTTTCTGAACTAGGAAGGAAGGGGCGACTCGGGGAGGTGGGAGGGGGGCCGCCGAAGTCTGTATGGAATTACCTGCGCCCGCGGCGGACCTGGCAGCGGTGGATGGATGGGCGACGCGTCCGCGGCACTCGCGGCCAGCTCAGCCCCAGGAATAAACACGGGGCTTCTCCGGCCGAGTGCGCAGTGTGGTGACCGGCACTCGCCTCGCTGACTGATCGTACCGGAGGGATATTTCGGGAGACTCCTGTGGGTAAGGTCATTTTATCCAGGCAAAAGCCCGGCATTGCTAAACTTGGTGGCGTGTGATGGAAATGGGTACTTTTGGGATTGCTGCATTACCCTGATGCGAGGGGCTCCAGCCGTAATTGGCAGTTGAGTGGAATAACTGCAGTAGGTCTTCTGGTGAGTGCTTTTTGAGATATTAAAAAAAAGATATTACAAATCTTCTCCCTCTCTATTCTTGCACCCTCTGGATTTGGGAGAGTACTGTAAAAGCAAGGAGTCTTTTGTTTCCCCTCTTTTTTATTTTTTATTTTTAATTTTTTTTCCTGGCTGTAATATTTTTGACTGAAAAGGGTATGTGATACTAAAGAAACTCTTCGTGATGGAATCTATTTAATAAGAGATCGGATCCTATTCCCTGGCTGAAACAAATGTTTCCAACTCTGTGCAGCATTCTGCTGCATTTCATAGCTGCAATGGAGGTAGAGAAATCTTGCTTTTCAAGTTGTTAAACTTCAAGGTGGTGATCGTTATTGATCGTGGTACGGTGCTGTGGTCCGAAGGAGGTTAAATGCCGCTGATAATGTGGGATTCCAACTGTCCCTGTACACCCTGCAAAGAAATTAGAAACTGAGGGACAGTAAGGAAAAAAAAAAATCTCAATAGTAGAGAAATACCATAAATTTCACTAGCCTGAACATCTATCATCCACCTGCTCTTATAAAATATTTTGTTCACCCAATAACTTGCCTACTGAAATCTCAGACCACGTGTATGGGAGTTGAGGATTTGCAAACAGAGATGCTATCTTCGGTATTTCATACATACATGCATCTGGCTGAGGGACTGTGTGTGAATTAATTCCTCTGTCAGTTGTGGTGTGAAGCGAGACAGGGAGAGAAAGGAGAGAAAAGACCATCTTCTTAAGAGCAGAAGCGAGCAAGGGAACCACTTCAGCCTTTAAAGATTTAAAGGGATCCAAGCAATGCACACTGGTAATCTTTCTCTGCAAAATCAGTTTTGATAGAGGGAATAGGGGAAGGTTGAGGGAATCGATAGTGATGATGTTGTGCAGTGCAGTGCACTGCAATGCTAAAGTTATATTGTGTGTGTGAGAATATATACCCTTAACGTACAGCTGGTGAGTTAATGCATAATGGATGGAAGCAGATATGCAGATTTATCTGTAGGAAGATGGATGTATTTGTGCGAAGACGGCGATTATGTAACTTGATTACATCAGTGGCATCAGTTGCCGATAGTGGAATAATATCCTCATGTAGCGTATTGATCACTTGGGTTAACTTTGTAGCACTCCCGACAGCGGGGGATGGAGACCTGGGCAGAGGAGGGGAGATCCTTGCTCAGCTCCTGACGAGGGAGGGGATTGCCTCTTGAAGGCAGCCTTTTGCATCAATGTGCTCCTGGCGGAGTTTCCCCGGGACAGGGAGTTCACGAAGGAGGAGGCTGCTTAGTTGCTAATTCAGCCACACCCGCAGAGAGGGCTCCAGAAAAGCCCAGTAAAGCTCACAATGGTCCCATTGAGAGGATCCGGCTGCGTGCTCCTCTGCAAGGTCACACGGCAACCTGGGACTTCAGCTCATGGCAACAGCTGAGTGGAGGAAGAACAAACCAAAATTAAAGTTGATTATCCTGCTCGCTCGCTGTTGCCTACCTCCGAACACGTCGTTCTCCTTTTTCCAGTGCTCAAGGCAGACCTGGTGCCTTTTCACCCTGAGTGTGTGGCGCTTAACACAGTGTTGGCTCTCAGTGTGTGCAATGCCTGCCTTGCAGCTTCAGCTGCATGCTGCTTCGGTGTTTTAGAGTACAGCATGACTGACTTCAGGGAAAAAAAAAAAAAAGTATACTGAGATGTAATAGCCTAATTTACCTGTTACATTTACAGGGAACTCAAAAGGTGGTCCATTATCACAAGTACCTCAGAAGTGAGTAGGTGAAGAGCAAAGGTGTGACAGGTGTCCAATCAGTTTAACTCTGATGGACTATTTTAGCAAATTATGCACAAAGATAACAGTATCAGGATATACTTTAATATCCATTTCAGAATCATAAATCATTAGTCCTATCTGTTGAGGGGAGAGGGGGGAGGAGAACTCTTTGAAGACAGATAAGCTTGCAATGGCACTGCTGAGGCCTCATACCTCTAACAGATGCATTTTCTGAAAAATGTAAGCCTGCTGAAATCTTAATTCAGCTGAAATGAGTGATTTTATCATCACTGGCCTCTGTCCTTCCCCACTTCACTCTGAATTTATTCTAGCAAAAATTACACTAAAATTCTTTTCTGTTAAGAAGGGGTGAAGGCAGAGGGGGTTTTACATCTCTGGATAAACGTGATCATCACACACTGCATTTAATGTGCTATCAAACTCACAGTAATTTTACCATGGAACCAGCCTGAAAAGTCGTTTTCCTTGAAAACATCGGTATTTTGAAGTTGGTTCACCATTAATTCATGACTATTTTCATGTTTCTGGAGGATACGTCTGCGCAAGCACCAATAAATCCTGCTAATGTAGTTTAGACTTTGACATTCATAGAGTATACCGAGTAAACTGGAAAAAAGGATATGAAGTTAACTCTGTTTCCATCCTTCAGGGGTCAGAATAACACTATGGCAACTCCTATGTGTTGCTACAGCTCTTAGAATTTTCAGAAATGTCCATGGCATGCTCTGTGCCACCACACATGATTACAGGCGTGCTCTTTCCATTTAATTCCTTACAGGACTTGTTGTGACACACAGGCTACATACCTGCACCCATCCATCTTAAAGGAATGCACTGTTGTCTGCAGCAAGTGTTGCAGAACTGGTGCTGTAAAAGAGTAGGCATTGACAGTGTGGGAATATATCACATAGTACATGAAAACTGGCATGCAGCATGCAAGGATTTGTAAATTCAGGGTAATAGAGAGCAGCAAACAAGTTTTATTTATAGACTAATTTCATCGTTCTAGTTAGCAATACCCAATTAATAAAAATAGAGGGTTTCAGCTCCAATGCAATATCCATTCAATTTACACCAAATATAGATTCTTCAAGAGGAAACTTTCCTTGCTGAAGTAAAACTGTAAATCACTCGGACAAATGAAGAGAAAATGTGAAGAGAAATATTTACATAAAACATTCCCAGGCTCCAAATCTCAGACCACTGAGATCAATGAGAGTTTTGCCACCCACTCCTCACTAGTGCTGGGAAACTGACTTAAAGAAAACAGCAGAATAATCCCAGTGCCTGCCTCTGAGAGAGAAAGCTTCTGACTCTCGTTATCACTAAAACCAGTACACATGTGTACTGCTGATAGGAAGATTTGAAACATTTGGGGCAGACCTTAATGAAGCTTTTTTATTTTCAGTGGTATTCTTGTAGTGTATTCAGTGCACTTTCTGTGGCTGTTGTGTTGAACCCATGTACTGGGAAACAAAGCAAAAAATGGATAACTGAGTGATATGTAGAAGTGTTTAGATATGCTTCTGTGTTTCATAATAGCTGTGATCTTTAACAGCTGGGAATCTCCTTATTTTTATACTGCACACTGCATGATGATATATGGCAATTGAAACATCCAAGCTCTGATTAATATGATTAAAAGCTAGAAACTTATCTATTCGTGCTCAAGTTGTAAAGTTTAATTATAGTAGCACCATTTGCACAGCTATGTAGATAAGATTGTCTCAGCCTTTCTGTTCTAAACCTCTGTCTTGTTGCTATCCATTGTGTTGGAGGTCCATGAAATAAGAAGAATTGACAGTAGAGTTGTTTTGGGTTACCATCATGGCCTGTCAGGCCAGTATTCCATGCAGTGATCTTCAAGTCCTTACATGTACATCTACAGTAGCACCAAAGCAGCCATTATGCTCTATCACTTCAAGTGCATGTTTGTTTTATTTTAAAATGCAATTAAATATGCAATAATGGACCACAGTGACTCAGGAGGAATCATTTAACTGCTCATTTCATGCACTTTTATATTGCTTTCATATGCTTAAAATGAAACCAGATGAGATGCAGCAATTAATTATATTTGTGATAGCTTAAAATCAGTGTATATTTGGAAGAAAGCTCTTTTGGAGAGGGGAAGAGGAAAGAATGAAGGTGAAAGGTTGTGGGGTTTTAATATTAATATTCAACCTTAACATGGTCCTCTAACGCAGTGACATATGAAACTCCATCTACTGCAAAAGGGGAAAATCCTGTATTGTTTGCCAAAGCTATGTGAGAATGGGGGTAAGGAAATAAAGTAGTCCCAGATCTCTCATTTTAGTGTTGAGTACTCTGTTTTCTAGGTCTCACTGTACCTGTGTATTATAGGCACTCTTAGGTAATTGCATGGTATTAAACAGCATAGTATTTATGCTTCAGTAACTAGGCCTGAACAAATGAACCAAGGATATCACCCTTACTGCCTTCTGTGCTTAGAAATACCATATTTATTAGAACAGCACATAGACATGGCAGTGGTCCTTCGATGGTCAGAGCATCAACTGCAGCAGTTACCCACAAAGATTTTTTGATTTGGGGCGAAGGAGAATGGGAGAAAATGACAACATTTAGATTTTTGCCAACACGGTGGAGATTATTTTCATCTTATTTTTAGTTTTGGGCATGATATAGAAAATGCTCAGTGTAGCTTTGGAACAGAAACACAGAGGCCTGATTCATGCATTAAGGAGACAGCTACAATCTTCACAACTCTATATATACAGCAGGCAGCCAGGGGGTAGTACGACTTGGAGATGGGATGGCTAGTGGCATCAGAAAATTTTCTGTTCTGGTCCTTCACAGCTGTCCTCAATGAATAGTGCATTGTAAAAGAGGAAGAAGATGGAAACTTAGCAGAATAGGTTAAAAAGGGGGCAGAAGAGCTTGTAAATTTGCAGGCATTGGTGATGTAGCTCCTGCCTCTTCAGAGACGGGTTATATTTCTATATGCCTTTTGTCCATTGTTCACTAATGAGACCCAAATGCTGAACATTATTGCAGTTCCTGACTCCCACTGCTCTAGTTTTTGAGGAATTCTTAAGCTTTGGTGTGAGGGTCATCACCTTTCTGTTTTCATGCATGCTTCCAGTTGCACAATGAGTCTGTGATCTCTCAGTCAAGGTAATTTGAAGCACTTCTCCATAAAATAACAAATTAGTGGCAGGAACAAGAGAGAAGTAATGTTTCCCGTTGGCCGATGTAGAAAAGATAGATGATTGACACAAATCAGTTTTTCCTCTGACAAAGCACAAATCATTGCAATTTCCAGCAAAAGTTTCACGATGCTCTTGCAGGACTGGCTTTTAGGAAGCTAGTGCAACTGCTGTGTAAAACCTCTGTAATCCCAGTTTCACCTGTTAATTTCCACTTAATCGTGTGTGCTTGGACTGTCAGGAGCAATTTCAGTAAACTCAGTCCCAGCCAAAAGATTAAGACTGTTTGAAGGAAAATGAAGTGATAGTAATGTGTATCAGTATAATGCATAGGGAAAGGCTTTTGCTGGTGAGGTTAGGAGGAAGTTTGGCTGGGAGTGGTCTGTCTATGTACCCAGGCCAGACTGAGAACTGCTGTGTCTGATGGTGTAAGGGACTGGCCCTCATGTTCATCTGTGCCTACATCCATGTGACAGTGCATCTCTAATGGATTTGACTCCGAGCTCTGTGGATCGTGCTCCTCAAGGATGATTCCTACACCAAGAAGATCTGTCGGTATGATGAAAACCTTGGGATGGAGCCACTACGTCTGTAGAGCAATGTGTTTAGCTAGGATGCTTTTGTGTGGCACTGATCCCTGGCAACAGTTTTAGGCCTGTGTCTGTCAGGTTGCTGTTCGGTGTACAGAATTTCAGGATGGCAGCAGAGCACAGCTGTTACTGTATAGCACCTTGGCATTCTTGCATCCCCGGCTTCTCTTTAATGCTTTCTGGCAGTCTCCTCTCAGATTTTTTTTCTTTTGCAGATTTTGAGAGTAACTCATTTTAGAGTAACTTAATGGGAAAGGAAGGATATTGAGGTGCTGGAGCATGTCCAAAGAAGGGCAACAAGGCTCAGGAAGGGCCTGGAGCACATGGCCTGTGAGGAGTGTCTGAGGGAGCTGGGGTTGTTCAGTCTGGAGAAGGGGAGGCTGAGGGGAGACTTTATCACTCTCTACAACTACCTGAAGGGAGGTTGGAGTGAGGAGAGGGCAGCCTCTTCTCCTTGATGACAAGTGACAGGACCAGAGGAAATGGTTGCTAGCTGGGCCAGGGGAGATTTAGGCTGGTTATTAGGAAATATTTGTTTACAGAGAGGGTTATCATACGTTGAAGTGGTCTGCCCAGTGCAGTGGTGGAGTCACCATCCCTGGGGGTCTTCAAGTGGGGTGGACCTGGCACTTAGGGACATGGTTTATTGCTGACCCTTCAATGCTGGGTGGGTCTGGTGATCTTTGAGGTCTCTTCCAACCAGATATATTCTGTGATTGTGTGAAATGCATAACATTTCCTTTTTGGCAAGTTGCATGCATAGTGGTGATCTGTGTGTACATCTATGTATCAATCTATCAGTAAGATCTGCATATTTATTATACACAGAGGTTTTATTCTATTGAACATCTCCTCTTGAAACAGAGAAGGCTTGTCAGCTTTCCTGCTAGACATTTCTTTGGTGGGATCTCATAGCTGAAGTTGATGTGCTTACACCAGTTACATTAGATTTACTAACTGGCAGTGTCCAGTGTCTTTCTGTGCATGTATATATATATATATATATATATACACACTTATATGCACATGTGTGCACAAATATATATCCCTGTGTTGACATATGAATACATATGCATTTTCTTACATACATACAGAGAAGGAAACTGAATGCAAGCCATAAAGAGAAAGCACTCTAGTTACTTCTTATGCTAAGTGTAGGGAACATAGCATGATTCAAACATGCCATGAGGTGGTAGTTGCTTTTGAGGGTTGATTTAGTATTAAATTATTTTTTTTTTAATGATCTGTAAATGCAGCTTATTTGAAGGCAACAGGTTTATTTTGGAATACTAAAATGAAAACATATTTTGGAGAGACTATCAAAGAAGAGTGGTCAGGGCTATATAGTGTCATCAGTTAGTTTATAAATATGCATGGGCACACCTTGGAAGGTACAATCTATTTCCTGTGTACTTCTCCAACAGAACACAGACACTATTGTCAATCTTATGTCCATTATTATGGAAAAACTCAGTCAGAGTATTTGCTTAGTTTGCAGCTGAAGAAAGCTCTATGTATTGTAAAAGGAATGCAAAACTTTGTTAAGTAGTATTTGTGTAATGTTTACTTTGCCAGCTGTTGACTCTCATACTCAGTCTGAATATTGTGTCTGCCTTTCCTTGGTTACTTCCTACCTAGAAATCTGTTGAAGGAATAAGAAAGGACTGGAAAATGACAGCAAAAAGAAAAGACTTGTAGATGAAAAGATTCCCATCTGCAGAAAGGGATGAATCTTTTCTATTATTCAGAAAAAAAGATAAGATATGGGAGAAGAGAGGATACAGTGGGGAGTAATGAAGGCTATTGAAAGCTACTTTGGGTTCTCTTCTATATTGTTTTCCTAATGACCAGTAACATTAAACTGTGACAAATCTAAAATGAACTTTGCACAGTTCATTCAAATTTTTCATGTCGTACTGGCAAGGATACAGTAAAGAAGAAAGGTCTAGTAGACTAGAATAGCTTGAGTAAGTCCCTGAATAAAACTGAAATGTTTAAATTTTGCATTGCAAGAGAGAGCTAGATAAGATTAACAGCCTATGTAACAGAGAGTTAGATTAGAAGGTCCTTGTGAATCCCAAGGACCACCAGCTAACTTGCGGTTACAGTGTAATCAATGGATGTGTGCATCTGTGATTTCTGAAGTGTCAAAGGGTGCTCCTCCCAAAGGATTTACAGCTGGCTTCCCTTGGGGTTCTGCTGTCTGACTAGCTGGATTCTAAGTGTGTTCCTGTGAACGTAGCTCTTCACTACCTATTCAGTTTACAAATCTAGCAGTTGTGGTACTGCTTAATAAAGGTTTTAGTAGCTCCAGCTGGGCAACCTAATTTGTCTGTTTAAGTCTAAGTCCTTGTTACTGAAGTCCTGATCCAAAGCCCACTGAAAGAAATGGAACAGTAGTACACTTGGTAGGTTTTAGATCAATTTCCAGCTTTATCAATTTCTTAATTTTTGTCAGTTTCTGTGGAAAAAACCTCATGCTGTTTCTTATCTGCAATAGGTTAACATTGACTGTAAACTTCAATAGAGTCCAATAAAGTTTGACTATTTTATTGACAGCATAGTCAGTCCCATCAATTTCCATCATTAAAGGATATGCAAGCCTCATATTTTATTTTTTTCATGGAAAAGAATGTCTAGATTCTTGTAGGGTTGTTAGGCCATCACTGGTCTCCAGTACTTTCAATTGCTATGATGGGAAAAAATCATAGCCCTTTAAAAATAATCACTAAAAAGATGTGCAGTGTTGGTGTACATCCTGGATGAGATCTTTCTAAAAATTTGACAGGTTAGCCAAGTTACAGGTAAGTCTTAATCTTTATTTAGATGTGCATATTCTTCCTGTTGCCTCTGTAGTGCTTTCTAATGTATGGTCTATTAAAGGACATTCACATGGCTCAGTGGACAGGCATTATGTATCTATTTATGGCTGTTCACTTACAAGGGACCTTCCTTAATTAGTGTTTTCTTAATTGTGTCCATTTGTAGTAGCACTTAATTATTAAGCCTTCCATATTAGCTAGCGTAATGTATGTCTTTTATTCCATTCAGCATCCTAAAATTAGTTTTGCTGGGTAGCAACAAAGATAGTAGAAATAATTAGGTTAGGTAGCAAAGGAAGATCAGTTCCTCCAAAGACTCACACAGCTTGAGGCCCTCTCTGTGGGTACTGAAGGGATGCTTGCTTCCAAGGGCAACTGAGAGCTGGATGCTACCTTTAGAATCCATGGTGTTACTACAAACTTATTCCCTTTCTGAGTGTTCCTGATGCAGACAAAGAAACAAGCCTTTAGCAAAGAGTTTTAAATCCTTTAAGAGAAATAAAAACACAATTATTGATGAGTGACATTTAATTCCCGTTACTGCTTTCCCATACTATTTCCCTATGACTGCTGATATTTAATAATGTGAATTTGAAGGTATTGGACCTCCAAGGCCTGAGAAATCAGCCCCTTTCACAAGCTGCAAATATTCTTTCTACATAAAACTTGACTAAATCCATCTGTGATTCAGCTTCTTGTCTCTAACCTCTGTCAGACAAAACCAACTCCTGCCTTTCAGCCTTTTTAAGTGCTTTATCTCTTTATAACATAAACTCTTTAAGATTTGTATTTTATTAGCTATGGTGTTGGTTTGAAAAAGAGGTAATGTCAATTTCTTGTCCTTAACTTGGAGGAAATTCAGTTTTCTGCTGGCCTATGAGAAGCATGGAAAGTATTTGCTTTCTTCCAGACAAAAGATATTTCCATGTTGGTTAGAGTGATTTCTTTTTTTTTTTATTTTTTTTTTATTTAGTACTTAGATTTAAGGAAGACAAAAAGATGACATTTTACATATAAAATTTTCATGAAAACATTTTCTGTAGGTAATTAATCAGAGAAGATAATTTCAGAGTAGTTAGTGCAAGTTCTTAGTAGAACAAGGCTCAGCTATGGTCTTCAGGTGCTAAATAACACTCATATGTCAATAGTACTATGAGTCATTATTGCTGGTAGTGGCAGGATCAGCTTCCTGTTTCCTAAATACTAATCAGTCTTTTTAATTTAAGGTTGTCTTACTCTTCATCTCCATCTTTTTCCATGCATGTAGCTTGAGTTGATTGCGTAAAATATGGATGGGCATACATCAAATGTAGCTTGTGTTTTAAAGTTTTTGCCAGGACTCAGGTGTAACCCACCTAGTCAATAGAACAAAAATATTAATAGTAATAGATCTTTGTGGTTTCTATGTTGAACTTTAACGCCATGTTTGCTCCTGTTCATGAAATCTTAATCCAGTGTTGGAGGAGTTGCTGAAGACTGCTGTTGGTCTCACTGTTTAGCATATAGAGATTTGGGAGTCTCTATTTAAGCAGAAAGTTTCTGTTATTTCATGTAGTACATTTGCCTGTCAGTGCAGGGCCATCACCTGCTGTATGCTGATGGCACAGACTTTGTCAGGAGAGGCTTCTCCAAAGGGAAAGCCAAAGCAGGGCAGTTCCCATTTTGCCTGGAGATAATTCCAGCAGCAAGGGGATCTGGGGTTTCATTTCCAAAACCTCTGTTGTTTGTTTCAAGTCTGGTTAGGAGAAATGACAATCCGTGCTCGGTGCCATCCTTTGGGCTAATTCCAGCTGACGGCATTCACCCGTGGCCGGACTGCAGAGCTCAGCGGTGATGCCGGCAGCGTTTCCCCTGTCACAGCCGGCCGCGGGAAGACATCCGGCCGCGGGAGCACAGCCGGCCAGCGGGCTCTGCGCCCAGCGCGACCTGTCGCCTGCAGGCTCGTGGTCTCCATAGGCTTTGCTTAATACAAGACTTTTTTTTGGTCTGCTCTGAAGATTGTCGTATTTGCTGATGGGGAAAAATATGAAGCCAAGCAAGGGTAAACCGATTTCACACAGAAACTTCTGTCAGAGCTCTGTGTTGCATCAAGAATAAGCTTAGAGTGACTCCAGTGAAGCCCTCTCACTTGGCTTGCCAGATCGAGTCCAATATGAACTTCCAACATCGATATTATTGCATTAATTTTAATGAATAAAGATCACAGACACATTACTTATTTAATTAACACAGCAAAACCCATTGTCAGCAAGCAAAGAAAGTTATGTTGTACAGCAGCTCTAATGCAATCACAAGAGTATGCTTTATGGCTGCGAGAACATAATTTTCTTGTTAAAAACCTTTGATGTTGCTTTAAACATATAAAACCACAGGAAATGTGTAAATAAGGCTTGCCTGCTATCTCAAATTCTTCATATCAGAATGAATCTTGGAGCTTCAATCTGTGTTTTTATTGATATCTTTCAAAAAATGCTGATATATATATATAGAGAGATATGTGCATATATATGGATAAATATAAGCAGAAATATACATGTATACCCACATATTTTGTTATAAAATCATAGGCATTAATACTGAAAAATACAGCCATAATGTCAGCTTTCATATGTTACCTTTACCATCACTTTTATCTTTGTATTTACACAGTTAAAGGACTGTTTAACCCCAAGAGTTTCATAGGAGCATAGGAGTTAGGGGTTGGAAGGGGCCTTCGAAGATCATCAAGTCCAACCTCCCTGCCAGAGCAGGACCATGGAATCTAGCACAGATCACACAGGAACACGTCCAGATGGGTCTGTTTAACCACAAGAGTTTCACTTGTGCTTTCCTGCCTGGTCCAACTCCCTGTTAGACAGAAAAAAACTCCTTCAGTTTGTTCTCACGAGCTGAAATAATCAGACACATCAATACTTGACCAAGACCCACTGCACAAGACCCACTAGCCTGTGTTTAGACCTACATCAGGGCTCCTTTATGCATTACTACATCAGCTGGTTCAAAGTTGCTGAAAGTCAAGGAGTCAAGAGGCCACCAGTCAGCTGAATGACACTATCTTGACATGAGCAAGAGAGACTTCTGGTTCTGTGTTAGTCCTGAATTCATAACTCAGAGGGAGTCGATGTTTTGTGAAATAGGGGAAGCAGTGGGCAGTGTATCTCAGAGACTGGCAGAAGCTGCTTGCTGTGTAGATGGGTTTAGATTACAGTAGGAGTCAAGATTTTAACACATACTTTGGTGTGCTTAATGCTACACTGACACAGACTATGAAAACCTTTGCTTGAAACCAGTATATATATAGTCAGTCTGTGGTTTACCTAACAAAACCTGAACCCATGAATGAAAATATAAATATAATGTAGTCCAAAGTGCATTGGTGCCAACTGAAACAGGGAAATAAGCACATTTATTGTTTGTCAGGAACAGTAGATCTATAATCCTTGCTTTTATTATTGGTTTTGATTCAGTGATTTTTGACTCTGCAGAATGCTTTCAAATAAACTTTTAACCTTATGCTTTATTGTGATGAGTGAGGGTGGCTGAATTTTCAACCAAAGAGAGTTTCCCATAGTATTAACTTGTATTTTTTTCTACCAAAATCAGCATGGCATTGTTATCTTAAAAAGGAAACCTTTTTTATTTTTTCATCTTTCTCTGAAAATGTATAGTCTAAAAGTTATTGCAGGACAGAGGATAAATAGTAGAGTAAGATATGATCAAACAACTTTTTTTTTTCTTTTTTATACCCACAAATTTTATTTTATTTTAAGGATTGTCTAGTAAGACTTAAAAGAAAAAGAAAAAACAAACAAACAAACAAACAAAACCAAAACAAAACAAAACCAAACCAAAAACCCTGAAAAACACACCAAAAAAAAAAAAAAAGGCCTGAGGATAAGAGAAGGGGGCATGCTAGAAAAAAAGATAAGTTTTTGTAACTAGATTTGAAATTAAATTTAGATATGCATTTCTTGAAGTCCATAACTTTGTAAAGTGCAAATTGTCTTCCTGCTTATCTTAGAGGGCAGACTGTCCCTCTTACTATTCAAAGCTTATTTTTAAGAGGTACCCAATTTCTGCTCAGTCCTTACCAAGAAATACAATTGAGCAAAATATGCTGTCCAGCAACATGCATTTTCCTTTAGATGGCCAGAAATAGTGAAAATAGAAAAGGGGGTACCATCACTAATTTTAGTATCAAAAATGGTATGTATATTCCATGGGGTTCCATGTAATTTAGTGCATGGAATACAAGTGAAAATTTTATAACACAGAGTTGTTGGTATTTGAGATATGTATGGAATCTCTGATTTCAGCAGGAGCTTGTGTTTTGTTGATGTCTGGAACTCTGGTCCAGTCTTTCTGTTGCATGATGTGTATGGTGCTTTAGCTTGTAAGGTGACTATGGTATATAATACACACATGAAACAAGAACTATTTTATCTGTTTCCAAGAGCCAATAGGCACTTCACTTTCGCTGGTCATGAACAACTTTTTTTACTGAACATTAAATTTTACTTGAAAACTAAGCCATCAGGGAATAAATTTCCTTAAACAATTCTATATTTTATGTGCTGTGACATAGATTTATTATCTTCACCAATGTGGAATTTATTGAACTATCAGTTGAGACATTCTGAATGTCACCAGTTACTGACAGTGATTGTGGCTCACTTCTGCACACATGCCTTACGTTATGTGATGACACCGTATTTATGCCATATGTTGTTCCTGAGATTTCATAACCTGGGTGGACAATTAGCTGTAGACCTGCCAGGTAAACTAATGGGAGCTCTACAATTAGCTCTTGTGGATGGTTTTAGCAGAGCTCAATATCTTTGTACAGCCAAATTGTGGACTGGCAAGTGCCTGGTTGACATGGAATGCATTGAGTGCCCCAGAGGGGTAGACATGGATTCTGCAGGTGATGCAGGGTGCTTGGAAAGCTGCAGCAGTGGTCAGCAGAGAACTGGCTCCCCATCTTGTTCAGCCTTGTAGTTACCACATGCTATGTAAAAGTGGGCAGTCATGGGGAAGGCAGCTTTAGGATGGATATTAAAGCAAGGCTATTAGTAATTAAGAAGCTGGGAGATCCTAGGTGTCAGTCAGTGGCATGACTTTGAGTCGATCACACAATCTTTTCTGTTGCACACATCATCTCCAGGGAGAGATCTCAGCCTCCTAGGCCAGTATCAAGTCTCAGTTTAACAACAGCTCCCAGACAAAGGAGAGGGTGGGGTCTATCCCTCCACAGGAACTCTCTGGAGCCAGATGGCCAGGTGCTGAGAATGAAAACAGCATAGTCCAGGCTGTGAGAGCCAAGTGGTGGAGAGCAGTTCGTAGCCACAGCCCAGTGCTCTTCTCAAGCAGATTGGCCAGGACTGCAGTGTTTATCATTTGGCCATGGGTCTCTTCTCAGCCACCTGTTGTTGTCTCAGACTTTACTTTTTGCTATTACTGTTGCTGTTTTCTGTAGATTTTGTGTTGTTGTTTTTATTTTTTCCTTAGTTTTGATTGTGAGGTGCAACCCCTCCCCAGTATGATACTTTCTTTGTGCACAGAACTGGTAGCAGATACTGTGTGTCCTCGACTCCATGAAGTTATTAAGCATAGGGATGGGATGGGGTGAGAGTACATTTCCATGCAGACTGAACCAAGCCTAATTCCCTTGGTATTAGAGGTGGTCCTTGGAGTCACCTGCTTCCCTCATGTGTTGACTGCAAGTAGACACCAGCAATGAACTAACATTATGCAGTGTACATAGTCTGGAAACAGTGTAAGGAAGTTTAATCAAGGACCTCCTTACTTGATAATGCAGGCATATTGCCTGACTTCAGTTCCCAGGAGCAGAAGGGGCTGATAACACTTCACCTTACTACTCACTGAGGGAATAGATACATTAGAGGCTTTGAGATGTTTAGATATGGTGAGATACAGCTCTGTGTGGAGAGCACAAAAGACAGACTCATGTCTGAGAAGATGGATGGGTTTCCTTCAGTAAAGTATTAATGCATGCTGTATTCTTCCTCTGAAAGGTGTACTAATAATCCCAGGCTCTGCAGTTGTTTCTGGGGGTTTTGTTATGCAGATGGTACTTCCTAGTTACTGCCTTGTAAAACTCATGCACGTGTGAAGGGGAAGAGTGAAACGGAGAGAGGTAATCTGACTAAATATGAAAAGCATATTTATAAGTTGATCATTCTTATTTTCCTGAGAATAAATTAGCTCACTCTTGGCCTTATGCTTTGGAGCTCTGGCTGGCTAGTTCTGTAAGTTGCATATGCCTCTTTTCTTTATTGCCCTTTGAAAATGCCTCAAAATCCTGGTTCCCATCACTAACATGCTGTCAAGACAGTTCAGTGCAGAGCTGTGCACCTTTTCCCCTGCCTGTTTTGCCCCTGTCAGGATGGATAGGTGTGCACCAGCTGCTCTCCAAGGGATGGCAAACGGGTCTCCAGTGTAAGGTCCCATTTAGGGTGTCGGCTCCATAGCACAGATGCTCTTTAGAAGAAGTAAGCTACAAAACTTCTTGGTCTGGTACATTACTGAAATTGTCCTGTCAAAACAGGGGTTGTGGAACAAAGGCTTGGTGAAATGATTCCATTGCAAATGGAATTGACAGAATTTGACAGAGCCATATTTCCCATCCGCAGGAGAACTGAAATGCACTCAGCACTCAGCAGATGATGTTTGTTCAGCAGATTTCAATTAAGGCTGTTATTGCTTTTAAAGGCCAAGCTGGACTTTTTCTACAGCAGATTTTGTTTTTCTTTTCTCTCCATACATAACTGCATACAATACAGAAAACATGTGCATTTGCCTATATCTTAGAAAGCTTTTATTGTTAAGTTGTGGAAGAAATCCTTTTTACCTTGCCCTGCCTTGGCAGTAGTGTCTGCTGTGGGCAGAGGCAGGCATTGTGGTTAGGGTTTGGATGGCAATAGGAATTTACATGTTGGTGGAGGAATTATTATTATTTCTTTCTATTACAAGGTTGCTCATAATCATTTCCATCTGTTGTGCACTCAGAACCTGTTCCATACAGCCTACAAGGGATAGAAATTATATGGGGGCAGCTGGGGAGCACAAGGTAATAACAAAACCATATTGGCAACACTATTGAGAGTAGCTGTCAGCTACCACTTCCTTCTCAGTTTTTCATAAGCATCACAGTAGAGAAGGGATTTGAAGGGAAGGAGGTTGGAGTTCACTGTCTTTTTAGTCTGCTTGAATGATTGAGGAAGGCTATAAAAAGCCATCTTGGGTTTAATTTCATAGCAGGCAATTCTTACACAGGGTGAGTTCTGTCTGTAGGAAGAGCATCAAGAGTCTATGATGCCAGATCACCTGAGGAAAAAAAACCAAACCAATCCACAGCGCAGTATTTATTGGACTACTAAAGCAATTAACTTGCTCAAAATCCTGTTGGATCTCTAAGGTGATTTTACCTATGGAAGAAAGTTTCTGCATAAATTTCTGTGAGCGTTTCAGAACTCCATTGCACAAATCTTTTCCCCCCATCAGTGAAATCCCATCATTTTAAATTTAGAAAACCAAATTAAACTATCACTGAGGGGAGGTAAACATGATTTCATATTACATAGTACTCAAGAGTATTTAAATAAAGTATTTGGGCTTTTAGTTTGACTTTAGACTTATGACCACTTATTAATATGTTTTAATCTCTGAATTTGAAGGATATGTAACTTTAAATTAAGACTTTGTGTCACTTTCTTTATATAATCAGAAGGTCACATGGAGTGGAGGATCTCTCTGCTGGCTGCAGGGAGGTCAGACTAGATGATCTTTGGAGGTCCCTTCTGGCCTGGACCATTCTATGATTCTATGATACCTGATGAAACACTTTATGACAATCTAAATTGAGTGTATCATTCTTATTACCTTTATGAGCCAAAAAGAATTAACTGAATTGTGAATATTGCTCATAGATCATGATGTCTGCTTCTGGAAAATACATTGATCTATAAATTGTCCACCAATAGCCACCCCCACACTAGCCAGGAGTTACTAAAAGAAATTTGTAGAGAGATGTCTTCTGAATGATGGGTATTTGCACAGCAAAGCTGAGTAAGCAGGCTATTCTAAGTCTCTTTTGAAAGCTGGGATTTTTTTTTTTTTTTAGATCTTTTAAAAAAAAATACAGTTTTCTATTTCTAGTATGAATTAACATAATTCACATATGAGCTATATTTAATTTCTTTTTTTCTGGCTAGTTATTTCCATATAAGACAGGACACTGGTGGAACATGCACTAACCACCACGTGAATTTGTAGATACCCATTTCTAGTGCCACATTAATTTTAACCCAAATACAATAAAACTGTTCAGCAGATGAATGATTCCTGGAACACGTTATCTTTGTATTTGTATTTTAAGATTTATTTTGCCATGATTCATAAACTTTAATTGCAAGCTGTTTTATAAACCCTATCAGTTTCTACTGAGGATATAGTCCAGTTCTGAATACATGTGCCCATTCTTAGGAACAGAGGACAGCCTTATTGTTATGCAGTCCCTACTCTTAAAACAGTTTTCTTTTGGGTATGTCCTTCTACTCTGGGTTCTGGTTTCAAGGCCAATATAATTGCTGGACAGTGCAGATTTGGTGTCCTTTAATTGACATAGCTTTTCTTCCAACTCAAGTCTATTCCCTGGTGGTATATAGAAAGAGATTCTCTCTGTGCTCTGGTATAGGTGATCCTGCTCTGACGGGGGGGGGTTGGACTAGATGACAGACTGAAAGAGTTGGGGCTGTTCAGTCTGGAGAAGAGAAGGCTCCAAGGAGACCTTGTTGTGGCCTTCCACTATCTGAAGGGGCCCTACAAGAAAGCTGGGGAGGGACTTTTTAGGGTGTCAGGTAGTGATAGGACTAGGGGGAATGGAACAAAAATAGAAATGGGTAGATTCAGATTGGAAGAAGTTTTTCACCATGAGGGTGGTGAGACACTGGAACAGGTTGCCCAGGAAGGTGGTAGAAGCCTCATCCCTGGAGGTTTTTAAGGCCAGGCTGGATGTGGCTCTGAGCAACTTGATCTAGTGTGAGGTGTCCCTATCCATGGCGGGGGGTGGGGGGGGTGGAACTAGATGATCCTTGAGGTCCCTTCCAACTCTAACAATTTTATGATTCTATCTTTTGAGGTTCCTTTCCAGCCCCTAACATTCTGTGATATTTATCCCAATAAACAAACCCAAATTATCTATTTTAGTTATACTTCTATTTCCGTTATGTCCTTTATGTCTTTGTACTCGTGATCTGAATTAATCTTTTGGAGAATACTGGCCAGAAGTCTCTGCGTTATGCCAGAATAGGTCTCGCTAGTGCCGTATGCAGTAGCTCTCCCACATAACTGTCTTAAAATACATACTCTAAATTTGCAGCTATTCAGTGCTCTGTCATTTTGATTTGTCATTTAAAAGACTGTACTTGCCCCATACAGTTTCTCTGACATCCAGCATGTAGCCATATTCTGCTTTACTGGGAGTCTGTGGCAACCCCGGCCGATCTGTAGAGCTTTACCACTCAAGGTTAAGCATTTGCTTAATGCAGAAAAATCAGCCTAGAGTCTGAGTGGTTGTCTTGTATGCATTGTTAACAGTGGTCTTCTGGCAGTGTGGGAAATGGCGTTAGTTGTTGATAGCTTAAAATTCATCCTGATACCAGCAGGATTGCTTATTTCAGTGCTATTTCATAGGCACATCATGCAGGATGTCATGGTAGCTATTAGCACATAGGTATATGAGACTGAACAGGTCAGTTTTACTCGTGGAGTGTGAACACATTCACTGAATCATCAGCAACAGTGATGTACATGAGGCAGAGACCTCGTAGAATATGTCATCTCTTACCATTACAAGACATTGTATTCCTCATTTGTTTCTATAGTTATCAGATACTATTTAAAAATCCCCTCCTCTCAGCTATAAAAACCATGCCAGCAGATCTGGCATTCCCGTGCAAGTCACAAATGCAGCTAAGAAAAATGTTTTGTTTTGTTTTTTTTTTTTTTTTTAAATCTCAGACTTACAGACACTTCACATGGCATAGTTTTAGGACAGAAAATACTCAGAGACCTCATTATTAAAAAGTCAACAAGTAGAAGGACAATGCACCTGGCATAGTAAGAGTATTAGATTCCAAAGGATTCTGGAAAAACCGTGTAGTGGTAAAGTGTAATGTTGGTATGATTTTAAGTATAAAAATCCCCAAATTGTATCCTAAGTTTAGCTAGGAATAATGTAAAGTACCTTTACACTGTGTTTGGTAGCCTAAATATTTCATGATCTCATCATGTTCCAAATCTCTGGTAAAAACCTCTCTATCTTACATACAATTAAGCTTTACTGAGGCTGTAAAATGACAGTCTAGCCAATGTGATTATCAATGACAGTGACATCTGTCAGATAAAAGAATAAAACCACTTTAGGAATCCTCATCCTTGATTGTATCATCTCAAATTTGCATAACCAGTGTTAAAAGATCCAGTTATGTTAGGCACTTAGTGTTTCAGGATGGCCTTTAAGTGTAGGACTAAGACTGGGAGGGCATATCAGAAAATTTCATATTGTAGGCTTAATATGCTAGAAACCCACCTAGGGAAGTGGCTGTGAGTAAAACAGAGCTATGGACCATGCCCTGGCCCTAGGGCTAAGTGTGAAGGCCAGCTGGATTTATGCTTGGAAAGAGATAATACCTTGAGGATGACTCTTGTTGCCTAAGACACTTGCTGCTGCAAAGACAGGCTGATGGAGCTGGGGTTGTTCAGCCTGGAGAAAAGAAGGCTCCAGAGAGACCTCATAACAACCTTCCAGTACTTCAAGGGGACCTAAAGAAGGATGGAGAGAGACTGTTAACAAATGTCTGTAGTGACAGGATGAGCTGGGGTTGTTCAGCCTGGAGAAAAGAAGGCTCCAGGGAGACCTCATAACAACCTTCCAGTACCTCAAGGGGACCTAAAGAAGGATGGAGAGAGACTGTTAAGAAATGTCTGTAGTGATAGGATGAGGGGCCATGGTTTTAAACTAGAGAAGAGCAGGTTTGGATTGGATGTTAGGAACAAGTTCTTTACCATGAGGGTCATGGAACATTGGAACAGGTTACCCAGGGAGGTAGCTGAGTCTCCATACGTGGAGACACCCAAGGTGAGGCTCGACAGGGCTCTGGGCAACCTGATCTGGTTGAGGACGGCCCTGCTGACTGCAAAGGGGGTTGGACAGGGTGACCTTTGGAGGTCCCTTTCAACTCAGACCGTTCTGTGATTCTATGATAATTTTTGGATTTTGTGAGTTTGTTGTAGGTTTTATTTGTTTGGTTTTTCCAGTTGAAGATGTTGGGTGTGATGTGAGGGTATTGTTGCAGCCTGCCAGACTGATATATCCTTAACATAAAAGGAAGAATTGGGTGTTGTGACAGGACAACCTGCAGGATCACTTGTGTACCAAACCTTGCAGGGTGCTGGTCAGGTAACCTGTAAGACAGAGGGACTCTTGCCCTGACTGCGATCCACCTGCTGCTACCCCCTTCACCCTGCCTGCACATTGTGGCAGGGAACCTTGGTTCCCCCAGCCCAAAGTCACTCCAGGTAGTGAGCTAGCAGAGGAAGCAGTGGGGACAGCAGCAGATCCAGCACTTGAGCTTTCTTCCCGTCTTTGTTTCATTTAGCACTGGTGTAACCAGGGAGTCTGACCGCAAAAACACAACACACAGTTCAAAAAGGACTGCAGAGCACCAAACCCACACCACTTATACCTGACAAGCTTCAAGCTAACTCCCAACATCCTGTCATTAATCAGAAATAATAATAAAAAAAAAGCCTCAGAAATTAAAATGTGCTGCAGAAAGGGCAGGAGAAATCAAGGTCATTAGTGGTGTCCTAATATATATATTGTATCTATGGTGCAGCTGGGAGAATACTGATGTAACATGCTTTATTAAAGTAAATGAGGAAGTTTTAAAGAAGAAATTACTAAAGATGTAATACAGGAACAAGTCCCACGTTGCATTAAAATGGTATAATTTTTCTTTGTTAATGTGTAAGATGGGAAAGGACAGATAGGAAAAAGCAATCCCGAAACAGTGTGTTCTTAACTACATCATATGGAGGAGAGCCAAATGAGACACCTCGAGATGAGAAGCACCTTCACAATCCCTTCAGCCACGCTGCTGGGCACATAGCAAAAATTGCTTTTCTTACTAATCTCAGGTAATATTTAATCATCCAGGCAAAGGTGTATCCATCCTGGAAGAAGATGTAGTAATTGCCCAAGGAAGCAGCAGGGGAAGGAAGGATTGCTTAGAGGCTGCTGCCGAACTGTGGAGGAGCTAGCCAGGGATGAAATAGTATTTCCAGAAGGGGAAGGCCGGTAATTTTTCAGGCTTATGTCTTCTCCCCCTCCCCTTGGGTAAAACTGTTTTTTTTTTCACTTGCTAGTAACAATACAGGCATGCCAAATTAATCTCCCCAGACACCACCTGAAGAAAAAAGTTACAGGAAAAATAATACAGAGATGTAGATGTTTGTTAAATGATATTTTACTTTGATTTAACTTTCCACTGCAGAAATTAATATTTTGTGCTTAGTTCCTAAGTGCAAGGTTATCACATTCCCAGCATTTGCACATAATTTGGAATATCTTCAAGGTAAACAACATCCACATATACATATCAGGAGAGGAAACAAACTACATGGAGAATACAGGAAATTAATATGTTTCCCTGAGTAGTAATTTCACAATATTTCTTTTCCCGTTTGCAAAGACGAGAGAGGATTTATATTATTCAGTGAAGGAAGTTTTAAACCACTCTCATATAGAAGGAAAACATGAATTGTTATGTTGCAGATGAAGTATGATGCATTCTATACATGAGATTCTAAAGAGAATTAATGTAATCCAAAAATTCATTAAAACAAAGACCAGAGCACACTGAAGAGCAACTAAGAATAAAAGCCAACAACAAACCAACCTGGCTCTTTTTGTGCAGGGTCAGAGAGAGTGTTGCTAGGGGCTGAATGGTAATTAAGTTGGATGGCACAAAAAAAATTCAGTTACATGTCATACACTGGGTTGTTACCTACCTTAGAACTTTGGTTTGATGCAGTAGCACAATCCTGAAACAAATCCCTTGGCTGTTCTCACTTCCTGCATGTTGGTTCAGTTTCTGGGCCAGTTTTTTGGGGCATGTAAGTCAGGTTGCCTTGGAAGACAGAGCACCTCTGGCACCTCCTTTTACCTCTGCACTGTGGGCATGTGTGGATCAAAATCCCTGACTGAATCTCTGAACAGGCTTGAGCTGCCTTCAAGGACTGGATGAAATCTATTCTGAAATACAATCTATTACACATTGGAGAAATTGAGGCTTCCCTGCCATGTGATTTGATCTAATTATTATCTCACTCTTATTGCCATAGAAGAGGAGATGAAGCTATTTTGGGTTTTTATTGTGAAAAGGGGGAAAAGCCCAATGATAAGAAAGCAGAATAAGTGAAAAGAAGGCAATTTATGGGGATACTAATAAATCAAGGGTGGTAAAATGCATGTGGGCTGCTAATAAATGCAGGAAGAGTGGTAAGATGCATGTGGGCTGGTAAAATACAGTGTGTCAAATGAAGAATCACCTTTACCTTCATGGGCAAAATTAGCTTCCTGGTAAAAAATGAAAATGAATAATAATTAGTAAGTGTTTTTACAATTCACATAATCCTGTAAAAGCATCTGTCAGCAAATTAAGTAAAAATCTAACAGAGTTCTGCCATGTGGGCTCTTTTTTTTTGTTAAATCATGCAGCTTGAATTTGTTTGTAGAGCTACCACTGCTCCTGTTAATACAAGATCACCAACTGTGTGCATGTGTGGTCCAGCCTCCTGGCCTCCTAGGTTAGAGGGAGGTTCCACTTCTTCAGCTGGTTTGTAAAGCTGAAACCCAAACATTTTAAAGCAGAATCTGGATACTGAATTTGACCCAGTTTTGCAAATAATTTTGAAATAGCAGAGTACACTTTGGCACAAGAAGAAAGACATCAAGAAAAAAAAAAGGAGAATATTGACACATTTCATAGCACTATTTTGTCTGATTTTGTGAGACATTTATTATATAATATGGCCTTTTAATCAATAAGAAGATTAAAAATAATTATTTTCTCACTTTCTGCTTTCCTCTGAGACTGGCTCAATACATATCTTACTGTTTGTGTAGTTTTCATTTACTTAAGTAAAATCCTCAGCTATTGAACAGCTATTTGATGGTTTTGACCTGCAACATCAGAATAACAGCACTACAAAAGACAACAGATTTTGTCAGCTGTAAACTGTGCATGGCTCAGTTGTGATCTTTACAATTAATATGCTACTTGTGAAATTGCATCTGCTTGTTTTAATTTCTCACTTTTTTTTTCTTTTTTTAGGTTGTTTTTTTTTTTTTTTTTTTTTTTTTTTCAAGTAGCACCACTTACAAGCATCTACAAAGACCTGAGAAATTTTGGAGATCTGTTTGCAGTTATCTCCTAAGTTGCATGTCCAAATTTCAATGTGGAGTCATGAATTGATCTGCAGGATAGATCCACATGAATTTAAGAATTAGTCAATGCTGTCTTGATGGCAAATGATGTCATAACAATACACAAAGCATGCATTAAATGGCAATTTTTCTCCAGTAAACAAATATTGCATATATTTTTTTTTCAAGTGGCTATTACCTCGTTTTAATTGCAGTAACTGCTTTAGTGGATGTCATTTTAATGGTCTTTTATGCATAAGAATTTATTGACATAAATTTATGCATAAGAATTTATTGACATAAATTCTGTTCACTTCTTACCTCTAAAATGGCATTTGTCTTAATAAGGTTAGTTGATGGTCATTCCTTTACTGAGGGCGAAGCTGGGGGAAGAGATATTAGAGTAGAAACTGGAAGACAGCGACTTGAGGAGACTTCACCAGCTGCATAGACATAAAGGCTTACTTTATTATTGCCTTAATACAAGCTATTGAGCCCTGAGTACATAGTAGTTTCTTGGCACTTCATACCCTGTGTGCATGGAACATCCGACTCTCCCCTTACGTGGTCTGTTCAGTTGCACTTCTTTTCTCTGGCCTATTTTTTGTTGCTTGCCAGCCATGCTGTAATCACACTAAAATTCTTAAGCAACTACTATAAAACTCTTCTGGAAAAAGAAAAAATAAAGAATAAATCCATAAGGTGGGTGGTGGTACGGAGTAACCAGAATCCCTGCACAGCCCAGCAGGCAAGGGGTTCACCCACCGCATTGTGGGGACGTGCAGGAGCCTCTCTCAGCAGCCCTGGGTTTAGCGCTGCCCCAAATGCCTCTTGATGGAAATCAAATCTGTGCACATCTGAGATAGCTCCAGGAGCTAAAAGATCTTCAAGACTGTGCATTACTTTTTTGTGGTTTTGAAGGAAAATTTTGCATTAGCCAAACTGGAAAGTGGGGAGATTAGCCAAGCTGGAAGTGGGGAGATTCAGACTGGATGTGAGGAAGAAGTTCTTCACCATGAGAGTGGTGAGAGCCTGGAATGGATTGTCCAGGGTGGTGGTTGAGGCCACCTGGACAAACACCTGGAGGTGTTTAAGGCCAGGCTGGATGAGGCTCTGGCCAGCCTGATCTAGTGTGAAGTGCCCCTGCCCATGGCAGGGGAGTTGGAACTGGCTGATCCTTGTGGTCCCTTCCAACCTGGACTGATTCTATGATTCTATGATTTATGTGTCTGAATATACCATGCTCTTTTGCACAATAGTCAAGGGTAATGCTGATTAGAAACTAGCAGACCTAGTCAGTTTTACTTCATTTGAAAGTTTCACAATTGTGTATGACCCATGTGTTATCTTACAGATGAAGAAAAATGACTTTATTTTACCTCTGGCACGTTAAAAAAGCCTAGTTGCATCTATGACCTTTAAGACATGCCGTTATTTGAATGGCACTGATAGTTCTATTTTTAATTACTTACTGTTAGAGGATTTTTTTTTCACTTGCATATCTTGTTATTACAATATTTAAGGATGCTTGCTGTTTGTTCTTCATGCTGGTTTTAGCATCTCTGCACTGCAACACAATTTTCCACACATGGATTTCTTACAGATGTATGTAGATTTACTGTGGTATTTTCTATGCAGACATATCTTTTCTTTCCAGAGAGCTAGTGAGGCAGTGAAACAAGGTAGTGGAAGGCAAAATGCGTGGTGAGGAAGCAGCAACTGTGCTGTGTGTGCCTTCTTCACCCCACTTGACAGAGTGACAAGAGGGAGGGCTAAGGGCAAACAGTGCTGTGCTCTGAGCTGGAAGACCAGTCTCACTCCTCCTCCCACTCCAGCAACAGCGTCCCCAGGAACTTCTTGAAGCTCACACTTAGAATGACAGATGATTTTGGGGAAAAAATAGGAAAAAAAAAAAAAAAAAGAAGAGAGAGAGGAGATTCAGACTGGAGATGAGGAAAAAATCCTTGACAGTGAGGGTGGTGAGACACTGGAACAGGTTGCCCAGGGAGGTTGTGGATGCCTCCTCCCTGGAGGTGCTCAAGACTAGGTTGGGTGAAGCCTTGAGCAACCTGGGCTGGTGGGAGGTGTCCCTGCCCGTGGCAGGGTGATTGGAACTGGATGATCTTTAAGGTCCCTTCCAACCCAACCCATTCTATAGTTCTGTGGTATTCCAATTAAAACAAAACCCAGTGTCTGTTATGTTCCATCTATTATTAGATTAGGTAAATAGGTTCATAATTTCATTTGATGTCTCTGAATAGCAATGAGAATCATTACTATTAACATATGAATATCAACTTGGCTTTCATGTGTTGACTCAGAGGCAGTTTTATGAATTTTTAATGACATTGCCAAATTCATCAGGTTCTCTCATCTAACTGAGATTATTCATGCAGGCAAGTGGTTATAGGGCCAAGGCAAATACCTAAGGCCTTCAAGAAGAGGTTTAATGGCATGACTCACAGACACAGTGCCTCCAGTCTGAGTGCTTTAACAGTTACCTGTGTAGCTGATGATATTTATAAGTGACAAATTGATTCTTATTTTCATGCTGTACAAATCATGGAAAGTACAATATTCAGGTTTTGCATTCAGTCAGCTTCTGTTTGCATCAATGGTAAAAGAGAAAAATAAAAAGAAGAAACATAAAGATCACAGAATGTTAGGGGCTGGAAGGGACCTTGAGAAATCATCTGATCCAACCCCAGAAAAGATCTTTCTTTCTATATTTTAACTGGGCTGCAAACATTAGTATGGAAGAGAATTCTGTTGTGGGTTTGGTTTTTTTTTTTTCCCTTTTTCTTTTTTTTATTGTAGACTGGCTCCCCAAAACAGCTTAATTGAAATTCACTGGAAGTTAGGCTTCTTTTATTTAAGCCTAAGCTGTTGATGCTCAGAGTGCAAGATATCTGAGGACAAACTGTTTGTACAGAGGCTGCCATGGTGGGGAAGAACATTATGCACTAACAATGCAAATAATGTTTGGAGATAGAGGGTGTTTTTATGTATGTTTTTATGCAATTGTTTTGTTATCAGCATTTTTTTTGAAACTGGGAAAAAGAGTTTAAAAAATGAAACCCCTTTCATTGAGATGCTCAAGCACTGAAATATGCTCATTAAAAATTTCAAACAAGGGAAAGGGGGGGGGGGGTGGGGTTGAACCTCTCCAGAGGTCTCTTCCAAACCCTAACATCCTGTGAAATGCAAGGGATCTTAACCATGATCTCCACAGTATTTTTGTTCTATAGCATATGTTTATAGCTGTGTTGTCAAGGAAAATTTATAGCAGTAAAAGCAGAACAAATATCTATGCTATAGCAGAGAAATTATAGCAATGTACATTAAAATAATAATGAATCATGATGCTTCATTGGTTCCAACTTTATTATGCTGCTGCTTAGCAGTGTTTCCTGCCCAGGAATATGAATATTTATCCTATCTTAAGTACAGATTCATGTAAAAGATGACCAATACTTAGCAACTGATTTAAAACATCTACAGTGTTTAATGGACAACATTGGGCTTCTGCCTTACCTTTTTTAAAAAGCATGCAATCACATCATTTTTAAAAGGTACTTTATAAGTGCTATTAAAGCATCCTATCTCATAATCTTTTCCTAAATGTTACTGATTTTAAGAGAAATCTCTCTGTTATTCACATACTTGGATATTTATGCTATTTTTTTCAAAGCATCCAGTGTAAAGTATTGCAGGCTGGAGTCTTTCACATGTTTTGCTATTAAGAATATAAAGCAAAGTGAGGAATGTATACCAAGGTAAAATATGCTGAAATTGATAATATTAATGATGTACAGCTTTGGAAAGAGAGAAGACATGTCTTGTTAATGACACATGCTCTGGAGCAGTACTTTACCTGGGGCATATGACATATAGTTTATTAGGAAGTGAATAATCTTCTCCTGTGACCACTGTATATATTTTGAATAGATCTCTGAGGGTAAAGAGGTTCTCTCACATATTCCTAGAAAATACCAAAACACTGTAGTTGGCACTCCTAGGTACTGATAGGTATTTAACTTCAGAGAATAGTGCAAACAAAAGTCAGGGACATTAGGAAGAAATTCTTCCCCATGAGGGTGGTGAGACACTGGAACATGCTGCCTGGAGAAGTTGTGGAGGGAGGCTCCAAGCCTGGAAGTGTTGAAAGCCAGGTTGGATGGGACCTTGGTTCAAGCTGGTGTAGTAGGGGGTGTCCCTGCCCATGGCAGGGGAATTTGAATTAAATGATCTTTTAAGGACTCTTTCAACCCAAACTAGTCTGTGATTCTGTGACTTGTTCCCCACATTAGTGAGAGAATACCTTCCACCAGCATCCAGGAATTTTAGAAAGGAAGGTGATTTCTCCAACTGCTCTGGGTTACACAAATTGCATCAAAACCAAAAGAAAATAAAAATGCTGAGATCCTCTTCCCAGTGCTGAGTACCAGCAGTTACAGCATGATTTTCAAGAGATGCATAGATAAGGTGGGAATTAGCCTCCCCCAGATACATGCATTTATAGAGTGATTTTCCAGGAGGTAATGCAACTTTATTCTTTGCATACACATTAATGCATACATTACTTGGGTTATGCTCCTCGTTTCCCTCTCTTTGGCACTTCTAAAATCAGCTAGCTATTTATTTTGAGCTTTAAAATTATTTCCTTTATGAAAAATGTGCACCTTTACATACTAGGACATGTCAGTTTCAAATATTAGACTATCTTCCATCAGATAAAACTTACATTTCAGCAATCATTTTGTTTCCTGTCTGCCATACTATGGCTAATATTGGTTAAAATACCATAAATTGCCCTACTTGATATTGTTTTATACAGAGCAACATCAGGCTTTTGGTGCCATTTCTGTAGCCTGTGTTAAGGAATAAGGCATCAAAAATGTATCAGACCCAAGCATCCTGTGTGCACAAGAGCCAGGGGACAACACACTTCTGTACAGAAAGGCAGTTCCCCAAGGATAGCAACCCCATAGCTTGGTAAACAGCTTAGAAGATCCTTTTCTTCCATCACAGCTGTCACCTTCATGGCCCATTAGGGCTTGAACTTGTAAATGGGAGATATAACAACTGTAGTTAGGATCTCCACTTTGAGACCTGGCAGGGGTAACGTTTTTGACCAGTATTGATCAAAGAATCCCTTTAGCATGAAGCTTTATTGTCTTGCAGTCATCTAAAGGGGTTACAACTAGGATAGAGCAAAGTGTGTGCTTAACTTTCTCTGCATTCTGAATCAACCTTAGTATATATCTGAAGAAAAATGCAGGTGTATGTAGATGCTGAAACTTACAATATGTGAAAATCAGTGTATATAGGTAATGTTTGCAGAGATAGTATTTAGGGAGAAGAGAAAATCCTGATAAACCCCACTGTATCAGATAACCATTGAATGGTTTCAGTTGGAAGGGACCTTCAAAGATTGTTTAGGCAAAATCCCCTGCTGCTGGCAGAGACACCTCCCACTAGACCAGGTTGCTTAAAGCCCTGTCCAGCCTCACTGAACTCTTCCAGAGATGAGGCATTCACAGCTTCTCTGTGCAACCTGTTCCGTTGTCTCATTGCTCTTACCATAAAAAATTTCATCCTTGCATTCAATCTAAATCTATCTTCTTTTAGTTTTAGTCTCTTTTAGTTTAAATCTATTGCACCTTTCTATTTCTTGTTCCAAGTAGCAGCATTTCCTGTCCTTGGACAGATAAGTCAGAGGATCAGAAAACAAATTAATCTGTTTGTTAGTAAGCTAAGGTCATACTTAGCATTGCATCCAACTTATCCTTGTGGCTTATTGACTGCTCTGGCTTGGACTTTCTGTTGTAAGGAATGACTGCTTAGATAGTAGGGGAAATTCAGTAATGTGTAGCCTTTCCAGACATCTTTAAGCCAAATTATTTAGTTCTGCTGTTGAATGTTGGATCAATCAGGTTTTGTTGTGCAAGCTTAAAATTTTCTACTTATGTGCATTCACTTCCTAATCATCTGGTACTAAAAATGTCACACTGATATGGACTGAGACAGTAACAATAGTATCTTGTTCCAATAAGTGGTTTATTTGTTTATGGTTTTGTTTGTTAGTGGTTTGTTTTTTTTTTTTCCCTGGGAACATCCATCTTCTCAAAACAACCAACCAACCAAAAAAAGATGGCTATCCAGATCCAGGAGGGTAAGAGTGACAGAACACTGGAACAGGCTGCCCAGAGAGGTTGAGTGGATCTCTGGAGACTTTCAAAACCCACCTAGATGTGTTCCTGTGCAGCCTGCCTTAGGTGATCCTGCTTTGGCAGGGTGGTTGGACTTGATGAACTCTGGAGGTCCATTCCAGAGCCTAACATTCTGTGATCCATGTTATGCTTCTCTTTCATCAGGAGACATTTTTTCTAGGGAAGTATTTTAACCTTCCTTAGATAGATATTGTACATAAGGTGAATCTTCTACAACAAGCCTGTTCTTTATGTTTAGGTGTGTCACCTTTGCTGATCTTGCTAAAATACTTTTGACTAATTTTCACTTCTACTAGTGCTACAGATTCAATATAGTTCAGGCAAACCCACAAGATTCTATTCTAGGCCACTGAAATTAAATTGTGGGTAACACACAACCTGCAGAAGATGGTATGAAAGGAAAGTAAAAAATGTAGGCTAAGGAGATGTGGAGGAGAGGAACAGTCTGATTCTTAGATTCAGGGATGTATGTACAGGGCTAGCAATAAAAAAAAAAAAAAAGCTGTATTTCTACTTTAAATCCAAGAGTTTTGATCTGGAAATGATTGTTAAAACAATTACAACTATATTACACCATTTTAATGACTTTTTAAACTAGAGGTATCTTTAAATTGCAAATACAAGCACCTGATACTTAGTTGCACTGAATTAGCAAGAAAAGTAAACATCTAATCTGATAAGGACGTTCATCTACTCTCACACTGGTTTTCTGTACAGAAATCCAAGTTTTGGGGTAATGATGACTCATCTGATTTCTATCCTTCATTCATTTATTTTTTCATTCATTTGCTTATTTTTAAGACATGTAAAACTCAACTTCTCAGTTTTCTGTCAGTAGGAATAGTTGTGAAGATATCAGTTATTCCCACTTTCAAAGTTATTTAAATGTTTCTTTATATATACTTGCTAGCTAGGGTTCCAATATTCTTTACCATGAGGGTAGTGGAACACTGGAACATGTTGTCCATGGAAGCAGTTGAGCTCTCATCCCTGGAGATATTCAAGGTGAGGATTGACAGGTCTCAGGGCAACCTGATCTAGTTGAGGATGCCCCTGCTGACTGCAGAAGGGGTTGGACTGGATGAGCTTTGGAGACCAGACCATTCTATGATTTTCTCTTGACTGTAATACCTCATTGACTTAAGAGCAAGGAAGGAAAAGGGAATGACTGAGATTGATGATTTGCTTGGGTTGAATGAAGGAGACATGCCACAGACCCATACAAAAAGAGATTTAAGTGTTAACTGGCTTTATAACTATATATATATATATATATACGGTGTGTCTAAGAGCAAGTAAGGGAGAGAGGAGACCACAGGTAAAGGTGTGGATCATCAGCCATGGTTCCTGCTCTGTCTTTCCTGGTGTGTTCCTTGGGTCTTTGGTGGTGGGCTGCCAGTGTGCTCAAGTCTCCTTTTTATTCCCTGCCGAAAGGAGTGTTGTTTTCTGGCTCCTTGATGTATCCCCTAATTTGCTTGGGAAGTGCTGGAAGGTGAGACCTCTCAGTGTGTGCATTTGTGAGGGGGGGTAGGGCAGCATTAACCCTTTCCACCAATTGAGGCGTGGGTCGTGGAGACTCTGTGTTTTATTACCCTTTGCACAGTGTGCAGAGGACTTCCTTATCTCAGTGGAACAAATGGAAACTTGGCAAGGGGACATCATCTGATGCATTCCAAATCCTCCTGAGCTGGCATATTTTGTTCCTTGTCTTGACTGCAGAGCACGTTTGCCCTAACTCCAAGGCTGCTGCCTCACACAGCGATTGAGACATAACTCATTTGGGTCAGAGTCTGACTGTGACATTTACCTTTTATTGAATAAAATGCACAAATGATCTTTGCATCCTCAGGTACTTCCTGCAGTAATTTCCACTGATTGGAGTGCATGTGCTTGTGAGAACAGGGATGATCAACTGCACCAAGTCAACAAGACACTCATTATTCTACCAGATGCTTTCATTTTCACATAGCAAGAGGATCTTTATGGACCATTGTTTTCTTTTTCTCCCAGAAGGATTTTTCAGTTTACTTATAATTCCAGAAATGACTGCTCTGTTACATGTTTAAAGAAATTCTTGGCAAGACCTTAAGAAACACAGGCTCTGCTATACAAACATTATTTATGAGTGTATTGAACTTGCAGCGTTTGTTTTAAAGAGGTAACTCTGGGGGGTGGGGGGGGAACACCAGCAACAACCAACAAAAACTACCAGGCAACACCCCTTCCTCCCCTTCTTCTCTCATGATAAAAGTGTATTACCTGATTATTGTGTTTTATTCCTGAAAAAGATGGTAAAACAGTGTTTTTAATCTCTCACTGTATGGACACAAATCACAACAGCAATCTGACTATCACCCCAGAGAGGTTATTCCTGGGCTTTTTTCATGTTTGCAAACCAAGTGTGTTGCTTTCCCTCACTCATACCTTATTTTCTTTCTCTTAGTGCTTGCTACTAATTGACTGTTATTTAATCATGTACCTGTAATAGATGTCACATATATCAGATACAGTGGAACTTCTAAAGGTTGTGTGTGTTCATTCATGTCTTTGGGAAGCCCATTGCCACAGTGTATCAAAAGCCTTTCAGACCTGCCAATTGGCATGGGAATATCACCAGATTACTAATGCACTCTGCTTCTGTTGGTCTAGTTAGCAAATGAGAAATGTACATCTCTGGTATTTTGCACTCTGGGTTGAAGCTAAAGCAAGAAGCACAGAATTAGCATGTTCTGAAAGGCAGACTGTGTCCTGGTGAATGCTTAAAGCAAACATAACATGGATTGAAAAGGTATTGTTTGAATCAAGAGATGAATCTTTCAGTTTTGCATTCAACAGGGTATTATTTCCTGTGTCACACACAAGCTCCTAAATATTTACCCATCATTATCCTGGATTAAATTCACTTTTCTTTGTACAAATATAAGGCATTCCATCACATTAAACTAAAGAAGACAGGAAGAGGGCTAGATTTGCACATCTGTTAGAGAATTTGTAGAAGTCATTAGAGCCAGAATAATACAGAATTAGGTAGTATTGACTGCAGTCAAAATCAAGACTAATAAATGCTGGTACACCAACAGCATTGCCCACTCCCCAAATTGGGGGGGAGGGGAAAATTATATATATATGTATATAATATATATATACATTTAGTAGTCTTTTATTAGTTTATTGTCAGCAAACTGGTCAGCCAGCTATGGATGAGTGTAACAACAAAGGAATATATAGAAGCTCCCTTTTTTGCAGAAAAGGCAGACAATTTGTCTGTGTCACTTAGCCTGTAAGCAAGTGAGTGTGATTTTTCTAGCATTTGATGGAAATGGAAACCAATTCAAAGCACAAGCATGAAAAATACTCTTCAGGTTGTTTAACTACGAAACAGAAAGCAGTCCTGCCTTCATTACCTGTAAGAAGAATGTCTTGGATTTCTGTACTTACTCTCTTCCACAGAAGTGAAGGGCATATTTATCTCACACTCCTGTGTTGCTTGGAACACTCCAGAGGGAACTTAGACTGGCTGCTTGTCAGAGATGAGAAAATAGTCAGTTATTTTCCTTCAACGTGAGCCTGAGCTTAATATTGCAGATACATACATGAAGCGGTGCCTAGCAGCAGAGCAGTGATTGCATAGCACCACACAGAGGGCAAGTATATTACCATTTCTTTTTCATGCACCATTTAGTGGTTGATGCAGTGATTTTGCATATAATTTAAGTAACTAAAGTGTACGGAGATGAAGGAAGAAAGAACAAAAATAAAGGAGATGAAGAAAGAGAAAGAAAGAAAGAAGGGAAAACAAGCAACAAAAGGAGAGGAGCTTCAGCAATCCAAGTAACTGTTAGAACATTGAGCAGCAATGATATCACTCTCCTGCACTCATATCATGTGTCCTCAAATTTCAGATGTAATGTGTGTGTCTTGTAATGCAAAGGGGGCAGAAAACAACAGTGTGTAATTGCATTTAATCCTTAGTAACTCCAGCTTCTGCTTCTTGTGTGGGATAGCATTGCTGAGACAGAGAAAAGCTAAATGGAGGAAGGATCACAGCCAGGTCTGCAGCAGCCTTTCACAGCCCTAGAAATGCCCAGCACTTGCACTGCCTAAAGAATGACCAAAGCCAGAGTGTTTCCATTCCTTACAGTAGCCTGGCTTGAGGATTCATTTTAAACCCCCAGTGTAACTTTAAGGCATTTTCTAATAGAGAAATGACTCTACTGTGACATCTTTAGCACTCTCTGCTGTCATCAAACACAAATCACTTTTGGACTGGGAAGGTTAGGGCTGAGTATTGAGAAATATAATGAGGGCATTGTTACTTTGATCACTGCAATATGTTTCATAGTCATTGTATTTTGTTTTACGTCTCAGAAAGAATACTTGAAGGTAAAAGTCCATTTCTCTGACCTCCATCCAACCCTTTTATATTTCCTTATGTGTACTTTGGTTGTGTAGGTCTAATAAATATTTCTCTCTATCATTCATTTTGGGATAAAAATCCACTACAAACTCTAGAGATGACGGTCACATGAAATCCCTTAATGCAACATTACATATTTCTAAGATTTTTCAAAACATTAACCCAGTGGTGGTAGTTTGAAAGCATCATGATAGTTTGGAAGTAATAAAAAGATACTGAAACATATTCCTGCCATTGAGGCTCAGAATTCCCCAAACTGACATTCCACTTCACCTAAACTGCAGGGAAGGGAGATTCAATAGTAATGAATCACAAAACATTGATTCTGGAAGGGACCTTTGGCAGTCATTGGGTCAACCCCCACCCTGCTCAAGCAAGGTGAGCTGGAGCCATGACCATATGACTTTTGAATATATCCAAGGATGGAGACTCAACAACCTCCCTGTGCAACCTGTGCCAGGGCTCAGTCACCCTGGCAGTAAAAAGGTGTTTCCTGATGTTCAAAAGGAACCTTCTATGTTTCAGTTTGCTCCTGTTTTGTTGCCCTGAAGGAGAGCATGACTCACTCAGACACAGATAGTCAGATGTAGATGATGAATTTCTTTATGCTGTGCTTCAGGTGCACATATGATCATATCACAGTATCACAGTTTATCAGAGGTTGGAAGGGACCTCAAGAGATCCTGCCAGAGCAGGATCACTTAGGGTAGTCCACACAGGAATGCATCCATGTGGGTGCAGAGAAGGAGACCCTACAACCCCCCTGGGCAGCCTGTGCCAGGGCTCTGTCACCCTCACTGGAAAGAAGTTTTTCCTCATGTTGAGCTGAAATCTTCTATGGTCTAGTTTGAACCCATTGTTCCTTGTCTTATCACTGTGAACCACCAAAAAGAGCCTGGCCCCCTCCACTTGCCACCCACCCCTCAGATATTGGCAGACATTGATCAGATCTCCTCTCAGTCTTCACTTTTCCAGACTAAATGGCCCCAGTCTCTCTTCATAGGGGAGATGCTCAAGTCACCTCATCATCCTTGGTTTTTTGTTTTGTTTTGTTTTGTTTTATTTGTTTGTTTGTTTGTTTTGTTGTTTGGAGGTTTTCTACATAAACTCTCTGGCCTTTTGTCAGAGTTGTAGGAGTCAATGCTATGTTGGTCTACTTATGTAAAAGTATGTAGGGTCTATCAGTAAATGGAACAGCATTTTATAGTCATTTATAGTATTGCAATGACAAATTTTGAGGACTCCTGATATATATATATATATATATATGATACTTAAGACTTTTCAGATTAAGCAACATATGTTATGTGAATGTACACCAATATGCTAGGTTTTTGAAAAGGTTTGACTAAGTCTAGTGATCTTCATGGTGACTGAGAGGTTGCCAGTCAGACCCCTTCCCTTTCCCTCCTGACACCTCCACCTCCACAAGCATAAAAGCTGGTAAAAGCTGGCTGAAGAAAAGATAATAGGAGTAAGATTCAACTCCAAATTTATATAAGCTGAAAATCTATGCTTGCAGTGTTGTCAGAAGATACCTAGTCAACACAGTCCATGCCAATCAGAAAGGAAGTTGGTGCTTGGGTGGAGGTGTGTGCACCAAGATGAGCTGAACAGTTCCACAGCTCATCTGGGTTTCAAGAGTTGTTCTGTGAAGTGAGCTATGGAATACAGTGACTGATGAGAAAACTGGTTCATCACTTTTTTTTTTTTCTTCCCCAGAATATTTCACAGAATATTTCTGATGCAGGAATCACTGAATATTTCACAGATTATTTGTGATGCAGGAATCACTAAATGATTCTCTGCAACTTAATACATGCAATCTGATCAGGAATCTGGAGAAAGTGGGCCTTGTTAATACAGTTTTGTGCTTCGGTTTAAAATCAGTGTATTCTACAATATATGGACCTAAGTAGAAACTTAGAGGATGTCTTCTTGTGTAGAAAAATAACTCAAACTGAAAAAAACTTGCAAGTCCATTTCTATCACAATACTCCAAAATTCCCTTCCCCACCCCCCATATTTTCAAAACTTTTTGATGGACCAGGCTTCTCTGGGTGGATGGATGTTAAGGGAAAGCTCCCCCAGCCTGTAAACAAAGTGAATTATTTATAATAAGAGATATTTAGGCTATATTGGCAAAATGTTATCTGTGAAATATTAGTGGATTATTTAATCGCAATTTTAGTGCAGAAGGATTTCTTCATTCTGTGTACACTGTTCTTCTACATGAGAAGCTTTTAGAGCTACTCAGTCACAAGGTGTTGATCTTAGTAATTCCTTGTGGAGAGATAAGGAGCACATCACAATATCTACATATTTATTTGAGTGCCTCATAATATACCTCTGGCTTGCACTGACTCCAAAGGCATAATTTCTAGGAACGAATCACTTGGAGGATATTCTTGGATGATCAGAAACAGTTCTTAACTATCAGATCATATCTCTCAAGTGATACATTTATTGTTCTATTTACCTTGATTATATTTGCAGAATCACAGAATTAACCAGGTTGGAAAAGACCTTCAAGATCATCTAGTCCAACCTATCACCCAACACCATCTAATCAACCATGGCACTAAGTGCCTCATCCAGTCTTGCTTAAAACACTTCCAAGGATGATGACTCCCCCACCTCCCTGGGCAGCCCATTCCAATGGCCAATCTCTCTTTCTGGGAAGAATTTCTTCCTAACATCCAGCCTAAACCTCCCCTGGTGCAGCTTGAGACTGTGTCTTCTTGTTCTGTCACTGGTTGCCTGGGAGCAGAGACTAACCCTCAGCTGCCTGCAGCCTCCTTTCAAGCTGTTGTAGACAGCAATAAGCTCTCCCCTGAGCCTCCTCTTCTCCAGGCTCCCAGTAATCAGCAAAAGGGTAATTATAATTCAAAACTCTTCTCTAGTAAGTCTATTATGAAGTGCTGCTAGACCATCACTACTTCTGCATATCACGTAGAGGGTTGACCTCTGTGGTCTTCCAGCATTAGTCATAATTACATCTTTCTTTGAGCATACTGGTTACCATTTCTTTGCTACCATTTAATATTTTGAAGAGAAACTTGTCCTCATCACATTTGTGAGTATTGCTTTATCAGATCTATTAATGAGATGCAGTCTCCACAGAAAAAAAAAATGGTAGTTTTCATTCTGTGTAAACATTGTCTCATATAGTGTCTGTTTAAGTAAAGGAGCTATGCATAGATGACAAGCATGAATGCAAAGGTGAAAAGCAAGCTAGTAAAATAAATAAAAGTAATGTTAGTTATAAGTCAGTTATGAAATCGACTCTGTGGTCATGATAGAAACATAGAATTGCCTGGTGGGAAAAGACCTTAAGATCATCAAGCCCAACCATAAACTAACATCTCCTTGTACATATTCTACTTAATTTCTGCAGAGCAAACTAGAGAAAGTGTGAGTAACAGGAGAACTATTTAATTTGCTCTGACCGAAGGCAGTGCTTTAGATTATTTAATTTGACCCAGGTTGTCCAGGCAGTAGTACAAACAAATGACAGATGCTAAGAAAAGTTTCATAATGTTTCAGTTCAGATTGGACAGTAAAAGAAAGATTTACTTCTTCCTTTAAATGTGGATGTAACAGAGTTGAATACAGGGAGTGGAAACAAAGAGGCTGCATTATAAATTTGTTGGGATAAATCCTTTCTTTTTCCTGGAAATGTGTTTGTAGAATTTAATAGGCAACATTTTGCAAACAATTCTAAGGATTCTTGGTTATGTGTTAGATAAACAATAAATTATTGTAATTTGTGGAGATCTGAATATTTTTTGTATATCCACCTGAGGGCTAACACACTGAAAGAAAAAGTTTCCCTGATTTGAGAGGTGGAAGTATATTTACTCAACTCAGTAACAGCCTTGGATGGTATCTATAACTGAATCTATAATCCCGAGAAATAAGCAGTAATCATGGAATCATAGAATGGTCTGGGTTGGAAGGGACCTCTAAAGGTCGTCTAGTCCAACCCCCCTGCAATGAGCAGGGGCATCCCCAAGTAGATCAGGTTGCCCCAGAGCCCTGTTGAACCTCACCTTGAATAGCTCCAGGGACAGGGCCTCAATCACCTCTCTGGGTAACCTGTTCCAGTGTTCAACCATCCCCATGGTAAAGAACTTTTCCCTAACATCCAGTCTAAATCTTCTTTTCTCTAATGTCAAGCCATTGCCCCTCATCCTATCCCTGCAAGCCTTCAGAACCAGTCCCTCTCCAGCCTTCATGCAGGTCCCCTGCAGGCACTGGAAGGTGGCAATTAGGTCTCCCCAGAGCCTTCTCTAGATTTGGAGTCTTAGCTAACACGTTCCAAACACCCTGTGCATTTTGTACTTTCGGTTTTCATCTGCTCTGATAAGCACTATTAATGGAATGGCAAAAGCCAATGTTGTCTGTTTGTTTTTCTCCTGGTAATCTACCTGTTGTCTTTACTGCTGAGGAGCCACCACGTAAGAATTTGTTTTGGAACTTTGGGGCTTTATTTGGAGTATGTAAGGTAAAGAATAAGCCAAACTGTTGTTTGAAAGATGGTCTGGGGCTAATTTTGAAAACTAAATCAAGGAAAACAAGTGCAGATGCTAAATGGGTTATTTTATAAGTGATATTTGAAGTTACTATAAAAGTGCTATGGTTTTGGAAGTCTTTTTTTTAGCTTTGTATGACTAAGAGTATGTGTATTTAGCACAGAATGTATCTACATCCTGAAGTAATATTTGTTAGTTATGAAAGAGCAACTGATTTAAAAACAAGGTCCCATGTCCAATATTTAATTTTGGACTCTTTATAAAAAGTTTCAATACAAGAAAAGTACATCAGCTCTTTATTTTTTTTCTTTTGGTGATGGTGTTATCCTGCCCAATGAATAGGTTTAGCAAAGAAAAGTTTGGACTTTCCAGTGCTTAAAGGATGGTGGAAATGTTCCCAGGACTTAGAGGAATAGGAACAGAAAGATTCAGTAGGTGGCAGTCTTTCCTTTGAATATTTTTAGCACTGAAATCTCTTAAGTTGCTTCTGAAAGCTGATGTCTTTCAAAAGGACTTTAAAAGAAAGAGGTGCCCTCAAGTGGTTATTATAGATTGTATGGTGTGCTTCAGAAGAATAGTACTTACCCTAACCAATCACTGTCTCAGAAAATAATGTTCTATTGGCTTTATTTCCTCAGTTAGGCCAGTTGGGTATGACTTCTTTTCCAAAATCTGGAGAAATTTTGTTCTCTTTGAAAGAATGGCATTATCTCTCAATGAGGTTTTTGCAATGAATTTAGGAACATGCAGGTCCTTGCAACACTGTAATTTTGAGATTGCATATTGGCTGTTTTTAGGGTCACAGAATAATGAGTAGATTATAAAAACACGATATTTTTGTCAGGATAAGACTTGTACAACCTTGATTCACCTTTTCTTAGGGCAAGGGGAAAAAAAAAAAACAACCAAAAAGAATAATGTTTACCTCAGAGTAATCAAAGTAATCTGACATTTTAAGTGATCAGAAGAAACACTTCTGGTAACAGAAATTCAGGTCTATTTCACAGACCAGACACTTTGTAGCCAGTTTGTATTCTTATTTAACTAAACAAGATGTGAACAACAATATGAGTCTAAACAAAAGACACCTGCAAGTAGCCAAATCAGACACACAAATCTTTAGTGCAATCTGTACTAGTTGGTGCATGTGATCTTGGAAGTGAGTGCACATATGCACACATACAACTTTAAGACATCACCTGTTACATTTTGTTCTCTTTGTCTGTTCATACGTTTGCATTTCACATGTTTACCAGTTATAAAACACACCAGAAATACTGTTTCCTGCAGCTGTGCACCCTGGAATAAGGTGTGACCCAATGGAGTGCTCTAGGAGGAGAGCAGAGAAAGATCAAAAGGTGCACAAAATGTCTCTATAAAGCACAATGATGGTTCCAGCATGGCTCTTGTGTATTTCTCAGCCTTGCTCTCCTGCTAGTTGGCAGCACTCAAAGACTAAATGTGACTATTGGGCATGCTGATCTGTGACAAAAGCCTTTGCCTATGTGCCATACCATTCCCTTACGGAGTTCATATTGCAGCTTACTTGAATCACTATACTAATAGTGCTACAAGGAGAATGAGAATCATTGCAAACTCACTTTTACTCCTATAATCATTGACATAATTTGTCTATTGAATAGCACTTTTTCTCTAAAATCCATGTTGTAAAGCTGCCTTCAATTTTCAGTTCTATCATTTTCTTTCAAGGACAAATACTCTTCTTCTTTTTTTTTTTTAAATGCTAATTTTCCAGGGATATTCAAAGTGATATATTATTTCTTTTCTTACACAATTGCTGTTATATTAGCTAAGTTTCCAAACTAAGATTTACTTATTTTTTTCCCTTTGTATGCACGTTTATCAGAAGAGGATTACATTGAATTGAATAAATGTAAGAGCTGAGTTAGTCTGTTTCTACACTTAGCTCTTGTTCATAGAATCATAGAATCATATAGAATCACAGAATGGTCTGGGTTGGAAGGGACATCCAAAGGTCATCTAATCCAGCCCCCTCCACAGTAAGCAGGGGCATCCTCAACTAGATCAGGTTGCCCAGAACCTGTTGAGCCTCACCTTGAATACCTTCAGGGATGGGGCAGGGATGTTCAAACAGGAGAGGATACTGCTTGAACTTTTGACCACAGTATGTTTCTGTAAGAATTGGACTAGGCCAAAATAGTTGATTAATGATCTGTGAGGTATTGAAGGGAAACAGCTGGTTTTGTACTGTGAAATTTTAATTGAATGCACTTGTAGCACCGTTGTCTTGTCTTTGTACAAAGTAGTTAGGCACTATCAGAGAAATACAACTAGTTGAGAACACAGAAGCCACAGTTTTTAAGGTCTACTTCATATAATGTTGTGTAGCTTTCACTGACTACTGATTGGATTTTGGATAGAGGTTAAGATACCAGTCTTGACCTATGGAAGCCTCTATGATTTAAGGTCTGGTTTCAGGGCTAGTGATGTCATGCATTCACAGCTGAAATGAGGTCCCCTGCTTAGGAAAGGGTAAGTTTGTGGCAAGCTGTCTCTTTTAAAAATCATTATTATTTAAGTGTAAGGAGGAAAGATTTGTTTTCTAAGGAATTTGCTGCCTGGATCTCTTGGAACCTATTATCTGTTGGTAGGTAGGACTCAGCAGTACCTTTTCTTTTTTTTTTTTTTTTTTTTTTTTTTGTTTTGTTTTTGGTTTTGTTTTTGGTTTTGTTTTGTTTTCCTCCAACATTTTGAGAGAGAAGAGGAATTGTAAGACCTTGTTTGATAAAGATGCTGGTTTCACTGAGTGAACAAGTGTGAAGCTTTATTATCATGGGAAATATTAATTTATTTTGAGGGAAAACTATGGTTTATGGTTTTCTTTATGCTCAGCAAGGATTTAGAATACATAATATGGTTCCTATTCCTGAACGGGAAAATATTGACCAAGGACACAGGGAAAAGCCCTATCTTTCTTGAGGTTAATCCTGTATTTCTGTTTATTCTACAGTTTGATGGATTAGCTGTCATATGATGCTATTGTTTTGACCTGGGAAAGTAAAATCACAGAATTAACCAGGTGGGAAAAGACCTTCAAGATCATCAAGTCCAACCTATCACCCCACACCATCTAATCAACTAAACCATGGCACTGAGTGCCTCATATGTGACTGCCCTATAAGAGGGGATTTTTATATTGAGTGAACTCAAGAAAATATTTGTATTATGATTCAGATTTTCCCTATCTTCTTTATGATGGCTGATACTGATAGACTTGACATTCATAACATGCATCTTCCTTTCTTAAAGTCTTCCTTTCTTTCTAGGCTCTCTTTTCTACAAAATGTTGGACAAGATGATCTGTTGAGATTCCTTCTCACCTGGGCTGTTCTGTGCTTTTCTGATTCTGTGTCTGAAAAATTACAGTCACTAGGAGAAGAAATGTGACAGACAGTACCATTACCTGAAGTTCAGCTGCAGTATTTGATAGGATCTAGGAGAGAAAGGAAAGTTGGCTTGCTGCCACTGGAGGACAAGGTGAAAGGGGATTCATAGGTGATAATCAACTGGCCTTTTGGACCTACAAAGGGATTTCTTTTGCTGGAATATTAGACCTGAAGTTACAGTATGAAAACAGACTGGGCAAGATACTGAATCAGGAGATGTTTGACCACAGAGAAGAAAAGTGGGTCAAGAAGAAGTAGGATTTCAACGGGGCATAGTCAAAAGAAAAGGATGGCAGGAAGAGACTGACTTAGCAAAATCCTTTCAGGAGAATGTATGTTTATAAGGTTGATGCTGGACTTATCTGATGTTGTTAATTGGCCATCTTGTGGTCGTAGGGGGCTTACTTGTATTCAAATACCCTAAGCAATTTTCACTCGCAGCAGTTATTCCTAGTACTCTGTGAAGAAGCTGGAAGATGAGGAGATGTAGCTAGGTATCTTATGACTTCTGCTGTTTGGGTGCTTGCCTGCCCACTCCTTTCACAAGCATTTCCCTGTGGCAAGTAGCTCTCTGAAAGCTGATAAGAGGCTTTGAACTGTTTTACAAAATGCAGTTGGCAGAGGGAAAGTGCTTTCCATCAAGAAAGCTGGAGCACAGTGTTTTCCCAGCTGCTCTGAGGCACCATATGTTTGCTGCATGGCTACTAATGCTACTCCTTATTTCTTCAGGAGATTTTACAGACATAACCCTCTGGAGTGATACTTGCATGAGGATAAACAAACTGCTGGTATGTAGCAGTATTTCACTGCAATTAATGCCAGGGTCAGCCCTGTCAAAGCAGCTGACACAAGGTGCCTTGAGGAATATGGAGATCAAGACCAGTCTCATTTGACACTGTAAAACCTTGGGAGCAAGACTCTCAAATCTTTTTGCCTTGGTCAGCAGAGCATCTGCGATTCAGCTGACCAGGATACTAGAAAGATGTTCTTCTAATGGCATTCCAGATGCAATCATTGTGTTTTACAATAACTGCAGAGTTTAGGACAGTAAAATTGCATGGTGAATAACCACTTTGCCACTTCGCTCTGGTGCTCTGCCCAGGAGTACTGTGTCCAGCTCTGGTGCCCTCAACACAGAAAGGACATGGACTTGATGGAGCAGGTCCAGAGGAGGGACATGAAAATGGTCAGAGGACTGAAACACCTCTGCAACAAGGACAGGCAGAGGGAGCTGGGGGTGTTCAGCCTGGAGAAGAGAATGCTGCAGGTCTTCCAGTGCCTGAAGGGGGCTACAAGAAGGCTGGAGAGGGACTGTTTCCAAAGGCCTGTAGTGATACGATGAGGGGCAGTGGTTTGAAATGAGAGAAGAGTAGATTTAGATTGGGTGTTGAAGAGTAGATTTGGCGTTAGGAAGAAGTTCTTTACGGTGAGGGTGGTGGAACACCTGAACAGGTTGTCCAGGGAGGTAGTTGAGGCCTCATCCCTGGAGATCTTCAAGTCAAGCTTGACAAGTCTCTGAGCAAGCTGGTCTAGTGGAGGATGTCCCTGCTGACTGCAGGGGGTTTGGACTAGATGACTTTTGGAGGTCCCTTTGAACCCCAAAACATTCTATGATTCTGTGATTCTTGGAATTCACCTAGGAGATGATTTTTTGTCCATCCTGTGGTTTTATGTATTATCACATTGTATCAACCTACAAAGGGCCTTGATTACATATTACATGAAGTATCTGCATGGTTTTTTATAGTGCAGTGGCAGGATCACAATGTAAAGAATAATACAGAGCCTAAAACACCCCTGTACTGCTGCTGTTTCTGCATAGTGCCTTAGGACTTCCAACTGCTGAGTCAGCAGAGTGAACCTACTTATTGAAGGCTGTTGCACTGGGCTTTTTGACAGCTACCTCTCTTCTCTGACAATTTGCTTTTTGCATCTCGCTCAGTTCACCCACTTCTCACTTTCCTATGTTCTACATGTCTTATGCTTGCTTTAGTTATGCACCTTAAGAATTCTGCAAAACTAAAGCACAGCAGTGTGCTAACAGTTGAAATGCAATGCCCTGAGATCAGAAGAAAGATCTTGCTGAAGGATCTCTGTGTGACAACTTTTTATTTGCTAAAGGTAATTAGGTTGAAGGTGTATTTTGATGAAAGAAACTGCAGATTGTAGATACATCCATATCACCTGTGCTGCCAAAGAACTCTTCAGTAATCACAGTATAAAACCAACATCATATGGAACAATAGATTTCAATTAAATTAAAATGTTAGTGAAATGCTAAAACACCCTCAGATCCTAAAAATTCACCCTTCAACCAACCATGAAAAAAATACAAACCCAGCCCATAGAAAACCATAAAAAAAGTAGCACAGCCTGTTAGAGAGCCCTGGCACATCACTTAGGTGCTTGCCCTTTGAAATGCTAGTCCAGTGGAATTCATGTGTCTTCTGTTCATCACACAGGTGTGCCCTCACTTCACCTGTTTAGGGTTTATTACATACTTTCTTCTATGTTCAATCAATCTTCTTCCACTATAGAGACCAAGAGGTGAGAAAAACACATATTTTTCATAATCACTCTGACAGCAATTGTAGCCTTAAATCAGGCTGGCAATCATGTAAGTGGGGAAAAAAATATATGGTAACCCTAATCCCTGAGCTGTGAATATAACTAACAGCTAAACAGGAAAAGATTTTTTTTTTTTCATTTTCACATCCTTTTCTTCTTTCTTTTATACTTAAGAGATTCATTTTAGAAATAGGCCTCCAAAGACTATATTTGCAAACTACAAGTCTGTGGTCTTTAAGGCTATTATAACTTGCTAAATAGGTAAGGCTTGCTAAACAGGTAAGGTGAGACTCATTTCCTTTGAGCTCAAAGTCCTGCTTATGGGGATGTTTGCAAAAATTCTCCATTTCCACATGAGCAGTTTGTAGTTGGTAATTTTCTGACAGACATAATTTGCAGAAGGTGCTTCCCTGTTGCATTCTGTTTGCATGAGCTTAAGCCTTGGTGGTTTCAGGATGTTTAAAATGCTGGCACAAAGTTTGCACAGTTTGGAACAGCTGAAATGCTTAAGTGTTTCACTGAAACTCCTTCCACACTCCACATTGCCTGAAGGAGATTTTCAAGTTCAAATTTATTAAGCTTTAATGTTAAAGCAGTTCCTACTCCTATTCTGCTTTCCCCTAAACTGACTCCAAAGATGATTTGCATATGAAGATTTTATAGACTATACAGTAAGGTTTTCATCTTTGTAAGAGGTGTTTACTGATAGTAGTGCTCAACATGTTTGCCATGTTCTAGGGTTTTCTGTATCAGTGTTCAGCATACATTTATAAGTTGGTATTTGTGTTTCAGTGCTTTGGACTTGTGTGGTTACAATGGAAAACCATGATTTGCATATTGAGTGTTAGCTTTTGAAGAAGAAGCAAAGATGGAGATTCTAAACGCTTCAGCACTGTAACAGAGTCTTTCTGGTAGGCATATGTCTCAGTCTGGAAGTTGGGAGAGGGACTTGTTCTTTTTCAAACATTCCCATGTGTGAAATTAGGCACAAATGAGGCCAAATACCAAGCAAGGCTATTTATTGAAGAATAAAAAAAAAACAAAGGAAGGGAGAAAAGGGAGAGAGAGAGGGAGGGGAAATGGAGAGGGCAGGAAAGGAATTATATTATCCCCCAAGATACTTCGGCTGGAGAAGGGGAAGTAAAGAGAAATGTCCCAGGGTCCAAGTCCTTTTTGGCTTGTATGGAGAGGTCCAAGCATCTATGATGTTTTTCCCTTCTCTGAGCAGTCTCTGGCATGTAGAGTTTTCAGTGGAGTTCTTCTTCCCTCTTACAGCAGGCAAAAGTTAGGGTACACCATGGTCCTTCTTTGGTGGTGGTGGTGGGGGAGAGACATTCATAGAATCATAGAATTGTCAGGGTTGGAAGGGACCTCAAGGATCATCCAGTTCCAACCCCCGTGCCATGGGCAGGGACACCTCACACTAGATCAGGTTGCTCAGAGCCACATCCAGCCTGGCCTTAAAATCCTCCAGGGATGAGGCTTCTACTACCTCCCTGGGCAACCTGTGCCAGTGTCTCACTACCCTCATGGTGAAAAACTTCTTCCTAACATCCAATCTGAATCTACCCATTTCTGTTTTTTTTCCATTCCCCCCAGTCCTATCACTACCTGACACCCTAAAAAGTCCCTCCCCAGCTTTCTTGTAGCCCCCTTCACATACTGGAAGGCCACAATAAGGTCTTCTCAGAGCCTTCTCTTCTCCAGACTGAACAGCCCCAACTCTCTCAGTCTGTCTGTGTCTCCTTGTTCTGGTGCTGGTTGCCTGGGAGAAGAGACCAACCCCCTCCTGGCTACAACCTCCCTTCAGGTAGTTGTAGACAGCAGTGAGGTCACCCCTGAGCCTCCTCTTCTCCAGGCTAAACACCCCCAGCTCCTTCAGCCTTTCCTCATGGGGCTTGTGTTCCAGGCTCCTCACCAGCTTGTGTAATAAAGGGGAACAGTTTTAAAATGTTTTTTTAGGCAGCCTGAAGTGAAAGCGACTAAAAATATAATTTAAAAAAATATCATTACAAAATTGGAATTGGTGGAGGAAAATCTACATTTCTGTACACAGACACTCACTGATGATAGAATGATAGAAACTAAGGTGTGATTTATATCTGACTGCATGTATATGTCTATAAATTTGCAGTCTGCAACTTTATAATCCTATGTGCAGTCGAGCAGTCATGCCTCTTACAGAATGAGGAGAGATGATCAATATAGCTGAAAAGGTAATCTCGATGTCTCCTGAGGTTTCCATCCTCTCCTCTGAGCAAAATTTAAAGTCCACTACCCAATTTCCCAACATTATATTCTATTGTCTGTACCTCAGCTCATAACCCTGCTGCTGAATCTCTTCTTTCTTAGGACCAGTCCTTTGCCATTCAGCTTAAATGAGCTGTGTACTGCATAGCAGGACTTTATTGATATGATTAGACAATCTTTAATTATTTTTTTCCTTGTCATTGCACAATTTAAAGGGTTGGAGGTTTTCTTAATCTTTAGCTGACAAACTCCATCATTACTAAAATTACCCAGTCAACCCCTGTGTGTTTCCTAGCATACCATTTCTGCAGTCTCAGCCATGTTCACTATCTAAAATTGTCTCTCACACTCTGCTGATGACTCCTTGTCATCCAGCAGGGTACCTACCTCTCTCATTTGTATCCCTGACTAGTTCAGGTACTACAGCACTAATGTAACCCATGCAGAGCAATCCAGGAAAAGTTTTTTCTTTCCCACTTAATCCCATTAACAGTTAGCTTTCTGAAGTTTTTCTCACCCCCCTGAAGATCTGTGTCTGTTACAGTACATCGTGGCCATAAATCATAGAAGCATAGAATGGTTTGGGTTGGAAGGGACCTACAAAGGTTATCTAGTCCAACCTGCTGCAGTCAGCAGGGGCATCCTCAACTAAATGAGGTTGCTCAGAGCCTTGTCAAGCCTCACCTTGAATATCTCCAAGGATGGGGCCTCAACTGCCTCCTTGGGCAACCTGTTCCAACATTCCACCACCCTCATAATAAAGACCTTACTCCTAACATACGATCTAAATCTACTCTTCTCATCCCATAAGGGAGACACAGCTGTGACCTCATCAGCCTCATGTAGCCATACAGCCACATCATTATTTTATGTTTAAAGAAAAATAGGACAATTTTTATTCCTACCAAGTTCTTTCTATGCAGCGAGCCCTGCTACCAAATGAGGAAAAAAAAAATCTCTTCTTCACTTGCCTTTTGCACCCACCCCATTCCTCTTTAGAAATTTAAAGTCACAGAATCACAGAAAAGACTAAAAATACCACTCTTGCTTAGATTGACATTCAGAATGTGAAACTGAAGGAATTTATTGGGATAAAAAAGGGCAGGTTCTTGATAATGCAGAGTGCTCAGTTCAGAGAATGCCTGAGAGTGCTCTCTCCTATCCCTAAATGAAGTTGAAAGGAAATAAAATCATTACAGTGCAAACTCTGTTGTGTTACTTCATGCTGTCACTGTTGGACTGAAGATTTCTGGTTTTTTTTCAGTGTAGGGTGACCATGTAGTGATGTTGCTTCATGCTGCTGGAGCCTGTATGGCTTTTGATGTATTATATGATGTCTCTATTTCTTCTTCCTACTTATGTCTTTTTACTACTTTTTTCCTCAGAGAAACACTTTGGTCTTGATCACTCTTTTAGGCACATTAGAAAAAGTTAAAAAAGGGAAGGCTGTGAAGGGTGACATCCTCGGTATTTGCTTATATCCCTGCCACAGAAGAGTACAATTTCAAAGTGACCTGAATCTCAGTTGTTAACTATCCACTAACCCTTTGCTCCACAAATAAGCCAGAGACAGACAAATGCACCTGCACTAGTGCATGCGTGTTTGCCCTTGTGGCCAATGGGGTGTATTAAAATGAGTGTGTCCAGCAGATCAAGGGAGGTTCTCCTCCCCTTCTACTCTGCCCTGGTGAGGCCACATTTGGAATATTGTGTCCAGTTTTGGGCTCCCCAGTTCAGGAGGGACAGGGATCTAATGGAGAGAGTCCAACAGGGAGCTACCAGGATGATTAAGGGACTGGAGCACTGCCCTTCAGGAGAGGCTGAGAGCCCTGGGGCTGTTTAGTCTGGAGAAGAGAAGACTGAGAGGGGATTTAATAAATGTCCATAAGTATCTGAGGGCTGGGGGCCAAGAGGGAGGGGACAGGCTCTGCTCAGCTGCACCCTGTGATAGGACAAGGGGTAATGGATATAAACTACAACACAGGAGCTTCCACCTCAGCATGAGGAAGAACTTCTTCACTGTGAGGGTCACAGAGCACTGGAACAGGCTGCACAGGGAGGTTGGGGAGTTTCCTTCTCTGACGAGTTTCAAGACCCATCTGGATGCATTTGAGTGCAACCTGTGCTAGCTTCTATGGTCCTGCTCTGGTAGGGGGATTATACTCAATGGTCTTTGGAGGTCCCTTCCAAGCCCTGGCATCCTGTGATCCTGTGATATCATTGGTTTAGCTTGGTAGATGCAATTTGACCTACTTCTAGAGTTTAAAACCCAGTTAACAACAGAAATAATGCATTTGACTAGTGAAGTGTTGAGGCAATGAGCTGTAGAAAGTCTTTTACACTCTAAACTGGAACACAGGCTAAGGGTTAATGATTACAGGAATATTTGGAATTGGGTCATAAAAGGGCCATTAAGCAAATAGAAATATCACTATTAAGTTAATTATTGGGACAATATATAAGTAGGAAAAGGAATGAAGTTTTCCCTGATGAAAGCAAAGCACTAATAGCTCTTAGTGCAAGCAGGCAGGCACACTAATGCTTGCAGTGCTCCACCAGTGTACATCAGCCCTGACCTGCAAATGTCTCCACGTTGAACCTGCGTTGAGTAGATGCTGCCAAAAGAGTCCAGCTGAGTCACATTATGTTCCAGTCTTCTGAAAGTGAGCACACAGGAAGGAAGCAGAGATCAAGTGACCTAAATTAAAAGCTGAATTTGTGTTTTCTGAAGTAAAAACAGCGTGTGCTAATTTCTGTGTTTACCTTACAAATCAGCTGACTAAAGATACTCAGAGCTTACAAGGATTAATTAAAAAGAATACTAAGCACCCTTTCCTATCAAACATTGCATCTGGAATAGTTTGGCACTTGCTGCACAGTACCTCAGTTCATAAAAGCTAGAATAATTAATTCTTTCATGTAGGTATGTTGAAAATTCTGAATTTAAATTAGGTAAGATTCTTTTGTTTCAAGTAATTTTTAGTTCCTTGAATAAGCAGCTGCAGAAAGAGACATCTTAGATAGCTCTTGTGGATTTTTAATCTCTGGTTGACATCAATGAACAATCTGGATAGTAAAGTCTTAGCAGTAGTCTGGGTTATGATTTTCAGCTCACTCTGATGCACCCTGAGAGTAATATCATGTTTGTCAATGCTATTATTGTTTTCCCTTGCATTTCTTGAAAGGAAGAGGTTCTGTCTGTCCTGAAGACAACAGTAAATAGTGTCAAGGTTTTTCTCTTCAGTTCAAAAAAATCACAACTCAAAACTCCTCAAACTGTATGTCACCTTTGATCTGGTGCCAGCTGTTTGAGAGGGCTTTTTAGGGACTTCACTACACTATTCAGCAGCTCCTCATTGAGCCTGGAAAATTTAGTGATGACATTGAACATTGCCTGTTCCAAATGAAATTGTTCCTTCCCTCAGTATCTGACTGATGTGCAGCAATATACCTGTTGTAGTGTGGTAGGCTGAAATTCCCCTCCCACATTAACCCCACCAGACTAGCTCAGTTCAGAAGCAAATATAGCTGTATTTACAAAGCAAAAACTACATTCTACAATGGAATGCAACGAATATGTACAAATATACAGTATTTACAGTGTTTACAAATATGTACAATTAGCAGAAACAGCACAAAACCCTCCTGGCTAAAGCCAGGAAAGCTGCCCCCCTGCCTCCCCCTTCCCTGCCTTCCCCAGACCCCCCTGGCAGAAGGAAGAAAGACAAGAAGCAGAGAGGTTGTTAAACTGAGCTTTTCAAGGTCAATATGCCAGTAAGTTATCTTTGAAAGCAAAGCCAGAAGAGAAATGCAGACTGCCCAGCAGAGAAACACCAGACAGACTGAACTTTGTTTTGAGTACTCTTAAACATTTCTATCTCCCCAGTGGAAAGGTTTAGAATAATCATTATTTTGCTTTCTTACACCCAATTGTGATTTATTTAAATTCTTTTACTTTTCTGCTCAAACACTGTGAAAAGAAATTAAAGGCATAGCCTTAAAACCATCACAATACCTTAGAGACAGACTAAGATTTTTTTGCCATCTGGTGGCATGACATGTCAGATGTTGGACACACAAGTCTTCATCTCATAAACATTTATCTATTTTTTTCAAAGTTCAAATATATTCACCCTTGCTTACCTGTTCAGATAAAACAGATTCAGCTAGGCCTTCACTTTGGGCTTCAGAAGTAATGCCAGAAGTTGATGTTAAGCTTTGCTCAAATTCAACATAATTATTTACCCTTGGCACGTGGGATGCCGTACAAGTAGATTGTAAAATACAAGGTGTAAAATGAGTGCACAGTGAATGCAAGGAAAGGAAACTTGGCTCTAATCATCTTCTCCATGCTGTTGGAGGTAGATTTAAGAAGGGGGAAGTGCTTCACACATTACTTCAATCCCTTGCAATTTTAAACCTTGAAAGATACAGTGCCCTCAACACAGGAAGGACATGGACCTGATGGAGTGGGTCCAGTATCAGTGGTTTGGAACACCTCTGCTAGGAGGACAGGCTGAGGGAGCTGGGGTTGTTCAGCCTGGAGAAGAGAAGACTTTGGGCAGACTGAATAGAGGTCTGCCAGTACCTGAAGGGGACCTACAAAGAAGTCTGGAGGACTGTTTCCAAAGGCCTGTAGTGATAGGATGAGGGGCAATGGTTTGAAATTAGAGAAGAGCAGATTTAGATTGAATGTTAGGAACAAGTTCTTTACCATGAGGGTGCTGGAACACTGAAACAGGTTGCCCAGGGAAGTAGTTGAGGCCCTATCCTTTGAGACATTCAAAGTCAGATTTGACAGGGCTCTGGGCAACCTGATCTGATGGAAGATATCCCTGCTCACTGCAGGGGGCGGGGGGGGGAGGGGTTGGACTAGATGACCTTTGCATATCCCTTCAAACCTAAACCATTCTGTGATTCTATGATATATGTTAAAAAAAAAATGTGGAGTTAAGTAAACACAATCAGAATTTTAATCTGCTTAAAATCAGTACCTAAACACTGTATGCATTCAAACTTGGAAAGCATGTTGCTGTTTCAGTTATAATTTTAGGCTTTTATTACTTGTAATCTGCCTGGCCTTGTGTAAAATCTCATATTTTTTCTGCTGGTGAAATAGAAGCTTTGAGAATGCCATCAAGAGGAGTATTTATGAGAACAGAAGGCTCTGGTGCAAAACTCCTTTCTCACCAGACTGCTTTTGAATTCGACACTTGTTCCTATATGAGTGAATCATCTATGGGAATATTCAGTGATTGGACATTATCTTAAGTAGCACAGAAGGGAATTAATTTGGTTTTTACTGAAATAATATAAATATGCTGTCTGTGTTTTTGTTAGTCTTTATCACTTTTCAAAACTAATAGCAGTTCAGTGTTAATCAACATGTCAACCTACCTGCTTTAGGTACTGATTAAGTTAGAAGGGTTTGGAACATAACCAAATGAGTAATTTCCAAATGATTAGATAAACACTTGGGTGTATCTCCTCCATCTCTACATATCAAGATTGTAATAAATGCTTAATATGCATTTTACACATCCTGTGGCTGTCATTATATTGCCAAAACATTTATTTATGAAATTAGTTACATAGAATCTTTATAATATATGCTGTATAGACTTCTAGAACACAGAAGTGCTCCATTCAAAGGAGTTGGTGTTCAACATGCATTCTTTAAGAAAAAGATGTTCAATTATAATAATATCATAGAATCATAGAATTGTTAGAGTTGGAAGGGACCTCAAGGATCATCCAGTTCCAACCACCCTGCCATGGATAGGGACACCTCACACTAGATCAGGCTGGCCAGAGCCTCATCCAGCCTGGCCTTAAAATCCTCCAGGGATGAGGCTTCTACCACCTCCCTGGGCAACCTGTGCCAGTGTCTCACCACCCTCATGGTAAAAAACTTCTTCATAACATCCAATCTGAATCTACCTACTTCTAGTTTTGCTCCGTTCCCCCTAGTCCTATCACTACCTGACACCCTAAAAAGTCCCTCCCCAGCTTTCTTGTAGCCCCCTTCAGATATTGGAAGGCCACAAGAAGGTCACCTCAGAGCCTTCTCTTCTCCAGACTGAACAGCCCCAACTCTTTCAGTCTGTCCTCATAGGAGAGGTGCTCCAGCCCTCTGATCATCCTCGTGGCCCTTCTCTGGACACCTTCCAGCATGTCCATATCCCTCTTGTAATAGAGGCTCCAGAACTGGACACAGTGCTCCAGGTGGGGTCTCACCACAGTGGAGTGGAAGGGGAGAATCACCTCCCTTGACCTGCTGGCCACACTTCTCTTGATGCAGCCCAGGCTCTGGTTGGCTTTCTGGGCTGCAAGTGCAAACTGCTGGCTCATGTTGAGCTTCTCATCTACCAGCACTCCTGAGTCCCTTTCTTCAGGGCTATTCTCAAGCCAGTCCCTGCCCAGCCTGTGTTGGTGCTTGGGATTGCCCCGACCCAGATGTAGGACCTTGCATTTGGTCTTGTTGAACCTCATGAAGTTGTCATGGGCCCACCTCAAATTCTATAGGTTATCTTATTGCAATAAGTCAGTGGGATTCCTGACAGAAATAATATTCAGGGCTCATATAGACTAAGGTAGAAAAGGCTACTTGTTCCATATTACTGGACATCTCCAGGCAAATATCAAAGAAGGTCCCAGTCACACTGTTAATTACATTAAAACTTGCTAAATTATCTCCTAGTTTCAATCGTTTAGTGCATTTCTCTCTTTCTAACTTGACAAAGTTCATGTCTTTCCTATGTTCCTTAAAACATAGATCATCTAATTCCACTGATTCAGGCAAATTCCATTAAATTACAAAAAAAAAAAAAAAAAGAAAAAAAAAAGAGCCTGAAATCTGCAAAATTCTGATTAATTTCTGATATCATAAAACCACTACAAAATTTTAATTCCAATTTTTTGATTTTCAAATGTCCTCAGAAAAGTAAGAATTCTGAGATTTAACTTCAGTTGTTATACTTGGGGAGTAAATGTGTTTCGTGTGGATCTTGGTTCAGGAAGGAGCTTAAAACGAAGCACATGAAGCTAGCATAGCAGTTCTGCATGCAAGATAGAAGAACAGGAGATAAAGCAGGTGCCTTAGGCAGCTAAGAGTGAGCATATTGCAATGTAGGGATTGTGTCATAGAGGAAAGGTCATGACTGATGCAATGATCTTCACCGACTGCATCGAGTTGGAAGGGACCCTCAAAGGACATCTTGTCAAAGCCCCTTGCAGTGAGCAGAAAGACTTCCAACTAGATCAGGCTGCCCAGGGTCACACTGAGTCTGATTTTGAACATTTCCAGGGACAGGACCTCAACCACATCCCTGGGCAACCTGTTCCAGTGTTCCATTACCCTCATGGAAAACAACTTGTTCCTAAGATGGCAGCAAAGTGGTACCAGAGATGTATGAATTTGAGATGCTCAAGAATAATTAGTATAACAAGTAAGTCTGCATGGGGAGAGAAAGGGAGAGAGCTGGCCTGAAGAACACATTTCTACAGGCAGATAAACTGCAGCATTTCTAAGCATAGGAGTTAGTTTCAAATGAAAGCTACAGTTGTTAGTTTGGTTTATATTTTGGGTTTTTTAAATGCAAATTAAACATCAATGTAATCAAAATTTATAGAAAAATGTAGCTGTAGAAAAGAAAAAAAAATAAGCCTGAAGCTGATAAATCTCCCATCAGAGGAGAAATTAGACAAGAAATTGACACATAGGAATAAAAAGCCCATTAATAGCTACATGTAACTCAGAAGTTCTAAGACAAACCCAAACATGTCTAACATGACTTGTTGTAATTAATTCCCTTATATTTTGGCTTCAGCTCATGGCATTCAGCACCTTGATGATTGTGTTTATGAAATCAAGTACAGCATTATTAAAAGATTTTAATATTAATGTAAAATCATAAAGCATCACATGAAAATGCACTGTTTAATGAAGAAACAGAATAGTAGAAGCTTACTTCTCAGCCTAAATTTTCCCAATCCTCCTAAAGCTTTCAAGAGGTTCTAGGCATTCAGTACCAACATTAAACCCAGTCAAGAGACAGAAGAGCTCAGTATGTTTCAGGATTTCACAGAATCACAGAAAATAGTTGTTTCATGTGCCTACAATCACAGAAAACATCTGGGTGGAAGAGACCTCAGAGATCATCCAGTCCAACCCTTGACCCAACACTGAAGGGTCAGCACTAAAGCAGGTAGTGATAGGACTAGGGGGAATGGAATAAAGCTGGAAGTGGGGAGATTCAGACTGGATGTGAGGAAGAAGTTCGTCACCACGAGAGTGGTGAGAGCCTGGAATGGGTTGTCCAGGGAGGTGGTTGAGGCCCCATCCCTGGAGGTGTTTGCAGCCAGGCTGGATGAGGCTCTGGCCAGCCTGATCTAGTGTGAGGTGTCCCTGGCCATGGCAGGGGGGTTGGAACTGGATGATCCTTGTGGTCCCTTCCAACCCTGACTGATTCTATGATTCTATGTTCCTAAGCACTGGTCCACATGCTGCTTAAACACCTGCAGGGAGGGTCACTCTACCACCACCCTGGGCAGACCATTCCAATGTTGAGAACCCTTTCAGTGAAAAAGTATTTCCTAACATCCAGCCTAAACCTCCCCTGGTGCAGCTTTTATAACCATTTCCTCTAATCCTGCCACTTGTCATCAAGAAGAGGCTGCCCCCTCCTCACTCCAACCTCCCTTCAGGTAGTTGTAGAGAGCTATGAGGTCTCCCCTCAGCCTCCTCTTCTCCAGGCTGAACAACCCCAGCTCCTTCAGATGCTCCAGGCCCTTCACCAGCCTCATTGCCCTTCTCTGGACATGCTCCAGCACCTCAATGTCCTTCCTGTGTTGAGTGGCCCAGAAGTGAACACAATACTCAAGGTGTGGCCTCACCAGTGCTGACGACAGGGAGATGATCATCTCCCTTTTCCTGCTGGCTGCAGTGTTTCTGATACCAGGCAGGATGCCATTGGCTTTCTTAGCCACCTGGGCACACTGCTGACTCATATTTAGTTGACTGTCAACCAATACTCCCAGGTACCTCTCCAAGTCACCACTTTCCATGTCATGGTTTGTGTTTCAAAAATCAAAGATGGGCAAGGCATCCAAGGATATCTTTTTATTATTTTTTTTTTTCTCCATGGCAACAGGGAGTAATATTCCACCACTGATTCACCTTCAAGTTCAGACTTACAGACACAGGAGTGTCTATAAGAAATATGAATTAATTTGTTCTGCCTCTGTGACGAATTTCTCTCCGTGTGCCATATACTGATAAGATTACTCAAGTCATTATCATTATCTCTGAGAAAGTGTTTTCAGACATTTGATATCTTTTAATAAGGGAAGCATAGAACATCCTGTATGAAAAAGCTGGCAAGACTCAGGTGTTATTGTTACCCAGGCAGAGAATTAGGGGAACAGAAGTGTTGGGAATTGAAAATCAAGATAAAAAAAGAAAGAAGACATTCCATGCATAAAGGAAGCTCCCTCCTGGATAGCTTTATTTGTTAATAAATATCCTCATGTTCTCTGGAGATATTTACCTATTCAAATGTGGTATCACTGAGGGTAGAATATTTTAGTTTATTAATTTTGTTAGCAGAATGCATCTGAATTTATTAGAGTGCTAATTAGGTGTATAAATCCTTAGCTGATGCTAAAAAAGCATAATAGAGGACCCAGAACTTTATCACATAAGGGGAAGTATTCATAAGCATTTTGTCTGAGGCAAGGTTGTTTTCCATTTTCCATGTGTCTTTCTTGGCCAGGGTTAAGGTTAGGTTTCTTATCTTTTTCCTCACCCTCTTTGAAAATATTCTGGAACTATTAAAGTAGTCAAAGAAAGGTTTCATCACCAGTTAGTGACAGATGTCTTACTACTAAGTAGGTTATAAATTTGAGTTCAGTTTCAAATACATAAAGTGTTTTGCTCTTTTAGACAATTAGAACTTACTGTGCTCAGAGGAGAAGGTTAAAATAATTATTTCTTTTCCCTTGCAAATAGACAATATTAAACTGATTCAAAAAGAGAGCAATTCCTACATTCTTATAGAGAGAATAATTGGATCTGTCATTGCAATTAATGAAATGCACAAACCAAGAACTTATGCTTACCTCTTACTTTGGATAAAATATGCATTTGGTTACACTTTTTATGACTTCATAATTTTTAATTGAAATGTTTGAAGTAGTAGTATTAAACCCAGCATTATATAAAAGTTAATTTTTTTCGCCTCAACTTTTTAATACAGAATAGTTCACACGTGGTCAAATAAAAAAAATAAATAAAATAAAAATAATATCAAATAAGAATAAAATCAAGTAACAATAAAATAAGATAAACCAAAAGAAAAGAAAAGAAAAGAAAAGAAAAGAAAAGAAAAGAAAAGAAAAGAAAAGAAAAAAAAGAAAAGAAAAGAAAAGAAAAGAAAATTAATAAAATAAACCAAAATAAAATAAAAATAAATTAAATTAAATTAAATTAAATTAAAAAAAAACAAAATAAAATAAATAAAACATAATAAAATAAAATAAAATAAAATAAAATAAAATAAAATAAAATAAAATAAAATAAACCAAACGAAAACAAAACATCATTCTTTTCCAGAAGCGTTCCAGCTTTTCTGTTTACCTGAGCTGAGCTCTGTTGAATTACATGCCCAACACCTTATGGCCAGTTGTAAATAACCTTAAGCAGACCATACCTGTGAAGTTTGCCTAAAGCAACATAATTTGATGGTTTGACGCTCATATGGAGTCATAAATTCTCATATTCTTCTGTTGTGTTGCTGCATGTAACTTGCTTGTGCTCCTAAAGCACTCAGTTAAAATAAAAAAAAAATAATAGAAAAACAATCTGTAACAACTCTGTCTACAAGGTGGAACAGCAATCACTTGTCTCATAGGGGTACTACAGAGATTCAGCAGTGAGTAGTGTGGCCAGCAGGAGCAGGGAAGTCATTCTGCCTTTTACTCAGCACTGCTATGGCCACACCTTGAGTACTGTGTCCAGTTCTGGGCTCCTCAATTCAAGGAACATGTTGAGTTGCTTAAATGTGTCCAGAGAAGGGCAACAAAGCTGGGGAGGGGTCTGGAGCACAGCCCTGTGAGGAGAGGCTGAGGGAGCTGGGGGTGTTTAGCCTGGAGAAGAGGAGGCTCAGGGGAGACCTCATTGCTGTCTACAACTGCCTGAAGGGAGTTGGTGGGGGTTGGTCTCTTCTCCCAGGAAACCAGCAGCAGAACAAGAGGACACAGTCTTAAGCTGTGCAGGGGCTTGATCTTAGAAAGAAGTTCTTCCCAGAAAGAGAGATTGGCCATGGGAATGGGCTGCCCAGGTAGCTGGGGGGGATGATGTCCCTGGAGGTGTTTAAGAAAAGACTGAATGAGGCACTTAGTGTCATGGTCTGGTTGATTGGATAGGGTTGGGTGATCAGCTGGATGATCTTGGAAGTCTCTTCCAATTTGGTTGATTGTGTGATTCTGTAATTGCAGTTACTTGTTGGATGTAACTGTAAAACACAGTTCACAGAGTGGAACATAGCAATGCATTAACAGAATTCTCAATTCAGTGAATAATTGGAAAGCACCATTTTAAACTTGTTTTCTTCACAAGAGGACTGTAACTACTTATCTTTAATTACTTCATTTGCACTTTTGGCATAATTGTTTAACTGCAAAAAATGATTAATGAACCTGCAACTAATTCATGGAATGGTAGAAAATGCTAATGTATAAAATAGTATGAAAGCTTTTCTTGTCGCTTTTTCCACAGACATGCTTTCCTGGGAAAAAAGTACAGTACATATTAACTGCCTGATCATTGAGAATTAATTATGAATTAATTTGTCTTCCTTTGCCCATTCCTAAATCAACTAAAACAATAGATTTACTGTTACAGAACTATGATTTGGAATGATATAAAGGAGTGCAGCAGATTTATGATTGCTCCTCTTCTTCAAAACTATATGCTGAAATAGTTGCAATTTCATTAGGAGAAAAAAAAGTGATTTGTCATATCTTACCTATCTGTAATCAGGACCACAGTGATCATTTCACTATCATTAACAAAAATGTGTGATTATTTTTTGGTTTTTTTTTTTTTTTCATGCTGAACTACTGCAGTAAGATGGAGCAAAACTAGAAATGGGTAGATTCAGATTGGATGTTAGGAAGTTCTTCACCATGAGGGTGGTGAGACGCTGGCACAGGTTGCCCAGGGAGGTGGTAGAAGCCTCATTCCTGGAGGTTTTTAAGGCCAAGCTGGATGTGGCTCTGAGCAACGTGATCTAGTGTGAGGTGTCCCTGTCCATGGCAGGGTGGTTGGAACTAGATGGTCCTTGTGGTCCCTTGCAACCCTAGCAATTCTATGATTCTAAGATAAAGGTCTGTTATTCTAAATCACTCAAATGAAAAGAGTGAAACTGTACAACAGAAAAATGCAAAAGAAGAAATGGTTTTAATGGAGTCTTATCTGTAAGAATTAAGGTTGTGGATCCAGCCAGGTATGTGCAAGCAGTTACACAAGTAATTAAAGAGTGGAAAAAGCCTTTTGGCAAGCTTTGTGGCTGGCCTTACCCTTTTTTTTGTTGTTGTCAGTGATGGGCATGGCAAACTGTAATAGCCTTCAGGCTTATTTGCCAAAAAAACAACCAAATGTTTAGCGTAAAGAAAGCATTGAAGTGACAGCAAAAATAAGGGAAAAGAGCTGACTTGAAAGTCATCAGGAAAGATCAGGAATGCTGACAGACCTGGGAAAAAGGCATTACTTTTACATCACTCCCACAATCACGAGTAAGAAACTGGAGGAAAGGTTAAAGATGGTGTAAATGTGATTGTGGAGCTTATTGAATGAGCTTCAGTTGCACTTCTGACTCTTGAAATGCTGTAAGGCACTGAAGGAAAACAATCATTATGAGGAGATTAGACATCATCCTCAAAAGCACAAGATTTGGAAAACCCAAATAGAGGCCAAACTATGTTTGCAAAAATCTGATAATAGTTCTTCAGCTATAAGAAAGGAAAACTAACTGCATTCATTCCTTTGCTTTTCAATAAACTTTAAAGCAATAACAAACTATGTGAGGATGACTTGTTATGAAGAAAACAGATTTTGTATATATATGACATTTATTTTATGTGTATGTGATTTAAACTACTTCTGTTTCTGTCAGCCACTGCAGGTTGATGTTTTCAGGTTTCATATGTTGAGCTATAACGTGAAATATTCAAAATAAAACTCTTAAGGCACACGTGGCTCTGCAGGTACCATATAAAAAATTGTTTTCCTTCCAGGAGTTGAGTGAAATCATAATACTTTTTATTGCCTAGATCTCTCTGTTGCTGCTTATCCTCATATTAAAGGAGATGAAACTATATAGAGTTATTGTATATTAAAAGACTAAGTTTAGAAACCAAGAACAATAGACAACATAAAGGAATTATTGATACTGCTTTTATGTCACTTCTGAATATGTCTGCTTGGTGCAACCTTTATCTCCATTTTATGTTAGTCATATATGAGAGCCTGGATAGGAGTTATTATAAAATTACTTATATTTATGCTATCTTGATAATGAAAATCACCTTTAGTAAGGCTATGCTAGCACTCTATGCTAAAAAGAATAGTACCCAAAACATATGGTTTTATATGTTCTAGCGTCTCCATGCTTTAGAAGAGGAATCTGGAATTTGAGAAGTGTGGTTTCCTCCTATAAAGGACATCCCATGTGAAAGTGTCCATTATATTTAATCAGTCTGCATATGCTATAGAGCTACACAGACTTCTGGCATTCAGAGTATCTGAAAAATCTACTGATGCTTCCTATTCATTGAGCATTTTTATGCTGACCTCACATAGCTTATGACTATTCGAACAGCAGTTCTTTGCAGTTGTTCCTCCTAGTTGGTACTGAATAGCTTTACAATCTAAGCAAAGATATTTCTGGTCGCATAGCTTTTATTGTGGGAGAAGGAAGGGAGGAAATGCAAACAGTATGATAGATGGAGATAGAAATAACATCAATTACAAGTGTTTCTGGGAGTATGGATAGAAGTACAGAAGACTGAAAAGTACAGATGACAGGAGCTATAAATGTCAGAAAAGGTTAGGAGACAAAGAAATTATTCTGTAAATGATAAGCACTGATACTGGCAAGTCATGGAAACATGGAGCTCTATTAAAGAGCTGTCAGATGTATTGGTAATACTCACGTTGCCACTCCAGTAAATCCCAAGGGAAGAAGTTAGCAACTTTGCAAATGCTACCTTGTACTGCCTTTTGGACATAAAGTCCACTGACATGATTATTCAAGGTTAAGATGATTAAATGTCAACAATGACATCTGCCATTAAAAAATATTTTTGTCCCTTGCTTTCGTAGAAATGCTTCATAAAAATATTTTTCATGAGGAGAGAATGCAAATTGTTAAAAAAAAAAACCATACAGGCAAACTTTATTTCTCAAAAGATATGGAAAAATAAAAGCTTGGGGGAAACACTGGACAAGATGAGAGCTTTACACTAATGGATACCAGCTTTTTATTCTGATTTTCCTGTCTGACTATATAAATTCTTATTTTTTCTCTACACTCACCTTGGATTGCTCTTTCGAGGTGAGGAGTTCCCTTTCTGTTGAATGCTATATAACTTTTCCCAGTGAAGGTACTAATTTATTCCATGCTAGAGGGCCACCCTATCTTTAGTTTAACTTTCACTGAAATCTTTTGCTTTGCTATCAACACTAATCTGAAGGCAGAGTAAAATCAATGTACACAGAAAATTATTTTCTCAGTGCTTGCTCAGTGATATCAATCTCATAAAGATTCATAACACATGAAGCAGCTATATGTCTATTTCCCTCTCCTAATTGCTTTAGAAAACTTTATTGCCCTCTCCTTGCTAGTATCATTCTCTGCCTACCAAATACAGAAAGAAAATATTTTGTGCTGGTTTATGCTGAGGAACCTGAATATACAGAAATCTATGGGACCTGATGAGATGCATCTCAGAGGCTGGAGGGAATTGGCTGATGTAGCTGCCAAGAAAATGCCCATGCTATTTGAAAAGTCCTGGCAGTCAGGAGAAGTCCCTGGTGACTGGAAGAAGGGAAACTTGGCACCCATTTTTTAAAAAAAGATAGAAAGGAGGACTCTGGGAACTACTGACCTGTCAGCCTCACCTCTCTGCCCGGGAAGATCATGGAACAGATCCTCCAAGAAGCTCTGATAAGGCACATAGGTGACAGGGAGGTAATTCAAGACAGCCAGCATGGCTTTACTAAGGGCAAGTCCTGCCTGCCTGACCTGATGACTCTCTTCAATGAAGTGATTGCACCAGTGGACACAGGAAGACCAATGGGTGTTATCTATCTGGATTTCTGCAAGGCCTTTGACACTCTCCCACACAACATCCTTCTCTCTAAGTGGGAGAGTGATGGATCTTACTGTGAGGGTAGTGGAACATTAGAAGGTGGTAGAGGCCCCATCCCTGAGGACTTTCAAACTCAGGTCAAATGGGACTGAGCAACCTGATCTAGTTGGGAATGTCCCTTCTTACTGCAGGGAAGTTGGACAAGATGACCTTTAAAGGTCCCTTTCAACTCAATGCATTCTGTGATTCTGTTATTTATATCCTCTGCAAGCTCACTGAAATAGAAATCTGGAGAACATGCACTAGGACTAAATTTGTCCCAGTAACTTTTGTAACAGTAAAGTGTGAGAGAACATTTTCAACACGCTTGAAAAAATATCCCTGTGATACAGTTTCTTAAAACATCATTAATTTAATGTAAAATGACTGCATTTAGCCTATCTTTGATGCTGCAAAATAAAAAACTCTAGTATGCTGCTGCATGCAAGAGGAGTGTTCCCAGTCCTAGTCTGGAAATGGATAGGTTTCAAAGAATGTACTTACTGGGACTGACTTAACAATGCTTATTCACTTGTATAATCTTTACTTGCAGAAACAATCCTGTTGAAGTTAAAACTCCCAGATACAATGCAATTTACTCACATGCTTTAAGGTTGGTATGGATCTTGACAATTGTATTCTGCCCCCCAGCTAAAGCTTCAGCTTCAGCTTCATCTGACAAAACCTTCCAGCTGAATGCTTCCCTGCTGTGAATATGTATCTTGAAAGCTAACAATTACATGGCTTAAGAAGCAGAGAGCCAATTATGGACTGACCAGCATGTTTTATGAAAAAGCAAATCTAGCTTGCTTTTAATATTATAACTTCCTTTTCAACATGTAGAATGTTGCCATTTACCTCACTTTATAGCATTTGTTCTCAGGAAAGGCATAGCTGATTATATATTTCTTGCTGATGGTAGGAAAGAGAAGGAAAAAAAAAGTGAACATTGCCTATACTAAGCCTTAACAATGATCTTCCTTGTTGGGGCAAGAACTGAGGTCATATTTGGCACTCAGCCTCAATCTGTTCTGCAACAGTGCTCTGTCCCAGCATAGACTTTACCAAAGAGTTCTGCTCTCAGAACTAGAGACAGCTGTTTGCCACAGCAGTGCCAAAGCTACATCTTCTAGTCCCTCAAGGCTGACTGCGTTCTAGGTTTAGTTATGCCACGACTTCTGGCTACCTGCTGTACATATTTCTACTGAGTGTATGTGTGTAATATATCTTCTTTATGATACTTAGCAATGATTAAGCTGTAAAAGTGAATGGTTCACAATCTATTGTATTAAACTGGCTTGGTTTGCTAAAATAGCTGTCATAAATTGCTTTTACATGTCAATTGTGGCTATTAGCTAATTATATAATCTGGCTTATTGATGTGCTTCACATGCAGCCTTACTTTTAGACAAAGCTGCCAAATGAAGAGGAAATGGAGTTTCTTTTTTTTTTTCCTTTTCTTTCTCCTTTCAATTACTTACCTACATACCCATATCCTTATCTTCTACTGAATGTAATTAAATGATTCTTAGAAAATTATTAAGTCAGGAAGTGTATGGAACACAGTAACGATTATGAGTGAGTGAGCGGATGCATGTGTGAGACAGCAGGAGTGATGCTGGGAGTGGGGATGTCACCTTTGTTATTTGAGCAAAATGAGCTTCCTAAATATATTCAACTCAACAAGCCAAACATACAAAGCATTTCCTCTCAGAGTATTACTGTAACAAACATCATCTTTTGGGAACTCCAAATCTCCATGCTGAATTTCTCTCCGCAGTACAGTGGGATTTTTGGCAGGAGCCAGCAAGAGCATATGGGATCTGGGTGTTAGACTGAGATATATTGCTGACAGAGGAAAGCATTGTGCCCTTGCTTTGAAAGGATATCTTATGATGCATGGGAGTTATCCTGAGGTATCTAAACACCATTCCCAATTTGGTCAGTTTCAAAGGAATGATATTTAAACACATCAGAGAAACTGTTAAGGAAATGGATTTCATTAAGTGGTTTACTATCTATTTATATTCACTAAAGTCAGTTTAGAGAGCATCTGTTGTCTTTGCATGGCTGTTTGAATCAAATGTGTATTACTTCCCTGCAAAATGAGCATGTACCTTGGCTCATGCTATAGCTTACAGAAATTTCCTCATGCAAGTCAGCAAAACAGTGCACATTTATACCACTAACACTATGACCCAAATATTTGTTAAGCTGGTGCATGTTGGCTCATTAGGTGTACACTTTCTGCTGTGGGTTTTTAATATCACTGACTGCAGCATGTTTTCTGCTCTTTACCCCATATATCTATTTAGCAAGCTCTATAATTACTGCTATATGTCTCAAGAGTGCCTTAAGGTGGTAATGTCTTGTCCCCCTACTCCATTTTCCTCCTGTGTGGAAAAAAAAAAAGGGAAGGGAAGGGAAGGGAAGGGAAGGAAAGGAAAGGAAAGGAAAGGAAAGGAAAGGAAAGGAAAGGAAAGGAAAGGAAAGGAAAGGAAAGGAAAGGAAAGGAAAGGAAAGGAAAGGAAAGGAAAGGAAAGGAAAGGAAAGGAAAGGAAAGGAAAGGAAAGGAAAGGAAAGGAAAGGAAAGGAAAGGAAAGGAAAGGAAAGGAAAGGAAAGGGAAAGGAAAGGGAAAGGAAAGGGAAAGGAAAGGGAAAGGAAAGGAAAGGAAAGGGAAAGGAAAGGGAAAGGAAAGGGAAAGGAAAGGGAAAGGGAAAGGAAAAGGAAAGGAAAAAGAAAAGAACCCCCAAAACTGGAAGTTTTCATGAAGAAATTCATTGTCCCAGAATCACAGAATCAACCAGGTTGGAAAAGACCTCCAAGATCATTGTGATTCTTGATTTGTGTTTTTCAGGCAAACACAAATTTTACACAGCATCTTTTTTTTTTTTTTTTTTGTTATTATCTATCCTAGTCTATTTTAAGTGTGGCTGTTGAACTATTTGAGTTTTGTAAAATTAGCTTTTCCTTCTCTGTGTGCCTGTATGTGTGTGAATCCTAGAATCCTTTCAGTTGGAAAAGACCTTTAAAATCATTGAGTCCAACCATTATCAAACCCTACCAAGTGCTAAATACCAAGGCTTGTGTCACCCTTATCTCATGCTGATACACATCAAGAGCAACCTTCCTAAGGTGAAATTGCCATTTTACCAATAAAGGCAATGCTGAAAAAATGCACCCTCCTGCTCCATGTCACATGTAACACTATCATCCTTTTCTTCTATTTTCCTTTCTACTCACAAAACTTAGTTTTCTTGTTGTGATAAAGCCCATCTGAATTAAATTGCAATGTACTGTGCTCTCTAATTCAGAATCATGAGTTTGACTGTTTTAAACCCTTTTAAAGAACTTGCTCTTTAAATGAAAAGCTTCTAGCTGTTTATTTGCTTCATGAAGAATTTATTGTAATAGAAAATGACCTCTAACTTTGGTAAGAAATACTGCATAGGGACAGTTGAAATATATTGTTTACATACATGAGGTCTCATTCACTTGGATTTATTTTTTGTTTGTACAATACAAGTCCTTTATGTGTATTAAAAATCATTTGATAGAAGTTGGGGTTTTTTGGCTCATCTGCACTAGGCAGCTTGTAAAATGTAAATTGCAGAGCTCTGTGACCAGCAGAATTGCTTAACATAGATTTTTTTTTTTAATAAATACCAGCCACCTAGCCTCACCTGAATGATACTCTTATCTTTTTAGTGGTAGTGGTATTGAGCTCTAATTGCCTTTAAAGCTTCAGTAAATATCACAGGCCTGTAAGAATCATTTGAGAAAGATTATTTCCCCTCCTTCCACTGCTCTTTCTCTATTTTTCTTTTTTAAAGAAGATAGGTATGGCTAAATAAGATTCTTACAGTACCTGAAGTGCCCTACAAGGAAGCTGGGGAGGGATGTTTTACAAGGTCTTGTAGTGACAGGATGAGGGAGAGTGGCTTTGAGATGGAAGAGGGTAGGTTTAGACTGGATGTTAGGAAAAAATTCTTTGCAGCAAAGGTGATGAGATGCTGGAACAGGTTGCCTGGGCAAGTTATGATGCTCACTCCCTGGAAGTGTTCAAGGCCATCTTGGACAGGGCTTTGAGCAACCTGATCTAGTGGAAGGTGTCCCTGCCTGTGGTAGGGATGTTGAAACTTGATGATCTTACTTCCAACCCAATCCATTCTGTGATTAGTTCTATGATTAAACTATATAGAAGGTAAGACCTTCAAACCTGAGCATTTGTGGGATAAGAAGTGTAAGAGAGCAAATCTTTTAGGAATGCTTAGTAAAGGATATTTTATATTTTATTTTTTCTTTCGGAAACATGGTTTTGGGGAACATTTTTTCTTTAAGGCACAATTGAACAAGATTTCTGAAGTTATCTTTTCTTCCAATGTAAAAAAGTCAGGAAATAAAATATTTTAATAGTCCTCAACCTTTTCCTTTGCAGTAGTTGCCATGAGCCAGCATCAATCTCAAATTCAGGAATTTAATTTAATTTATTTTAATTTGATTTAATTTAATTTATTTTATTGCCAGTTACCATAAACCAATTATGGTATTAATGAGTAGACAAACAATGAAATGTTTAGAGAATAATACCTCAGTTTCACTCCAGACACCTGTCTTCTCTGCTCCCTGGTCTCCAACCCCATCACCACATTTCATGCTCCATCCTCTTGAGGCTACAGGTAGTGCAGGAAGTAGAAGTCAGTGATTTGTGCTTCTTTTGCTTTTTGCTGCTCCACGTTTTATCTCTTAACTCCCCCCAGCATAGTTTTGTCCATCACTTTCATTTTTTTAAGGATGCCATGGTCTTCTTTGGGAAAAAGGAATGAACAAAGCCAGATTGGTCTAGAAATGATATAAAAAGACTAGCATATTCTCTCTATATTGCAATTTTTTTAATTTTTATTTTTCTTAATACACTGCTGAGGAAAGAAGGATTTTGAAAAAAATGACTGTGGAATATCATGATTCCAACTGATCTCCCTTGTTCTGTTGTTAGATTAGATTTTTCCAGTCTCATTCTTCTGCTATAGCCCTTGACAGAGTGTACACCTGCTAGCATAAATGTTAGACATTTTCTACCTTAGAAGATTATTCTCTGCTTTTATGAGAAGTTGTGTATCTTTAAACATTAGAAACCTGCTACCAAGAACAGTTCACAGCACAAAGAAAAATAATGCTATTAAACTAGAAAGACTTCTAATGATTGCTGGCTATTCAGTGGGGTTACCAATTTAAAGTAATTTTTCCTTGAAAAAAAAAAAAAAATCACTGCAGTTATTCAAACTTCTAAAGCCCAGCAATCATTTCAAGATAATGTGGTAACATGCTTTTATAAAGTGGGTTATTAGTGATTTTCTGAAAGCTTATTCTGGTCATTTCTTATTCTTTTTATTGCTATGTACATGAAGAAGTGCAAAATGTGATAAGGGTTGACAAAATGGCATAAAATTATTTCAGTTTAGCAGGGACTGTCTAGGAATAAGGCATGATACAGAGGTCATTCTTTCCTGTGAGGGCAATTGCTGTGACTTGAGGAATACAAACTTTGCCAGCCCACTGTCCTGCCCTTTGTCATGGTTAAGGAGCAGATTAAAAGGACACAGCCTCTCTGTTGCATCAAGATAACCCTGACTGCAGAATTTTTCTATACTCTTTCTACTACTGACTAAGGCCTCTTACACTGAGTATAAGCAAAACAGAGACTGTGAGCTGTGGTGGGTTGAAAATTCCCCCCCAACATTAAATTTGCCAGACCAGCTCAGCTGGAAGCAAATGAAAGCTGTATTTACAAGCAAAACTACAATCTACAATGAAATGCAATGAATATGTACAAAATATACAGTATTTACAGGTATGTACAGGTATTTAAAATTAATAAACAGCAGGAGGACCCCCCTGGCCAAAGACCAGGGGAAGCTAATAGCTTCTCCGTCCCTGCTCCTCCTTACCCCCCTGTACAAAAAGGGACAAGAGACAGAGCAGAGAAGTTAGAACTTAGCCAAAACAATGCAGCCAAGGTCAAGCAGAAGCCAGCAGAAGCACAAAGTTAGTATCTCCCAAAGTGAAGTGGCAAGAAGAGAAAGATTGTTTTGGTACAACTAGTTTAAGTCCCTTATTTCTCCAATGGGATTGTTTAGAACTATCATTATTTTCCTTTTTACACCCAATAGTGATTTATTTACATGTTACTACTTTTCTGTTCAAGATCTGTGAAAAATTTTAAAGGCATAGTTCATGGACTTTCTTTTTTTCCCATATGTAGTAAATATTATCCATATTATTTTCCCATATATTTATATTTATACCCATATATACATATATACCCATAAATATTATTTACCCATATATAGTAAATATTTTCCATCTAAAAATGTCCAGAATATAAATACTTTGTAATTGGAGAAATGTTCAATAAATCTGAAAACACAGAAGGCTTTTTAAAGACATGGAGAAACATTGAGGAGAAACACTCAATGCTAAAATTAATAACTGATGGGTGCACATGTACAATCTAGCCAGAAATTAAACCTAAATACTTCTGTGAACCTAAACATGAAACTGAGTTCATCATCTACTTATTCGCATTTAAACAAGCAGGAACTGGAAATAAAAAAGCAAGTTTCTTTCCAAACTTTTAGTTGTTAAAATTCTAAAATGTAGAACATCTTTCCTAAAGTCAGCTCATAATTTGGCAATTTAAGATGAATCTAAAAATCCTCTTCCATTTGTAGAGGAGGACATGTAGTCAGAACTATGCTAAGTATAAAAGTTCAGAGTGCACTCTTGCAGATGCCACAGCACAGCCTGCAGGGAATGATGCACTGTAATGGAGTTTCCCTGCAAGGCTCAGCACGTCCCTCCCCTTAGGTTAGACAGATGACATCCTTTTGTTGCTTAATTTCTTTTCCTTCCACAGACCCTTACTGCATTTCTAAAATCTAAGCAAGAATGGGTAATTGCATTCTTTATTTTGTAATCATTAATTTATCAAAATGCTGCTCCAATCTCAAAACACATTAGCATTTAATTAGAAGTTTGGAGAATTTGTTCTCTCTCTTGTCCACTCACAATATATTAGCTTGGTATTAAAACACCAGGATCATGTTTACTCCAGCACTTTCTAAAAATATGGATGCAATTATATAGAAAAAAGACATTCACACTTTCATAAATAATTGATCTGGTTGAAAACTTAGGGATTGTTCCAAACCAGCATTAGAGCAGAATTACTCAGGATTTTCCAAGGTTTCTCTCATAGAAGTCATCTGACAGCCTGTAAAGATTTCTTACTCTGATCTTTTCCAATATAGACTCCTAAATGACTCCTTATTTTTACACTTAAAAGTAAATAATGTTGTTTGGGAAATGTGCATTTCTATGACAACTGAATGGGTTTTCAGAGAAGTCTGTACCTCTTTGACTTTTTACCTAAATATAAAAAGCTAAAGCACAAGATAGAGCACATGAAGAATAAAATATATTCTAGCATTGTGTCCCTCCCTCTGTGAAGGTTAATTATTAAGTCTTACTAAATCCTTTCAGTCCCTCACATGGGCTGTCATTTGAAACAGACTCAAATAAGCTTTGCTTTTATTTTCCAACCTTTGAATAAGAGTGAAGGTGGCAAATGTTGTTGTTCAGGGTATTTTGTTGTTTGTTTGTTTGTTTGTTTTAAACTTGTTTGCTTGTTTTTAATTTTCCTCTTTTGTTTTAGCTATCAGAGAATATTGCCATGCTCTTGTTTTCAAGTCTGCCCTTTGTGTTCTGAATAAAAGTTATTATTATTAAGAAAGAAGAAGGTGCACAACCCTTACAGATTTCAAAATTTGATTTTTTTAATATTAAAATCATAAAGATTATGGATATAGTTGTCATAGAATCAGTCAGGGTTGGAAGGGACCACAAGGATCATCTAGTTCCAACCCCCCTGCCATGGGCAGGGACACCTCACACTAGAGGTTATATTTACTGGATGCTAGTGGCTTGAGGGTACATCTTTGGATATAGGTGATCCATACTGAGTGAAGGAAATGTCTGCATTGACAGCAAAAAACATCAATGTATACCTTTGATATTTTAAAACCTTTCCTTATCAGAGTCCTGATTTAAATTACTGGTCAGAGACTTGGAAACTAGCTGCATTTGAGAACATTTTTATTCCAAAAATGTGATCATGGCAAGAAAATCAATTGTGAATTAGTCCTTGGGATTTTTTGCATATGCTGCCAAAGTGGGTGAATATTTTCTGATGGGGTTTATGCAGATGGTTGGTTTCAGAGACTTTGGTAAACGTGCAGGTTATAGGAATAAAACAGGAGTTCTCATCTTCCTGGGGAAAAAAAAAAAAAAAAAAAGCCCTTTAAAATGGATAAGAGAAAGCAAAAGAGAGATCTGTTAATCCCAAATCTTGTCTCTTGTATTCTTAGAAGTGTTATGGTTAACCTGAGGTAAAATCTTCTGAGTAACAACCTCATTTTTGGGGGTGGGCAAGTGGTGGTGAGAGAAGGACACTTGCAAGTAATCTGGCTCCTTTTCCTCTGTGTTTTGGTAAAAAAGCTGTGCCGAGAGTAAGATTATAAACTGAAGCCCTTTTGTTTTTGTTTTGTTTTTTTTTTTTTTTTCCCAATATTACACAAGAATCATCTGTTGTTAGGGAGATAGTCATCTAGGGAACAGTCATCAAAACCTAGCTTGATGTCTTTACCAAATTCAAGACCATAAAAACTGTTCTATTGAAAACAGAATGGCCCCTTCCCATTTTATTTTAAGCCACACTAGCAGCTGCTGTAATACGTGGAACAGCTAAACGCTTTCATAACAGTGTTAATGGATTCAAATGAGAGCTGCAGTCTGCTCTTCTCCAGTCCCAAACTTTCATCTAAAAGGGGTGAACAGAGACTACAATTTGAGGCAAGTCATCCCACTGACAATTAGATCCACGCACAAAGAAAGGAGAACTAGCCTCATTGAGAACATTGTAAAATCATTTTTAACTAGCAACAGTCAGAGGAAAGACATTCTTGGCTGTAATAGTGGTATTTTAACAGGGAGATTATTAGTAAAGTGGTATGAATGATAAGCCAGCCTATGGACGTGACCACAGGGTGTTAGGGGTTGGAAGGGACCTCTGAAGATCATTGAGTTCAACCCCCCTGCCAGAGCAGGACCATAGAATCTAGCACAGGTCACACAGGAGCACATCCAGACAGTGCTTGAAAGTCTCCAGAGAAGGAGACTCCACACCTCTCTGGAGAACCTGTCTCAGTGCTCTGTGACACTTACAGTAAAGAAGTTCTTCTTCATGTTGAGATGGAACTTCCTGTGCTGTAGTTTCCATCCATTGCCCCTTGTCCTGTCGCAGGGCACAAGTGAGCAGAGCCTGTCCCTTCCTTCTTGACATCCATCCCTCAGATATTTTTAGACATTGATTACATCCTCTCTCGGTCTCCTCTCCAGACAAAATAGCCCCAGGTCTCTCATCCTTTTTTTAACTCTTGTTGGTAAAAAGTCACAACTAACCTTTACTGATGACAGACAGTGGCAGAAAACTCCCTGGAGAAATTATTCAACCCCAAATCTTAGGCAACCTTTATCTGACAGATGTAACTGAGTGTCCTTAACATACAAGCTGCATATGTGCAGTACACTTAACATATACAAAGCTTTAATTTAATGTGCAGAGGATAGAGGAGGAGATGCACAACATGTTGCAGCTCAGGTAAACCTAACACAATGAAAAGCTTGTATATTTTAATCCTAATGTTCATATTTAATACTTATGTAGCAATCATTCCAGTAAATATTCCATTAAATTATTCCATTAAAGTCTTTTGTAGTTTATTTGCACTGTAGAAGACTGTGCAATATTCTTACAATGGTTCTTACAGCACTAACAACTTTAGATATGTGTCACTATTTTTTTTGCCATCTAAATACATGTTTATAGTGACAAGCAGTGGATTGTTCAATGTCCTACTCAAATTCAGTGTCTTATTGAAATGAAAATATTCAATTAAGAACTCCGAGAAGTATTTTGATTTGTGATTCATAAAATTTCTTCAAGTCACGTCTATTAAAAAATACTTCCTCACATCTAGCTAAGAAGTGGAAAAACTGCAGACTAGTCATGTAAGATTATTTAATTTGTTTAATAATAGTATGATTAAGCATGCTTTAAATCCATGCTAAAATGTTTTGCTCAGTCAGTCCAAATGCAGTCTTTTCATTTCAGAAACTGCACTTCACAAACATTTACTGGATGCTTAGGGAGAGCTCGCTCTGATGCAGGTGGTCTGGGCCTCTCAGCAAGCTGAACACATTATTCCAGGGTGACCATTTTGTGTGAAGCTAACTTCATGTTTGTGATCTAAACAGACAGTCCATTGCTGCCTGATTTCACAGCATATTCATCCAGAATTAACAAATGCATTGCACACTAACCTTACTTGTTTTGCTGTGCAAAGCTACACTCAGACATGGCAGCAAAATAAAAAGATGGCATCAGTGACTTTGTAGGTGACTTAAGACAAGGGTTTAGTGACAGCCTAGGCAGACCTAAGTGCTGACATCTGTAGCTGTGCTACCTACTTCTGTTTGCACTTTCACTCTCACTGCATCCAACCCTTCATTGAAGATTCCTTGTTCACAGCAAAAGTGAATGGCACGCTTATACAGCTCAGTGAAATGTGTGCTAACTGCTGGCCCAAAGGAAGGTGGGGGCAAAAAAGGAAGTAAAACTGCCCAGTAGGTATTTTTCAACTGTAGAATCAAATGAGGGATGGAAAAAAAAAAAAAAAAGAAGGAAAAGAATCAATAGAAGCTTTGGGTCCCATCAATAATGTGCTTGAAATACAAATATATAACAAAGAAAGCATTGAGATATGCCTACACTGCAATCATGATGCTTCTGACTTGTTTTACTCTAACAAATCAATCTTTTAATCTACCTGTGACAATGTAAGTGAAATTTCTTTTGGTGGACACCTGTCAAACTGTGGTGGAGTTTCATCATCTGAAGTCTCTGTGCTTCAAACTTTATGAGACTGAGTGGCATCTTGTGTTGGCTTCTGTCATGTCTTCTGTGACAGGCAATGCTAATGAGCCACTTTGTTTGGAGTGTGATCTACTAACCTGACTTTCCTGCCTTCAATCTTCTCTTTAGACATCTCTGCCAAGCTGCTTAATTACTTACCATACCCACTACGTTTATCCTTGTTGCATCTGGGGGAGACTTTTGTGTCTTTGGGGATGCACCAGAATGCTGGCAAAGAAAATATATTGAAGTGTTGAGAACTTCTTAACTAGCACAAAATGCAAATGCATCATGTGTGGAACCAGAGCTAGGGAGCAACGCTGCAAGACATCCTTTTAAGACTTCTGCTTAACTGTGCAATGTCTGCAGCAGTGCCTCAAGCCTACATCTGCACCTCCTCTGATTGCCATATTTGTCTCTACATCATTAGAGTCCTTTCTCTCACTTTTTACAAGTCCTGTTTTTTTGGGGGGGGAGGGAGGAAAGTTCGTTTTTTTTTTCTTCAAAAGAGCATTGTTTAATTCTGCTTGTCTAAATCTGTAAATCCAAAGATAAAATTATCCTTGTGGCAGCTTAAAGTCTTTTAAATAATGATCTTTTAAATAATGCAGACTGTATGAAATATATTAAAATACTGCATGTCCTGAGAACATTCTGAATAAAATAAAAAGTTTCAGTGACTGACAGCAGCAGGTACAGAAACAAAGTACACAAGAGAATGCTAAACAGTTATCATGCCCCCCCACTTTGAAAGTAGGAAAGTAGGGCTGCATCAAGAGAAGAGTAGCCAGCAGGTTGAGGGAGGTGATTCTCCCACTCTACTCCACTCTGGTGAGACCCTACCTGGAGTACTAAATCCAGTTCTGGAGTCCCTGTTATAAGAAAGACATGGACATGGTGGAATGTGTCCAGAGAAGGGCTACAAGGATGGTTAGAGGGCTAGAGCACCTCTTCTGTGAGGACAGGCTGAGAGAGCTGGGGATGTTCAGCCTGGAGAGAAGGCTCTGAGGAGACCTTAATATGACCTTCCAGTATCTTAGGAAGGACTACAGGATGAGGGACTTCTTAGGATGTCAGGTAGTGATAGGACTAGGGGGAATGGAACAAAACTAGAAATGGATAAATTCAGATTGGATGTTAGGAAGAAGTTCTTCACCATGAGAGTGGTGAGATACTGGAACAGGTTGCCCAGAGAGGTGGTGGAAGCCTCATCCCTGGAGGTTTTGAAGGCCAGGCTGGATGTAGCTCTGTGCAACCTAATTTAGTGTGAGTTGTCCCTGTCCATGGCAGGGGCGTTGGAACTAGATAATCCTTGAGGTCTCTTCCAACCCTAACAATTCTGATTCTAAATACATTCATGCTCAGTTTTGAATCCTGTGCAAGCTACACACATTGCTTGTGAGCTTTTAAAACTTCCTGGGGAGCTTTCAGAATAGGAACTGATAAAGTTTTATGGAATGCTCTACCTTTTTTAATTATTTTTTTTTTAATTTTATGTTTAGTGACTATGAAGAGAATCATTCTACCCTGGATAATAGGGTAGAAATGAACTGAATTGTTTTGAATGAGCTACCCACAAACACTCACTGCATTTATTTTACATAATAACATTTTACAGGGCAGAAAGTATTACTACAATGAGTATGGGTATGATGGAGTTATAGCACATGCTCAGGAAATGGGAACACTATTTTGAAGCCTTCTTGAAGGACTTGAACCCACATTTCCCAAATGCCTCATCCAATTATTTTGATGACAGCAATCTCTGTAATTTCTGGGAAAAACAAGGTACTATAGATTGTGCATACTAAATTCCAGGGGCCAGGAAAAAGAAGCAAAAGCAGAGAAATTCTAGCTTAATAGTTTTAGCACTTAGAATCATAGAATCAGTCAGGGTTGGAAGGGACCACAAGGATCAGCCAGTTCCAACCCCCCTGCCATGGGCAGGGACACCTCACACTAGATCAGGCTGGCCAGAGCCTCATCCAGCCTGGCCTTAAACACCTCCAGAGATGGGGCCTCAACCACCTCCCTGGACAACCCATTCCAGGCTCTCACCACTCTCATGGGGAAGAACTTCTTCCTCATGTCCAGTCTGAATCTCCCCACTTCCAGCTTTATTCCATTCCCCCTAGTCCTATCACTACCTGATAATCTGAAAAGTCCCTCCCCAGCTTTCTTATAGCCCCCTTCAGATACTGGAAGGCCACAATAAGGCCACCTTGGAACCTTCTTTTCTCCACTTCTGTAGGAAAGGAATAGTCCCCGGATTCCAGTCTTTTCTGTTACTTCTGTTATGCGTCTCATCCATTTTAAGACAAAAAACTTTGAATTAGAAGCTTGGAATCCCAGGTCTGATCTATCACATCTGAGACCAGAGTGTTTCTCAGTTTCCTCCTGACTCATGAGTATTTGAAAGCACAATTTTGAAAGGGTAGATGAGCACTTGTCATGGTGGCAGCTATATGGTTCCCCCAGAGTCTTCTCTTCTCTAGGCTGAACAACCCAGCTCTCTCAGACTGTCCTCATAGCAAAGGTGTTCCAGCCCTTAGATCGTCCTTGTGGTCCTCCTCTCAACTCGCTCCAGGAGTTCTATGTCCTTCTTATGATGGGGACACCGGAACTGGACACATTATTCAAGGTGGGGTCTCACAAGAGCTCCCAGTCCCTCCAGAGGCCAAAACTGGCTCTTCTGGAGTTGAGGGTTTCAAGCTTGCTGAGCGCCTCCTTCTTCACTCACTGCCCTGAGGATCTTAAACTCCACCATGTCATGGTCACTGCAGCCAAGGCTGCCCATGCGCTTCACATTCCCCACCAGCCCTTCCCTGTTGGTCAGAACATGGCACCTCCCCTCCTTGGTTCTTCTGCCAGCTGGAGGAGGAAATTATGATGAGTGTATTCCAGAAATCTCCTGGAATGTTTGTGCCCTGCTGTGTTGTCTGTGCAACTGATGTCAGGATGGTTAAAGTCCCTCCACGAGGAGAGGGGCTTGTAAATGAGCAGCAGCTCCTACCTGTCTGTGAAGGGCCTCATCCACTTGGTCTTCCTGGTCAGGTGTTCTGTAGCAGACCCCTCTTTAACATCTCCTACCTTTCCTTTTACCCTTACCTTTAGGCACTGATTTCTCTGCTGGAGAGGGGTCATTGGGTGATAGAGTAACCACTGTAGTTTAGCCCCACATACAGGCTCAATGTAAGCAGTACTTAAAGCTATGACAAGAGAGAAGTGGTTTATTTATTCTTGTCTATGCTGGAAGTTGTCTCCCTTCAGAAAATAAATAATAGTGCAACCATGTCCCAGCTAGCTTTCTTAAGCATTGTGGTTGAACTCTTTAGTATTTTCTGTAACTTTGCTGCCAGGTTGCTGTCATTTATTTTTTGTTTTCCTTCCAGAAAAAGGAAATGATAGTTTCAAATTTTCCATTAACCTATTGGCTTAATCATGAGCTACATTTCTTAGGTATTCTGCTTGATAGGTTTTTTCCATTACATACTTCAGTTCAATTTGGTTCACGTGTTTTGTTGCAAAAAGCCTTCTTCAGTTTCAGATTCTTATATTTCTGGTCATTTCACAAAGAAATTACTCTCTTTTTAAGAGGGAGGGATCTACTTGTACAAATATTACAGAATCACAGACTGTTAGGGGTTGGAAGGGACCTCAAAAGATCATCCAGTCCACCCCCACCCCCTGCCAGAGCAGGAGCACCTAGAGTAGATCACACAGGAACACATCCATGTGGGCTTCGAATGTCTTCAGAGATGGAGACTCCACAACCCCCCTGGACAGCCTGTTCCAGCGTTCTGTCCCCCTCGCAGTGCTTCCATGGAACTTCCCATTGGCCCTTGTGCTGTCATTGGGCATCACCAAGCAGAGCCTGGCTCCGTCCTCTTGGCACTCCCCCTTTACATCTTTACAAACATGAATGAGGTCACCTCTTAGTCTCCTCTTCTCTCAGCTAAAGAGCCCCAGCTCCCTCAGTCTGTCCTTGTAAGGAAGAAGTTCCACTCCCTTAATCATTTTTGTGGCTCTGCACTGGACTCTTTCAAGCAATTCTTGAACTGAGGGGCCCAGAACCGGACACAGTATTCTAGATGCAGCCTCACCAGGGCTACCTACTAACCACACCCAGGATACCATTGGCCTTCTTGGCTATATTCTTTTGCTAGATTCTTTTAAACCTAGGCTGGTGGATTTCATTGTCTCACGTAAAGGCTCTTGGGAGTGAACAGAGACTTTTGTCCATCTGTTGTTCCCTTACCCCGAGAGCAAATAACTCACTGGCACACTATCTAAGGCTTTCCTTTCCTGCCCTTTCTGCATCAGCACTTCTAATTGAACCAACACTGAGGACACCCTGCTGACCTGGATGCTACAAGATACCACTGGAAAGCCACTGTCATCTCCTTTTTTCTGTCTCTCCTGAAGTTATACTTTCATAGAATCATAGAATCAGTCAGGGTTGGAAGGGACCAAAAGGATCAGCCAGTTCCAGCCCCCCTGCCATGGGCAGGGACACCTCACACTAGATCAGGCTGGCCAGAGCCTCATCCAGCCTGGCCTTAAACACCTCCAGGGATGGGGCCTCAACCACTTCCCTGGACAACCCATTCCAGGCTCTCACCACTCTCATGGGGAAGAACTTCTTCCTCACGTCCAGTCTGAGTCTCCCCACTTCCAGATTTATTCCATTCCCCCTAGTCCTGTCACTACCTGATAGCCTAAAAAGTCCCTCCTCAGCTTTCTTGTAGCCCCCTTCAGATACTGGAAGGCCACAATAAGGTCACCTTGGAGCCTTCTCTTCTCCAGACTGAACAGTCTCAACTCTTTCTCTTCTTAGTCTCAGCAGTTCCTCAGAGTATGTCAGTTTTCAGCTATATACCTATTTTAATCTATGGTTCAGAGGGACAAGATGTTCAACTGTTTCTTCAATAAAGATTTCTTAAGCATATGATGTGTTACATTTCTGGTATCTGCAATCTGCTGGAATTTATTTGTCTCTTAATAGAAAAAACACTAAACAGAAACCTTACCCATTGCCTACTGTACACAAAAGTCATTTAATGAAATAATTAGGAGTGCTAAGCCATGTAAACAGTGTGCAAAATATGAATGCTTACTAGTTCCTTGCTTCAAGTGCAAATGTTGTTGTTGACATTGATGGATGGAGTCTTAAGGAGATGAAAATCTTAGCAATAAAAAGTGTGTTTACAAAAAAAAAAAAAAGGTAGCAATGACTGCCAGGTTTAATTGGAAATGTGATGATGCAGTTGGTTGGAAACCTCTCAAGAACTCTGAGTTCCTATTCACAGACTGCTCTGCAGGAGAGGTGGCATACTGGCTTTTGGTTATCACTGTTAGAATTTCTTCAAACCTTATTGCTTTTTATAATCATCTTTTGTGTTCTTTTTTCTCATGACAGTCACAACATTTTTGAACTCGTGAATGTTGGTTAGCAAGAAGGAACAGAGTGATTTGCAAAGGAAACTCAGTACCTTATTGCCATCCTGGTGCTTATCACAGTCTCACAGTATATCAGAGGTTGGAAGGGACCTCAAGAGATCATCAGGTCCAACCCCCCTGCCAGAGCAGGATCACCTAAGATAGTCCGTACAGGAATGCATCCAGGTGGGTTTGGAAAGGCTCCAGAGAAGGAGACTCCACAACCCCCCTGGGCAGCCTGTTCCAGTGCTCTGTCACCCTCACTGGAAAGAAGTTTCTCCTCATGTTGACGTGAAATCTTCCATGTTCAAGTCTGAACCCATTGTTCAAGTCTGAACCCATTGTTCCTTGTCTTATCACTGTGAACCACCCAAAAGAGCCTGGCCCCCTCCACTTGACACCCACCCCTCACATATTGATAGACATTGATCAGATCCCCTCTCAGTCTTCTCTTCTCCACACTAAACAGCCCCAGGGCTCTCAGTCTCTCTTCATAGGGGAGATGCTCAAGTCCCCTAAGCATCCTCATGGCTCTCCATTGGATTCTCTCCAGCAGTTCTCTGTCTCTCTTGCACTGGGGAGCCCAAAACTGGACACAGGATTCCAGGTGTGGTCTCAGCAGGGCAGAGTAGAGAGGTAGAAGAACTTCCCTCTGCCTGCTGGACACCTTTCTTGATACATCCCAGGATCCCATTGGCTCTCTTGGCCACAAGAGCACATTGCTGTCCCATTCAGAACTTGCTGTCCACCAGCACTCCAAGGTCTTTCTCTGTGGAGCTGCTTTCAAGCAGGGCAGCTCCTAATCTGTCCTGGTGCCTGTTGTTATTCCTCCATAGATGTAGGACCTTGTACTTGTCCTTATTAAACTTCATGTGGTTATGACTGATATTTCATGAGTTCTTCAAAATCTAATTGCTGAATCCTTTTATATTTGTGTCCTGGGACTCTGGAAAGGACTATGTTTAATTAACTTTTGCCTTTCAAATAGATGTATTTTCCTCTTAACACTTCAAATATTGTCAGGGATCTGTGTTCTAGGAAATCTAGCAGATCACAACAATTAATGGACAGTTGTTTATGAAATCACACTGATTCTAGTTTTACCTTTTTTCCCTGCAGTTTAAGGATTTGAAGCCCTGGTTTTCAAGCTGTTTAGGCTGTATTCTGGATGTAAAGAATGTGGTTACTAATACTACCATTTTGTACTGGCCTTTACATGTTGTGAGATGTAATGACATAACATTCAGGGATTTGAGAAGAACTGCCACACAAAAAGACAGTGTCACTGAAGAGGCATTTTTTTATTTTTATTTGTTCAAGTGATGTTTCTTTGTATTTTTTGTCACTTGTTCATAATTTACTAGGTACAGTTTTTACCTTAGTCCACAATATTGGCACTAAGAAAGAAATTTTCAGTGTACAGATAAGAAGGGAATCTGAAAATTAAAAATAGTGAGGTTTTTGTTGTTTAGAGGCTTTTCTGTGACATGGAAATTTGGAGGCTTAAGTGAAGAATTAGTTTTATTTTCTTTATTTTTTTTCATGTTTGTTTTTCAAAAGCAGATTAATCTTTCTAGCTGTAACACAACATTTTCATGACATCACCACAGTACAATCAAAGTATTTTACAGGGTTCAGAGGGTTCTGCAATATTTTTCATTGTTGTAATTTTGGGGTTTGTTTGTTTCTTTGTTTGTTTGTTTTCTTTGAAGGGGATATGATGAGGGACAAGCTCTGAATGGAGCCTGAAAAGGCTCAAGCAGATTTTACCTGGACTTTAGTAAAGCATTTGACACTTGTCTCCCACATCATCCTTCTGGAGAAACTGCATGGCTGCTCAAGCCTTGGATGGGGTGGATGCTTTGCCAGATTAAAACCAGCCTGGATGGCCAGGCACAAAGAGTGCTGGTGAATGGAGTTAAATCCAGTTGGCAGACAGTCACAAGTGGTGTTCTCCAGGGCTCAGTTTTGGGTATAGTCTTGTTTAATGTCTTTATAGAATCATAGAATCGACCAGGTTGGAAGAGACCTCCAAGATCATCCAGCCCAACCTATCACCCAGCCCTATCCAATCAACCAGACCATGGCACTAAGTGCCTCATCCAGATTTTTCTTGAACATCTCTGGGGATGGTGACTCCACCTCCAATGGCCAATCACTCTCTCTGTGAAGAACTTCCTCCTAATATCCAGCCTATACCTCCCCTGGCACAACTTGAGACTGTGTCCCCTTGTTCTGTTCCTGATTGCCTGGGAGAAGAAACCAACCCCCACCTGGCTACAACCTCCCTTCAGGTAGTTGTAGAGAGCAATGAGGTCTCCCCTGAGCCTCCTCTTCTCCAGGCTAAACAACCTCAGCTCCCTCACCCTCTCCTCATAGGGCTTGTATTCCAGGCTTGTGTTATCAATGATCTGAGTGAGGGGATTGAGTGCAAACTCAGTAAGTTTGTGGATGACACCAGACTTGGGTGGGACTGTTGAGCTGCTCAAGGGTAGGAAGGCTCTGCAGAGGGATGTGGACAGTCTGGATCCACAGGGCAAGGTCAGTTGTATGAGGTTTTCCAAAGCCTAGTCCTGGGTTCTGCATTTGGGTCACAAAAACACCATGCAGTGCCACTGGCTTGGAGGATAGTGGCTGGAAAGATGCCCAGCAGAAAAAGACTCTGGGGTGCTGTCTGACAGCCAGATGAATGTGAGCCAGCAGTGTGCTCAAGTGGCCAAGAAGGGGAGCAGCATCCTGGCCTGGATCAGGAATAGTGTGGCCAGCAGAAGTAGGAAAGTGGTTGTGCCCCTGTACTCGGCACTGGTGATGCCACACCTTGACTACTGCTCTCAGTTTTGGGCCCCTCACTACGAGAAGGACTTTGAGTTGCTGGAGTATGTCCAGAGAAGGGCAGTGAAGCTGGTGACAGGCCTGGAGAACAAGTGTCATGAGGAGTGGCTGAGGGAACTGGTTTTGTTTCATGTGGAGAAGAGGAGGCTGAAAGGAGACATTACTGCTTTTTACAACTACCTGAAGGGAGGTTGTATCCAGGAGGGGGTTGGTCTCTTCTCCCAGGCAACCAGCACCAGAACAAGAGGACACAGTCTCAAGCTGCGCCAGGGGAGGTTTAGGCTGGAGGTGAGGAGAAAGTTCTTCACAGAGAGAGTGGTTGGCCATTGGAATGTGCTGCCCAGGGAGGTGGTGGAGTCACCATCCCTGGAGGTGTTCAAGAGGGGATTGGACGTGGCACTTGGTGCCATGGTTTAGATGGTCATGAGGTTTAGGGTGACAGGTTGGACTCGATGATCTTTGAGGTCTCTTCCAGCCTTCTTGATTCTATGATTCTATGAAATGGCCTTAAGTTGTGCCAGGGGAGGTTTAGATTAGATGTTTGGAAAAATGTCTTTACAGAATGAGTGGTCAGGCATTGGAACAGGCTGTCCAAAAAGGTGGTGGAGTCACTGTCCCTGGGGGTGTTCAAGAAATGTATGGACATGGCACTTTAAGATATGGCTAATGTCTATGACAGTGTTAGGTTGATGGTTGGACTCTTTTCCAACCAAAACAATTCTATGATGGTGGAAGAGAATGAAGTGTTTTTGAATATGTATAAAAGAACATTACTCTAAGTTAGAAAGGTAGCATGGAAAGAAAAATGATTTTTGGGTAATTAGATAATGGAAGCTACCTAGCATTTATTGGCTAACAGAGAATCAACCCTTTAAAGTTATTGTTGTAAGGGTCTGAGCCAATGGGTAAACTCTTACTTAAATTAAGTTTTAATTCAGGTTTTGGGGAAGGTCCAAAGATGAGTTTTCAATTTCTGTGCCTTATTAGGAATTGCCTTATTGTAAATTTAGTCTCTGCTGAGCTGGTTTGGGAACCATGTTTGTATGTATGTGTGTTTTTCTCACTGTATTTATGACAATCTAAGAAAAAAGCATTCTTGGCATTTCCCCAAAGAATGTTAGTGTTGAGATACAGCTGTATTTCTATTTCTCTCAACTGGAAAATGAGTGATAGAGATGCTAGAGACTTTCTGTGTTGTTGGGTTATTTGTTGTTGTTTTTATTTTTCTTGTTGTTGGATCTGTGGGGGTTTTATTGTTTTGTTTTGTGTGAGTTGTTTTTTGTTTTTTTTTTTTCCTGGGGTCAGGCAATATCTCCTTTTACAGATAAGACTAAATTAATAATATGCCCAATTAAAATTTGTGTCAAATATATTTATCCAGGAATATTCAACATGTTTTCAGTTTTGCTGTTCATGCAAAATGACCCACTACTGAAAATTTGCAGTCATGAATACTGCTTAGAGATGAAAAATATTTCAACTCTTGCTATTCTTAAAGATTTTGTTGATGTACTATTCACCCATGGACTCCAGCAATCTTACAGTGAAAGAATAACAAAGAGGGTTTCTAGAGGTACATCAACCAGCAAAGAAGAGTTAAAGAAAATGTAACCCTCCTGCTAAGTAAGAATGGAGAGATAGTGTCAATAGACAAGGAGACAGCTGATCTTCACTGGCAATCTTGCTCTGTCTCCTTCCCAACTTGATGGACCACTAGGTGCAGACCAGCAGGGTAAAGTCTCTCCTACTGTAAGGAAGGATCAAGTTCAGGACCACCTGAAGATCCTGAACTTTCATAAATCTGTGGGACCTGATGAGATGCATCCCAGATGTGTTTGACAAGACACTCTCCATGATATTTGAAAAGTCCTGGCAGTGAGGTGAAGTCCCCAGAGACATGAAGAAGGGAAACTATTCATACTAAAATCAGAATTTCTCAATGTTATTAAATATCTATCTATCTATCTATCTATCTATCTATCTATCTATCTATCTATCTATCTATCTATCTATTTATCTAATTATCTATAAAATACAGCTATGTATCTGGTAAAATAGCCTCTTCCTTAAGATTCATTGTTGAAAGAGGGTTGTTTCCAGTTCATGTGATCACACTCAAGTTAGTGTTAAGAATTTGTCTTCTCAGAATGATGCCTTTTATTTTGTTCCTCAGTTTAAAACATAAATGAAAGTTTTCATAGAATCATAGAATCACAGAATGGTCTGGGTTGGAAGGGACCTCTAAAGGTCATCCAGTCCAATGCCCTCTGCAGTCAGCAGGGGCATCCTTAACCAGATCAGGTTGCCCAGAGCCCTGTTGAGCCTCACCTTGATTATCTCAAGAGATGAGGCCCTAACCACCTCCCTGGGCAACCTGTTCCAATGTTCTACCACTCTCATAGTAAAGAATTTGTTCCTAACATCCAATCTAAATCTGCTCTTCTCTACTTTGAAACCATTGCACCTTGTCCTATCAGCACAGGCCTTTGTTTACAAACAGTCTCTCTCCATCCTTCATGTAGCCCCCTTCAGGTACTGAAAGGCTGCTTTTAGGTCTCCCCAGAGCCTCCTCTTCTCCTGGCTGAACACCCCCAGCTCCTTCTGCCTGTCTTTCTAGCAGAGGTGCTCCAATCCCCTGATCATTTTCATGGCCCTACTCTGGGCCCTCTCCATCAGGTCCATGTCCTTCCTGAGGGATCCAGACCAGTACTCCAGGAGAGGTCTCACCAGAGCAGAGCAAAGTGTCATAATCACCTCTCTGGCTCTGCTGGCAACTCATCTTTTAATGCAGCCCAGGATGTGCTTTGCCCTCTGGGCTGTGAGCTCACACTGCCGGCTCATGTCCAGCTTCTTGTCCATCAGCAGCCCTGAGTCCTTTTCCACACCTCATCCCCTGTAGCATCCAGGCCTCAGGCACGCTCATTGCAGCAATGAAGGCAATTTCTGTGGACTTTTGGGGTCCTTCTTGAGATGCATATGAGCCTGAGCCAGCAACATGCTCAGGTAGCAAAGAAGGCCCAGATCAGGAATAGTGTGGCCAAAACAGGAGTAGAGAAGTGGTCATGCTCCTGTACTTGGCACTGGGGAGGCCACACCTCAAATACTGTGTTCAGTTTTGAGCCTCTCACTACAAGAAAGACACTGAGTTCCTGGATTGTGTCCAGAGAAGGGCAACAAAGCTGGTGAAGGCTCTAGAGAACAAGTTGAGGAGGTGTGGCTGATGGAACTGGGGTTGTTTAGTCTGGAGAAAGAGGAGGCTGAGGGGAAACCTCATTGCTCTCTGCAACTACATGAAAGGAGGCTGTAGTGAGGTGGGTGTTGGTCTCTCCTCTCTAGTATCAGGAGACAGAACAACAGGAAATAGCCTGAAATTGTGCCAGGGAAGTTTAGATTGGATATTAAGAAAAAAAAAATATTTACTGCAAGAGTGGCGAAGCATTGGAACAGGCTGCCCAGGGAGATGGTAGTGCACCATCCCTGGAGATGTTCTAGAAACGTGTGGACATGGCACTCTGGGATGTGGTTTAATGGCCATGGTGGCATTGTGTCGATGGCTGGACTTCATGATCTTAGAGAATTTTTCCAGCCAAAACAATTCTATGTTTCTGTGTTCCTGTTTTCTTCTCACTTGCTTCATTTGGTTTTGAAACCAGTTTCACTATGGTGGCACTTCGTAGGCTAACCAATTGCTGAGGCATTTACCTGGTACAGAGGGTGTGAAATGTTAAATATCTATTTTGAATCAGTCATGCAAATGATGTGGGGCAGATTTTCAAACCTCCAAAACAATTTCCAAAGCCAGCAGACACCAGCTCCTCTATACTAATCATTAGCTCTTTCGATTTTCTTTACTTGAGCTTTTGACTAGAAAAACTTCTGCAGAAATGGGAGTGGAAACAGAAGAGAGGGGCTGGAAAACTCTGGGAAGATCCCATGTCAGATCTGATTTGTTGCTCATATTTCCACGAGGAGGAAATGACTGCTGCTGCGAGCCTGGGACCCCTCCCTTTTTATCTCCCCTCTAGCAGTAGGTGCTTTCTGGCATCTCAAAGACAGTAGCAGACCTCTAGGGATTTAACAGAGGGAGTGTAGGCAACAACCCTTTTTATATATGCTTTTAAGATGGACCTGAATCTCTAGGAATAAATGGACATGAGAATGGCTTCACACATTAAAAATGCAGTCCATGCTATACCATCATAAGAAAAAATGGTTCTCCTTGTTGACTTGACAACTTGAATGAGTGATATATGCATGGACCAAAAGAAGGATTTACTTGATTGCACTACTTCTTACTGACATTCTTGTATTTACTGAGGCTTTCTTTAACTTCAAGGTTTGTAGCTACTGCATGGTTTCCCTGCAAAAAGTGCATGCTTATGAATGCATACTTATGGGTGTGTATATACATCTGCATTTTTTTTCCACAGTAATCAGCAATATAATCTTTTGATATATGGTCAAAAACGTGTTTGGATCTGCTTTCACAGTCAGAACCCATTTTGGGAATTTGTAATTGCATAGCAAGATCCTGTGGTGCTTTAGACAGTATTTATTAGGATCACACAGAGCCAGGAGCTGATTCTTACTAGTACCCTGGAGGCTGAAGATATGAGTTTCAGGATTTCCTGTGGTATCAGTTAGTGCAGTGACTGAGAAATGAGAGTTTGATTTCAGGGATCTTGACCCAGGTCTGCAGTAAAATGTGGCATGACACTTTGTGATACCTACTTACTGTGCCCCTGGAAAATTAACCTTCATTTCTAGCTTCTAAGATTCTAAGGCTCTGTATTATTTATAACTGCCAGCGGTCACAGTACTTAGTTAAAATTTAAGCTTAACTAAACTGTTAGGATTGCACATAATTTAACTTGAAGAAATCTCATATTTCATATTTCATTTTGTATGTTTGCTAGGGAATTTATTGCCTACCTTTTCTGAAGTTGTACACGAATGCAGGCAAATGATAGTCCTTCACCTGTGCTCCTAAAATCCTAGAGCTTGTTCACAGCCAGTGAATGAGCAAGCATATTAATACTTGTGTAATTCTTTGAGTATAAATATTGTTTTATATATATATTATATATATATAATCAAACTGTTGTTTTCAAGTTGTATTCTTACTCCATCTTTATTAGTCATAATTATGAATGCAGTAGGTTTGCACTTAGTTCTCAAATGACCTGAAATGTAAAGCTGTAAGATGGATTCTGTATGAAGCCATCACTGTTCAAGTATTTTTTTTCCATAATGAACCATTTTACACCCCCACTCTTTCTTGTTTCTCACCTATTCTCTAAGATGAAGGTATTTTAAGATACTGGTTTTAAAAAGTGTCTTGGGTACTCAGTAGCCTGACTGTCAGTGAAGTGCAAAAGATTCATGGTCTCTTTTGAAGTCAAAGCTTGTACTATGTGGTTCCTTTTGAGAGAGTTTTTTTCAGTTGCTCTACAGTGCTGTGATTAAGAGAGGTCAATATCAAACCCACATTGGCTTCATCTGGGTCTTTATCTCTAATGTTAAAGAACTATTGATCACAGACCTTCCTTTCCCCCAACAGATAAGAATGTTTTTGCATTAAGTGCTATAATGAATATAGATGGCATAGAAAAAGTCTGCTGTCTAGCTTGGCTAGACTGAAGATATGGCTTCCCTTTCCCCTTTTAAACCATTGGAATGTGAGATGTTAGTCTTACCAACCATTACAGAACAAACCTGGTAATCCTCATAACTAGACAACATCCTCCTTCTTATATGGGAAATTAGCAGAATGTTTTGTCTCTGCTTTCGCCAGCTGCTCATACCACCAAAGAGAAATGCAAAGTAATAAAAGTACAAAGTTATAAAAATGTGAAACTTTTATTCACATCTTAGAGGTGAAGGCGAAACCACAACTTGTGATGCAACCTAATAACATTCACTTCTCTCACTCTCTCACTCTCTCCCATCCTGATAACATTCACTTCTGATTTAGTTCAGTGAATGTTAGTTTGAACTTGTTCATGGGACATAAGCTCATCTAAAAGAAAATTACAGGAGTCTCTGCTCTTTTCTCTGGTGCAGTGTTATCCCTTTTCACTCTTCCTAGAAGATGACCAGATTTGTGTTTAATTAACTGTACACTGCATTACATGGATCTTGTGCTCAATCTGTGAAATTAATGAATGGAAGCAAGACTAATGAAGGACATTAATTTCTTTTGAGAGGAGGAATAGATTATGTGATAAAGAACTAGATGTTATTTTGCAGGTTTAGTGGAAAGATCACTTTGATCAATTTGTTCTATGAAAAGCTGTTTCACTCAAGAGAACTGTTAGAAAGTTTTAATAGGGATGCAATGAATTCTTGTGTAGACAACATTGGAACTTAAGCTCCACAGTTAAAAGTAGTGCTTGCATGTCTTTATTTTATGGTGATTTCAGTATACTTTTTTTTTCTTTTTCCAGGAGCAGTAGATTGCTCACAACCACTGTATTCAACTTTTCTACAATGTGCCAGTATTATGAATTGTTTACACTAAGGTTGCTTCAGCACCCATTTAAAATCAGCATTTCTCTCTTCTTTTTGGTACTTTAGGAAGCAGCCACAGACAGACAGAAGATGAAAGCTCCTATTCCCAACTTGATTCTCTTGTATGCTACTCTAACTCAGAGCTTGAAGGTTGTGACCAAAAGGGGATCAGGTAAGTAAATCTTTATCTCTGTGATTACTGTGTGGTTGGAAAAGAAGTGCTTAATATTTGCAGTGTATGTTAAGATGTTGTTATGGTGGTTTGGAACATAGTTAAGAGGATTTCAGGTTCTGCAGTGGAAAAAAAGTTAGTGGCTTCTATATAATTTTAGACTGTATTATGTCATGTGAACTTGATGCAAGGACCAAAAATGTTCCAAGTCAGATATGTGATGTGGAATCAATGTAAAAATTCTTATGCTGAAGCAAAGTGATTCTCAGAACTCTTTTACTTACTTGAAAGGCTATGTTGCAGTCAGTGTTGGTGTGAGCTGCCGGATTTATGTTTGACTCTATACTTTGTGGTGAAGAATCTCTTGGAAATGAAAATCACACAGTTTTGGTTTAGTTGCCTTTTGAGATACAGAAAATAGATCTAACACATTAAACTTAATAAGCATGAAAAGTGAACAGCAAAATGTTTTTGAAAGGGCTGATGCATGATCGAAGAGTTTAATTTAGCAAAGAAAATGCAGGTGGTTCTTCAGAAACCAAGCAGAGGGTTGCATGTTTACCAAACATCTTTCACGCTGTTACTATAGATAAATTATCTTCATCTGTAAATAAAGGGAACACCAATATGGAGACAACTGAGTGGTTTTGAGTTTTTTATTTGTCTGTCACCATGAAATTAGAATTTCCCCTCTTGCTTTTTATTGGATAACAAAGACAATTAAAGTATACTACTTTTGTAAACTGTCTTTCTTTATTACAATAAAGGACACTAAATATTTATTGGGAGTCTTAATCCCACGTTGATGGAATTAGTTAATTAGGTCTGTTGTCGTTAGTCATTTTCCTATTGGAATTGGAGTGGTTCAGGTAACTTTGTTGTGTTGTTTCAAAAGTCTAGGTCTGATTTCTTTTTGTATTTTTGTGGTGGTTTTAAAAGTCTGTTCTTGACTGGAGTTGATTGGCAGTTGTTGTAAACTAGTACTTAGGTAGGACACAGGTTTTTATATATTTCAGGCAACAGCTGAAATCATATCTTGTATTTGCAGTGGGTTGTAGTTGTGATGACATTATTGAAATGTCTCCAATGTTTTAGTAACTGGATGTGTAGATGGAGGAAAGGCAAATAAAGAGTACCATTATATAGCAAGATGTTCTTCAACCAAGACTTGAGATTGAAATATATTTGGGGTTATTTAGCTCAAGAAAACTGGAATACACAGGCTGTACGTAGAGCAAGGGAGGTGGTGATGAGCTGGTGTTTGTATTAAGATGTTGAAGCCTAGATAGGTATCATAGATAGCTTTTGACTGTCTGAGGTTCTTCTGTGAAGTTTTAATACTTGTAAGCTTTAGGCTGAGGGCCCTTAATTCAAATTTGGTATAAAGAGTATTGAACATATTAAAAGATATTTTAAGGGATTTAAAAAAAAAAAAAAAAGGGCAGTGATGAGATACCTGACACTTGAACATGGCAATAAAGAACTTTGGGTTGGCTTTGCATTTATTTCATCATTTTTACCTGTATCTTCTTCCTTTGTCCACCTCAAAAAAAAGTGGTAAATATACACTTTAACTTCTATTTGGGAATCCAAATATCCAGCAAAAGAAAGAACATAAAATGCTTTTTAAGATATACAGAATATGTTCTCGTCCTGATTCTGTAAGAAAAAAAAAAAGAGGAAAATTGTAATGGAAGTCTTTGGATCATACCTTGCTGTAACATGGAGTTCTTGGTGTTTTCACTTGTACTATTTGTGTATATTTTCAAAAGGGCTAATTGTCATATTTCATGTGCAAAAGATGAATCTCTGGTTTACTGAAATCTCAGATCCTGCTGCCTTTGATGACATTGAGTGAATTTAGACTTATGTTTCTCTTATTTCTGTGGATGTTCAATGACGTGTGCTTGGCTTGCTTTTGATGTTCTTGGGGTGTTTCTTTCCCTCCCTTGGATGCTCAGGAGGCCTATTTTGCAATCTCAACATGTTTCTACAAAGTGAAAATTATTTACTTGAACAGAAGTTTTAGCAACATAAGATTTCTTTTCTGTTTCCTAAAACTAACACAATTTAACTGGAATTAGGAAAAAAATAACTTGGAAAATTTTAGTTTTCTGTGAACATGTTAACCAGAGGCAGAGGAAAGCAGGGATATGGTGTATATCTCTTTACTCAGTTCTACTTGAGTGCACTTTGTCCTTGAAATATAAACATTAAAGTAAAATGAATAACAAAATAAAGATGTTGATATAAGTATAAAAAAGTGGAGGAATAGTATTCACCTTTTAGAGATGTGCTGCTTTAATGTACTTCTTTCTCTGTTGTGTACTAAAGGAATGTATTAAGTGAAGAAGTTGTTGCATTAATATGCTAAATAGTTGTCCTAGCTGTGACTTATTCCTTTTAATTCACTTTTGTTGAGCTTATTTCTAAGTACCAATCTTGAAAATGCAAATCTTGTTCTTTATATATTCAGTATTTTATGTAAAGCAGTTTTTTCTCTATGTCTTTTTCTATACTGACAGCTGGATTTTTCCTGTTAGAGTACTTAAGACATCTTCTGTAAGTTTTATCAGCTGTGCTAAAAAGACAGTGATTAATAAAAGGATAAATTTCCCCATCTTGGAGAAATGCATTTCCAACCATTTCAACAGAACTAAGAACATGAAAACCTACCAGAAAGTCAGTGAGGATTCACAGCTTAACAAAAATGTGGAATAATTTGTAGGTTCAAATTCTGGTTTTATTTCTAAAACTGGATAACAGTTCTGATCATCTGCTTTTGGGACTGAAGTTATATCAAATAATGTGCAAGCAATTAGGATCCATATATTATTCCTATCTTTTGTTTGTGTTGATTGAAAAGCAGGTTAAAAAAACATTTCAAGAGAAAGCTTAGCTTGCTGTATTGGATTAAATCTGTGCTGCCATTATGCAAAGAAGTTATATGACACTACCTAAAAGTAGTCCTTGAATCTTTCTACCACTGTGTGCTATTCACCAGTTAAATATAATACAGTACATAAAGGGAGGAGTATTAATTATTACAGTATCAGGAAACCATGCTTTTAATTACTCCCTGTTGTGATGTACCTGTTGAACACTATCTTGTACATATGATTCTGATTCTATCTGACAGAAGACCCAGCTTTTTTTCCAGTTCATGTTTTAAATCATTTCTGTAATGCAATGAACAACTTAAAATTATTCTGTAACATAGAATGGGCTTATTTTACATTTAGAGGCTGTAATAACTGTGCTACGTAAGAATGGCTGAATGAGCAGTTCTAGTCACAATTGTTAATAAATGTAAATGATGCAAGAAACTTTTGCATGCATGGATATAGGAAAGTATGAAATTAGACTTAAGAACACTTAAACTTGCCCTGTCAATTAATGGTTGAATGTACTCTATCCACAAGTTGTAAGATCTTCTCAAGCATGCAAGAAAAACCTTAAACATAGACTATCAAAATAGATGTAATGGTTGTTAACTGAGCATTTTAGGTCATGCCCCATGCAGTTCTGGAGGGGTTTCAGAGCCTGCAACAATTACAAAGCTGAACTTTCATTTGGCACACAATGGATATCAGATGTGATCTGCTAAATGGGAAGCTGACTCTTGTGCTACTCTTTTCCTTTCTTTGATCACCATGTCCTGCTTGGTGCAGAGGAAGAATAAATACATAAAGGCTGAATATTTTGATTCATTCAGCCCATTCAGCACATGCTTTTACAAGAACTGGCTTAAATTTTGGAAGTATAGGAAACAGTACCTGGATTTTAGCATGAAAACAGATTTCCTATAAGTCTACAACATGCCTGAAGTGCATAGATTTACTTTTTGTACAGTCCACTGAGCGTTTTGTCACTGAATGTGGGCCTTGGTAGTATTTTGAGAACTTGATGGTAATGTTTAACTTTCAGTTAAACTTTTTTTTTTTTTCTGAAATAATCCTATTGCATAGTTAGAACTACATTGTAGGGTTTTTTTCTCTTTTTTCTTTTTTATTTTGTTTTTTCTTTTCCTTTTTTCTTTTTTTCTTTTTTCCTTTTTTCTTCTTTTTTTCCTTTTTTATTTTTTCTTTTTTTCTTTTTTTTTCTTTTTTCCTTTTTCTTTTTTTTAATCTTTTTTCCTTTTCCCTTTTTCTTTTACTCTTTTCTTCTTTTTTCTTTTCTTCCATTCTACTTTTCTCTTTTCTTACTATTTTTCCTTTTTTCTTTTTCCCCCTTTTTTTCTTTTTTACTTTTTTCTCTTTTTTCCTTCCCCCCCCCTTTTTTCTTTTTTCCTTTTTCTTTTTTCTTTCCTTCTTTTTTTCTTTTCTTCCATTCTTATTTTCTCTTTTCTTCTTTTTTCTTTTCTTTTTTCTTTTCTTTTTTTCTTTTCTTTTTTCTTTTCTTCTTCTTCTTTTTTTTTTAATATAGCCATGAGGTTTTAATTCTTAGAAATTCAAGTTCCTTAAAGTATTCATTTCAGGTTGAGTGGTATTTGATCAATTACTTGTGATGAAGAGATTTTTGCTTATGAATTATTTAATATTCATCAAAGAGGAAGTAGGTTATAAGAGAAAGCCTCATGCTGAGCCGTATAGATTTTTTTTTCCCTGTTACATGTATGTTAAATATAATATTTGAACACTGCATTGCCACCTGGTGTTTTTTTTCCAAGGATGCTGAATAGACAAAGGAGACTTTCCGTTAAAAAACAAATCTATTAATAAAGGGAGGGGGGGCAGGGAAGTATGGTAAAATAAGAAGCTATTACATAAAAAACTATGACTTGGTGAGTATAATTAGTATTACTGTAGTGACATTTTATAGACTCACGTTGCCTTATGGCACTCTGGTGGTGCTTTGTGTCAAAACCCAATGAATTATTACTCTGTAGTTCTGTTTTTCTACAGATTATTATGCATTATGAGTTAATTAATATTCTGTGTTCAGTTCTGTTATTGTGAATGGGAATTTTCTTTTCTAGGTCAAATTATTTTTCTGATGGAATAATTTAACTGGAATTAAACAATCTTCTCAATAATGGGTTATTAGGATATGTATGAGATCCTTCACATTGTTCTGATGAGATTAAAGTCTATAGATGTATTATGTCGTGTAGTAGAAGATTACTTTTTAATGTTTGGTATTTCTGTGCCCTAGCAATTCCAAATTAATATGGATGGCTCTACTGGTATGAAAGATCAACATTATGAAAGAAGGAAGGAAAGAGCTTTTTATGTTACGACATTGATATTTATGAATTTCAGTGTTTTGTTGGAGGTTTTTTTATAGAAGCAAAATACGAATTTTAACTAGGTAAAAATAATTAAAGCTTTGAGTTTTTTGTTGTTGTTGTTTGGTTTGTTTGGTTTAGCTTTGTTTCTTTGTTGTTGTTCTAAAACTCGTGAAATTCTGAGAAATATACTGAAAATATATACCTAAAATCTCAATTGGTTATTCTTTTTGGCAAATTCCACACTATAAGCAGACATTTTTCTACATTATGACCCATTATGAGTTATTTCTCAGGTAAGAATATTTTGGAGAATAATCTCAGATATATAAAGGGTACCTCTGCATAAACAAGACAAATTTTCATTTTCCAACTAAAAAACTTGTTTGAAAAAGGAAGTTATCTGTGCAATGCAGGTTTTAACATCAACAAATCAAGATTTTATGTGTCATGACAAATGTCATAATAAACTCAATTTATTAAACAAACAAAGAAACAAAGAAAACAAAACCACAAACATGGAATGACAATTCTTTGTGTGCTCCGTGTGAGGAATAAACCCACAGAAGTTAAGACAATTTGAGAACTCTTTAAGGCAGGAAGAATTTGTTGATTTAGTTTATTTGTTTGTACCTAATTAAATTGCTACTACCTTAAAGAAAATATATCTGGTGTTCAGCATATACAGCAAAAACACTTTGAGAAATTGCACACAAGTAAGTGCTGAAGCCTAGCAGAGGTCTGCTACTCAGTATTGGAGTATCTGTAGTTTTAATTTTTTTTCTTTTCATAACTCTTCTGGGTGAAACTTGGTGCCCTCACTGCATAGTACTACATTCATCATCCTATTCTCAGCATCTTTCCTTCAGCAGTGCCATTCTTAATTGCTTAGGTATTTTCTTTTTGGATTCATGTCAAAAGGTAATTAGTTGATTAATGTTGTATTGGATCTGCTGTGAGCTGAATAATAATCAGAGAGTTACAAAAAAATAAATGAATAGACATATAGCTGTTCTCTATCTTTTACAGTTCATAGGCAGAAGACTTGCATATGCAGTACTCCAAGTACACTGAGCTTGGAGCAAAACATTTACACCAATTAAAGGATATGCTTCTTGTAAGCCACAGGAGTGTGTGCCAACTGATATTAACAGCCCCTAGCTGTTGGTTGCACCCTGTTGCAGAACGTTTAGTTTTCCATTATTAATTGATGAGGCTTGTGGCATTTTGTGGTTACACAAAGCCTGCAATAACATTTAGAGTCTATCTGATGTACAAGATTAACTTCTGTGTGCAAGAGTATTTTAAACTGGGACAATTAAAACTACTGTTACTGGTATGAAAACCTTTTCTCTGTTTTTCTGGTGACAAGAAGCAAAATCATAGTGAGTGAGTTCTAAGCAAAGATGTCTACCTTATGTCATTGGAAGGACAGGAATATTTTTGGGTCATAAAATGATTAATAAGCAAACTTTATTTCATACAAGGATTGTTTGACTGGAGCTGTGGGATTCAATGGGGAAAACTTTAAAGCATGTTTCAAGTGAGGAGGGAGAAAAAGATGAGGTGTGAGACCTTTGCAGTTAAAACCACAATGGACATAAACAGAAAACCATGTTGTTAATTTTTGGGCAACTTTCTTATGTCCTGATCTATTAATTTGTTCTATATTGATTTTCCTAACACTAACATTTTTCTGCTTTTTATCTGAAGAATAAAAGATATTTTGGTCAGCTTACTTGTTCTACCTTTTTTATTTTTGTTGTTCTAATTGTTTAACGTGCAGTAGAAATCAAGTTTTATGTTTAAGGTTAAAACCTTCTCTTCATAGTTGAAGAATGATTTAACTGAGCATAATGCCCTTTCTTGGGCTCAGCAAATTACAAGGTGTGTCGGTGGGGGAGGGTATTGTTTGCCTTCTTCCTTGCTCATTTCTTTTGAAGATAGAAAATGTTCAGCAAGAATACCCTTGAATATGTAGTAATGGGGTAAAATGAGATGAATGATTCCTTATGTCTGCTGGGAGGGAGGTCTGAATGATCTAGAAATGTGAAGACTGTAAATGCTCTGCCTCCTTCAATGCTTTCACTCTGTCCTGTTTTGCTGTCTGACAGAATCATGAGGTCTCCCGGAATTAGTACAGCTCACAGAAAAGTTTTATGGCTTGCTATTTCTGTGTGGCAAGAGGATGTTAAAAGAGCCATTAGTGTCCTTGAGCATCTCAATTCTACAACACAAGTATCCATCCTGCAGCCAATTCTGGCAAAACCGTTTACACCAGTTTTGATATGATCCTCACAATTTATGAGGGGGGAAACATCTACCTGATTATTTTTAGGAGAAAAGACATACTGGAAGAATACTGGAGGAAAGTAGGAGTTATCAATTAACTTACTTAGAAACATTTTGCATATTCAGGAAATTGGAAAGTTCCTTTTTCGGCATTTCAACCTGGCTTTGTTGTTTATGCCAACTGTATATGGGAAGTGTGTATTTTCCTTCAGAAGAAGAATCCTTTAGAATGCTACATGTTTCTTTAGAAACATTGTATGTATTACATTGCTATGGAGTACTCTTCAACATATGGTTTTCATCTGAAAAACTCTGAAGGGTGACAATCTTATTGGAAAGATGTTGATCAGATTAAACAGGTGCTGGGCCATGGGGATGGTTCAGCTCTGGTGATCTCTTCTTTTTTCCTTTCTTTTTTCTTTTTTTTTTTAGCTGAGGACACTGTTCAGTATATCAGATGAGCAGCAATGATGTGGATTGTTTACTACAGAGAGCATGAGGGCTATATTAGAAACAAACACAATTCTGTGTGGCTAGAGGTTTTGGGCATTAAGGAACTATTGCACTGCAAGCATGAATCCTCTGTGACACGACTTATTTTGGACACACTATGAAAGCAGTAACTGTTACTTGTCCTGTGAGCATTTATGAACAGAATGGCTGGCATTTTAAAAATAGTTATATGACCTTTTGTTGTTGCTAGGATTCATATTGATACTTCTCAGACTCCAGGGATATGGTGAATAATACCACAGTATGTGAAGAGTCTGTTAGCAAAGACTCAATATTTTATAGCATGCAAGACATTTTAAGAACTGACTAATGATAATAAAGGAGACAAAGAAATGTAAAGGCAGTAGGACAGTGATATTCTTACATAATTCAGTCATTGTGGTTTAGTAGCTGTTTAGAATAACTTGCTGTGCCCACAGTCCCTATTTTCTCTGGAGAGTGGTTAGTGGTCATTTCACCGGTTGGCATCTGTTGGCAAATGATGTAGAAGATGTAAAAGAACAAATGACCTTTGATCAGAAATAGCTGCTATGGAAGATTTCCTTTTTTGAATATTGTGCTATCAATTTTATGTAGAATAATGACTGTGGAGATCAGAAAAAAAAATAAAAACCCCAAACCATTAAGGACAAGTAATAGACATCTGATAGATTTGTCTTCAAGGGTACTTGGTTCTGAATTATCACATTTTTTATTTCTGTGTTTTATTCATTTCTGCCCATTAGAATGTTTTGTTTCTATGCTTAATGCAAATTGATGAAACCTTGTCCTTTCTGAAAGATGAAGGCAGAAAGTGTTAGCAGTGCTACATACACAGATATATGGGAAGCAACTTTGCATGGAAAGAGAAGGTCATCCTTTGGATCCCAGTGTTAAAATTTTCAGCCATCTTGCTGAGAATTTTCTTTTCTTCTTTTTTTTTTTTTCTCCCCCCTTTTTAATTTTTTCTTGTTATGGTCTTTATTTCAAGTATAAAATGCACAGCGTTTGTCGTTGCTTCAAGATTTATCTTTTTATCTAGATTTCAGAAAATCTCCTGCAATTCTAAGGAGAATTATCAGATTTATAATGGTCAATTCCAACACAGTTATGTTTGTTTAGAGATGAGTGCTCTTATAATGTTGTTGCCTTGCTCTGAATGCTTAACTCGTTTCAAGAAGCAGTTTGGTGTACAAAGTGGACAACTATGTTGAAGCAATCTGCAAATTCATTTGGAGTAGCCCACTTCCACAACTGACTTGTTCCTTTTCACCAAGGATGAAAAAAATGTATTCTCTTTGAAATTAATTTTAATTCTAATTAAAACAGTTCAGGCTGATAATGCCAATTTTAATCACAGAGTTGTGTAATTTGGAAGGGACCTCTCAAGATCATGTAGTACAACCCCCCTGGTTCAAGCAATGTTAAGTACAGCAGCTGAATGAAAGGACTTCAGGACTGCTCTTTAAACAATTTAAAGGAAGTTAGACAAACCTTTTAGAGGCTCTATGCTGTAGTCCCTGTCCCTCAATTTTACCATATTAGAACTTCCCTAAACATCTTTCTCATTGTGAATTGCCTGATCACCCAGGGGTGTGTTCAGGATGGTGTCTTTCATGTGAAGTTGCAGCATACCAAGGAAACACCTGGAGCTATTGATCTGTCAAGTTCTGAATGGTAACACACCTGCAAGCACCATGTTGTTAAAAGCACTTGGTACCTCTGCAGGATGTTCAGTTTCTTTCACAGTGAGATTATTTCTTGGAAATTACAAATATATAATTAAACTCTGTTGAAACATAAGCCAATAAATGAGACCTGTGTTAAGCTACATAGAAAAATGAGTATATGTAGTGTTTGTTCTACCATTCCCTTACCCTTTCACTTTTAACCATAGGTAATGTCTTTGATAATACAAGGAACATTGTATTTTCTCATGGGAAAAGTAATTTTATACTAGGCATGCTACCTTCATGCACTTTTAGGTATTCAACATGATCTTTTTAGTGAGGTTTGTCATGGTAGGTAGAACAAAGGATTTTAGGATATTAAAAATTATTAGGATATTAGGATATTAAAAATTAAAGAGCAGACCACGAAGTCAACAGCTTTCAGGAAAACCAGCAACATACATGGGTTGTCCAGATAGGAGCACAGCCTGAAGTAAAGCTATTGCTAACCCTTCTTGGCTTGTCTGAAACTCCAGTTTTTCTGCTGAATGTCTTTAGCCATATAAACCAGCGTGAATCCTGAGGGCAAAACTGAGACTACAAGGAGAAATGCAAAATCTGAATAAATGTATGCATAGGAGTCTGTGGTCTTAGGGAAGGCTCAATTCCTTCCTAGGGATCATGAAACCTATAGAGTTGCCTTTAGGCTGTTGCACAGGTGAGTGATTTGGTGCAGCACAGCAAAGGAAGAAGGAAACATGGAACAATGCTGTCCAGCTCTGACCCTTTTCTAATCAAATAGGCTGATTCAAGTATGACAAGGAGTCAAGCTGTCTTATCTAGAAGTGCCTAATAAAGTATCCTGTGATTTCCCAAGGGGCCTCCTGGAGCTTTCCTACTGCTGACTGCACCAGGCTAGTTTAAGCACCCTGCAACAGAATTGCTTCTCTGTATTACAAGTTTATATTTCTTGCCATTGGCAGTGTTTTAAATATAAACTATAATTTGTCCAATTTCAGCCAAAATCAAATGTCAAGCTTTGTATTTTTCAAAGAAATTGAATAAGGATCAGTAACAGAACATTCTATATGGGTAATAAACTTTTTTCCCCCCCTAAACTATTGTTCAGCAGAATTGTAAACTGGTGTAAGTTTACAAATATGCATGGATTCATTTCATAGTATGCTACTTGCTAGGAGGTTTAACAAAATGAAACTATTAATGGATGAAACAGGAAGCTTAAAATAGGTGATCTGGGAAGAAACCATGGCAAACCATGCTTGTCAGAAATTAAAAGTTAAAGCATTTTTGCTGGGAGAAGTAGCTGTCATGTTAAGGGGAGGAACATATTACCTCTGGTAATTAGGAATGGTAGAATAGGATGGTTTATATTTTTTTTATTTTAATTTTATATATGCATTGGAAATGTAATCTATAAAAAAAACTTGTAAATAATACATATATAAGATTTGAGAAGATGATCACCTAACATTTCTTCTCAGATTTTCAAAGCAAACAAATCCATTACAAGCATAGTTCACTCTATTAATCAATTTTATTGATTCCCTTGAAATAGCTGTTAGCCATTAGTATTATCTGAACTTTTTATTTACACTTCCTAGTTACATTATCTAAAGTCTGTGAAATGGCATAAAAATGAGATGAATTAGAAAAAAAAAATAGTAGTTTGGACAGGATGTCATTTAACAACCTAAGATTATATTACTGTAAGATTTTACTACAACAGTACATCAATATGCAAGAAGTCATTGCCTCCAAAGAGATGACTTAATTTGCTATAAAAGGCTGAGGATAGTGTTTAGGGTGCAATGCAGTGATTGAATTCCAGTGTGATAACACTTTTTTACAAAGCCTATAGAAGCTGTTAGCTTCTCTTCACAATCATTCCACCTAAAAGCAGCTGTCCTTGCCACTGTATGATTGTTCTGAATTAGAGTATGAGGCTAACTTTAAAGAACTGACATTTATCTAGGTGAGCTACTTCATTCACTCATTACTTAGTTTCACTTTGCCACTGTTGAATAATGCACGTGCCAATAAACCTGCATTTCAAAGTAGGTCATTGTGATGGTTTTAAGACTGTCTTTATTTTTTCCTCACAAAGTTCAAGCAGAGAAAAGTGAAAGAATGTAAATAAATCACTATTGGGTGTCAGAAAGCAAAATAATGATTATTCTAAACACTTCCATTGGAGAGAGAGAAATGTTGAAGAATCACTACTCAAAACAAGATACAGGACAGTGGGGCAGGTGGGCAGTCTCATAGTCCATCTTCTCTCAGTCTGCCTGCTTCTTCTCTCTCCTGGCTGAAGATAACTGACCTTGACAAGCTAAGTCTAACAGCCTCTCTGCTTCTTGGCTTTCTTCCCTTTTGCCTGCTCTGGGGAGGTGGGGGGAGGAAAAAGAAGCACAGCCCCCTCTCTATGGGGGGGGCAAGGGACTTTGTTGTGTTTTTCTGTTGACTGCACATATTTGTAAATGTTGTGAATGGTGTCTATTTGTACATATCCATTGCATTTCATCATAGATTGTAGTTTTGCCTGTAAAATATAGTTTCATTTGCTTCCAGACTGAGCTAGCCTGGTCATTGTCAGTGTAGGAGGGGGATTTCAGCTCTCACACTGTTACAGTCATGCTACATGTACAAAGCCAGCATGGTTGTATGTGTTTCATATTGAAGATAATTGTGTTCAAGCGCTGCTGTTGATACCAAATCTAGAGTAGGAGCTGCACTTAGGATTCTGAACAACTTGCACCTACCAATGCTATTGTTTTTGGTGGGGAGAATCAGTCACTCATCTCAAACTGCTTGAACAAGACCAAATGGACTGAAGCTGAGTTGGAGTTGGAACTAGATGATCCTTGTGGTCCCTTCCAACCCTGACTGATTCTACGATTCTATGAGTTGCTTTCTCTTTAGCAACATATTGAGACACCTGAAATTTTTCTTTCTGATAAGTCTACCCTTGAGATCCAGACAAAATAGTGAAGTCCTGTGCTAAGTCTCCAGAATAACTAAATTTGAGGAGCAAAAAGGTGTGTTTTTGCTTGGTTGAGTTTTGGTTCTGTTATTGGTTGATTTTAGTTGTTTTCTATGACAGTCTTTTGCTAAAAGCTTTTGCTAAAAGCTAAAAGCTAAAAGATGAGGAAGAGGTGCACTTTCCATGGTACTTTAAGCCTCTTTCCTATTTCCTTCCTTCAGTATAGATACACAGGGTGAAAGATTTAACAAGGTGTGGTAGCTGCCTGTCTCTGAGCAGCAAATCATCAGTACTTCCTGGGCTGAGAAATTTGAGAAAGGGCCTAAAATCTGGTTTTCTGTGCCAAGCTGCATTCATCAACTTCGAGGTACTGACAGTTGTGATCAATGGAGAGAAAAAGGTCTCTGTCTCCTGCACATAATTTTCTCCATAGCTGTAGACATTGCAACAACTGTCCTCAAACACATTGCTGTTGAGGATTTTGTGTCCAAGTTCTGAATTCTGTCAAACTTTGGGATTCTTTAAACCAAAAAATCACTGGGATCTAGTTTTCTGATAGAGCCAGTTGCAAGTGTTAGTAACAGGAAAGGGACTCTTGGAAGTGAATTACTGTGACACACTATGACATGTAATTTTAAAAGTATTTGATTCTCTAATTGTTTCATTGCATCAAAACTGCCTTGTTACACAGTTAAAACTTAGGAATTCCTTTCTTTTTCTACTTGCAGTTATCAAACAATTGAATTTGATCTGCTTTATTAGGTTGATTTTGTTAATCTGTTCATGAAAATGGCACTTTATTTTCTCTCCTATGTGCCTGATCTTAACTTCTAGGCTAAATTTAGTATGAAGGCTTTAAATCTTGTCTGTCCGTTGTGGGAAAGGTCAGACGTCAAGTTCCATCACACTCTAGAGAGCAGATTGTGTTATATATTCTTTGTTCACAGTCCTTTGCTGTTGTGATGAATTCTCAATGATAAGTCACATGTGAGAGTAATTTCTGTTTACATTTACTTCAGAGGTGAACTTGTTTGGTTTTTGTTTTGTTTTGTTTTTCTTCCCATCTGGAAAACCTATTTCTTTCTTGGTGGGATTTAATGTGTGTTTCGTAGATTTTAATTTTGATTTCTTTTTTATTACAGTTAATTTTGGTATAAGTAATATAATGCTGTATATTACACACAGTATCACAGTCTCACAGTATATCAGAGGTTGGAAGGGACCTCAAGAGATCATCAGGTCCAACCCCCCTGCCAGAGCAGCATCACTTAGGGTAGTCTGCACAGGAATGCATCCAGGTGGGTTTGGAAAGGCTCCAGAGAAGGAGACTCCACAACAACCCTGGGCAGCCTGTTCCAGGGCTCTGTCACCCTCACTGTAAAGAAGTTTCTCCTCATGTTGAGGTGAAATCTTCTATGTTCTACTTTGAACCCATTTTCCTTGTCTTATTACTGTGAACCACCAAAAAGAGCCTGGCCCCCTCCACTTGACACCCACCCCTCAGATATTGATAGACATTGATCAGATCCTCTCTCAGTCTTCTCTTCTCCAGACTCAAGAGCCCCAGGGCTCTCAGTCTCTCTTCAGAGGGGAGGTGCTCAAGTCCCCTAAGCATCCTGGTGGTTCTCCATTGGATTCTGTCCAGCAGTTCTCTGTCTCTCTTGCACTGGGGAGCCCAAAACTGGACACAGGATTCCAGGTGTGGTCTCAGCAGGGCAGAGTAGAGGTAGAAGAACTTCCCTCTGCCTGCTGGACACAGCTTTCTTGATACATCCCAGGATCCCATTGGCTCTCTTGGCCACAAGAGCACATCGTTGTTCCATGGAGAACTTGCTGTCCACCAGCACATGATTATACCAGCTGACTAAATGTTGGAGGAAGGGAGGGAGGCAAGTACCTCAAACCATTTATGGAAGTGGCATCAGTGAAGCTTAGATTGTTTTTTTTTTTTTGTGGGATGTTGGGAAGTGTCTACAGCTAAAGATCCACAGAGGTGTTTTTTCATGTTTCCTTCTGAACACTCTCTCATGGCTTGTCCCAGTCTTTGTGAAACTGGATGTTAGTGTCTAAATCAGTCTCTGTGGTTTTGATGGTAAACATCAAGAGCTTCCACAAAACCATGATTGCTTCCAGCTCAGTCGCTTTTCTCTACTTTTCTACATTTTCTCTGTTAAAATAAGGATAATGTTTTGAATGGTCCCTGAAGTTTCATATATTTCATTATGCATCTATCATAGATTTCATTGTATCCAGACCTAAAATAGAAAATCATTGCTTTTAAGTTGAATAATCTCCAACTCTTCCCTCAAAAATATTAAAAAATGCCTTTTTCATGTGTGTGAAGTTTCTCTTACTTAACTATATTACATTTTTACTACAACATTGTAAATGAATATCTGCCATAAGTTCACCTGCTTAACTTAGAGTTGATAACATTTATCTCTATACCAAAACCAGTCCACATAACCATATTTTGGTAATAACACAGAGAAGGGAGAAAATTATGAAATACACAAAAAAAAATTGGTGGAGCTGAACAAGATTTTTTTTTTCTTCATGCATTAACTCGTTACAGTAAGAATGCCTGTTTGGTTTAGAAGAGCTTTTAACATTGCAGTTTCATGTCTGCTATATGTGGACTGTGATACAACATTTTATTTTTTCTTTTTCAAAACTGAAATTTTACACCCAAATCCAAGTTCCAGTCTTTCCTTCCCTGATCTGTTGAATACAAAATCTAAACTGATTGCCACCTTTATCTTTAGAAATCACTATAAGTCAATTCTGTAGCTGATAGTAATATCTACCATATAAGCTTCCATATCAGAAGATAAAAAATAGTTGAGAGCCATTCTATCTGAGCTACATGAACTGAGAAGCACCTGACTTCAAAATGCTACATTACAGATATTTTTATTATTATTTATATTTTCCTCAAACTCTTTTGCAGAACCTGCTTTCAGCTGTAGGATGGTTGCTTACCTTCATTCCTTACCAATGTAATGCTCCATGGTCACGGCATTGAATTATGGTACAAACTTCAAAAACGAAAATTCCTCCTGCCTGTGATTATAACAAATTTAAAAGTGGAGCCAAATTTTCTGGGATTGAAACTGATGTGGCTGTTTAACACAACAGTTTTGTATTAATGCCAAACATACCCTGCAGTCTGCCTGACTGCAGATCTGCAGTTCTCTCAACCAGAAATCAAACACGTTATCCCACTGTGCTATTTTTGATCTACTAACATATTTCAGACTAGAAGGCACAGATATGGAATAAATAACTGTGAATTCACATAATAGAATCTCTCCTAGAACCATAACGTTGCAGGAAATGTTTGAATACTTTAGACAAAGTTTTCAGTCAGCATAACAGATGTGCAGCACACGACAATAAAACAAAAGGTACACAGCCATGCACAGAAAAACAAATAGAACAATCCTCTCTGATGATCAAAAGGAGAATTTCAGAAGTCAATTACTGACTTCAGACATTTGACATCTAAATCAATCTTTTTACTTTTAAAGCAGTGAGTTGGACTCAATCCATAGTTCCACTGATTTAAACCTGGATATGCAGTTTTGTAAACACAGTTTTCTAAACCTCTTGACTCCCTAAAGATTGCAAACTGCCTTTGAAACATCTGGTAAACACACAAAGTGTGGAAGTTGGACATTCATCCATAAGCTAGTTGAACCAAGGGAAAAACTAATTTAACTCTAACAAAACAGGACAAATAAAGTGGTGAGGATGCTCACAAATATCAAAACACAATAGAAATTCTGGAAAGAAATGAAAATTGAATGGATCAACTGTCACCAACAAGGCACCTGCTCAAGATTAATGCAACACAACATCTCCCCATGTTCTACGTTCAGTCTGTCAGAAACTTGGAGCAGGCCAGCAGCAATTCACTACCCTCCTTGCCCAGAGCAAGAATGACAGAGCAACTGTCAGTCAGAGAAGTATCCAAATTTTGATGCCTCGGGACAGCTCAAGAATGAATGTAGTTCAGCTGTTGCACTTCATTATTGATCAACAAAGGCAATGCAATGCTGGAATTGTTTATTGTGAGAAAGGATAAAAGAACTCCAGGCTATTTTAAAATATATAGATGATCCCTAAGGGCTACAATTCATGAGTATTTTCACATGTTCTTTCTTCTTCTGAAGTAAAAATCACAACAAAGTGGTACACAATTCACTGGAAACTTAAAAGATTTACAACTGTTCCAAAGCTGTTCTAAAGATTTGAGGAATTTGACTGTCAAGAGCAATGATCCTGAAAAGCAACTAGAGGAAGTACTTTCTATTCTCAGAGATCAAGTTGAGAAGCACAATAGTAACTCAAAGGTTAAGAAGGGAATTTGCCAAAAAGATGGACTGTTTGATTTAGAAATTGTTAGAGAACAACTGAGTATCCAGAAGGGAGTAAAAGTACGTTTGAATTGTTAAAGAATATGAACATGCATTGAATTAAAATATCTAGACAGACTAAAGACTGAGATGTCATCTTCCCATTTTTTAAACAAATAAATAAGCAGGTTTTTAAAAAAATACACTTATCTTTTGGGAAAGATGCATCTTGAAGTGGAACTAACCATTGCAAGTACAAAATGCACCATTCGTGCCACTATTTCAGTGTAGTCCAATGAAGGTGATGTTTTGCTGACTAATGTGATGTAATACTTATGTTCCAAGAAAATAAAAAAATACCTTTTTTCTTTTTCTACCTCACCTCTGACTTCCTGACTGCACTGCATATTGCTTCATATTTTCTTTCCCCAGACAAGAATTGCCTATTGAATACATCTGTCTCCCTTTGTTCAGCTACAGTTTTCAGTTTGCTTACAATGAATATATATTATATAAAAATATTTTCCTGGCCTGTAATTGTATAATAATTGCATGAAGTACAGACAGAGTGAAAAGAAGACCAAAATCACTGAGAATGTCTCATGTGAGTTTTAACTATCAGTTACTAAAATCCTCAGAAATTCACTTTTTTTTTTTTTAATCATAGTTTATTTAAAAGATTCAGAAGTTGCTATTTTCATTTCTTTGATTCCTTGATCTTAAGGGTGATTAGGCACTGATGATCCTTGAGGTCTTTTCCAACCTTATTGATTCTGTGATTCTGTAATGGACCGCCCAGGGAGGTGGTGGAGTCACCATCATTGGAGGTCATTAAGAAAAGATTGGATGTGGCACTTGGTGGCAAGGTTTAGCTGACATTGTGGTATTAAGTCTTAGGCTGGAATTGATGATCTCAAAGGTCTTTTCCAGCCTCAATATTTCTGTGATTCTGTTGAGGTGCTGGAGCAGGTCCAGAGGAGAGCGACCAGACTGGTGAGGGGGCTGGAGGGAAAGTCATATGAGGAAAGGCTGAGGGAGCTGGGGGTGTTCAGCCTGGAGAAGAGAAGACTTAGAGGGGACCTTATCACTCTCTACAACTACTTAAAATGAAGTTGTAGTCTGGTGGGGGTCAAGCTCTTCTCCCAAGCAACTAGTGACAGGACAAGAAAGCATAATATGAAGCTGCACCAGGGGAGGTTTAGGGTAGATATTAAGAAACACTTCCTCACAGAAAGGGTGATCTGTCTTGCAAGTAAGCATATCTACAAAATTATCTTTCAAAGCTACATCTTTCTATCAACATTAATTAAACTCTGCACCTGAAATAGAAAACGAACTGCCTCCACAAAAGATCCTTTCTTTTTCAAAAGTTTGATGCTTAGAGTGATTTCTGTACTTTCAAGCACTGTAAGTAGCTTCATAGGGTGTTATTGTATAGAAAATTCCAATAGGTTTGCAATCCATCAAGTCTTGGGTCACTCGTGCATCTTTAGCATTATGTTGCCTAATGTCTGGTTTTGGTGTATTCTGGGAATATCTGTCCACTCTCCCCTGCTTTTAGAAGAAACAGGATGCTTTTAAGTCACTCTAATCCCTTAGAAAAGGCAGCATGTGTTTGACTTGTGTTACATGTCTCTCATTGTGTGATGTGTGCTACAAGCTTAAGTGATGCTTTAAGTTAATAAAATGCCAAATTCTAGAGAAAAAAAAAAATTACCATGTTAAGGTAGACAGAAGAAAACACCTGTGAGTGATAGTGTACTCCCCTATGTATAAGAATGAAAGCAAGAAAATTCATTTCAATAAAGAGGATGCACATTTAACCTGTGAACACAGGCTGTACTTGAGCATTTGCAGGTGTTTTGTGAAAGATTCTTTCGAAAGAATTTGAAAGTAGAACCTAGATAAAATGCAAAAAAAAAAAATCTGAGCACTGCTGTACATAAGAGATCAATACTCAGAGCTATATATGGATTCATCAGGGAACTATTTGACACACTATCAATGTCAGAAGGAAAAATTTATAATTGCTTCAGCTCCTCTGTCACATTCTCCACAGAATTCTTCCCTCCAAGATACCACCCATTCCAATTTCCATTAATTTACTGTGAACCTTATTTAATTCTTTACATTTGTCTTTAGCCAATTCAGCTTCATCCCAGGACCAATGTTCATCTGAAGCAGTCCTGTGGGGATGATATTTTACAGTTAATTAGGCATCCATTAGCTACTAACCAGTAGAAAGCAGGAAGTTTCTTAGTTTATCTGTTAATCAATAATGAACCCTGTTCTTTCTAGCTAATATTTTAGACACTGAAAAAAATCATGGGGAGATCCTCTTGGAAAAATAATTCTGCTGCAACCCAAATGGTGAGGAGGAAATGTAATGCATTTTTCCTACTTATGTCAAAATCAATGTAAGAAAATACACAGAATTATATCTTTAGGTTTGGGCTGTTTTGTTGGTTTTGGGGTGGTTTTGAGGGGGTTGAGTTGCTTTGTGAGTTGAGTTGTGGGTTTTTTGTTTGTTTTTGTTCCTTGACTAAGTTGACTTTATGGAAACAATTTTACTTTATATGATGTCTGACTCTAGAAGCTGCTGTATGTGATAACTCTTTCACTCAAGTACAGTCATTGAAAAGAATGGAATATGATGCATATTACTTATGTCTAAATACAATCAAGTAATAATTTCTGATTTTATTTCTGGCAATTTTTGGTTTATCCTTTTGGTATTTCCTTTTCTTTCAACACGTGGGGACTTCTATGCTTATTGTGTTATAGGGGAAGCCACTTGTTTAAAAAGACCAGTCTAGTGTAGGCTGATTCTCCTCATTTGCACCAATTTAACAGGGTCTTCCTGACTCTCATAGAGTTTTTATCTGCTGATTACTCATGCAATCAGGCCCTTGGACAAAGGTGCAATAAGAAAACTAAATTGATAGATTGTGTATCTTAAGTGCTAGAGACAAGTCAATGGAAATTGCTGTGATAGCAGTACTGGTGGTGCTATTAGTTTGTAGCTTTTGCAAGAGGGCAAGAGGTTTCTCTTCATTAGGACCTAGGAATACTCCCAAATTGTATGAAAGGCAAATCACATCCTGGGCTGCATCAAAAGAAGCATTGAGAGAGGTGTGGGGAGACCTAATAGTGACCTTTCAGTACCTGAAGGGAGCCTGAAAGAAGGATGGAGAGAGAGACTGTTTACAAAGACCTGCAGTGGTAGGACAAGGGGCAATGGTTTCAAACTAGAGAAGAGTAGATTTAGATTGGACAATAGGAACAAGCTTTTTACCATGAGGGTGCAGGAACACTGGAACAGATCACCCAAGGAGGTAGTTGAAGTCCCATCCCTGGGTATATTCAAGGTGAAGTTTGACAGGGCTCTGGGCAACCTGATCTAGATGAAGATGCCCCTGCTGACTGCAGAAGGGGTTGGACTAGATGGCCTTCAGAGGTCTCTTCCAACCCAAGCCATTCTATGATTTCCCACTGGTGCTGGGTAGTATAATCTTTAGATGATAGGGAAGAAAATAGATTCATTTAACTTACTGTAATGGCTGTTATCCCTAATATCGCAGTGTCAAATTACACATACATTTTTATGAAAGTGGAAAGATTTCAAGTATGTCTAGTTCTATCCAGTGGAAATAAAAATAGAAAGCTAGTGTTTGGTCATGATTTAAAATATTTTATGCTTTTATGCGTAATGAAGATTATACAAGTAATTTCAAACTTGTAGGTAACAGGGATTTAAAAACATAATTCTTGGCAAAATTGAAATTCACATCCTTTTTAGCAGCATCTCAAATGATACATAGTCATTTAGGTGCTGCTACATGATCCTCACATGAGATTTGAAGAGTACATTTCAAGAGTACAGCACTGCAAACCCTTAGTATTGTAAAAAGTTCTTTGTTCTGCCAGACAAAAAGACAGTACATCTTGGCTCTGTTGGAAAATGAATAGCTCAGCAAGAATTGCTCTAAGAAGGTCAAGTATTGTCTAAGGTTGTACCTCTTGTTCTAACAAATCCTTTTTGCATGTTTTGAGAATTATTCCTATATGAGGCCTGATACCCTGAGCTAGTCTATAAATAAACTAAGGTGCAGGCAATACTTGTTGAAATCCAGATTTTTAAGTATAGAATCACAGAATATAGCTGGTTGGAAGAGACCTTGAAGATCATCCAGTCCAACCCTTGACTCAGCACTGAAGCATGTCAATCAACCATGTCCCTAAGCTCCAGGTCCACACACTGCTTGAACACCTCCAAGGATGTTGACTCCACCACTGCCCTGGGCAGACCATTCCAGTGTTTGAAAACCCTTTCAGGGAAGAAGTATTTCCTAACATCCAGCCTGAACCTCCCCTGGTGCAGCTCGTAAGCATTTCCTTCGGTCCTGTCACTTGCCATCAAGGAGAAAAGGCTGTCCCACTCCAAGCTCCAACCTCCTTTCAGGTAGTTGCAGAAGCAATAAGATCTCCCTTCAGCCACCTCTTCTCTAGACTGAACAACCCCAGCTTGTAGACCATGTGCTCCAGGCCCTTCATGAGCCTCATTCCCCTTCTCTGCACATGCTCCAGCACCTCAATGTCCTTCTTGTACTGAAGGGTCCTGAACTGAACACAATGCTCGAGGTATGGCCTCACCAGTGCTGAACACAGGGGGATGATCACCTCCCTGGTTTTGCTGGCCACAGTGTTTCTAATACAAGCCAGGATGCCCTTGGCTTTCTTGACCATCTGGGCAGACGACTGACTTATGTTTAGTTGACTATCAATCAGTTCCCCAGTATATTCAGTTCAGTTTGTCCAGAAGGATTTAAGGAGTAGGACACACTGGCTTTGCATAACAATTTATCCTAATATAAATGGAATCTTCCACAGATGACAAGATAATGCAATTTTAAACACTTACTTTGGATTGTCTCTTTGATACACTCAATATCAGAACGTTGGGTATTACTATTCTGATACAGTTCAGTAGGTGAGACTGACTGTGCTCTTGTAGCCAAGAGAGCCAGTGGGATCCTGGGATGTATCAAGAAAGGTGTCCAGCAGGCAGAGGGAAGTTCTTCTACCTCTCTACTCTGCCCTGGTGTGACCACACCTGGAATACTGTGTCCAGTTGTGGGCTCCCTAGTTCAAGAGAGACAGAGACCTGCTGGAGAGAATTCGACAGAGAGCCACGAGGATGCTTAGGGGACTTGAGCATCTCCCCTATGAAGAGAGACTGAGAGCCCTGGGGCTCTTGAGTCTGGAGAAGAGAAGACTGAGAGGGGATCTGATCAATGTCTATCAATAGCTGAGGGGTGGGTGTCAGGAGGAGGGGGCCAGGCTCTTTTTTGGTGGTTCACAGTGATAGAACAAGGAAAATGGGTTCAAACTAGAACATAGAAGATTCCACCTCAACATGAGGAGAAACTTCTTGACAGTGAGGGTGACAGAGCACTGGGACAGGCTGCCCAGGGGGGTTGTGGAGTCTCCTTCTCTAGAGACTTTCCATACTCACCTGGATGCATTCCTGTACGGACTATCTTAGGTGATCCTGTTCTGACAGGGGGGTTGGACCTGATGATCTCTTGAGGTCCCTTCCAACCTCTGATATACTGTGAGACTGTGATACCATGACTGTGAATATCTTAGTTTGCATAAGGTCTGTGCAGTAGTAAATTAGCCTTTCCTGTCCTTTTAGCCTTTGCCACTACAATACAAAATTGACTATGCAATTAATAATTAAAAAGTGTTTACATACATTTTAAGAGCTCAGTTTCAGGATTTCAAGTGTAGTCATAATAGAGTCAAGAGAACATGCAGAGAGTTTGCATGACATAATTAGCTTATTGAATCATTGATTAAAATCAAAGACTATGAAGATGTTTTCCTTTTTCATCATTCTCCTGAAATCTGGGGGAGGGGAGAATAAATCCCATAACTTCACATTTACTAGCAAGGTCTTTAAAAGTATTTTAAGTTATACTCTAGCTATAAATACATTCCATTAAATCTTCCTATCAGCAGTATTTAAAGGACTTATTTATTGATAAGTTTAGCTAGGATAAACTTAGGAAAGTAATTATAGTGAAGAATCTATGATCTCTCATTACAGCTCTTGAATAGCATTTATATTTTAGCATATTGTCTGTCTTTTTCCTAGCCTAATTAAAACTCACTGAAACAATATTTGTCAGATTCAGTAATTAACATTTCATTAAGTAGTAATATACACCCATAGCAACTGTGTGGGTTTTTTTTTTTTTTCTTTATACATGTGGAAAAAATATTCTTGTGGTGTCATCTTTTCCTGTCTGGTCCTCCTAATTAGACTGCTGTCATCTTGTGTGCTGACCAAAACACATCTATTGTTGTTTCTTTTTTTGTTTCTTTTTTTTTTCATTTAGCAGTGCTGATTAAATGGATTCAGAAAAATCTTGGTTTTCAAAAACCAGACCTCAACTGATACTTTGCTTTTAATTATAAAACTCTATATAGAATAATAAAAAAAAAAACCACAACTTTCTCCAGATAACTGTGAATTATGAGTGATCACTGAGAGAGGATGAATTTTTTTGGTAAAAATATTTGGTTTAATGTATGGAATTCAAGCCTGAAGCTCAATAATGCATTATCTAAGGGGGATGTAACATTATCAGATATTTTATCATGCAAACTGTAAAATCCTGTGTAGTCACTTAATTCAGTTTCATAGTTGTGTAATGAGAATGTGTTTTCCAGAACTGTAGCTACTATTTTGACTTCCTCTGGTTCTGAGTTTTAATGTTTCTATTTTTACCTGCTTCTCTGCAGTCACACAAGAGTTTTGTTAATTGATTTTTTTTTTAACAAAGTAAAGGAAAATGAGACAAAAGCATTATTTCTTAAAATTGCTGAGCTTTGAGGTAAAGCAATAAATTGATGAATCAAGGAACGAGGAAATTGTGGTCTTGAACTATTACTGCCACACTAGCAAGTTTAAAAAAACACTTTAAAAAATCACAAAGCATCAAAGCAAAAAAGGTTTTAAGTTCTGTTAGTTTGATTAAAGGACACATCTGAGGCTTTTGATATTTCTTGTATAAATACTAGCAGAAAATTCAAGTTCATTACTGCTTTCAAATACATTAGTATTTAGCCAGTAGTCTTCAACTAACAAGGTGCTTTTTTTTCCCCTGACAAACAATTACACTGTTTTAAATTAGACTATGTCTATAAAGTGCTCAATGTATGAGGATTTGAATTCTATTGTAGAGTTTTTGATGTGTCTACTTAGGCACTCCTGTCTTTCTCTTTGCCTTTATTTCTTTTTAAAAGAAAAACAAAAACAAAAGTCACCACACTTTACTTGTAAGTGCAATAGAGAAGTCATATTTGTCACTTAAATCCAAAAAGGACCTACTAAGAATTCTGATTGGCTTAATAATGTATTGTAACCAATAGCAAGGACATGAATCTGATGGAGTGGGTCCGGAGGAGGGACATGAAAACGATCAGGAGGTTGGAACACCTCTGCTACAAGGATAGGTTGATGGAGCTGGGGGTGTTCAGCCTGGAGAAGAGGATGCTCTGGGGAGACCTAATAGCAGCCTTCCAGTACTTGAAGGGAGCCTACAGGAAGGATGGAGAGAGACTGTTTACAAAGGCCTGTAGGTGATAGGACAAGGACCAATGGCTTCAAACTAGAGAAGAGTAGATTTAGATTGGATGTTAGGAACAAGTTCTTTACCACAAGGGTGCTGGAACCATGGAACAGGTTGCCAAGGGTGGTAGTTGAGGCCTCATCCCTGGAGATACTCAAGGTGAGGCTCAACACGGCTATGGGTGACCTGATCTTTGGAAGATGACCTCTGGAAGTCTCTTCCAACCCAAACCTTTCTATGATTTCATGATTCTATGTGCTGTTTAACCCTTTATATTCTTTAAACCGACTCCTTTAATTGTGAAATCAACTATAAACTTGTCATATCCTCAAAAAAAAAAAATCTTTAGCTATGTCAGTTAATAGTTTCAAACAAAATCAAAATATGTTCTAAAACATGTATAGGGTTGCAGTTTTTGAAGTATGTAGGTAGGACCAAGCTAACTTCTTTAGTGGTGAGAGGTGTATTTAATTAACAGTCTAAAGCTGTGCCTTCCTTAGCATTCTCTCTTGGCTTTAGGTAGCAGTCTATGATGCTAACTTACCCTGAAATGCTAAAACTGAAACTGATTTGAAATAGGCAAGAAGCTGAAACTCATTGTTTTTTGAATCTCCCAGTTTCATTAGTGGTTCACCAACCTTTACATTAGGCTGTCATAAAGAGAAGGATTTCATTTTCTTTCTTTATAGTTGATTAAGACAGTTCCAGAAACACTATACTACACTTGTTTTGAATGTACAGTCAGGCTATGACTTGAGCAAAATCATACACATGCATACCACCAAAATAAAAGGAGTTATAGAAAGTAAGTTACTTGCAGCATTCCCAAATGACACTGAGCTCTTTTCAGCAGTCACCTTTTCATCACTTCCTATGTTCTTCAGCAAGACTTAGTTATCATCTTTCATACCAACAGAGAGCATTGTTTTAGTGTGTTTCATGTTTAATTGTGGATTGTTTTCTCCCAGACTCATACTAAGATTTTGAGAGAACTCCTGAAAGTAGAGCAAGTATCCTTTAACTGTGCCTTTTTACAGTGTAATTACACTGTCAGCAGTGCTTAGGAACTATCAAATGTCCTCCACACTCTACTTCTGAGGCTCTCAAGACTTTTAAAATCTGCCATATGGTGAAAATTTGATTTGAATTAGATAATGTAACCGAGCTTGTTTAATTGATGTTCTTTTCCATGAAACGTGCTTTACTTTGCTCGCAAAGATTGCAATGAATTATTTTTATTACAGCTTCATGAAGTAATGAGCTATGAGTACCTCTGAGGTGGCCACAAAAGGGCACCTTATTTTCTTTTTTTTATGAAAATGTACAGACTGAATTTTGGTCAGACCTAACTTCTACAAAGAATTATTTTTGTTCACTACTGAGGTTTGTTCTGCCCTTATCATGTGCTGGGGTTTTGGTCTTCGGTAGGCAATAGTAAAATTTTGTTGTAAAACAAAACATCCAGATATTTTTAATCAATCCATAAAGCATAATAAGATATGCTGCCTAATTATGCTGTTTTAAAATATAAACTATGCTCAATGGAAGTGACCTTTACCCAAAAGGCAGTTTTTGGATCAAGAGATTATACTAAAGATGCTTTAATTCGTTATGTCTTTTGTCCCCAAGAGATTTCACTGCTGTGTTTAGTTTAATCACAAAGGTACTTTGGGCTTGCCAGAGCCAGTTTGGGATTTTATTCCTCAGAAACTTTTGGGTTCTTGTGAATGTTTTGCAGCATATTTTGTGAAAAAAAAAAAAAAACAAAACAAAAAAAACCTAGAAGGTTGCCAGTGACAAAGAAGAATAAAATCTGAGTGTTTCAGGAAAGGTGAACCTAATTCTGCAGCACATTTGTATGACTGATGTATTTATGGACAGATTGTTACCAGTATTTATTTGGTTGGCTTAAGGCTTAATTTTTTTTTCTTTTGTGTAGACTTCTTGGAACTGAACTTGATTTGTTACTTTTTCTGCCTTGTAGATTATGCAGGTTTGAGAGACTTCTGTGAACTGAGAGCTTTCTGTGAACTCAGCTGAAAGACTGGAAGAATTAAAAACATTTACAATCAGTTTGAGGATGTCTTTAGTAACTGGTGTACATTTGTTGGGTTGAAGTAACCTATGTCTCCAACAGATTTTGCATAGCCAAAGAGTTGTTTATCATATGTTATACAAATTTTCTTTTCTAATCCAGGAATATTCTTTATAGCCAAGGAAGGACATTTTATAGCATTTAGTGCAATCCTAGAAGACACAGCTTTACAAGTTTTCATGTTTTGTTTGTGAAAAGCCCTGCAGATAAGACATGATTTGTGTACTATAAGGAATTAATAACATTTTGCTGTTGCTTACATTGTAAGGGAGTTTGGAGCATGGTTTAGTGGTCATGGTAGTGTTGGACTTGATGATCTTAGAGATTTTTTCCAACCCTAACATATCCATAGATATGATTATATTTATGATTTCTTCAAAGCAAAGCTTTATTGATGCATTTTTATTTATGGTGGATCACAGTTAAAATCATACCTTTATGAAGACAGCATAATTAAAATAACCAAGTGACCTGGTAAAAAAATTCTTGTTCTTGTGTAAGTCCTAGTAATAAACTCGATGTTTAGTTCACATATCAGCTTCTTGCTTCACTTTCCTCCTGTTAAATGAAGTGTTTAAGATTGAGGTACTGCTGTTTAATTTTCCTCCATGCTGAAAGAACCTTAGTGCTGAAGGTGGTAAGTGTTGTGTACCAGCTTAATTCCTGTTCCCATATGAAAATACCTATGCTTCAATAAAGCACTACTTAATTTAAGAAAAAAAAATATAATATATTCCTTCCTAGGAAGTGTAACTATGCTGGGAAATGCAAAGTAATGCTACATTTTAGTGTACAATGCCTTAAGATGGACACAGAATCATTTTTCTTTCTTCCTTCTTGTGATGGTAGGATCAATTAAATGCTTTATCAAAATACCATGCTGACTGATTTCCAGCCTCTTCTTTGGTCTTTAATTCACACTGTTAAATGGCAGTGCTAAAGCAGGCTGTACCTCCCTCACATCAGGAGGCATTTAGGTGACTGAGAGGATAGGTATAGAGGCCCCTGGAAGGAGCTAATTGTTGACTGGAGCTGGAGAGCTAAATAGGAGAATAGGGATGCTTGTCATTTCAAAGAGTGAAAGGCAAATGCTTCTTTTGAAACAAAATAAAATCAAATTAAGAGTCACTGACAAATAACAAAGGAAGTAATTGTGTAGATGTTTTTTTCTTTGCTGGCTGAAGCAGGTCAGGTAGTGCTGGGAATTCCCACCAAGAGTCCTGTACATAATACCATAAGCTTTCCTATATATGACTTTTTATTTTTTTAACTAACATATAACTATTTGATCTTGATTCATGAGGGTGACATTTCTTGCTGTAGATTGACCTATTTAAAATTCATAGAATCATAGAATGGCTTAGGTTGGAAAGGACCTTAGAGAACATCTCCTCCAACCTCCCCATCATGGAGAGGGATGTCTCTCAACTAGACTTGGCTGCTCAAGGCCTCATCCAGCCTGGCCTTGAACCCCTTCAGGGAGGATGCATCCACAACCTATTCCAGAATCTCACCACCCTCATACCCTTTCCACAGAGGGAGCACTTAATACATAATTTCATGCAAAAGCTTACTTGTCAATATGTGGATTGTATCCTGTAATGACCTTTCTGCTCTTCAGTGGATTTTGCATATCTCATTTCTGTTATCTACTGAGCTCTTCAGTGTCATTAAATAATCCTCTGGGGATTGTTAGAATTTAATGGATATTTAGTATACTAACTCTTCAGTTAAACATTTTAGGCATTTTCTTGACTTTTCAAAACTTAATTTATAATATTGTATGATGATATGACAAGATAAGAATTGTCATGTTACTCTCACAAGCAGAATACTTTAGGATAAATAAGTCTTTAAGAAAACCTTGAAACAAATCCGCCTTCTAGAAATGTTACTTTGAGGCTAACAACTATAAGCCTGTAGGCATTTTAGTTTTGGGTGGAGTTCTTCCTTTTTTTTTTTTTTTTTTTTTTTAAAGCATATAAGTGTTTTACAGCTAAGAGTCAGTAGGGTGCTTAAAGCAGCTGCTGTCAGATGATTAAAGAGTCCAGGAAGCTGAGTGTAACTCTGATGTGAAATGCAGTGAAGACAATTCAGAATAAATATGGTCATATTTAGAGACTGCCAGGAACTATGCCAAAAGGCTGGAATGTTGTAAAACTTTCTTCTATTTCCCTAGTTTATGCCCTCTTCTTCTAGTGGATATGCTGTATCACCTGTTGATGTTTTCTGTTATTCAACATTCCTCTTAATGTGTGTACATGAATAATTATTACTGTTAGTTTTATTTTAAATACATAGGCTGAGTAATGCACCACTGTGAACACTGCATATTTGCATTTACTAATAGAGAAAATGAATAATTAAAAAGTTAGCCTGATAAAAAAGTGAAAGAATTCTGAAGCTGTATGTGTAAAGTAAGAAGGATAAACTGAAATGCACTTCAGTGAGTCATAAAAGTGAGTCACAATTCTCAGCCAACTTTTTTAGTTCCAGATATGACAAGCAAAAAGATTATTCTCCTTAGAAAATCTTCTTAAACTAAACTGATAACTTCCTTGCCAGCCACCTACCAAACCCAAAATTGTTAGGGATGAATTTCCATTTCTGACCATTTGTGATGTCACCCTTTGCTCATTGCTAAATCATTGCCACACCTACTGAGAGCTGGCACTGAGTGAAGTGTTGCAATTCACAGTAAATGTTGGGAGTGGAACAAGAGATCTGTAATTGGGAGCAACCCTGGGATATGAGGGGAGTGGGAGCTGACTGCCTTCTCCTCCTAGGTTACTTGTATGGATTGTGGCATATCTGGCAGTCCAAAGTCAGTTTTCCAAAGCTGTTTAGACATACCAAACTAGTCTTAATTAGTGGTGGTAAATATCTTTTAGAAGAATCTGGTTTTGACATTAGCAGTAATGGTGGTACATAAAGAAAATGAGGTTTGAGCATTTTAACTGGGGAGCAAATGAGGTCTCTGGGAATTGTCTTATTTAAATAGATTTAAGTACTTTTCTTCAGTCGATGCTGCTAATATAAAAGTCTTTTAGGGCTCTACTCAGGAGCATAAGTAGAAGTGTGTAGTACTGTTAGAGATGCCCTGAGGAATCCAGACTGGCCTCTAGCTGCCCATGCAAAGAAACAGAGCTTCCCTTTTTTTCCTGCATCACACAGGGAAGTGTGAAGTTTTGAGTGCCTGTAAATGCATGAGCCTCTCTGCCTGACCATTTCACATGGCATACTGGAGTGGAAAAAATGTTGAAAGTTGATATAGGCAAGCCTGGCATTTTCTGTATTGTGTTAACATTCTGACTAACAAAAACAGCTGGTAGGAAAGTTAGTGTTGCTTTTGTATAAGGCAGAACATGGACCTCATGAAGCAGGTCCAGAGGAGGGCCATGAAAATGATCAGGAGGTTGGAACACCTCTGCTATGACAACAGGCTGAAGGAACTGGGGTTGTTCAGCCTGGAGAAGAAGCAGCTCCAGGGAGACCTAATAATGACCTTCTAGTACCTGAAGGGGGGGCTACAAGAAGGATGGAGAGGGATTGCTTAAAAAGGCCTGTAGAGATAGGACAAGGGACAATGGCTTCAAACTAGAGAAGAATAGATTTAGATTGGATGTTAGGAATGAGTTCTTGGAACAGGTTGCCCAAGGAGATAGTTGAGGCCCCATCCCTGGAGACTTCCAAGATGAGGTTTCACAGGGCTCTGGGCAACATGATCTAGTTGAGGATGTTCCTGCTTATTGCAAAGGGGGTTGGACTAGATGACCTTTGGAGGTCCCTTCCAACCCAGACCATTCTATGACTCTATATTTGTGTGTTCATATATGTACATGTGTGGATGTTTTGGTTTTAACTTTTACATGTGGCCTCGTGTTTGTGTGCATATAAACTTTTCAGAGTCCAGGTTTATATTGGCAATTTTTATGTACTAGGGATGCTTATAAAAGTGATTTTTGCAATATACCAAACTGTTTTCTACAGAAAATTGATTCTGTAGATTGTTTTGTTACTTTAATCAAGCATTGTAGCAGTCATTGGTCCAACTAACCTGGGTTAGACGCCCTAGAGTTTAATGTTTCCTCTGACTTACTTTTAGCCTGATGCCACATCCAATATGTTGGGTTTTGTTTGGGTTTTTTTGTTTTTTGTTTTTTTTTTTTTTCCTAGGGTTTTTTTGAGGGGTTTTGGGTTTGTTTTTTTTTTTTGGTCTTAGGCTGCTGCTGTGAGAAGAGCTTCTATCTCACCTGCTACTTCTAATATCAAGCACTGGCAATTACATGCTAGTGTAAAGGGCCACATAGGATGACTAATCTGTCAGGAGGGAAGAACCCAAAATATAACATGAGAGATACATGGAAACAGGGTGGAGAAAGCTCACAGATAATATCAAACCATTTGTAAAAGTTTACCTCAAAATGTATGGAAACAAAAAAGTATTTTCTTAAGACCTGTCATAATGTAGTAAGATGGTATTTTTACATATTACTTCATAGATTAGTATCACTGAATTATCTGAATACTGGCATCTTTGGTTAAATGATGGGAGCTAGAAGAGTAAGGAGCACCTCAAGAATGCACTTCAACAGATCAGAATGGAGAACACAGATTTTGCTCTAATCATTTCTATTTATTTCTGAGTGAAACAGAAATGAATCTAAACACAGATAGAATATTTAGAAGTCAGAGTTTATTTCCAGCAGGACTATCTAGTGGCCTCTATAGTGGAAAAGCTAATACTTGAAGGTATTAGAATTCTGATGTTTTAATAAAGTCTTGAGTCAGCTAATAATAAAGAAAAAAAATATTTGTCTTTTGATCTTTATATCCAGAATAGTCTCATGCTATCAACTTCAGCATCCTCTGAGTTAGAGCCTTGGACTAAGCCATTTTGTGGTTCTTGTGGTTGTGCAATACTCTTAAATCAGAACAGATTTGCCAGTTGAGTAACTTAGTAATAATTTAAGTGTATTTCTCTAATACAATTTTCAGTAAAAGTCTGCAATCTCACCATTGACTTCAATATCCAGTTTTAATCTTTTCAACCTTAAATATTCCCCCATTATCAAGACACCATCCAAATAACATTATGCTAATCTACTTTGTGCATGATTTTGATTCCCTTAGGTAACTTCTCTTGTGTTGAAAACACAGGAAGGAAGACAATCTTCTCACTTAAGAGCCATGGTCTCTGAAGTATTGAGGAAAGTATTTCCATATTGCTTCTCTCTATGGATTTAAAGTTCAAATTCAGTACCTTGAATTTAAAACAGAAATATACAACATGCAGAGATTCTTAAAAGCAGTGTTGTAGGAAGAATTAAAGATGGAAAGGTCTTTGGAAATATTGAGTACTACATAAATGTATTATTGTGGAGGAGAGCAGGGGGGAGTGAAAGAGCAGAGAATAATCCATTGCCTTCTCCTACTTCTCTCATTTCCTCTAGTTTAGTAATGCTTGAATATAGATTCTTATAAATGTCTTAAAAGTATGTAAATGAATCTGTGCACAAGACTAGGTCCATTTAACTTAGTGGAAAGAAAAAAATATTAGGTACATGAATTGCAGTTTCTGGTCCTTTTCTTGCAAATTCCATTGTGGGAAAAAAGGTAATTTGGTTTATACATGTTAATTATGATTTTTAAGACACAATTTTTACCAAAACATTGGGTGTCTCTTTTTAAAAAATAATAAATAGGGACTTGAATCTGAGTCCCCTATGTTTTATGCAAATGAGTCTTTTGGCAGTAACCCTTTTACAGAGGGATAAATTCAAAACGAAATACAGCCTATAAATCTGTGTCTTGTTTTCTCTTACTAGCAGTTTATAACAAATTCTAAAATGTTAATATTTCTCACGTGGCAGGATATTGCTTTTCCTATAATTTCTATATGTAGGATTAATTAATTCACTTGTTTCTAAGGAGAACTTGAGACATCTAAGATTCTGCTGAACTGTGTTATTTGTGAATATGTGTATGTGCACACACATTTGTATGTAGATGTTCCTCTACTAGAATACTTCAGCCAAAGCTTGAAAGGACTTCCATGTGGATGTTTGGCAGTTTGTAGGATCTGTACTTCCATATTCACCATGTAAACAGAATCACAGAATCACAGAATCACAGAATGTTAGGGGTTGGAAGGGACCTCCAAAGATCATCCAGTCCAACCCCCCTGCCAGAGCAGGATTACCTATACCAGGTCACACAGGAACTCATCCAGGCAGGTTTTGAATATCTCCAGAGAGGGAGACTCCACAACCTCCCTGGGGAGCCTGGTCCAGTGTTCTGTCACCCTCACAGTGAAATAATTTTTCCTCATGTTTCCATGGAACTTCCTATGCCTCAACTTCCACCCATTGCTCCTTGTCCTGTCATTGGGCATCACTGAGCAGAGTCTGACTCCATCCTCTTTGCACTCACCCTTTACAAATTTATAAACATTCATGAGGTCACCCCTCAGTCTCCTCCAAGCTAAAGAGATCCAGCTCCCTCAGTCTCTCCTCGTAAGGAAGATGTTCCACTCCCTTATTCAAAATAGTCCCTGTCTTTTATTCTGAACCAAATCATCTTTTATCAAAATACAAAATTTTACATATCTCAGATTCATGAAGGAATAAAATGTATCTTACGTAAGAAACTTACTATATAAAAGAGAGCTGAAGAATGGAACAGCAAATGTGTGCTTGTCTGAAACTCTCTAGCAATGTATTAAAATAGAAATGCTAAGAAAATCAAACCCAGCCAAAACAAAAAGCCTGGGCATTTCTGCATATACTAGATATTTCTCATTAAAACAAATAACTGGAAAATTAAGAGGAATGAGATTATCCATTTTTTTTTTATTCATAAATCATATCTGATTAGAAATCCGTATCAAGACTTCCCAACATCAAAGAAGAAGTAGCCAGAGAAATCTGACTGGTTAGGCTGCACCTTGTCCAAAATAAGTTCTTTCACTATGAAAGGAGTCTATGACAAGTGGATAAAAATGTGGTTGTAATAGAAAATGAGCAGAAAGGCATTTAAGAATAGAAGGCATATGTAGAATTTGTTGTTCTTCATTCCAATTAAAAGAGGTGAAATTCATTCCACCATGACAAAAAAGCCCTTCATAAATGATGCATTCATAGCTGCCACTTATCTAGCAGAGATAGGACCATAATTAAAAGGAATATTGATGAGTTTGATAAAACTCTGAATACATATGAAAACAAATGTCATTCTTTCCTCCTTTTTTTCTTTTTTTCATTATGCATGCTATTAATATTATTTATGGTAAAGAGCTTGTGAATTTCAAGCATGTTATCTTGTTGCATATGCTGTCATATTCTTGTATTAAATTATTTTTTTGTTTCCATTGTGTTTATTAAGTTGCACAAAGCATACCAGGAAATTGTCAGAGACATTAGAGAACGATAACTTTTCAAGGAGATGGAGTTCTACTCAAAATTTGGCTATTTGAATATTTTTGATGCTTCAGGCTTCTAAGGAGAAGGACCTTTATTTGTTACTATTATTCCCCCCCCAAAATGTTTGGGTTTTTTTTTTTTTTAGTATCTAGCATATCAAAGTCTGCTATGATGCTTAATGTCACAGTGAACTTCAGAGATACATTTGCTGACTTTACCCTTGACCATTTCATGAAGTTGGAGACTGAAAACTTTATCACTATCACATTGTACTGTAGGATTGAAACACTAAGCATATTTTATATTGAGAGTAAATGCTTACTGCAATTTCTTATGCAATAAAAGTGTTTCATACTCCTACTACTAGTAAGTGAGGCTTACTTTGCTAGGGTGGTGATCCGCTCTTTTGGTTTTTTTATATAATGATTACACCAAACTTTGTGGAAGCAGTTGATAAAGGAGTAGCTTTTAACTACAAGTATATGTTATCTGAGCTCAAAGAAGGGTATTTTGCAAGTGACCTTTAGAGTATTTTCACAGAATCACAGAGCAGTAGGGGTTGGAAGAGACCTCTGAAGATCATCTAGTTCAACCCCCCTGCTAGGATCACTTAGAGTACATCACACAGGAACATGTCCAGGCAGGTTTTGAATGCCTGCAGAGAGGGGGACTTAAAACATCTCTGGGAAGCTTGTTCCAGTGCTCTGTTACCCTCAAAGTAATGAAGTTTCTCCTTAAGTTCAAGTGAAACCTCCTGTGTTCTACTTTGTACCTGTTGCCCCTTGTCCTAGCACTATTACCTAAAAGAGCCCAGTCCCATCCTCAGAACCTCCACCCTTTAGATATTTGTATGCATTGATAAGATCACAGGATCACATCCCCTCTTAGACTTTTCTTTACCAGGCTAAAAAGCCCCAGGTCTGTCAGTCTTTCTTCATAAGAGAGGTGCTCCAGTCCCTTTATCATGCTTGTGTCCCTCTGCTGAAATGTCTCCAGTACTTCTCTGTTCCTCTTGAACTGCGGAGCCCAGAACTGGGCATACACTCCAGATAAAGTCTCACTAGGGCAGAGCATAGTGGGAGGACAACCTCCCTTTACTTGCTGGCCACAAGATTCATAATGCATGCCAGGCCATCTTGCTTGTGAGGGCATATTGTTGGCTCATGGTCAAACTGTAGTCCACCAGGACTGTACCTTTTGTATATTATGTGTATTTTTTTTCATGCACTCTCACACTAAAGCCTCATCTGTATGAGCACATGATTAGTATCTTCTTAATAATCTGACCTTTCTGTTTTGATGTTTTGGACACACATGAGGTTCATTGTCTCAGCTGCAAGAAGATGCTGACTTTCTCATTGTGTAATTTAAGTCATACTGAGTGGTAGAATCTACTGGGTGCTTAATTATCTTGTCTCTGTTAGAGAATTTCCATCTTTCTCTCTTAGACAATTTCAATCTGGCAACAGGAGCTGCACAATAACAACAGCATACTTGCTAAGATGTGTTCCAGCTACTAGCTGACCTCTGCAGTCTAGAAATTATTTTCTTTGGTCTTTCATGCCACTTCTTCTCCCACTGAAGGGCTATTCTGAGCAATGGGATTCACCAGCAACAGAGATCTTCATGACTTTCTAATATAGGAGTTGTGTGTCATGGATTTGTGTCTTTGTTCTAAAACAGATTAAGGTATTTCAGTCCTGCTGAAGTTAATGTCCAGTTTGCAGAAGTGTCTTTAAACTGCTGAGAACTAGCATTGTAACAAAAGTATTTTTGCTATAGTTGGTGGAAACTAGTATTGATATATCTGGAATACCATTCTGATTTTGATAGCAAATTATCAGAGACTTGGCTATTAGCTTTCATACACTCACAAAATATTTTTTTAGTGCACACTGGGTGTCCATGCTACTTCTGAGAAGAAAAAAAGCTACTCAGTGTCCTTATAGAAAAATTTCTTATTCAAAATTTGCAGTGAATGTGTCAGAGGTAAGAATGCCCAGAGGATTCTCAAAGTCAGAAGGCTCACATTAGGCAGTCCTACAATAAGGACAAATGTGGAAGCTTCATCCTTGAAAGCCCATCTTGGTCCTTTTAATGTTCTCTTTTATTTCACTATCAAGAGAATAACAATTTTCAGGAGCAAATTCTGACTTTTGCTTCTCCCTAACTCTAAGGTAGATCTGAGCTGCCCAGAAATTCCAACTTTGGGTAAATTATCAGTGCTGGATATATAGGTAAGGTGTGACACCAGTGATGCAAATGTGAATCAAACAAAGAATAAAATTGTGAGCTCTTAAATCTTTCTCAGAGTCAGAAACAGTTTGAATCTTTTTTCTCATTAATCATGCTGCTCAGTGTTATTATTTTTTTCTGTCTTTAGAATCTTAAAAAACCCTCAAAGATTAAAAAATTAAATATGCTTTCAAGTGCTGTCATTTTTACATTCATTTTAGTTGTTGCCTTTTGATGATTTGGCTGGACTTAATTTGCAATATTATAAATATTTTAATACATTAGTGATACACATTAAAAGTATTATGACATTTATTCTCTCTGGGTGTTTTGTATAACATATTAATATTGCAACCTCTGCATGACTTGTCTTAACCCACTTTATACCTAAAAGCAAACTGAGTTTTTAAAGAGGAAGTCCATCCATCAAAACCATTGTACTGTCCCCTGTGGTACCTCTGTGTTGGCTTAGATCAGCAGGAATGAATGCAAATGAAACAACAGTCATATGCTGACTACCAAGTGATTAAGATCACTTTAAGTGATGGCTGATATTTATGTGTTATTTCTGATTTTAGCAAAGCCAGCAACTACTGAAATAAACATTATTTTTCTTGTAACTTAATAAGCTGCTTGATGTAGATCAACTTAATTATCAGTAATGAAACTAAATGAAGATTCAGGGATATTGGCAGACCTGTTTGAGATGATAACTTGAAGACTGAGCTAAAATCTTATAGTACATGTTCTGTGAAAAAAGTAACCCAAGTCTGCCTGTGCTTTTTTCATCATCTGGTATCCAAATAATTTTGACAAAACTGGTACTGGGACCATGTGTTTAACATCTTTATCAGTGGTATGGACAGAGGGATTGAGGCACTCTCAGCAAGTTTGTGGATGACACCAAGCTGTGTGGTCGGGTTGACATGCTGGAGGGAAGGGATGCCATTCAGAGGGATGTGGAAAGGCTTGAGAGGTGGGCACAAGCCAACCTCATGAAGTTCAACAAGGCCAAGTGGAAGGTCCTGCACCTGGGTCAGGGCAATCCCAAGCACAAATATAGGCTGGGCCTGGAGTGGCTCAAGAGTGATCTCGAGGACAGGGACTTCTGGGTGTTGGTTGATGAAAAACTCAACATGAGTGAGCAATGTGCGCTTGCAGCCCAGAAGGCAACCGTGTCCTGGGCTGTATCAAGTGTGACCAGCAGGACAAGGGAGGTGATTCTGCCCTTCTGCTCTGCTTTCATGAGACTGCACCTGGAGGTCTGCATCCAAGTTCTGGTGCCCTCAGAATAAAAGGGATACTAAACTGCTCGAGTGGGTTCAGAGGAGGGCCAGTTCAATGCAGGGTTGTAGCTTCAGTGATTTCTTCTTTTCCTATGAACCATTTTTTAGTTACTGGAAAAAAGGAGTAATGGGAGAGATCTCGGGATGGGCTAATTGTTTTCTCTCTTTGGCTAACTTCTTATTTGCATAAGATACTGAAATCATGGGCATACAACTCAAAGAAGAATATCAGAACTGTTGGAAATAAGAGCAAGACAGGAACTGCTACACTCTGAGTGTTTCCATGTGCATTTTCAATTGCTATGGAAACTAGGTAACGATTTTTCTCACTTTGATTCCAAGAGAAAAGGAAACGCTATATGATTTCAAAGAAGGAAAGAGGTGAAATAAGGAACTAATGATTACCAGAGAAATTCTAATATTTATCTGTGTGCGCAGCAATGCAGTCTTTTACTAACTTTGGTGGTATCTGTGAAATACAAATGGGTTTTGTTTTGTCATTGTGGAAGAGCCTTTTAGATTAAAAATTACAAGGAAAAGGAGGAAAAGGAAGTATGCTGATGTTTTACAAATTTTAAGAGTATATTTGTTTTATTTGGAGAGGAATAGTATCTGTGCTCATAAAGACTATAATTCTTTTGAGCATGGTGGAGGGAATACTTTAAAACTATTAGATTTTTTCCTTGAAGCTTTTTTGCATTCCTTCAAGTCACAGGTCTCTAGAATATTTTTAGAGCCTTCATTATTAGGCTTTTTTTTTCTTTTTTTTTTTCAGCAAATGGGGTCAAGAGGACACCTGTTTACCTTCAAATGAGCTATCTTTCCTTAAAGGAAATCAACTTTAACAACTGAAGACTTTCTTGCATGCATTGTTAAGCTCCCAGGAATTTTCTTGCTGTTTAGCAACACTGGAACTCTACCTAGTAAATACTTGGAAAGCTCTATGAAGAAACTACAAAGAGCTGCCACCCTCTAGTATAAGAAAACAAAACCTACTTTCTGACCTTGTATCTTCTGAATTAACTTGAAAACCTCTTTCAAATCTGTGACAGTGACAAGTAGTGAAATATCCTACTGACATTTCTATGCTTTTGAAATATATCATTATTATTACTTACACTATCATTTAATGGCTTTGATTTTCTCTAGAGTGGGTGTTGGCTCAAGAGGTTAAGTTCCTAAAAATAGGGTACAAAATAAATCTTAATTCACTTAAACCCTTCTACTAATTACTTGAAGTCATTATAAAGCTGTCCAATCTTCCGCTGAATAGATGAGCAAAGCTTTCCTTTTGACTGTAATGGACATGACATAAGATAGAATTTACATGGGAAGATTTTTGCTACCTCTCTAACAGAAATCCTTTCTTATGGTAAAGAAACAGCAAAAGCAATTTCCCATGAGAGAAAAATATGCTAAAGTAGTGGGTGTAAAGGGCCTTTTTTTTCCCCCTTACAGCAAATGTGGGTTTGCTTTCAATTTTACAATTATCGTCCCTTCATTATTGATTACTCATTTTACCTTTGCTGTCATCATGCTGGAAATAAAGAATCCAAGGCCATGTTCAAAATGTTGAAAGAGAAGAAAATATAAGCTTTTCTGCATAAATGTTTTGAAAGCATAGTTGAATTTGTGCTTTGAGTTAGAGCTTTGGAGATAAGAAAAAAAAAACAACAAATATCTTCTGGATGAAACCTTAAGCAAGCATACCCCGTTGCTTAACCTTTCATCTTGGGATGTTTGCATAAAATGATTGAAATGAAATTCTTAACTGTTGCTGGCATACAATTTTCTTTATCAAGATTCAATAAAATGATTAATTTTTTGGTGTTCTTTGTCCCCCTCACTCAGTTCATGAATAAGGCAGATAGGATTTGTTCCTATGAGCTCATTCAAAACAGTTTATTTCTCTCCAGGTCTGAATATTTGGGTTGAGAGTGAAGCAGTATTACCATGTTTCTAGTTCTAAGGGCAGACTGAATTATGTATTGTAACATGTAAAAAATACTACTTTGAAAGAAATTTGTTCTCATGTATTAATAAAACTCTTTTCAAAAAGGTAATTTACTTTAAAAGCTTATTGCATAGTTATTGATGTGTGAGTTTTCTTTATTTTTGTTTAGGAAAGAAGTTAGTTGTAGTGGAACTGAGAAGCATTTGTATTTGTGCTATCTATAAGAATACCTGAAGCACAAAGGATGCCAAAATTAACTAAGTGTAGAATCCTTCCCAAAGCTAAGTATTAAGAATTTTAACTCAGAGAACTGCTTGTAGAAAAGTTTTATTTTGTGATTCACTAAGACTTAAAAGATCTATTTTAATTCCTTAAAATTTACCTATCATTCATTAAAAATAAGTCTGTACATATTCAGTTCCAGTGAATGCCATCTGTTTTAAAAGTTATATTGACAATAGGATACTCAAAATATTGATAATGGAGTGGGTTTCATGTTAATGACAGAATTGCCTGAGCATTCTGTAAGTGTTCAGGGTAATTTCCCAGAAGAACTCTGTAATAGGCAAGTAAGTTCTCAAAAAAAAAAAAAAAAAAAAAGATAAGGAGGATACTATAATTATTTGGAACATAGCCAGTAGGTAAGAGTTAATATTCTCAGTCCTTAAAAAAAAAATGGTGGAATTAGCATCACTGATTATTCACAAAGCAAATAAGCCTACTTCCAAAAGCAGATTTTTACTTTTTTTCCCCAAACTCACTCAGAAGTGCAAACAGTATAACTGATAAAGTGTTTTGATAACTTTGATATTTAGGCAACTGTGAAAATTAATGTCATTTATTATGCAAGTGTGGAAAGTTGTTAAATCTAGTGTGTTGATCTAATCATATTTAAGATGACAAGAAACCTAACTATCTCAACACAAACCTTTAATCAAATACCAAACTAAAGATTAGGGCAATGTACTGTGCTTAATCCTGTAGGTTTAGAACATCTGGTAAAGCTTAAGTGTTGCAAATCTTAAACATTCTTTCTTGTCCTGTTAAGCTGACATTTTGAATAAATTTCACTCACATTTGCTGTTTGTTTACTTTCAATTCTTTATCAGAGAAGGACCATTTGGAAGTCTGCCAGCTTTGTTAGTCCATTAGTTCGGTGTTTTTCATCCACTACTCCTGTAGGTGTTGCTTCCAAGTATTTACTTTCTATTTTGGTTCTAAAGAGAAAAATATTTTGCAAATATTTCCAGGTTTGTTTTTTTTTTTCACTCCCTCTTGATTTAAAAAAAAAAAAAAAGAAAAAAAAAGAAAAAAAAAAGAAAAAAGTGAGACTTTGAAGTAATGTAGTGGTGGCATAATTGTTCCTTAAACAAACAAAAAAAAAGCAAAACTCGACCAGGTCCTTTCAAGTAAACTGTTTTTGTTGCTTTAGTTCCCTCTTCTAGCCTGCATATGAAATGGTCAGGCTTTGATGGAAACCTTACTTAAATAACTAGCTGCTTTTTATTCACACTTTTAACTTACTCATTGACATCTCTCACTTGTTTTTTTTGCTCTCTTTCTTCAATTCTATTTCAATATCAAGGCTTTTTTTCCCCTTTGCCTTCATTTCCACTTCTTGCCATTATTTTCCCTCTTCTTATCTTGATTTTTACCTCTCATTTTATTACCCTCTCCATTCTTTGGTAGATTGCTCAGTATAGATTCACTTTCTAATAATACTACATAATATCTGAATATTCTTGGTTCTTCACCTGAGCAAGGGTTTGTAAGCACCTCTGTTACATATAACTGTGATCCTTGATGGAAACATTAATAGAGAAGCCTAAGTAATTTCTTGTGCAGTCAATGTGAAAAGCTCATGTATTATAATTTCACTGTGTTCCTAGCACAAATTAATGTGTCACATCATCCAAAAAAATGGATGAGAACCATGCAATAAAGTGCAGCTCTGCTATCATTATTATAGCTCCTGAGAGAAAGCAACACTTTGTTAGATACAGAATGCAAAATTCTCAGCTCAGTCATCAAGTATAGATTTGAGTAGCTAGGGAATAGCTGGGGAATGTGTGAAAGGGTCAGTCTGTGTGTGATGCTGTCCTAAACTCCCAATCCAAACATTTACAGAATCACTCCTTGCCAGTAGATTTTCTGCTGCATTGTGTTTTTCTAGATAATTGCTGTAGACAGAGATGAGCTCTTCAAACTTCATGCACTAAACATAAGTTACTTAAAAATTCTGTTCAAGAGAAGGAAAGCTATCTCTAAGAATCTGTCATATCTGTGTGGATGAGTGAGTATGTGTAATCCTGCAATACCTGCCCTAACTGGCAATAGTAGAGTTTTAAGAATCTTCATTTTGGCCCACATTAGTTAAATACTGACAACTACATTTATCAGAGCAATAGATTTCTTCACAGCTGTAAGTAGTTACTGTCTCACATTAATTTATGTCACCATAGGTATCTTTTCCTCAGACCTAGTGGGAAGTGTTTCGTTTGGTGCTTTACCTTAGTCCCTGAAGCACAGCTATTTTACCTTTGTCCCTGAAGCACAGGTATTTTCTGTCTTAAGTAGAATCACATGTTCATTAAAGTATTTTTAATATCTGCTTTTCATAGAATGATCACTCCCTTGAGATCACTTCCATATGTTCATTCTTTCTTTATACCCAACAGTGCTGCCCCACAAAGCAGGCTTACATCTGATGTTTTATCGCCTCCTTACCTCCTGTTCTGAGAAAGGGAACAGCACTACCCAGCCCTGTGGTCAGCTCATAAGTAACAGACTGAAGAACAGAAGTTCTCCCCCTTAACCTGAAATTCTGGCACCTAAATATAAATAAATCGATATAATAAGGTTGACATACTAGGATGGTAACATTTGGTGACTGCTGACATTTTCTTTCTGATGGATGTTGTACTGCATGGTACTATAGATTATGGCAGCAATAGTTGTAAATGGAAGAAGAAGGAAGAATAACAGTAAAAAAAAAAAAAAATCAACAAGTAAAGGCAAGATTTATTTGCTGAAAGAAGTACCTGAATACTGGTGTGCTACATTTTGCTGTGGCATTATCCTTACAGATAATTGAAGACTTCATGGTTTTTGGATGCTACTTGTTGAAAACAAGAAATGCATTTTTTAGAATTATATTTTATTTATTTTGCAAAGGATCACTTACAATAATTAACGATTGCTTGTAAAATCTATGGAACAAAGTACATCAAACTAGTCAAGATTGGAATTTTCTTGCCTGTGATGCCATTTTACCAGCTTTTAAGAAAGAGATTAATTACTTAAAACAAAGATCTAATTTATATGAAGGTTAAAGGATAGAAAAAAAAGGATAAATAAATCATTAATTGTATTTAGCCAACAGAAGAATTGGAGAGGGAAAGCTCAGATGACTACAGCATTAGACATTATGAAGTATAATCCCAACATCCCTGTCAGTCATGGTAATTAGTTGATGACTAGTGTGCAGTTTTGGACCAGTCTCAGATTTTGACCTTTTTTTGAAGAAGTTGTTTTAATATTTCAAAATATATTTACAGCTTTTCGGGTTCTTTAATTGCTTACGTCCTCTGTATGTACCTGTTCTATAGATTTGTTACACAGAGTGACACTTCATAGGAAAACATTCAGAGTTTTCAGACTATCTGGCACTCCCTTAAGAGTGAATGTGCTCACAGCAGAGCTTCTAATGAAGCCAGGAATTCAGAGATTTCTTAAGTATATCTGTAAGTAGACTACCAGAGTTTCCATCCTCCAGTGCAAGAACTGCTGAAGAAATGGTTGGGAAAAATATGGGAAAATAGAATTAGAAATTAATTATGCTTAAGAGCATATTACATCTATATAATGAGCCACCTGATGTCAGATGCATAACACTGTTGTGTTGTAGAATATAATAAAATACTTTGATAATCTAATAGAATATTTAAAAAGATATCTAATTTAATAATTTAGTAGACATTTTCACAGATACAAAAGTTTAATTTATTTCTTGTGTAAGACAAATCACTGAGACTGTCATAGAATCATAGTATTATTAAGGTTGGAGAAGACCTTTAAGATCATTGAGTCCAACTACCCAAATGACCACTAAATTATGTTGTGAAGCACCACATCTACACACTTTTCGAACACCTCCAGGGATGGCAACTTCACCACCTCCCTGGGCAGGCTGTTTCAATGCTTGACCACCCCTTCAGTAAAGAAATTTTCCCAAATATCTAATCTAAACCTTCCTTAGCACAATTTAAACCCATTTCCTCCTGACCTGTTGCTAGTTACTTGGGAGAAGAGACCAACACCAGCCTCACTACAACCTCCTTTCAGATTGTTGTAGAGAACAGTAAAATCTCCCCTCAGCCTTCTCTTCTCCAGACTAAACAACCCCAGCTCCCTCAGCCACTCCTTTTACAACATGCCTTCCAAACCCCTCACCAGCCTCGCTGCTCTTCTTTGGACACCCTTCAATGCCTTTCTTGTACTCAACCTGTGGCCTTACCAGGGCCAAGTACAGGGGCTTGATTAAATTCCTTAATAAGTCCACTTACGCCTGTGTACTTCAATTCCTGAAGCAAAACACACATTTTCCATATGCCATGTGTTCAGTGTCTCATTTATGGGAGTCAACTTGACAGTATCACATTTATGTGATGTATTCAAAACTGACTCTAAATTCTGTGGTAGAGTCTCTTTGCTCCTGAATAGACAGATGATCTCCATGTTTTGGAGCTAAACAAACCACATTCTTCTAAAACTCCCCTGTGAAGTTCTAATCCCTGAAAGAAAAGTATGACATGCTTCTTTCCAGATTTTGTAGTGTAAATAGAATTTATATTTTTATATGTGCATAGCATCTCTATTGTTGTGTAAATATGACTTTCTTCACACCCTAAATTTCCTAGGGGAAGCACATACCCCCCTTGCTAGTTATAAAAGAGGTAGTCTTATCTTTGACATTGTAAACAGAAATTTCAGAACACTGTATGGAAATGAGCACAAAGCTTTACATACCTTCATATATTTTTATGTCTGTATCTATAGATCATTACATTTTTTATAGTTCCAGTGTTGCTCATAACAATTTTTCTCCTAAATTAAGGTACTTCAAAGTAAGCTGCTTCTCTGCTACATCGTTTACTTCATAGAGTTGAGATGTGTGGTATGCCATGAAACTGTAGTTGCTGCTTGTTTGCTGTCTGTTCTCAATTTCCATCTAGCTTCTCCATCACTGTTGCCAAATAAATTCAGTCTTTAATATTCATTTTTACAAAAGAACATGTTGGAAATTCTGTCTTTGTGTAAAGTGCAGAGATAAGTTCCAGTAAATTCTTCTAAGCCATCATGTCACTTGCTGCTTTTAAAGAAAAGTTGAGGGACATTTCTGCTAACTCTGAATATTTTTTCAAAATGTATTCTAAAACTGGTACTTGGTGGTATGGAACATACAGTTCTGTGAATGGCCCAAATGATTATCTAGTAGGCTGAAAAGCTTTGAGTTGGAAAGGAAAAGTAGCAAAAAAGCATTTTGAGACTTAGAAAACAAATCCAGGTAAGTGTAAAGGTCATTATAGCAATGCACTCATTTTCTGAGTAGAAGTTACCAGTTTTCTTAAGTCTGCTAAAAAACAATGTAATGTATCTCAGTAGATGCTTGGTCAGGCCCTACAAAGTCAAATGAGATATATTTGGGCAAATATGTGAAAATATCAGTGAAAATAACTCAACAAAAATTGTCTTTTTTCTTCTTTATAGATAGATGTGAAAGAAATAACATTTTCTATTGATTTTATTCACTGAAAATATCACCATCTGAACCATACTAGAAAGAGTTATTAAACATCAATTAGGAAAAAGAAAAATAAAATAGCAGGCAGTGATGCGTGTGCCAGCAGTTAAAATAGCCAGCCTTTGTGTCTCTCCTTTGCAAGTTACTCATGTTGGAGATATTCAAACCCCTCATGGATGTGTTCCTGTGTGATCTGGTATAGGTGACCCTGCTCTGGCAGGGGGGTTACACTAGACGATTTCTCAAGGTCCCTTCCAACTCCTAACATTCTATGATTCTGGAAGCTGTTTTCTGCAACTTGCTTTGATGTTGATGTGCACTAAAATTAACACTATTATTGGCACTGAACTATATAAAATTAATGTGTTTAACATGACTACTTAATGATAATTTAAGGTTCAAGATTGCCTGCTAAGTGAAGCCCTGTGGAGTATATTCATTAAGTAAGTAAAGATTTTTTTTTCCTCCTGATCTGCTTTGTGTTATTTTGTGTTTAAAAAAAAAAAAAGACAACAAACTCAACAAACAACGACAACCAGAAAAACAAAACAAAAAAACACCCCCCCAAACAAAACAAAACAAAACAAAACAAACCCGCAAAAATTCCCAAAACCAAAACAAGAAAGAAAACCAAGTACATAAGCTATTTTTTCTTTGTTTTCATCTGCTGAATGTTGGCAATCAGCAATCACTGTGATAAAAAGCCTTTAGGAATACGAATACAACAAAATAATAGAGGTCTGTCAGAAGATTTCTACTGTTTATGGAAGCTCTGATGTTTTGTAATGCTTCTGAGGGCTGCATTTAGGGATGACTGTCAAAATGTTTACTAGTGTCTATACCAACATTGATGAAAAGCCAGAATTTAACAAAAGAACTTGATATTCCTTGGAATTTCACCACAAGGTGGTATACATTTACATACCTAAAGATATCCCTGGCATGTGGAGCTCCTTACTTTGTTGTGTGGTTGAGTAAATACAACATTTTTGTACCCCTTTATGAAGATATAATGCAAATTTGCAGCCTGAATTTGGCAAGTATGTTTGCTTGTGCCAAAATGATTCATGAGAGGAAATGTGTGTTGTGCTTTATACTGTTTTACCTTCTCAGGCAGATCATGCAGAAGGATAAGGAGTTGTGTGAGAAGGCTGGGGGAAGACAAATAACAATGCTCCCATTTACTACACGGAACTGCCTTGGCTACATTAGGGAATAGAAGATATTGTGTTAGTCTCTCCTGCTTGAACCCTGAAATGCAAGTTGTTTCACTGTATCTCTGACAGACCATTAATTTACTATCAAGAACAACATTAAGTGTGGGTTGAGCTGTTGCTTGTCCCAAGAAGACACATGTAAATGATATAGAGTCAAAGAATCAGTCAGGGTTGGAAGGGACCACAAGGATCATCCAGTTCCAACCCCCCTGCCATGGGCAGGGACACCTCACACTAGATCAGGCTGGCCAGAGCCTCATCCAGCCTGGCCTTAAACACCTCCAGGGATCAGGCCTCAGCCACCTCCCTGGACAACCCATTCCAGGCTCTCACCACTCTCATGGGGAAGAACTTCTTCCTCACATCCATCCTGAATCTCCCCACTTCCAGCTTTATTCCATTCCCTCCAGTCCTATCACGACCTGATAGCCTAAAAAGTCCCTCCCCAGCTTTCTTGTAGCCCCCTTCAGATACTGGAAGGCCACAAGAAGGTCACCTTGGAGCCTGCTTTTCTCCAGACTGAACAGCCCCAACTCTCTCAGTCTGTCCTCATAAGTGAGGTGCTCCAGCCTCATCCTCGTGGCCCTTCTCTGGACACCTTCATTGTAGCATGAGAGTGGATCATGCATAATCAAGGACACAAATGACACTCCCTGTGTCTGTTTTTGTGAATCAACAGAGCATAAGAAATTTGAAGAATTTTGTTTGAACTACTAAAGAAAAGTATGTAAGAATTATATTAGAGAAAGAGAAGAGAGGAAAAAGCAATACTTTCCATTTCATTTGGTTCTGGACAAACAGAGCAATGTAAGCCAAGTCTTTTCTACTGTCAAGAAAATTCAGTCTTGCTAACTCTTTCTTAGTGTTTAGTGAATTCATCTTGGTGGCAATACTTATTAACTAAGACCCAGTGCAATGTAAGCTGAAATAGCAGGATGGGTAATTCATGATTATAAATATAAGTAGGTTTGTGTCCATATTTCATTGATTTTTGACTGCTATTCAGTGTTAATACTCTAAAGTAACTGGCTTTCTTCACAAAAAAAAAAAAAATCTGATTTCAAAATGCAGCAGTCAAGCTTCAAATTCAGAACATTCAACATGGAACCTGACTTTTCAATACTTTCTCAGAGATTACAGTTTGTTTGTTGAAAGTGGAAACAAGGAATGCATCTTTAAAGTGGAAAGCATCTCATGACAATAGAGGAAATAATTGAATGCAGAACACGAAAATGTAGAAGATTAACAATATGATATGGATTAACCTCAGCTGTACACCAGGAGTCCATCAACCTGCTGTATTAGTTCCCTTCAACTGGACAGCGTGAGAAGATACCACAAAAAGCTCATGGATCAAAATAAGGATAACAAGATCCCACAGCAATTATTGTCATGGGCAAAACAGACTGGGGAAGATTAACTTCATTTATTGCGAAATAATAAGAAAGTAGGATAATAAGAAATGAGAACAAAACATTTTCCTCTAACTTTTCCTTTCTTTCCAGGCTCAACTTTACTCCTAGCTTCTCTACTCCACAAGCAGCATAGGGGTATGAGAATATATGGTTAGTTCATAACACATTGGCTGATTAGGTGTTTGAAGTTTAGGGCTACTTTATGGTAAGGATCAAAGAAAGGAGTTATTTAAATTAATAATAATTACAATGTACTACTGTTACATCATTGAAACCTAGTCTAAAAACCTTATTCTTAATGCAACAAAAAATATTTCCAATCATTTCAGCATCTAAATAAAGCTTTTCTATGTATTAACAAGATCTTATTCTGCCTGCTTTTCATATGGGTAATATTTTCTTCTTTGTAAACAAATTTATCAGAGCACGTGTTTTACAGTAACTTACTCAAGAAATACCATTTCCTAGGTATTAATTAAAGAATAGAATATAGGAAACAGGAATAGGAAAAGAATAGACTTGCAGATCACATATGCTAGCTTATTTACAAAGTGCTTTTGAAGCAAGGAGAGTGTAGGAAAGAAAAGAAAATGGTGAAAAATACGTTTGTATTAATATGGTTATTTAAAAGAAAACTTTTTACTAAAAAAGTTAAATGGCACTTATTTTTTACTATGTTAAGGTTCATCTGGAAAAGTGTGCAGTTACCCCTCATTATATTTATTGTGCTTTTCCTCTTAATTTTCATTATTCTTTTCTCACCAAGGAATTTAGTGTATTTTCAAAGCATGAAGCAAAGTTTGCAGCTAGATTATCTTAATTCCTTTATGCACTATAACCCAATCTTTAAAAAAAGGTAGAATGCATCTTCAGTTGGTGTAAATTCACTTGTTATTGACTGCAATAAATGTTGAGAATTTATATTACTGAGAGTTGGAACAGCAAGGTTTCTTTGTAAATATAAGACACAGACTATAGTAATATGATACACACCATAAATCCAATCAGCAGTTCCCTTTACTTGTTCAGAAAGAAATATAATCATGCATTTAAGAGTACATGGTATAACTTACACTTGAATAACTTCATGGCCTATGTGTTGTCATAGAAAGCTCAGTGATTACAGTTTATTCACTGAAGTAATTGTGAACACATGATTATTTCTTCCATTACTAATAATTACCAAGCCATTTTACTTAAACATAAAAAGCAAGACAAAAGAAAAATTGAATTAAGGCAGGCTTAGAAGTTAGGGGAAAAAATGTTTCTTAGCTGTGAACTCTAAAATAAAATACACAGAGCCAATGGGCCTAAAAATTGCTTTTGCTAAACAGTGACATAATCCTTGTTCCTTATTTCAATTGTAGAACTCCAGTCAAATGGAAATCTGTTTCTTTAGCCCGTTTTTTTTTTTTTTTTTTCCTGGTATCCACTGTCTTGTCTAGTATCAACATTGCAACATTACAGGTGTCTGTGTAGTGCTGGGTTTGTATCAACTATTTTCACAGAATTGTCAGGATTGGAAGTGAACTCAAGGATTACCTAGCTCCAACCCCCCTGCCATGGGCAGGGACACTTCACACTAAATTAAGTTGCACAGAGCTACATCCAGCCTGGCCTTAAAAACTTCCAGGGATGAGGCTTCTACCACCTCCCTGGGCAACCTGTTCCAGTGCCTCACCACCCTCATGGGGAAGAACTTTTTTCTAACATCTAATCTAAATCTCCCCTCCTCTATCTTGGATCCATTCCCCCTAGTCCTATCACTACCTGACACCCTAAAAAGTCCCTCCCCAGCTTTCTTGTAGCCCCCTTCAGATACTGGAAGGCCACAATAAGATCTCCTTGGAGCTTTCTCTTCTCCAAACTGAACAACTCCAACTCTCTCGGCCTGTCCTCACAGGAGAGGAGCTCCAGCCCTCTGCTCATCCTTGTGGCTCTTCTTTGGACACCTTCCAGCATGTCCATATCTTTTCTGTAATGGGGGTTCCAGAACTGGACACAGTACTCCAGGTGGGGTCTCACCACAGTGGAGTGGAAGGGGAGAATCACCTCCCTTGACCTGCTGGCCACACTTCTCTTGATGCAGCCCAGGCTCTGGTTGGCTTTCTGGGCTGCAAGTGCACACTGGTGGCTAATGTTGAGCTTCTCCTCTACCAGCACCCCCAAGGCCTTTTCTTCAGGGCTGCTCTCAAGCCAGTCACTGCCCAGCCTTGATCAGTGTCTGGTGTTGCCTCGACCCAGATGCAGGACCCTGCATTTGGTCTGGTTGCCCAGAGCCCTGTCAAGGCTCACCTTGTATATCTCCAGGCATGGGCCCCCAACAACCTTCCTGGACAACCCATTCCAGTGTTCCACCACCCCTCATGGTAAAAAACTTAATCCTAACATTCAGTCTAAATTTATTCTAGTTTGAAGCCATTGCTCCTTGTTCCATCACTACAAGCCTTTGTAAACAGTCCCTCTGCAGTCTTCTTGTAGGCCCCCTCGAGGTACTGGAAGGTCATTATTAGGTCTCCTTCTTTTCTCCAGGATGAACAACCTCAGCTCCCTCAGCCTGTCCTTGTGCACAGATGTAAGAGACTAAGTTCCTGCATATTCATGCACACTCTCCCTTCTCTTTATTTTAAGGGTAGAGGGAAAGAGAAGTGGCTTTACTAGACTAAAATTGTTAGTTTCTGAGTATCTCTGCTTTCTGACAAAGCTGATTTCCAAATTTTGTTTTGAGAGAAGTGGCAAACAGTCTGGGTATATTTACTGGATCATGTCACCTCATTATAAACAGGAGGACAATAGAGCTCCTCTCTGACCTCTCCCACCACCCTCCCCACCTTCTACTACCCTCCCTACCTCCTACTAGCCTGCCCACCTCCTACACTTAGTCCCATGACAGTGGGCTATCAAACGTTGTTGTTTGTTTTTCATGCAGGCATACAAAACGAAATTTCAGTATCTTCCCTAAAGCTTTATTTTCAGAAACCCCTGCACTGAAAACAAAGTTATTGTATTGCATCAGATTTCTGGATAACCTGAATTCAATCAGTAAATCCTTGGACATTGCCTGTGCACTGACAGTTTACAGTGAAGTATTTATCCTGACAAATTGGGCAAACGATAGACAAGCTTTCATTCCTCTAAAATGTATCAAAAACTTATGTACTAAACTGATTCTATAAACGTGATAGCAGTATAACTCTTGAGTAAATAAACAGCAGTTATTGGGCTATTTTCAAAAGGCTCACAGCAACTTTCAGCTTCCAGAGTAACTCAGTAATCTATGAGTATTTATCAGTACAACTCATGCTAAACACCATGGGAGAAATCAGTTTTGACCAAGTAGGAGGACTTGTTATTGAGATATCAGATTGCTCATAATCACATATTTGACCCTCTGGATTTGTGATGTGTCCATTCACATTTTAATGTAATTAAGTCTTTGCTGTATCTGTTTGAGATCATATTAGATTGCAACAACTACCTGAATTTTAAAGTAACATAATCCAGCACAGTCTGGTAACCCTAGAACACATTCAGATCAGTTTCTGACATTCATTTTTCTCTTCAAAGTAAATTTCCTGAAGGAAACCTAGGAATTATTCCCATTCCCCAAATGTCTTTTGTTTATACTTGCTCACCTGTGCATAAGAGTCAAAATTCCACAGCTTCCCCAGTTCACTGAGTAGTGCCAACCAGCTTGGTTACTTAGCTCATGCCTCTCTCTTTTCCCAGTTTTCTTTCCCCAAATTAAGGAGGAAATTCTAAATGGAACTGCTGCTTTCTCCCTCCAACACTCTCCTTACTTGTGGGTTTTTGCATCCATTTTGCATTTGACAAACACCACCTGATTGAAGGTGGACCACTTTCCCCAGTGATAAAAATTAAGGGGGAAAAATAGTAAAAATATGTTTCCAGACATCCAGACACCTTTATTATAGGACATTTCTTTTTCACAACCTACTCAGACAGCATTTCTGTGTCTTATTGTTTCACTAGAAACATTTGCTTACCAAATGTTAACTTCCACTGGAGGAAAACCAGCATGCAAAGAGGAAATGTGCTCATATTCTGTTTTTTTTTTTTATGTTTTCCTTCATGTTTTCCAGATCACTAAAAGGTCTGCCACTTATGAAGCCAAATCATGCAGTCTCTCTGACAAATGCATCAAAGCTTGACACCATCTGATCAGGTTTCATTTGTACTCAAGTTTCTTCATTTATTCAGCCAAACTAAAAGCATTGCTATTCATGAATGATTTTTACGCAGAAGGCTTTCATGTTGCAACAACATGTTTATAAATTTAAGTGAATGTCACCTATAACAAACTCCTTGAGGGGCAATGGTTTTAAATTAGAGAAGAGTAGATTTAATTTGGATGTTAGGAAGAAGTTCTTCGCCATGAACCTGGTAGAACACTGGAATAGGTTGTCCAGGGAGGTAGCTGAGACTCCATCCCTGGAGGTATTCAAGGTCAGGCTCAACAGGGCTCTGGACAACCTGATCAATTTAAGATGAATAATAAATACTACAGTGATTATTTACATAATAAATATTTCTCAGTATTTTTTCAAAGCTCTGTGGTTATTTTGCAGAACTTTAGATACTACAGTTTTGATTAGGAAAATCAATCTTAAAGTAAATCTACCTCTTTCTGTTTATTCTACTGGAATTTTAGGGCTGGGTTTATTTAATCTTTCTCTCCTTTTTTCATCTTCACCCCTACCTTCCCCCATATTTCTAAATACGTTCTTAGATGTGGATTAGGGGCTCAGCTTTTTCCCTGCCAGCCTCTTCTCTCTCTCCATCTCAGTGAGATTAGAGGGTTGCCATGTTTCTTATACATTTTCAGATCCTTTGACTTCAGAAACTCAGGGTCTGAGATTCAGATTGATGGAAATTTGTAATACTTTTCGGGTTTTTGCTTTGAAATATTACAACATCATAAAGAACAGTAAAAAGAAGTTTTAGTGCCAAATACAACACCTGAGTCACAGAATCACAAAATCACAGAACGTTAGGGATTGGAAGGGGCCTTGAAAGATCATTTAGTCCAACCCCCCTGCCACAGCAGGACCACCTAAAGCAAATCACACAGGAACTCATCCAGGCAGGTTTTGAATATCTCCAGAGAGGGAGACTCCCTAGCCTCCCTGGGCAGCCTGTTCCAGTGTTCTGTCACACTCACAGTGAAAAAATTTTTCCTCATGTTTCCATGGAACTTCCTATGCCTCAGCTTCCACCCATTGCCCCTTGTCCTGTCATTGGGCATCACTGAGCAGAGCCTGGCTCCATCCTCTTGGCACTCACCCATTGCATATTTATAAACATGAATGAGGTCACCCCTTGGTCTCCTCCAAGCTAAAGAGCCCCAGCTCCCTCAGTCTCTCCTCATAAGGAAGATGTTCCACTCCACCATTTTTGTGGTTCTGCACTAGGATTTCAGGCAGTTCCCTGAGGTCCTTCTTGAACTGAGGGATACAGAACTGGACACAATATTCCAGGTGCAGCCTCATGAGGGCAGAGTAGAGGGGGAGGAGAACCTCTCTTGACCTACTAACCACAGCCCTTCTAATCCACCCCAGGATGCCCTTGGCCTTCTTTGGCACAAGAGCACATTGCTGGCTCATGGCCAGCCTTCCATCCACTAGGAACCCCAGGTCCTTTTCCCCTTTACTGCTATCTAACAGGTCAGTCCCCAACCTGTCCTAGTCCATGGGGTTGTTCTTTCCCAGATGCAAGACTCTATACTTGCCCTTGTTGATCATTAAATTTCTCCCTGCCCAGCTGTCCAGCCTGTCTTAAGTCTTGCTGAATATGAAAACAATTTGTATAAACCAGATATTTGAGGGAAAATGGTGAGAGTAACCATGGCTGAAATCTAGTCCCAAATTTGGGTAACATCTGCAAGCCTGAAATACAGCCCTCCTTCTCTCTCACTTTTGACTGTTTGCTTGGTAAGTGTGCCAATGGATATGGAATCATAAAGTGTGTACCCTTTCTTTGAGTAAGAGGATTTAAGTGTCTGAGGAATAGGAACTTATTGTATATAAACAGCCATTTGTCTATTAAGCCAAAAAGTTTGTGCTAATCTCAAAGGTGTCTTTCAAGCCTGCAAGCAACTGTTAGTGGCTTTTTGATGGTTTTAAGTGGAAGTCTATCCATCCAGTGCTCCTGTTTATTTCTCTGTCTTTAGGCAAGGACAAGAACAGGAGAAAATTTTGCATTCCCATTCTTCCTGTATGATGGGAGAAAGAATTCAAAAACCAAGTTCTCTGTTCAAACGTTTTCCTAGGTTATAATTGGCACACATTTAAAATAGACAGTTAAAAGTTTTGTATGGGTGTGAAAACTGTTTCTGTTGAACACATTTTGCACATTAAATCCTGGGATCATTCTGAACAGTAAAAAAGTTTCTTCATTACAAGACTGTAATGGTATACCAGCAATGTGTATAAACTGGGAGTCTATCTCAGTCACCTTTTACCACATGATCTTGATGGTCTTTGTGTTGTTTGTTTGGTTTTAGGAGCTCAAACTGTGTATCATTTATGCATACTAGGCTTTCACATTTTTCTTTTAGTCCTCTGAGTTTATTAATTGGATTAACATTACTAAAGATTCACTGGTAAGATACCTAAGCAAATCCAGATTTACACGACTATGTGTTCCCATGTCAAACTGAAATCAGATGGAGAAAAACAATGAGCAATGTCTTTGGTTGCATAGCACTTTATATGATGTCAGTTTGTTTTTTCATTGTGAAGTGGCAAGATGGCTTGTGAAACACAGCTTGGGCATGCAAGAGAAGTGTGACCATCTTTGTCTACTGTGCTAGCAATCTGCTGCATCTCTCAGGAAAAAACCACCAGACTGGTGCTATCTGTTACTATTTGTAAGATTAACAATCCATGTAAATTCCAGCTGTTGCCCATGCAATTGGTTTTCCTGGTATCTAAATGAGTGCTTCCTATGCCCAGCTGGGACAAGTGCCTGTCAAATTGGCATTTCAAAGTCCAGGGGTATATTTCAGAATTATTCAGAGGGGTGTTCTCTCTCTGTGCATGACAAGTCTCTTTCCTATGTGTTTATAGAGTAGAATAGTATGAATAGATTATATGGCATGGCTTGTAGGTAGATCATATACTGATTACCATGATTTCATTCTTCGTGTGGTGTTTTTTTCTGCTCATTTGGGCCAGCTTCTGCCTTTTCGTGCCTAGGTGCGTAGTGTGTACAGTAAGGCAGAAGGAAGATACTAATGAAAATACATTTCATTCTTTCCGTTTTGCATCCTTTCCGTTTTGCATCAGTCTGAAAGACTGATCTCATCTGGATGGCAAAGAGTCACAGTGTCATCAGCACTGCTGAGCCTTTCTGAGTGCTAGAGGCAGTCTGAGTGACTCACAGCTGAGACAGTAGGGCTTTTGAGAGATGCCTCTGGGCAGAGCCACATGGAATCTCACTGTCCCTAATCTATCAAAAGCAACAATGCCTGTGTGTGAAAATAACCAGACTCTGAGCTGCTTGCATTCTTCTAATGATGAGAGCTAGGAATGGTGTAAAAGTTCAAACTCACATCCTTGGATTTATTTCATTCAGCAATGAAATCATAAAAAACAGATTGCAAATCTCTGATTTCATTCCTAACTCTGGCTGTTTCAATGATTCCTTCTAGATCTCCTTGTCTTTACTTCACTTGCTTCCAGCAATAGAGGCACACCTGCCAACATGAGTCACAAAAATTTAGTGATCCAATGCTAATAAGAAACACTCAATTAATCACCGTCTCAGTGACGAGCTTATGTGTGATGTGTGTGTGTGGGTTGGGAGCAGATTAGTGCCTTGCATAAGTATATACAAAAATACAAGCCTGGGATTTCATTAATATCTATAACATTTCTGTTACAGTAAGGAGTCTCTTCAGTACAGCTTATTATAAGAGACACAGATGTCCTGAACAAAAGCCAGGCTAATAAACAAAAAAACCTCTGTTCATCCTCATATTATTTGAGTGTCAGGATACTCTGTTATGTAGAAACTCTTTTTTGTTTGTATTCAAAAGCTTTCTTGCAGAACAGTTTTTAGTCCTCTAAATAGATGAGACAAAATTTCATGTGATGTTTAGGCTTGTTTGTTAGTCAAAACTGTTTAATTCTATATATTCTGCAAGGTCTTTGGGGTAGAAAATATCTCTTCCTTATTATCCTCCACCACATTATAATCAAGATCTATATTCTCTTGAATAATATAAAAAAGGTGAAATTTAGAAGTCTCTCCTCCATATGTTTGGATTTCCTGAGAGGCCTGATAACATCCTTAGGTCCTGCAGCTCTATTTCTCTTTGTTCTGCCTTTTCTTTCTTCCTCACCATTAGACCTTTTGGGTTTCTCTCTTGTATAATGACAGTCATTCTTCATTCCTCTTGCTAACATTCTTTCCTGACATTAAAACCTTCCTCATTTTGTAGATGGGAAAATACCCAAAAGAAAATTCCAGAAACATAGGGCAAAGCCTAATAGCTGCTGAAATTGAGTGCAGAACTCCAAGCCTGCTACATTACCACCAAGACAAAGAAACAAATTGACTTAATCTGGAAAACAAAAGATGAACATTCCAAACCTGGAATAGCACAGTGCGATGCTCTGCTGTATGACAAAGGATATCCCAACATGAAGAGAAAGGTCATTAGTGCTCATACAAGCTTCTTTGTGACAGGATTGTGGGGTTTTTGGTAGTGTTTGTTTTGTTTTTTTTTTTTACTGATCTTGACTATTATTTTAATTCTCTACTTATGATTTGGTTTACTTCTTTTTCTTTCCGTTCCTATATTTAACATCTGATTTTATTTTTTTTTTAAATATGGATAACATGCTATGTTCCTCTATCATGGGTCTGAGGAAAACAATGAGACAGATTCAGATGCAGGGGTTAGGGATTTCCAAGAGTTTTTTTAAAAGGACAGTCTAACTTTTGCTTGTCATACCACTGAAAGCTCAAAAACTGAAAATGCAAGAGTCCAGTAGCTCCAGTACTCTTTGCTTCTTAGATGTGCTTGGTGTAAGCCTAATCTATCACTGTCCCAATATAGCTTTATCATAGCCAAACACAAGTGTTTTGGGTTTTTGTTTGTTTATTTGGGGGCTTTGTTTTTATTTTGCTTTTCATTTGTGTTTTGTTTTTTTAGTCGTTTATTTGGGGGCTTCATTTTTGTTTTGCTTTTAGTTTGTGTTTTGGTTTTTCGTTTGTTTATTTGGGAGCTTTGTTTTTATTTTGCTTTTCATTTGTGTTTTTTTGTTTGGTTGTTGTTTTTTTTTTTTTCCTTGAAGAATGACTTTATGTAGAGATTGTTTGATTGCATTTTTCTTGAGTCTTAAAGGCATTATATGTATACATTAATACTTTTTTCTTTCTCTGTGGAGATTATAATTTCACTTTACTGAAAAGAGAAGTTATATCTTGTGTTCATTTTTTTCCTCTTTAATCTGTGTAGACTGGTAATGAGCCTTTACATTTTTTTCTACCTAAACTGTATCACCTTTTTTTTTTTTCTTTTTTTTTTTTTTTATATGTAAATACTTGCACAGATGAATGAGGCCCTGAGTAGCCAAGTCCAGGCTGGATGATGCAGCTGAGTGGTTCAGAGGTGTCCCTGCCCATGATGGGGAGGTTGGAGTAGATGATCTCTAAGGTCCCTTCCAACCCAAGCCATTGTATGATACTATGACGATAGTGAAATTGGCCTTCAGCAACCTTTGTAAACATGAAGACATTTTTTTTTTCATTGTGAAGGTGACAGAACACTGGAACAGGCTGCCCAGGGGGGTTGTGGAGTCTCCCTCTCTGCAGATATTCAAAACCTGCCTGGATGCACTCCTGTGTCATCTGGTATAGGTGATCCTGCTGTGGCAGGGGGGTTGGACTGGATGATCTTTTGAAGTCCTTTCCAACACCTAACATTCTGTGATTCTGTGATTCTGTAACCTTATGTGAATCCCATCTTCTCCCATAGACTTTTGTCCAGTTGTTTTAAGTATGGTTTTAATTATTTCCCCTTGGAATTGGGAAGCTAATATGGAGAAGTAAAGCACTACTGAGAAACAAAAATAACATACATGCATGTATTGTATGTAATATGTAATGTGCATTTTAATGGCAATGCATATGTATTATATTAATGTGTATGTTTATATAGATATAGATATGTATCTCATGCAATGCCCTGTAAAAGTAGACCCCATCTTTTGTCTTCCAAAATGAGGAAGACAACACTAGCTTTTGTCACCACATAATTTTTCTTTCCTCTTAGATTTCTGTGTAAGCAACACAAGACTTACCACTTTCTATGCTCCTCTTGATAACTGTCAGCTCAGCTTCTCCAAGGACATTGACTGGTTTAATCTTGATGTGTAGGTTGGTGTGCATGTCTGCCACCATAAAATTATGTAATTGCTTGTCTTTCTAATTCCCCTGACTGTACTTTCCTTGAAATGGGATAAGAATTCTTCCTAATGCTACTGTTCTAAAATGTAGATAAAACAGTGCATTTTCTTTGTTGTCTACTAATCTGATCTCCCAAGTTGAGATTTATGACAGAATTATGGGTTTATTTAGGTAAAGCCTTGGATTCCTTATTAAGCTATGTTGCCTTTCTTCTTTTTTTTCCCCCTGTTTTTAAAAATAAATTGAAGAACATGTATAAAACTACTTATGAACTACATCTTTCATTATCCCATTTTCATGGTATTTAGAAATATTTTTTTCTCACCACCTTCTACAGAAACTGTTAATATCATTCTGGGGGCTTTTGTGGTTTGTTTTTGGCTATTTTGTAAATAGTTTTTAAGCAACAACAAGTGATAGAAGCAAAATATTGTTACTGACCAGAACTACATTGCCAAAGCTCACAACTGAGAGCTGGTAGTAGGATGTTTTGTATTGTGAGGGGACACACAAAATCTGTTTATGTGTGTGTGGATCAGAAATAATTTTTTAAAGAATCACCTTTATTTCCTGTTTAACAGACCTAATCCACTAGTTAAATATACCGCTCATAAATACAAAATTTGATTTTATATTGCTTGTAAACCAGTCCATTAGTTTCATTGTCTAAAATGAGATTATCTAAACCAGAATTAACATGAAAAGTTCAACAAGAGCAAATGGTAGGGTCCTGCACCTGGGGAAGAATAACCCCCCATACATCAGTACAGGTTAGGGGTTGACCTGCTGGAAAGTCTCTCTTCAAAGAAGGACCTGGGAGTGCTGCTGAATAACAAGTTCACCATGAGGCAGCAATGTGCCCTCATGGCCAAGAAGTCCAACAGTATTCTGAAGTGCAGTAAGAAAACTGAGGCCAGCAGGTCAAGGGAAGTTCTCCTCCCTCTCACTCTGCCCTTGTGTGGTCATACTTGGAGCACTGTGCCCAGTTCTGGGCTCCTCAGTTCAAGAAGGACAGGGAATACTGAAGAGATTCCAATGGAAGGCCATGAGGATGCTTGCAGGACTGGAGCGTCTCTCTCAGGAGAGGCTGAGAGACCTGGGACTCTTTAGCCTGGAAAAGAGAAGACTGAGAGGAGACCTTATCAATGCATATAAATATCTAAAGGGTGGAGGTCATTTAGGTTTGTAATATGTTAACAATAATAGCAGGTTGTAGTTACTCAGTGGTTGTTGTGATGAGCCTCGTGTTTTTTGAGGGAACACAATTCCCTGAGGGTTCCAAAACCAAAGTGGCATCTCATTTTCTCCCTGCCTTCAGCTCTGTTGTTTTTTTTTTACCTCTTCTTCTTTTCCTTCCATCACTGTCAGTACAAGGAAAAGACTGACCATGATTGGGGAGATTTGAATTATTGCATTCTGAACGACACACCGACTTTAAGTATTTTAATCCTAAAGCTTCATTTATTAATGTGTTATTTATTGCCTGTGTTAACATAGTGACTAGTAAAGAGCATAGAAAATCTGTTTGGGACATAAGTTGTATACAAGGTATGGTAAGATCAATATTTATTTTTCTTTCCTTCCATGCTTTTCTGCAGAATCCAGAATCCCCTTTTAAAGTGCTTGTAATAATTTCTACATATTGTGTAAAAGGACAGGGGTTCATTGGTTTTCTTTGACTTCAAAGGACATCCAGGCAACTTTAAGAGTTAAATTCTATTTTATAGAGTAGTGCAACTTTCCATGATATCACTATTATTATTTTGTTTAGTTTAATGGTTTAAAATGTTTCTTCCCAGCTTCATGTGGATACATGAAGGAAAATGCCTCAAAGAAAGCAGAATTTCATCCAACCTCATATGCTCAAGGCTGTTAAACAAATCTGTTCTATAAGTACAAAGTCATCTGGCTTGTTTAGGGATGCCTTTGACATCTGCCCTTTACTTTCTTTCATATAACTGCATCTTTCCTAGAGCACAGGAAGTCCTTAAACAAGCTGCATAGTGCTAAAGGTCTATCTTCCTGCTATATGAAGAGTGCTAACTAGTGTATCAAAGATGTTGCTTATCTTCCTTTAGCTGAAATTGTGTCAGAGCATAGTTATTAAGAAAAATAAAACTATTTTCTTTCTCATGTTAAATGTTAAATCCAGGTGATTATTTTAGATAGTCCCTGAAAGCAAACAAAACAAACAAAACTCCCAAAACCCAGGAGCAGACAGAACAGATTGATTCAGGGGTCCACTTCATGTTCAATGAAGTAAAAGAAGCATTTAATTACATTAATATTTGTCCATTATAAATCAAGGAAACCTACTTTTCTAAACAATTAAATTGTTGTAAATTTAGTTTAAAAAAAAAAAAGTCAAGCTTAAACTCAGTTTCATGCAAAATTGTCTCTAGCTAGCTATTCTGTCAAGGCAAATGCAGTTGTCTTTGGTCATCTTACGAGGAACTTACATCAAATATCTCACAAAGGAATAAAAAAGGACTGTAGGCTGATGATCTGAAATGAAAAAAGGTTACTTTTCTCACATGTGGACACTTTAAGTGTTTGTTCTTGATACCCAGTTACTGTCTTCTGACTGACTAGTAAGAATGTAAACTGGGATTGTCCTGAGCATTATTTGACCAGGATGCTTTAAATCCAACCACTGGGGGGGAGGCAGAAATATACCTCACTTCATCTTTCTCTCTCTCTCTCTCTTTCTGTCTCTCTCTCTCTCTCTCTCTTTCTCTCTCTCTCTATATATATATCTATCTCTATCTCTCTATATCTCTCTATCTCTATCTCTATCTCTCTATCATCTCTATCTCTATCTCTATCTCTATCTCTATCTCTATCTCTATCTCTATCTCTATCTCTATCTCTATCTCTATCTCTATATCTCTGTCTCTCTATCATCTCTATCTCTATCACTATCTCTCTATCTCTGTCATCTCTGTCTCTGTCTCCGTCTATCATTTCTCTATCTCTATCTCTGTCTCTATCATCTCTATCATCTCTATCTCTATCACCTCTATTGTATCTCTCTCTCTCATTGTAGATGTAGATACAGAGATATAGATAGATAGATAGATACAATTCTCCTACATGTTATTTCAGTTAATCTCCTAATTGTGCATCATTTCATGTAATGACATCAACAAAGCTGAAATCCGTAAACAGTCCTGATTGGTTCTTTCAAGATGGAAAGCAAAGCTGTGCTTGTATGCATTTTTACTTTTATCCTCCATATCCTGTTTTTTCAGGCATTTTGCTGACTTGGATACTCTTCATTTTTACCAAATGCTATGCTACCAGCCTTTCACAACAGTTTCTGTTATAAAACTTTCAAATATGCAGCATACCAATTTCTTTTTCTGTTCATAGGTCTCAAAAAGAATATTGAAGTAATTGAGAGAACATATGGAGATATGTATTTTCTATACTATGCTGTAATTCTGACACTTCTTTTCAAGCTGAATAGTCTGCTAGTATAAAAGAAATTGTAATAATGTTTCACGTCAGCTGAAGAATAATGTCTACAGTTCTGCATTTCTGTTAATGCCAACCTCACTGAAATATCACAGCACTTTAAAATAGTTATTTTCTTTCCAGGTGTGGGAGAAATATGAACTTTATTTTAAAGGATTGAGTCATTATTGGTGCTAGAGTCATGTCTGTGCACAAGGTAAATTCATACTTACGTATTCAGGTAACTTTTAGAAGGTACTTGTAAGAGAAATGAATAGCATGACTTCAGCACAGAAGTGTATAAAAAACCAAGACAAAGTGCAATTCAGACTCACATTTCTGCTGCTCTACTGAACTTGCAAAATATTTAAGTCTTCCTGAGAGAGTATGAGGATGGTTGGTGAATAACATGCTAGTGTGGACTGAATTCCATGAATGAAATTGAAGTGCTAAAAGTAATATTTTTGTAAAGTTGTATTCTTACAACTTAATAAGTTGTAAGACCTCATTCATGTTTATAAATATGTAAAGGGTGAGGGCCAAGCGGATGGAGTCACGCTCTGCTCAGTGATGCTCAATGACAGGATAAGGGGCAATGGGTGGAAGCTGAGGCATAGGAAGTTTCATGGAAACATGAGGAAAAAATTCTTCACTGTGAGTGTGACAGAACACTGGGACAGGCTGCCCAGAGGGGTTGTGGAGTCTCCCTCTCTGGAGATACTCAAAACCCGCCTGGATGTGAGCACAATGTGAATTCTGCAAGTTGTTGACAGGATCATATACTAGTCCAGACTTGACCTGGCTGAGGTTTCTTCTTTGATTCTGATTTGGCAAGGGGATTGGACTAGATGATCTTTCAAAGTCCCTTCCAACTCCTAACATTCTGTGATTAAAAAGAAAAACAAACAGAAAAAAACCCAACCCAAACCAAACCAAATCAAACCAAACCAAACCAAACCAAACCAAACCAAACCAAACCAAACCAAACCAAACCAAACCAAAACCAAACAACCAAACAAAAACCCCCAACCAACCAACCAACAACAACAACAACAACAAAACCCAGAAGCTATCTGCCTACCTTTCTGTTAATCTAGTAAGTCAATGTGTGCATGGTATTATATTGTATCTTCATAATATACTCTTAGAGATTGTTTAAGATACTTGAAGCAATCCTGTTTTGGTGGAACAGACTTTGGAAATGAATGGCAGATGAGTGTTCACAATAAAAGGCATGTTTTGAAAATGTCTTATTTTTTCTGAAGAGTCATGATACAGCACTTCAGGTGACTCATCTGTACATGAAACTGCTGAGACTCAAATTCTGTTACCTAGAAACTCTAAGTGTTAAGGTCTGTTGGAACTTGTGGTTTCATTGTTCTTCCTGAGGATTTTGGAGGATGGGAGGAAGTAACAGAAAGCGTTTGTGTCATACAATTTAAAACACTACGTAACTGAGGGATTTTTCTTTTATAAGTCCATCAGTGGCTGTTTTAACTTCCTACCTTGAAAAAACATAACACTGCATCTACCTATTATCCACACAATATAGAAGGTATAGAAAGTAATTAATCTAGCAGATTTGTTTCCATTACAAATTGACATGGAACAGAAACTACCATAATATTAAGTTTGGTGTAGCTTTTGGAAACAAATTTACCATCCTGTCTAACAGCTTTTAAATGACAGTTGTTTGATTTTTTTTAATATCACTCTTACAGAAGTTATGTAATAAATTGTACTTCATAACTCAGAATGACTGAAAGGCTAATTTTAGCTCTGAAGGGTTGTTGCATCTAAACTGATCAATAAATTAGATGGATTAAGTAAGTTGTGCTGTCAGGGCCAAGGGCTATCAGTGCATGTAGCCTTGCTGCTGTATCATTTATTAGTATCTCAAAGAACAATAACTTCTTAAAAGTCTTTGTATATCTGTTCCATTTTTAAGGCCTTCAAAAGGTCTGCCTATTGCAAAGAATAAAATTGTATCCTATTAAGAAAATGTCAAAGTCCCATCAGTAATAAAGATCAGCACTCACCTGCAAAAGATTAACAAAGTCAGAAAGAATATAATTTATTTCTGACAGCTGCATAAGTTAGAAGTTTCCTGATAGATGAACATGATTATATTAAATAATATAGGTGAAAACAGCAGAATGACTAACACATGAACAAATAGACATTAGTTCCCATTCCCCGAATGTGAAGACTTCATTCTTTTGTTGAGAATTTCCCTATGGCACAATTAATTCTGAACTAAAAAGTGCCTGTGTCTAAGGGAAGATCTGAGATCACTCAGGACTAAACCTGGATTATGCTGAACCACCACAGCTCTTTATTTTGTCTCTCAGTAATAATTGTCATCCAGGTGATAAATCCATGAGAGAAGTGGATGAGGAATAAAAACCTTTCTGTTATGACTGACTACAGAAGATGATGTACACATTCCAAGTTGATGAGTCTAAGGAAGCTGTGAAATGCATGATACATGTATTTTCAATTAAAACAAACAAACATACATATTTTCTTTAATGGTTTTCAGTACCCAGCATAGTCCAAATCTTACTGTGGAACTAGTATTGTAGTTTACAGTATAGAACAGCAGTTAGATTGAGCTCACATTCTCTCATGTGTTCATACAAGCAGGGCACAGCTAACATTCTTACCAATAATTGCTTTTTTTAAATTTTTTAATTGTTTTAGAAATAATTCCAACCAGTTTCACTCCAGAAATCAAGTATCATTCCTCCAGTTTCACTTCTGTAATTCCTCCTCTTCAGTTATGTCTCTTTTTAATCAGTCTGGATTTGGAACATCATCAATTCATGAAGTCTGAGTAAGCATAGATAAATCTCCATTCTTTGTCCAGACTTCCTAGGTAAAGTTATATTAAAATTAGTAAATGGAAAAAATACATAACAAATCACATGAAAAATTAATTCATGTATACATTCCAGGCCACACACTGAGAAATAAAATGAACAATGAAGAGAAAGTCAGAACTTCTGGAACTGTAAAGAGTAATTAAATTACTCTAATCCCACTGAGGGCTACTGTTATCAAGACTTTAAAAAAAAAAGAAGTTTTTTCTGCAAATAGTGCTCAATAACTCAACCCAAACCCTAGCTACTGGAGACTTTTTTCACTGTCTTTTGTCTTTCATTTATTATTTCAGTTATGACAATACTGTGTCAAATAATTATTTCAATTCAAAGTGTCTGTTTACATCTGAGAGCAGAGCCTTCTACTTACAAGTAATTATGGACTGTTTCTTCTCATTTCTGTCAACGTTTCTTTTAATATATCAACTACTTCTACTTTCTTGTAGGGGGTAATACCTTGTCAGGGTTTGAGTTTATGTTGCCATTGCAAGATGTTGGATTTCTCCTTAAAAATTAAAAACATAACTAAAAACTTAATTAAAAACAGGAAGGGAGAGCTAAGTACTGCCTGTCAGAATCTATACTTGACACTGTACATACAGGGCTCCTGTTTGGTATGCTGTGGAAACAACTGGTACAACAAAAGCAGAATTTTAGGCACTTAAAAATTGCCAGAGGCTCACTGAATCGTAGATATGCAGGAGGATTTAAGCACCTGAAGCTTTACATGAAAGTGGTAAAACCACCACAGTCTATTAGGAAACAATTTCCTGCAGGCATCAACTTGTAGGAATCTGACTTTCATACTTTCAAAAACCTAGCAAAGGCTGAACTGCATCATTAAGTGCCTAAATTCCATTGACAAGCTTGCCCTTGTTCCTCCAAAATGTATCTAATGAAAAAAAAAAAATAGCTGCAGTGAAATGACTCAAGAAGAAAATACATGTTAATGTCTAGCAAAAAAAAAAAAAAATATATAGATATATATAATGGTGCATACATTTATTGTAGAGGTATATGATTCTTCTATCAATTTAAGGACAAGCCCTGTAGCTGAAGTTTCCAAAGCTGCTTAAGCACTCATTTCTCAGATGACCTTCAGTAGTGCATTTCAGGAGTCCATCAAGTAACTTCAGAAAATATTACACTGTGAGAAATCTTTTTGTATTATGATAAGTTAATTAGTTCCTCTTTTTAAGATAGTAAATGAAAACTTCTAACACTGCACAAGAGATTGCAATGGTATGATAAAAATACTAACTTAGTCTTCAGTATCTAAAATATTTTATAATCTTTTGACCCCAAAAGTGAGAATGACAGTAAAAGTAAATATCATAGCAAGATGAACAAAGCTTTTCAGAAGAGACTGTATATTTTTAACATTTCTGAATTTGCGTGTACTCTAAAAATAATTCTAAACTGTCTCCACAAAAATCTGTAACTGACTTCTTCATTCCTGCACAGAGGAAGGGAATAAGCATAGAGCAAAACTAGAAGTGGGTAGATTCAGATTGGATGTTAGGAAGATGTTCTTCACCCTGAGGATGGTGAGACGCTGGAACAATTTGCCTGGAGAGGTAGCAGAAGCCCCGTTCCTGGAGGTTTTTAAGGCCAGGCTGGATGTGGCCCTGAGCAACCTGATCTAGTGTGAGGTATGCCTGCCAATGGCAAGGGTGTTGGATTTTTGAGGTCCCTTCCAACCCTGGCAATTCTGTGATTCTGTGAATAAGACCTTAATTGATGACTTCATTCTTTTCCTTCCCTGTATGTGGTCAGTCACACAGCAGGCTGCATTGAGTCCAGGAGAGAAAGATGGAGTTCAGATTCCTTCTGTAGGTAGCTTTGTTTTACCAAGAAGTTATCTACAGATTTCTGCAGTATTTAAAGTACAGATTATATAATTCAGTCCTTTTGAGCCTAATGAATTATGAACCCTTCCTTTCCTATCATGTCCTTGCAGTACTTAAAAGCCATAGCTTCTCAATACTGCACCGTAGCATTTTACAGGCTTTGGAATCCAAATGTGTAAGGCAAGGTGCCATTTATGTTGTCTTTTTCTTGAATGGCCATAGTAAAGGAAGAAGATCTTCCTATAGCATAGTCCTGTTGATATTAATAGATTTTATTATCATTTCATTCAAATTATACTGGGAAAGAAAAAAGGCAAAGTTTAAGAAAATAGAATTGCCTTCAATTTATTTTTTTTCTAACTTGCAATATAATTTCTCATTTTGTGTACCCTTAATATGCCTTTCTTTTTAGTGCTTTGTTTGTTTGTTTGTTTGCTTGTTTCCCCCCCTCCCCCCCCTTTTTTTTTTCTCTTCTAGGAACTAGCTGCAAAGTGTGCCCATAGATCTGATTAGTAAAATGGATTTACTGAGGTACAGCCTGTGCTTTTGAAAACACTTGTAGCAGCAATATCTCTTCACTTGTTACCCTTGGACTAATGTGTATCATATATTCTAATCTGAAACATTATAACTTCATTTAATATTCTGAAACATTGCTTTCCTGATCCCAGAGAAGCGTTGAAGTTGCCAGACTATTAAGACCATACAGATTTCTGCTTAACAAGTGTTTTTTTGTGTGTGTTTGGAAATGTCTTTTTGCTTTTACAAGAGATGAGAGATTTTATTACAGTTGCAAAATTAAGCTGCAAATTCTTTGCCAGTTAAGCTTCCAGATATTTCATTTGATTCTACTTTATAAAATATTTCAACACAGTACATTAGCAACAGCAGCCATAAAACTTTTTGGGTGTTTGAACTGAAACTGCATGACAGAAAAATCAATGAGATGCATTCGATAGAAGGGAAAGATCACCCACGGCAACTTGATGACACATCGTGGTAAAAAGAGTTTGTTTTGATGTGATTCTTGAAGATGTATCCATGATTACTAAACAAGTATTAGTGATACCTTTGAGCTGTGCTTATTGTTTATATGCATAGTCATTAAGCATGTAAACTTTGCTTAATTTATGGGACATGAGATTTCATTATATATTTGCCTCTCTTGTTATTAAACTCTGCATTACAGAAATCACCTTGATGGATTTCATTAGTCACATACATCCAACGTAAGTATGAAATGCTACTTTTTGTGTGGAATTTGTATAGATTCCTTAGGGAGAAGTTCCTAGTAATTAGATTTAATGGCTAATGTTACATGTGAACATCAATATAATTAGCCAAAGTAGAGACACTGATTTCTCCTCCGTTTGATCGTCTGGGCTGTTATTTGAAACTGCATCTTTACAAGTCGTGGAATTAGTGAATTGGAAATTGGAATTTTGAGAAGTTACTGTTTGGATTAAGTGTGCATTAAACCATACTAATTGATTCCAAAAGGTTTTGTGTAGATGCAAAGAGCTCGGCAGATCTGTAGTGTCATGGCCTTCAAAGTAGCAAAGAATGAGAGAGTAAGTAGGGGAAAAGAGTTTGGCTTCTTTCATTTAGATGGAATTGATTTATACATTCAGAGAGAGTTTTATTGTATACATGAGGAAAACAGCTGGGGGAGCAATGCATTGCTCCACAGAAGAGTGCACAATCAGATCCTAAATAAATAAATGCAAATTCTTAGGGCGTGTCCCATATTTCCTAGATCAATGACTATGACAACATAGAAATTCCTTAGTGCTATTGACTTTGCATTGTGTTTTCTGTATTTCATATATATGTTTGCTCATGTAAGAGAGAGCAATTTGCTTGAAATACTCCTTTGCAAATAAGAGATTATAACATTGATATATCAAAGAGAGAGCAGTTGTGTTCCCTGCTACATGGAAATGCTTAAAGCAGTACATTATCCCAGAACACTTTATCTCCAGTGCTCTCTGTACTGCTTGCTCTGTGATTTCTTGAATTATTTGTTAATTAAGGAAGTACAATGCAAGTTACTGAATTTCAGACTAAGACCAAAAATAAATAAATGTGCCTTTGAAGGGGGAAAATAATGCTATTATTAGAAGACTTCTGACTTCTTAGTTATGTGTGTAGCTGTACTGAAGCTATAGTGCACTTCATTCCTGTATTAAAATTAAACAGAATTATCACTTTTGTCATAACATCAAAATAGTTGTCATTAATGAGACTTTAATTACCATGTTTTATATTAGATATAATAAGCTAATGATCTATAAATCTGTATGAAACACAACAATGTAACCCTTTACATAATAAAATAACTAACCTAAGCCCAGGAAGTAATTAAGAAGATGTAATATGTGCCATATTTCATTGTACATGAGAGAAGTCAACTAAAACACAACTAAATTTGGATTTGCCTGATCAAAGCCTTGTCTACCATTAAACATTTTTATGTTGTATTATGTTATGTTGCAATTCTTTGCCTTTGTATTATTATAACTGGTAGCATGTAAGAAAATGGTATATGTTGAGGGTTGCTCTTCTAAACTATTCAGTAGACTTTTGCTGAATATATTTGGCTTTAGTTTTTGTGTGTCTGTGTGGTTTTTTTCTTTATATTATGAATTTCCACCAGATAATTTGACTAAAATGAAAATTCCCCAAGAGAGAATTTTGAGATTTCTATGATGAAGCTTCTCAGGCTCTGAGCAGAATTCCTGCTCAAAACCAGTAAGAAAAGCAAGTTCTATTTATCATTCTAAGTCACATCTTAGGGTTTCAATTTTAATGTCAGTATGAGCTAAACTACCCTGTAAGTCTGCTGGAGTCCTGTCATACTTACTTTTTCTCTTTTGAGTCAGCTAAGTCCCCACACTTCTTTATTATTCCCCTTTGGAAAAATAAATATTGATGGAACATTTTTAACTTGCCCTGCCTGTTATTTTCTGAGGTTAATGGACGTTGTGATATTTTGAACTCAAAGGGGAAATGGGAACTAAAAAATTACCTAGTTTGTGTATTACATTCAGTATATGAATTGATTACTTACAGAAGAGGCCATAGACATGTAAGTATCTGAATCTGAAGTCTTACAAAATATTTTATTATACAAAATATTTACAATAAATATTTTATTGATTATTTCTTGAAGACAACTTTCAATTTTAATATGTATATATATCCAGAAATTGTGCCAGCTGTACTTTAGATTGCCTTAAATTTTAGAATTCCCATTTAGTCTAATGTTTGCTAAAACCCAGTATTTGTTGTCTTGACAAAGGCTATAGGGATGCTGTTACTGTTAAAAAAAAAAAAAAAAAAGAAGTAGAAAGACAACTTTTCACTTTGGATTTTACTTGTCTACACCTATAGTATTTGTATTGACTTCATTTATTTCTGGTTAAGGAATGCATACATGCTTGTAGTAATAATGATGCAGTATAAATTGGTTGAAGAGAAAATTCCTAAAGATTGTAAGTGTTTTTTTTTATAATTTAGGCACTTTAAATGAGAACTAGACCCTATCAGAGCCCAAAGGAGTGCAGGCTATTGTGATTTGCCGTGTGGATTGGTGTTGCTTTCAGATTTAACAGCTGGTCTTTATGGGCAGGATACCAACCCCAATATCTTGTCTAATTTCTGAGAGCTAAAGAAGCATGCCTTGCATGCAAAGTTGAGAATCCTAATGTTATTTTAATTAAATAATTACTATTAGTACAAATTGCTCCAAGCAGTGCTAATTTGATTAGACTGGGTTCATAGAGCATAAGGTTTCTCTTCACTTCAGGAACGAAGATGCTGCCATCTGCAATTAATGAATTTTCTGATGTTCTTAATTGTCTGCACTCCAAAATCCCTAGATCCTTCTGGGGCTGTGTGGGTGCACAGAGCCTCAGCACAGTGTGAGCTCTGCAGGTTGTTGACATGATCATATATTAATCCAGACTCTACCTGGCTGAGGTTTCTTCTTTGATCCTGATTTGGCAGGGGGGTCAGACTCAGTGATCTCTGGAGGTCCCTTCCAACCTCTAATGTTCTATGATTCCTTTATTTGCTCCATTGCTTTTTTCAGAAGTGGTCACCATCTTCTCATTGCTTCTTGATACATAATCTAATTTCTTGTGTTCTTCTGCTGGTCATTAACACTAATCAGGAAAACGGAGTTGAGTTGTTACACGAGAGAAATGTACTTTGCTCTATGTCATTCTGCTTTAGGTTTGTGTCTCCATACTACAGGTCTTAGCAGAAGGCAGGTAGAGGTCAAACTGTTCTAGAGCAACAAATGACAATGAAACTAACCTATTCTGGATTGCCTTGACTAATAATATTGTTAACTCTAAATGATGGTACATTAAAAACTGATGAACATTATCATACTCGCCCTTTCCCTGTTGCAATGCTTATCCTCCTTCTGATCTTCAAGATCCCAAGTTCAATGCAACAGCAGAATTACAAAAGGGCAGAGCTTCCACAAGAGGTCTGTTTCCACTGTCCTTCACAAAAAGAAGTATGATGGGGCTTTGAGGTGCTGCAGATTTGCTTGGAATCACATTTTTACTTTTGATAGCACTGTCTAGTTGCTTGATCTTTCTTAAACAGTTATCCCTAAAAGTATCTTTTGTCAAGTCTCTCAAGGTCTAACCAGTAATGGACCATTTATGATTCATGCTTATAGCCATGGGGCCTCTGACATCATTTTGTGTTTGCAGGTTCAAAGTCTTTGCTTGTGCTTTTGGGGACCACAAAATTAGTGATATATCAAGAAGACACATGGAAACATATAGGTATAGTAAGTTCAGCAAGGAGAAGTGCAGAGAGCTGCATGTGGAAAGGAACAACCAAGATATGCCGGAGGACACCCAGCTGGAAAGGCAGAAAAGGACCTGGGTATCTTGATATTCAGCAGACTCAACATGAGCCAGCAATATGCTCTTGTGGCCAAGGTGGCCAATGGAATCCTGGGCTGCATAGGCAAAGTAATGCCAGCAGGTTGAGGGAAGTAATCCTTCCCCTCTACTCAGCACTGGTGAGGCCACACCTTGTGTTGGGTCTGGTTCTGTGCATTAAGTATGACATGAACATAAGGAGGAGAATCTAACAAATGACCACGAAAATGATTAAGGGATTGCAGCACCATACATATGAGGAAAGGCTGAGAGAGCTGAGACTGCTCAGCTTCAAGAAGAGAAAGCTCAGGGAGGACTTTATCAATGTATATAAATACCTGAAGAAAAAGTGCCAAGAGGACAGAGTGAGGCTTTCTCCACTGGTGCCCAGTGACAGGACAAGAAACTATTGGCATAAACTGAAACAAACGAGGTGCTGTGTGAACATCAAGGTGACTAAGCCCTGGCAACAGATTGCCCAGGAAGGTTGTGGAGTTTCCCTCTGTAGAGGTCTGTGCAGCCTTCTGGACATGGTTCTGGGTGATCTGCTCTACATGACCTTGGTTGACCAGGGTGCTATATGAGATGGCCTCCACAGATCTCTTCCAATAGCAATCATTCTGTGATTCTATCAATGCTTTGGTACCTTCTTGTTGTCAATACCTAGTAGTCACAGCAGTACCACTGGTGTGCCATCAGAATTACAACATGGGGATAAGCATGCCCTGTCAGTTGTCTTGGATTAGCTGCTGTGAAGTAATGTGTTAAATCAGAGAATCTTGTTTGCTTTTAATAAGAGGCACCTGTCCTTGAAGCAGTCTCATTCAAAAATATAGAAGTCATCTAGTAAGCATATTGAAATTCAGAGCACAGTTTGCACTGATAGTTCATTTTTCTCCTCACCTCTACCTTCTTTTATACATTAATTTCACAGTATCACAGTGTATCAGAGGTTGGAAGAGACCTCCAGAGATCAAGTCCAATGCCCCTGCCAAAAGCAGGATAGCTTAGGGTAGTCTGCACAGGAGTGCATTCAAGTGGGTTTTGAAAGCCTCCAGAGAAGGAGACTCCACAACCCCCCTGGGCAGCCTGTTCCAGGGCTCTGCCACCCTCACTGTAAAGAAGTTTCTCCTCATATTGAGGTGAAATCTTCTATGTTCAAGTTTGAACCCATTGTTCCTTGGCTTATCACTGTGAACCACTGAAAAGATCCTGGAATAATATCTGCCTGGAATAATTTATCTGCCATTGGAGGTAGAGACTGAAATGGAGTCTTTCCTTTGCACATTTTTTAATATGTTTTAAAGTTTGGTGTAACATCCCATACTTAATAAAGATTTAGAGAAGTGAAATTCATTCATTCATTGGCCCAGATGTGTTAGTTTTTAAATTGTGCTTTGTTATATCCCTCATGTCAAGCCATGCTTAGGAAGGCTTAGTAACCAAAATTGTTAAGTCAGTCTTAAAGGAATGCTGTTAATAGAAATGTCAGCTAAATATCACTGTTACATTTTAAATAATTCAGAATGATTTTTTCAATTACAAACTCCTTAGGATTGCTTCTAAATACCAATTGGTACTGCATGAAGTTACCAGCAGTGCTGGGTTAATGGTTGTTCTTGATGGTCTTAAAGGTCTTTTCAACCTAAATGATTCTATGATTTGGATTTCCCCCCCCCAGTAATGTAATTAGTATCTTATATAGACACATCAGTCCAAGGGCTGTAAGCACTTTGCTTTCTGCAGAGTTATTTTCCCTGCATCAATTCTTTTCAGCTACTTAATGGCTGACAACTAATGGTATTTGTCAGGGCCTGGAGGTTTTGAGGTGAGGCTGGCCTTGAGTTTCCACTTTAGTATACATGGCAGGACATTAAGCACTTATGTCTAAGAAGTCAGAGGGTTATTTGGCAATATCATATTACTGTTGAGGTTTTTCTGGATAGCAATCTGTGCACATTTTTTGGGGTATGTGGTGAAAGTTAAGCTAAAATTTCCCAGGACATCCAGATCTGTCACTCATACTCTCTGCAGTTCAATTTTTCACATTCTTCAGAAATGTCTCTGACTTAGTGATTTTCAGCTGCCCAATTAAAGCTACTGTGCAAATGCTTCTAACCAGTATAGGTTTGGGCACAGAAATTCACTTCTTTGTCAAATAACAAATCCTAAAGGTTAAGTGATGGCCAAATGCTTAAAAAATACACACTTCAGTCTAATTCTAATGAGTATTTAGTATTTTGCAGATATTATGAAGTCCCAGATGTTTATTGGATAAGGCATATCTCTTGACAATGGTGGTAAGGCAGCTAGGTGTTCAATCCTAGCAACTGATAGCTGCTGGTGGACACCATTCCTTTGAAGTTGGAATGATCCAAGTTGTGCTAGCTTTGTCCATGTCATTTCAGCAAAATAATCTTCAATTCTGCCTAAGCCAAGACTGCCCAAACGAAATAAATCTTTTCCTTCTGCTCATTTCCTTGTTCAGGAGGTTTCAACAGAGATTAGTCAGAACTATAAATCACAGGCAGGAAGTCATAAGAAGATAATTGTGCTGTCTAGCCAGAGGGGGGTGGAGAAGAAACCTTGTCTTTTTGAGTATTCACATTATGTGACTCTTTAGTCTGGGTTTTCTTCATCACGCTTCTGAGAGTCAGAGCCCCACATGTTCATTAACAAGTTCTTTACCAGGAGGGTGTTGGGACACTGGGATGGTTGTGCAGAGAGGTGTTCGAGGCCTCATCCCTGGAGATATTCAAGGTGAGGCTCAACAGGGCTCTGGGCAGCCTGATCTAGATGAAGATGCCCCTGGTTACTGCAGAGGGGGTTGGACTAGATGGCCTTTAGAGGTGCCTTCCAACCCAAACCATTCTATAATTCTATGATTCATGTATAGCCAGGAGTCTCCACAATCCTGGAGATTAAATTTAATATTTACCAGAGTTTATCAGAAATTATAAGACTGTCTAAGTTACAGGTGAATGTGATAATTCTAATAAAATAAAATAAAAACAAATCTCACACTGTTTTTGGCATGGACCATACAATTTAGGTATTTTTTTGTCAATTTGATTAAGCCCTGCAATGCATTTGTTTTTCAGGACTTTTTTCTGACAGTAAATCATTCAGCTGTTATCTTGGACCTCTGACCTTTTTTCTTTCCCATACCAGTTCTTAAGAACATTGTTAATTGTGTAGTATCAATTTTAAGAGTTCATTAGAATGATTAGAATCTGTTTTGGGATAAAGACTGTCATTTTAGCATTTTTATACTACCTAGTCACACAGGGAGAGGGAGCAGTTTCTAAATGTGGGAAATTAAGTCCTGCTATAGCATGCATTTTAAGTAATCAGACACATTCAAAACTGGATCTGGGGGAATGTTTCTGAATCATAAAACACAGATGTCTGGCTTTCCTTGAAGGTTTGACCTTGACTAATGTTTGTCTTTTTTTTAAGCATCACCTTAGATTTAACAGTATTTAAAAACCGGGAAACTTAAATAATTTGGAGATGCTAAAAACTCTACTAATCCTTGAAAGTTGTATGTGCAATGTCTTCTTCAGATCATCTACTAAAGTCAGAAACAGTTTTACGATAAAAGATTATGACTAGAAAGAAAGGATACTAATTTTCAACTGCTTCCCTATGTCATTTAGGAGAGCTTACTGTGAAGGAACAGTGCTGTAAAACCTCAACTGCTGCATGCTAGCAGCATGGATTCCTTTGCTTAACATGAACTGGGTTCTATTTACACAAAACAACCATTAGTATTTGCTTGAAAGGCAACAGTTTTTCTGAGGCTGGTATGAAATATTGTCTACTGTATTTCTCAGGATTCAAGTGAATTTCATAAATTTTTAAGTCTTTTTTTTTCTGTAAGAAACAATAACATAGTATCTTTAAGCAGAATTCTATCTTATATTTTGCTCTCCTTCTGTTGGATTGATGAAAGGACTGAGAATGCATTCTTCACTGCTATCCTCAATTATTTTCTTCAGAGCTCCTTCCTAACATACTACAGGCAATAACAGTCAAAGCAAAGAGCTTTTATTTTTCCCTTTGTGTTGGAAGTGTCCAAAGCCTACCTCTGAAATTTGCTTTTCTGCTTTTCTGTCAAACACCCTTTTCTGAGATTGCTTATTCCTGCCATATGTCTCCGGAATTCAACTGTGCATCTGTAGTTCCAAATAAATACTTGGCTCTAGCCTTACAGGAGGCTTTCTAGACTCCTATGCTGTAACCACAGTGCTAAAGTGGTTCCTGATCACTTGAAAATAACCATTAACATAAGAGAAACAAACAGTGTTAGTGTTGTTTGACTGGAGGAAGGTGGACCTTTCAAATTCTGCCTGACACTGTGCTGTAATTTCCTGATTTATCAAGTGATAGCTGGAAATCCTGCCTCCTGTCTCAAGTATTTTACAAGCACATTTCAAAAAGAAACCAACCTTTTAGAGGAACAAAGAATTAGACTTCATTTTTGCTTGGTAAAACCTTCTTGCTATGTATGTTTATGTTTGGAAATTCCCAAACTATTTTCCCTAACTGACACCTCTATGCTTGTTTAACTCAAGTGACCTTTTACTGTCTTTTTGTTTTGGTATCAATACCACACTTATGCTATATGGCACTGTGCTAGTTTTAGACTATGCCTTTAAAATTTTTCACAGATCTTGAGCAGAAAGTAGTGAAAATGTAAATAAATCACTATTGGGTGTAAAAAGGATATTAATAATTATTATAAACAATTCCATTGGAGGGATATCTCCCATAAGATTTGGTTCCCAAAACAATTTTTCTCTTCTCTTCTTGCTTCTTCACTGGGGAGATACTAACTGGTGACCTTGGCTGCATTGCTTTTATTTTGGTTAAGTCTAATATATTTCTGCTTCACTGTCTTTTCCCTTTTGTACAGGAGGGAGGGTAAGGGGGAGGCAGGGAGGCAGTTTCCCTGGTCTTTTGGCCAGGTGGGTCTTTATGCTGTTTTGTTGATTGTAAATACCTGAAAATATTGTAAATACTGTATATTTGTACATATTCACTGCATTTCAGTGTGGATTGTAGTTTTGCTTGTAAATACAGCTTTCATTTGCTTCCAAACTGAGCTACTCTGGGAAGTGTGAAGCTCATTTACAGCATCCCCACCTTTTCTAAAGGCCTGTCTATTCTTTCAGTGAAAATGCCTTTAACCCAAAAACATTGCTGTCATTCTCTTTACCAGTAATATACAGAATTTACTGAAGCTTGCAAACTCATGCAAAACAGTTTAATCCTGTGCATCCCTAGCATGACTTACCAAAGGCAAGAATATTTGTTCAAGTTGCTTGCTGCATCACTGACTTATCCACGAGATGTGCTTCTGTGGAATCCAGCTGAATACTTCACATATTTTAATTACAGAGTGCTGTTGCTGAGCCCTGAATCCTAAGAAGTTTGCAAAGATGCCAGAGTACAAAATGCATGACGGGAATTATTTTCCTCATAAAATTTGTATATAGAATCATAGAATCATAGAATCAGTCAGGGTTGGAAGGGACCACAAGGATCATCTAGTTCCACCCCCCCTGCCATGGGCAGGGACACCTCACACTACATCAGGCTGGCCAGAGCCTCATCCAGCCTGGCCTTAAACACCTCCAGGGATGGGGCCTCAACCACCTCCCTGGATAACCCATTCCAGGCTCTCACCACTCTCATGGGGAAGAACTTCTTCCTCACATCCAGTCTGAATCTCTCCACTTCCAGCTTTATTCCATTCCCCCTAGTCCTGTCACTACCTGATATCCTAAAAAGTCCCTCCCCAGCTTTCTTGTAGCCCCCTTCAGATACTGGAAGGCCACAAGAAGGTCACCTCAGAGCCTTCTCTTCTCCAGACTGAACAGCCCCAACTCTTTCAGTCTGTCCTCATAGGAGAGGTGTAGAGGATTTTCTACAGATTCAGCTATGATACTGACTCTTCCTCAGAAAGTGCTCAAAATTGACAGTTTTTCTATCTTGTATCTGCTGCAGACTGTTCCACACGTTACCTCTTTCTGTAAATCATCTGTTTCAGAACCTTGTGTTTAATTTTTATGTGCAGTGGAGTTGTTAAATTTTACAGTAGAATTTCAGTATCAAGTTACACTTGTAGTAACATATATTTTAAGAATATCTTTCTTCTTCTGCCCTTTCTGGACTCATCTTTCTACTATCTCTTTAAAGGGAACTCTTTTTTTTTTTTTTTGCAGGAGTGGACAAATGGGAAAAATACTTCTCCCATGAATTTCTTTTTTTCTGCTCTGTATGCAAAGATTATTCGTGGCACACGAATGTATTATTAATTTTAAGGCAGATTCATTTTTTCCCAGGCTTGGTATCCTTCATGCAATTTACAATTCAATTACTTTAGGGTAAACTATAAATAAAAGCAGAAGAAAGCCCCTTTAGGAAAGCAAATTAACAAGTTAAGCATGAGGTCAAACAGAAAGTAAATGTACAGCCCATAGGCACTTCAAAGCCATGCTAGAGAAATAAATGTAAGCATGCATGGGTACTCTCATATATTACATAAAGACAAAAACAATAAAAAGGAATCACCCTGGAGTCAACAAGGTTAATATGAAATGAAAGAGATGGAACTAAGGAGGACAACATATTAGAATGCATTGTGCTTTGCTTAAGTTGTTAGTTCATTTGTTCATCTCTAGACAGAAAGTACAAAGATAGGCAAAGCTTTTAGTTAACAAATGCACCTTTCAAGATTTTGTTTCAGTTTCAAAGCCTCTAAGAATATTTTTTCTCTCGTCCTTTCTAAGTATATTTAGTGCCCGTTATATGGAATCATAGAATGGGTTGGAAGGGACCTCCAAAGGTCATATAGTCCAGCTCCCTTTGCAGAGGGTAGGGGCATTCTCGACTGGATCGGGTTGCCCAGAGCCCTGGTGAGTCTCACCTTGGGTGTCTCCAGGCTTGGGGCCTCAACAACCTCCCTGGGCAGCCAGTTCTGGTGTTCCAGCACCCTCGTGGTAAAGAACTTGTTCCTAACATTCAATCTAAATCTACTCTTCTCTAGTTTGAAGCCATTGCCCCTTGTCCTATCACTACAGGTCCTTGTAAACAGTCCCTCTCCATCCTTCTTGTAAGCTCCCTTCAGGTACTGGAAGGCTGCTATTAGATCTCCCCAGAGCCTTCCCTTCTCCAGGCTGAACGACCCCAGCTCCTTCAGCCTGTATTCATAGCAGAGGTGCTCCAACCCTCCAACTCTCTAGCCAGTACACAATGGATTTAAACAACAAATGATGTTTAATCTAGGTGTGTGAGATTTTTTCCTTGTTGTAAAATGTCATGAACTACGAACTTCTGGGATACAAATTAAACTAAGAAATTGATCAAAACATAGGAACTGACAACATCCAAGATACTTGATAATCTAAGATTCAGTTTATATCTCCAATACTTCAGTCATCAGTCATTTTGAAACAAAATACTCTTCCTTAAGGATGCTGATTTCCTGTGGAACTGTGAAGCACAAATGCTCCTTTTCCATCTAGGGATCTGCCTGTACTTTGTCTGGTTAGTTCTGTATAGATCTCCACTGCCCTGGTGAAACAAAGAAGAAACTGTGATTTTGAAGACCTTATCTGTTAAGTAGACCAGTGGGACTTGGTTTTGGCAACCTCTGTGCATATACTGCTGAACCATGTTTTATAAGTGATTTTTTTTTAATAACCTGCAGATCTCTTGGTGTTAGTAAGCAATAATCAAATGCATAAATATGCTAAAACCTCCCTATGAACATCAGTAGTAGAACATATAGTATCTGAAGCTATCTAATCCAAGACTGAAAACAGAGTGTGAACAGAATATGAAGGTAAAATGGTGGTGATGTTTTTTCACTCAGTCAAATCACGTTTCTCTTTAACATGGATAAAGGTTTAGAAACCAAAGCTAAATTCAGAAGGTCTAGCAATGGGCTCTCTTCCCCTTGCACTGATTATACCCTCTTTCTGTTGTTCTCTACTGATTTCCACCCCTCCCCCCCCCCCCTTTTTTTTTTCTTTACTGTGATTGCAAAGTATCTGCAGATACAATATCTGGCTGCAGATATTTTCTTTCTGGAAGAACTGGAAATATGTTCCTGGATCACTTAAATACAACAGTTTGTGGTGATTTGTTCCCACATTGATCTAGCCTGAAAACTTAAAGTACTGGTAAACATAACTTTGAAGTAAATCTCTTTTAGTTGCTGGAATCACATACCATAGTGTTTAAGTTTGGTTTATCTCTAGCTTAGTCAAAAAGAAGAAACAATAATCAACATATTTTTGAGAGGCCAGGAAATCACAATTAGAACTGCTCATGCAGTAGAGCAGCATGGGCATTCTAAAATAGGGGAGCTGTAGAAACTAGTTACAGAAATTAATCTCATGATTAAAATAGCAGAAAATTCTGAAAAAAAAATCAGAATGACATTCCCATGATGGTTATAATCCAGTTTATGTGTGGGGAATTCCGAGGCAGACAGGTTTTGCTTGGCCAAGGCTAAAGCATACATCAGTGGCATGACTGAGGGAAGCCATTAAAAGGTCTCCAAAAACTTATTATTTTAAACTATGTCTCCTCTGAGATACAGAGTAATGTACTTTTCCTGCAATGTATGGCATAAAAGAACTTTTAACATCTGTCTGGGAATTGAACTAAATAAACCAAAGCCTGGTTTAAAAAAAAATCAGCACGTAAACAGAAAATCTATCTTTGCTTCCCAGAAGGTGAGTGTCCATCATTTGATTGTGATCAAATGCAGATTTTTTAAAACTTTCCTTCTTACCCATGCATTATTTTGGTTAAAGGCACTGTTTGAAATTGTTCAAATGCTATAGTGATAAGCATTTCAGAAGATACTGCATAGAAACTGCTTTCACTGTAGGAGCTACCCCCGGAAAGATCCAATAGTTGAAATAATGAGTTTATGATACATGGATTTGAGAAGTTTTTGTAATTATGGAATTATTCTTAGGAGTAAGATCAATGGCCAGATTTACAAGGAATGCACACCTCAAGGGAAATCCCTAGCAGTGTTTTTTCACTCAGTGTTTATTTCTAAAATGAGTTCCTCTTTCTTACTGCTGCTGAAGGCTGACTACTGAGCCAATTATAAAGAAGCAGAAACCTATGAAGTGTTTCACCAAGCTTAAGAAGCTGCAGTGTAAGCATTCCAGAATTAGTGTGTCTACACTTGATGCAACATGCACACCCTGCTGTATAAAAACCCCTCACAGCTTAAAATGTTCACATTTAGTAAATGCATCAAAACATCATCAAAGAACGTGCAAAACCATTTTGAATGTAAAATTTATGTTAAACAAAAAGTCAGCTGGCATACTTTTATGCCATATGTATTGCTAACATGCTCTGCTTCTTACCAAATAAATGGAATAGTTCTGTTTTTCAGTCCAATCTTGTTTGCAAATGCTTTAAAAAATATTTTATTCCAATGGGCTTCATAGATCTCAAAATACAAAGTTAGACATTTCAGCTACTCACACTGGAGACAGAGTTCTTTTATGGTCCCTACCCCAAAAAGTAAATGCAAAAGGGAATGATCCATAATACTAGAATAATTAATAAACTATCAAGCACAATCTCTCCCTTCTTTCATTCAGATATATACTTCAAAGACTTTATCCTCACACTGTTTAGACATTAATTATTGAAAGGCTGGGACTGAAAATTGTGGAGAACCTATGAGCTAACTATGGGCTAGTCTTCAAATCAGAACACATTTTCCTCTATGAAATGAAAGGGCAGAATCACTGCAAAATTGCTTCTTTTATTTGTTTTTCCCCCTCACAGTTCCTAATCACAGAATGTTAGGGCTTGGAAGGGACCTTGAAAGATCATCCAGTCACCCCCTCTGCCAGAGGAGGATCAGCTAGGGTGGGTCATACAGGAGTGCATCCAGGCAGGATTTGAATGTCTCTGGAGGAGACTCCACAGCCTGTCTGAGCAGCCTGTTCCACTGTTCTGTCACCCTCACAGTGAAGGATTTTTGACTTATGTTCCCACAGAACCTCCTTTACTCCAGCTTGCACTCACTGCTCCTTCTCCTGTCACTGCACATCACTGAAAGGAGCCTGGCTGCATCCTCCTGACACTTGCCCTTCACATCTTTATAGCCATGAATGAGGTCACCCCTTAGTCTCCTCCTGAAGAGCTCCTTCAGTCTCTCCCCATAAATTAGTGTATGTAATAAATATCTCATCTTTCTCAGTAGGGGTTGTGGTGCTGGTGTGGATGTGCAGAGATATGAAGGAAGCATAGCAGAGCTCTCAATCTGCTGCACACTTCATTTCCATCTGCACAGTTTATCTGCGTTCTCCTAGTCACTAATGCTGAGAGTAGTGAGGCTGTAAGCTGCTCTTTTCAGCTTCCTGACAGATAACTCTCAACCAGCTGTAATCTAACCTGAGGATAATTTTGGAGCATTCCTGTGAGCATCCTTCAGTACTGTCATTTTATTGCCTTGGTCATAGGAACCCCTTAAAGATGTTCTGAAAGATTATCCAGATGAGGTGTTGTGATAGAATAAGATTGCACAAATACAGTTAGAAATATGACTGAAAACTTTATTTCTTGTAAGGAGAAGTATTGTGGAGCTTTGCTCTTTGCCATATTATTTAAAGGTCTGAAAAATTCAATAGCTTTTCCATGGAAAAATAAAAAAAATCAATATAATCTTGAAGAGAAAATCTAAGCAGATATATCTGCATTTGTCAGGGGGTTCAGAATCATGATTTTTTTTCAGACTGAGCTGCCTTTGAGGCATCATTTTGGAAAAGTTTAGCTCCAGAAAAGACAGGCATGCAAAAAAATATTTTTGTTTGTTTGGTTGGATTTTTTTTGGAGGGTGGTTGTTTGGTTTTGTTTGTTTGTTTTGTTGGGGATTTTTTTGTTTGATTGTTTGTTTCTCACAGGAAAAGGACAAAAGAGCTCCTAAAGTGTGAGAGGTGTGGGTGATGAAGTATTACTTATGGCTCTTTCGTGTCAGTGACATTTTCTGCTTCCAGACTGATGCTACCATGTCAGCAGCCTTAACGAGAAGCTTGACAGCATCCAAAGGATAAATGCTGTCAACATCAGTGTTCTCTCTGTGGTACAAGATGAAAACTCTCAAGGAAAGGCTGTGAGAATTGGGTCTTTTCAGCCTGGAGAAAAGAAGGTTTAGGGGAGGCTTTGTTACCATGTTCTGGTGTTTAAAGGATGGCTACCAAAAAAGTGGAGGCTTCTTCTTTAAAGGGATTCACATGGAAAATAAGAGAGGCAACAGGCACAAGTTCCTCCTGGGGAGATGGACACAAAAGGAATATTATTTAGTGACAATCAGCCATTGGAATAGTTTCCCCAGGGAAGTGATCAATTCTGCAGGCACCTACTGGAGAGATTCCAATGGAGAGCTACGAGGATGATGGAGGGACTTGAACATCTCTCCTATGAAGAGAGGCTGAGAGCCCTGTGGCTGTTTGGTCTGGAGAGGGGGAGGCTGAGAGGGCATCTTATGAATGTCTCTAGCTAGCTGAGGGGTGCCAGGCTCTTTGTGGTGGTGCACAGTAATAGCACAATGACAAGGAAAAATGGGGTTGGACTGGATGACCTTTGGAGGTCCCTTCCAACCCAGACCATTCTATGCTTCTATGATTCTCTGATTCTGAAGAATGGTGCTGCAGGAAAAAAAGACACAAGGAGTGCTAGGCATGGACCTTAACTTCCCATGGCCCTGATTAATCCATGGGGGAGAATGCTTAGCCAGACATTCAAAGGGAATTGCAGCCATGGCCTTGCACTGCTCTTACAGCCTAATGGATCAGAACGAGAGCTGCTACCTGTCCCCTGCAGCAGAGTCTTTATTCATGTTGTAACCATGCAACAAGGGGAGCATCCCTGCTTCTCTAGGCTCCCTGAGGGAGAAAAATTCACTCTTGGAGAACTTTTTTATTGTTGTTAAAACCTGTCATTTTGATCTGAAAAGCACAGATTTTCCCACCAAGCAAAATGATAATTATGGAAAGGTTTCATTGTAACAGCCACCAGTGTGCTTTATTTTATGAGGTATTGATGGGTTTGCTCTTTTTGCATGGAGGCAAAGCAAACCATGAACTGCAGTTGTGCATTAGGAAAGATTTATGGAAAAGAAAGTTATTTTAAAATCCCCTCCTTTCACCATCACCTCCCCTTTCCCACCATATCTGCCCCTTTTCTACCCCATCCACCCCATTTCCCTTTTTCCCCTCAAATCCCAGAGCACCTGGGCCCTGTTGGAGTCTCCTCCCACCCCAGGTGTGACCATTTGGCCCTCACCACCCACTCCCCTTTTTAATCCCCCAAGAAAGACAGCAGCCCCAAGCTGAGCCCATCTGGGCTGAGGATCCTCCTCTCCTCACTGGTGAGTCCCGTGGTGCACACTGGGTGATGGTGATGGTGGACAAAGGCCGGGGGGCCTGGTGGCCCCCCGGTTTGATAGGAATAGGACTGATGAACAATATCCAATATCATCCATGGATGCCACTTCCACCTCTGGTGATTCTATGGCTCTATGATCTAGCTCTGGCCCCCTTGCCATGGGCAGGGACACCTTCCACTAGGCCAACTCAGCATCTTTAAGGGCATATTATTGTGTTTTTTTTTCTCTACAGAGAACTCAAAACTTAGTATGGTAGCTGTGATGCACTGATGGATTTTGAATTTGAAGCTACCTTATTTTGAAAATAAGATCTTATGTGTATTGACATAAGAAATGAAATTATTGCATGAAATTCTAGAGTGGATGAAAGTTATTGGCATAAGAACCATTTAAAATCCCACTGAATTTGTGGCAAGGGTTTGGCTATTTCTGTACTACTGCTCAGCAAAAGTTAGTCCTTGCCTGAAGTGTAGGTAGTGGAAACACTGAAGTAAATTCATAACTCAAAGGCAAGTTGTCTAACCAATATACTATGTCATTCCAGAAAGGCATGGATTAGGGAATTTTCTAGTTTTTCAGCCTGACTCAATAGTTTTGAATCAGAATAAGGGTAGGAAGGATATTATAGGAGAGTTGGGCTAGATGGTCTCAGAGGTCCTTTCCAACCCCTACCACTCCCTGATTCTGTGATGCTGTGACAGGCATTTGCTAATAGTTAAGTTTACTTCCAAACACACTGAAATATATGGAAATAAATACTCTTGTGTCTAGTGATGGATTTTTTTTCCTGAAATATATTAATGTAAAGGTGATTATTTCAGCAACTAACCTCAAAATTTTCTGAGTCTTACATTTAAACAGATTTCCTTTACAAGCCTTCATAGTACCTCAAAAATCAAGCCTGGCTGCTGAGCTAGAAAAATGGAAACTGCCTTAGCAAATGAACAACTTGCTGGGATTCTGCTGTGCCTCTGTAAGAAATAAAGGTAAATATGTTAGAAAGGACAATTACTTCGTTTACTTCCTTTTTAGTACTTCTTGTCAGTGAGGTCAAAAGGAAACATGAATTTTGATATAATAAAATTTATCACTAGAATTTGTTTCAAGCCTTTCTGCAGCTGTGGTTGAGGGTTTGTCCACATGTGGAAGGGTTGGGGCTTGTGTTCTAGCATCTCCTTAAAGTGGCAGATGAGGTTTTCAGTCACAAGTCTCCTTGTAGAGCCCAGGCTGCTCTCTTTTTATTTCAGACATTTTATCCATGCTTCTTACACACCTTTAGGACTGGTAATTTTGGACGGAATACTTTGAGTTATGGATATGAACTACAGCACAGGAAGTTCCAGCTCAACATGGGGAGGAACTTCTTCATTGTGAGGGTCACGAAGCACTGGAACAGGCTTCCCAGAGAGGTTGTGGAGTCTCCTTCTCTGGAGACTTTCATGACCCATCTGGATGTGTTCCTGTGTGACCTGCACTAGATTCTATGATCCTGCTCTGGCAGGGGGTTGGACTCAATGATCTCCAGAGGAACCTTCCAATCTGTAACATCCTGTGGTCCTGTGAACTGCCATTGCATTTTGGGAATGCATTTTTATTTTTTGTCTGAGTTGATTTAAGTAGCAAGCAAGTATTTGAAACTCAGCTGTAGTGACCAGTCCCTAGAGATGCTGTTGTTTCTGATGAGAGATCTCATGGTTTGAAAGTTATTGCCCTTAGATATTAATCTGTTGGCTGTAGAGCATAAAAGACCAAGTCACTTGTCTGTAACCCTGGCCACTGCAGGACCACTAACAAAATCATTGTCAGTTAAGTTGAGTACATCCTTATTGTTTGTGAATATTTTTGCGTGGTGCTTTTCATCCACATTAATTTGTGTTAATTATTATTAATTTATCCCAGCCCACACCTTTTCTGTGGGTGATTATTTCACTATTTCAGAAGTGGGGTCATGTGTTTCCTTTGTTTTTATTGTGACCTTGAAGATATGATCCATCCCCTGGAGTTTTCAGGGTTTGCAGACTACACTTGGTTCCGTTATCTCTTAGTTTTCCTGGCACATTTTATCCTCATTATTCTTTTTGGTTGCTGTTCTTTGTATTTTGTCTATCTCTTCTGTAGTTTCTCTCAACTGTGCAACCAGATATCACAAAGTTAAGACTTAAACTTCATAAAGTTCATCAAAAACAAAAAAAAAAAAGCCCCAAGCCTTGAGTCTTTACACTCAAGATTAAGGACACTGAGTCTCCCTGGGAATACCAGCCCTCAATACACATTGATATGTTACCATGGCATTTCCAACCTTTTGATGTTTAAGCAAACTTAACCAAAATGCAACAAAAGGCTTCTGAAGCCAAGTACATTTTTTTTTTTTCTTTCAAGTTCCTGTGCTACTCTGAGATGACATTTCAACAAAAATTTGTGGGAGAAGAGTAGACCCTCACTGACCTCTATACTGTGAGGAGATGTGTGGGAGGCACTTTGCTGAGAGGTTATGTTTATCACCACTGAATATGCATGTGTAAGCTATTGTGGTAAAGGGCAGCACACTTCTGTCAGGGGTTTTTAGGTGGTGTTTTTATTGTTTTGTTTGCTGCTTTTGATTATTTCTTTGGGGATTTTGTTATGTTGCTATGCTGCATTAAGATCTAATGGAAATAGAAGAGCTTTATGAAAATACCTTGAGAACCAGCATGAAGTACTTGAAGGGGGACTGCAAGAAGGATGGAGGGAGAGACTCTTAACCAAGGCCTGTAGTGATAGGACAAGGGGCAATGGCTTCAGACTGGAGTAGATTTAAATTGGATGTTAGGAACAAGATCTTTACCATGTGGGTAGTGGAAGAGGTTGCCCAGGGAGGTAGTTGAGACCCCAACCCTGGAGGTACTCAAGGTCAGGCTTGACAGGGCTCTGGGTAACCTGATCTAGCTGAAGATGCCACTGCAGAAGGGGTTGGACTAGATGACCTTTGGAGGTCCCTTCCAACCCAGACCATTCCATGAACTGCCACAAAACATTGATGCTCTTCTTGAACTTCAGGCAATATTATGTACAGACTGTGTGATTCTTATAGTAATTATTCAAATAATTGGCACAATCTGTTATGAAATCTTCTTGTATTAAGATATGCTGCAAGACAAAATTATTACTTTTCATAGGCAGAGCACTGACTGACAGAAGTTCAAAGTACTCTGCTGGCTTCACTGGAGATCTTAATATTTGTATGAGATGAAAAATTGGTGAATTTTTAATAGTTTTTTCAATCTGATTTTACAACTTTTCCTAGTACTCATATCTGAAAATATATTTTTAAATGTACATTCTGTTAGGAGCATTTATGATCAAATTATTTACTAATGTGGAACACATTTCAAGTTTGGCTGCATTGTTTTCACATTACAATTTGTACTAATTTGTACAGAAATAATGCTCAAAGACTGAAAGAAAACATTTTTTTCTGCTTAAAAGAACAAATGCCTGAGCCATGCAAGTAGCAGAGTAAAACTGATATCATGTGGAATTATAAATTCACAAAGTCAACAAGACTTCATCTAACAAATTGAAAGAGTAGAATCCTTGCTTTTTTGCTCCCTGTATCTGTTGAAATAGAACTAGTAGCTTGTAAAGACAGTCATTAAAAACAAACAAAAAAAACCAAATATTTTTGGGATTACCTAGTGGCAATTTGATATCTGACTCAGAGAAAACAGATGCTGCAAATGTCCTGTCTAAAAATATTTTGTTGTTGCAGTATGTGGGGTTTATTGCATGATCGTGGTTTGAATTTTGAGCTTCTGCTTTGAAGTTTCATGGAGCACCTCTGCTCTAAGGATAGGCTGAGGGATTTGGGGTTGTTCAGCCTGGAGAAGACTCCAGGGGGACCTTCCAATACCTGTAGGGAGCCTATAGGAAAGCTGGAGAGGGACTTTGTGTAAGGTTGTCTAGCAACAGGACTAGGGGGAATGGTTTTTAACTGAGGGGGGAGTACGTTTAGCCTGGATCATAGAAAGAAGCTCTTCAGTATGAGGGTGGTGAGACTCTGAAGTAGGTTGCCCAGAGTTGTTGTGGATGCCCCCTTCCTTATGGCAGGGAGGTCAGAGTAGATGATCTCCAAGGTCCCTTCCAACCCAATCCATTATTTAATAATTCCCTTTTTTTCACTGTTCTTGGAAGATTTAGGTCATGTATATCAACACCAACAGTGGAAATAACATTAAAGACTTCATCTGAGAAAATGTCAATGTCAAATTGTATGGAGGTCCCCAAGTGCCTTATTCCCCTTATTCTGAATAAAGGGGAAGATAAACAAAAATAAATTAAAAATTAAATTAGAAATTTGATCATTTATATTCCATCCAGGGAGTTATAATATCACAATGATATAAATATATAGCCACTCTTTTATTCCTCTTGAGCCCAAAACAAAGCAAGAATAAGGAGCACAGCTTTCCTTCCACTTCATAATCTGAGATGCAGCCAAATGAAAATACAGTGCTACATAGTTAGAATTGTCAGTAGAATTTGCAGAGTATTAATTACTGCTTTTTGAATTCTTAACCATTAGTGAGTCATAGGAAGCTTCTACTTTAAATTATTCAACCTGCAAATGATAAATTAAAAATATGTATATGGGCTATTATATCAAAATAAAAGTGAGACTACAGAAAAGAACTAATTCTTTTCTTTAAACAACTTAGAATTTGCTGACCATGTTGTAAATATGTGGGAATTTCTAAGTTTTTCATGAACAATCTTACAGCAGGGGGATTATAGGAGGTTAGGTTTTGTGACTGAGAAATGCATACCAAAACTATTGATATAAATCAGTGTGCAAGCATTAAGGGGGGAAAAAAGGCTTCAGGAAATAGAATCAGTCAGGGTTGGAAGGGACCACAAGGATCATCTAGTTCCAACCACCCTGCCATGGGCTGGGACACCTCACACTACATCAGGCTGGCCAGAGCCTCATCCAGCCTGGCTGCAAACACCTCCAGGGTTGGGGCCTCAACCACCTCCCTGGGCAACCCATTCCAGGCTCTCACCACTCTCATGGGGAAGAACTTCTTCCCTATGTCCAGCCTGGATCTCCCCACTTCCAGCTTTGTTCCATTCCCCCAAGTCCTATCACTCCCTGATAGCCTAAAAAGTCCCTCCCCAGCTTTCTTGTAGCCCCCTTCAGATACTGGAAGGCCACAAGAAGGTCATCTCGGAGCCTTCTCTTCTCCAGACTGAACAGCCCCAACTCTTTCAGTCTGTCCTCATAGGAGAGGAGCTCCAGCCCTCTGATCATCCTTGTGGCCCTTCTCTGGACACCTTCCAGCATGTCCATATCCCTCTTGTAATAGGGGCTCCAAAACTGGACACAGTACTCCAGGTGGGGTCTCACCAGAGCAGAGTAGAGGGGGAGAATCACCTCCCCTGACCTGCTGGCCACACTTCTCTTGATGCAGCCCAGGCTCTGGTTGGCTTTCTGGGCTGCAAGTGCACATTGACAGCTCATGGTGAGCTTCTTGTCCACCAGCACCCCCAAGTCCCTCTCCTCAGGGCTGCTTTCCATCTAGTCACTGCCCAGCCTGGATTTGTGCTTGGGATTGCCTCGACCCAGCTGCAGGATCCTGCACTTGGTCTTGTTGAACCTCATGAGGTTGGCTTGTGCCCACCTCTCCAGCCTGTCAAGGTCCCTCAGTAGCTGAAATAAGGGAGCACTGTCAGAAGAAGGAAAAAAATTAATACTGTGAGTACCAAGACCAGTCTGCAAGACACAACTATAATGTGGTTTATGTTTTGTTGTTCTGTCCAAGAAAGTGAAATCCATGGCACTTCTCTTCTACTGAGTAATCCAAACATCCCTATAAAGAAGGAAAACACACCTGAATTTCAGGCCTGGGCACCCCCTAATCCTGAAACTGAGTGATTTCAGTGAAAGCAAACAAAACTTAATGTTGAGTCTTTATATAAAGCTGATGTGAAGCAAGCCTCTTGAACCTCTGGATTACCAGTTATTGATCCAGTCTACAGCCATTACTGTTGAAACAGATGCATAGGTTTTATAGGTGTACAATTGTTAAGCATGGAGTAAATACCTGAGGAAAATTTTACTGGCTCTGCAGTAAAATGGAGCAAGTTCTCTCCTTGCTTTTTTACTTTCCAGACTGTGGTACAGGGATTAGTGCTCAACTGCTAATTTGCCTCAAGGCAGTTTTGACTCATTTTGATCCAAACGGGTGAGCAGATTGCAAGACAAAAAGCACAAAGATAGAACTTTACCTGCTTAAAAGCAATAGTTCTGGCAGCTGTTTGTTGGAAAGGTCTATCATGTTAGAAGAAACTTGAACCCTGCCAGGGACTTTGTACAGGGAAGTTCACTTGACCTTCCCCAGGACTGTGCAGCTTGGCTGATAAAGGTGTGAGGTTTGTACAGGGCACAGCCAGTGCTGGTGCCCTGGGTTGCCTGGAGTATGGCCTGTTGGGGTGGGGGGAGGCTTTCCTTGAGCCATGCTGAGTCTAGATTTAGGCATCTGAACCAAAAGCAAATAGGAGGAGACAAACCCTTCTTGTGCTGGCATTAAGAACCTCCTATTCTAAGTAATGGGCAGCATTGTAAAGACTATACATTAATATCTTCACTCTGTGTGTACATAATAGCAATGACAATCTGGTGTAGTAGATAGTGACACTATTAATAATGGAATATTACTGATTGCAGTCCTCTTGCTGTCTTTCCTGTACCTGCTCAGGCCTGATCTCAGCAATTCTTTTTGCTTCGTGGCCTCCCTATTTTCCAAAGCAACCCTGTTCCTATCTCTGTAGGATTATGGTGCAGATATGTGAATTACTTTTCCACAGCAGAAGAAGGCTGTAGGAGACTCCTATCTTCATTCTTCTCCCCTGCAGCTACTGATATTGCTCTCTGAAGTGTGAACAGGTAGTGGAGGTTTGTGGGTCCCTGGGGAGACACCATGGGGAACAGCCCCCCCTGAGGCACCTTAGTGGTGTGAAGAAATGGACGATGCTTGAAGGGACTGAAAAGCTCAGGGAGCAATCTTAGCTCTTTTCACAGGAGCTGAGTTGGAGCAGGGAGATATGGGAGAAGTCTTTGAAATCCTACTTGAAGGCTGAAAGAGAAATTTGACCGAGAAGGGAAGAAGGCATTCAGGAGGGTGAGACTGTTGGTGAGACCTAGGCAGACCAAGGGACGAAAGAAACTGGGATTGATAGCAGGTGGACACAGGTAGTGCCTGGAAGGGGAGATTTGAGCAGGAGCACACAATGATGCTGGAAAGGGACATCTGAACAAGTGAATATGAAATAAGGAATTCAGGACTTAAATGAGGGACTGACTGTATAAGTTGGGAGACTCTAGAAAGTAGAGTATGACACCTAGAGAAGTGTCTCAGTGCATTTAAGGGCAAGTGCCTGAGACTGACATAAGAAGTTGAGACTTGAAAGTTCAGAGAGAATGGGGAAGAAAAGTCTCTATTAATCGAGACACTTCAAAGTCCATGTTTCACCATTCCTCTGATGTTAGAAGATATATATATACTTTCCAAGCACTGTCTTACCATGTAGTTTGCAGACAGTACACTGCTACTGTTGTCAGTTGGTGTCTCAGAAACCTGTTAACAAGTCACATTTTTAGACATCATTAATTTGATATATTTTGTCCAACATACTGGCTAAAATTGTAGAAGTGTATAAAATGTAGCAAACCAATAGATTTAATGCTGTTTTAGTAAAGTGTTGAAGGAATATCAGAAGTCATTAAGAAGTTCACAGTTTCAGTTCTGCCACATTTACTTATTTTTGTCCTGAAAACACTAAATCTGTAGATCTGACTAGTAAGTATGGTCTCATTTGGGCTGAACCTGCATACAGGAGGAAGAATAAAATCACTTGGAGTCATTTTAATGGTTGTATCAGCAAGCAATTCCTGAGAACCATAGAGATAGCAACTGGTCTATGGGCTTTTATTGGTGACTACTGCTGAAAAGGTAGTACAAGAAAAACAAAATAGATGAGATGATTAAAGAAAACAAATATTGGCCTGGAGAGACAGATTTTGCCCCTCTCTGCCAGAGACTATCTCTGAGTAGTTTCTTAGAATTTCTTTTTTTGTTTGTTTTTCTGTCTATTAATGAACCTTTCTTTTCAAGTTTTGATCTGCATCTCTTGGAGTCTGATTAGTAAGCTGTGGGAAGATGTCACTGAAAATATCAAGTGATTGTAAATTGAGACACCTGAAATTAGAAGCTGCTTCTAATTTTCTTCCCATGCTTCTGTTTCTCTTCTGTAGAATGGGATGGTAATGCACTCTTGTCTCAAAATGCTGCAAAAAATTAATTTATTGATAGCTATGAAGAGTCAAAAATCACAAATAGCTGTGGCAATTTGCTTTCAGAAAATGGTTTGAAGTGTCTAACAATGAGGAGGAAATAGGATGTTGAGTAATTTGTCATTAAACAAGCACCACCCATTGTGGGATTGATTGCAGGGTTTGCAGGGACTCTATAACAAAAACACTGTATTACCATATCAATGCAACATGCATATGCAGAAGGCTTTGAATACTCAAGCCCAAGGTAGTTCTGAAGTAGTGTAGCTGTTCTTTTAGAAAGGTCTAGAAGAGAGATCTGGACTGACTGGAGGCAGGGCAAAGGGGAACCTGATGAGGTTCAACAAGAGTAAGTGTAGAGATTGCACCTGGGGAGGGACAGCACTGTGCACCAGGGCAGATTAGGAATGGACCTGCTGGAAATCATCTCCATGGAGAAGGACCTTGGAGGTCCAGGTGGACAGTAAATTATCCATGGGGATGGCAATGTGGCCTTGGGGCCAGCGAGTCCAATGGTGGTGTGGGATGCATCAAGAACAGTGTGGCCAGTAGGTCAAGGAAAGCTCTCTTCTTTCTCTACTCTGCCCTAGTGAGACCACATTGGGAGTATTGTGTCCAGTTCTGGGCTTCCCAGTTCAAGAGGAACAGGGATATACTACAGAGTGTCTACAGAGAGCTATAAGGATGCTGAAGAGACTGAAACATCTATCTTATGAGGAAAGACTGAGAGACCTGGGGCTGCTCAGTCAGGAAAAGAAGACTGAGAGGAGATCTTAATGTTTACAAACATCTGAAAGCTTGGTGTCGAGAAGGGCACAACCTCTTTTCAGTGGCTTCCTGTGGAAGGGACCAGGGGGCAATGGATACAAACTGGAACACAAGAAGTTACATCTGAACATGAGGAAAAACTTCTTTACAGTGAGGGTGACTGAGCATTGGAACAGGCTGCCCTCAGAAGTTCTGCAGTCACCTTCTTTAGAGACTTCCAAAACCCATCCAGATGCATTCCTTGGTGACCTGCTCTAGGTGATCCTGTTTTGTTTGGCAGGGGGGTTGGACTTTATCTCTGGGGGTCCCTTCCAATCCCTACTGTTCTACAATTCTATATCTAATAAATGTATCTTTATTCATAATTTGTGCTCAAAGAGGAAAAAAGTTTTCTCCCTTTTACAGGCACAACTAAACAGATCCATGTGTAGTAAAGGAAACTAGTAACACCTCACTTATAAATTCCAGTTCTACTGACATGCATATGGAACTTGAAGTTATTAGTAGCAGGATTTCACTCCAAGACACTTCTTTGGGTTTTTTTTTTGACTGCTTTTACAATGTGAAAACACAGACAAGAATTACACATTTTGTATTTTAAACAGATTGCATCTTGAGTGCTATTGAGGTAAAAAAAAGTCCTATGTTATTGTATTTCTGTTGTTAATCATTTTCAGGTTTAGTAAGAAACATAGCTGATTTCTATATCTTTAGAATACAGATAGGGGGAGTTATTTTTTGCCTGGATACCCTACGTTGTGAGGCATGCAGGAAGTTAAGATAACGGGGAAATACTGAATATTTAGCAATTTGACCTTTATTTGCATTAACAAAAAAATAAATTTCATGATACACATTGCAGGCTTGATTCTGGAAGTTCTAGTATCTTCCTTTTGTGATTTTTGTAGGGTTTTTGTTTGGGGTTTTGTGTTTGGGGTTTTTTTGGGGGTTCTACTTTATTTCTGTTTGGTTTTGTTTGTATTGATGTGTGGGTTTTTTTTGGGGGGGAGGGGCTGCTGTTTCTTTAAATAATAAACCATTTTGCTTTTGATGTCTGTTAGAGCTACATTAGCTGTATGCTTCCTACTTCCCTCCTTTCTACTAGCCTCATCTGACATGACTTTTGGTCTTTTTGTTACATGTCAGCCTGGTCAGCACCTGGCTCATGCCCTCTAAATTCCATGTTTCACCTGACTTCACTGTTTCTTGCTAACTACTTTTGAAGCAAATTCAAAGACTAGGTAATTGAGTTTTTTAAAATCAGTGCCATGATCCTTTTTGTGTGTGGTATGTTTCTTTTTTATTAACAGTATTAAATTATTGGTGACTTTTTACATTCTTCCATGAAGTCCTGCCTGCTCCTTCCCTTCTTCCATGAACATGGTTGGTGGTTCTTTTTGCACTTCATGCTAGCCTTGTGGGTTTTTGAGTTTTTTGTTATTGTTTTGTTGGGTTTTTTGTTGTTCTTTTTTTCCACTCTCTTTTTTTTCTCTTCAGTGTTGCAATTTCTCTTGATGTTCTTCTCATGCAAGATAAGCATGTCCTACCTTCTCTGGCTGAAAAGGAAGCACACTTGACCTGACTTACCTTTCCAATGACTTGCACCTTGCTTTTTATTGCTTTAATCTCTTCAGCTCATAGAACATCATTTTTTAATGGATGTCTGGAGCAGCTTTCCTTTCATCCCCACCCAGTTCCTCTCCAATTTACCTTTTGTTGCTGGCACTCTGAACAAATGACCAGTCTCTTGTATGGAACCAGAACTATTACTTTAGTCTCATCATTCCTGTTCCTTCAGCACAACAGAGCAGCTCTGTGAAATATTGATAAGAACTGAGGCAGATTCTTCTCCTTGTTAAAAGATTTTCTTGTCTTACCCACACTGCTTCCTTTTGCATGCATTGTTCACATCTGAAATATCTGGAAGGTTACACCTGTGTGGTTTTGTTGTTGCTAAATAAAGTCAGAGTTAAAAATGGTCACAGTTTTTCAAATGACTATGGAAGAGCTAAGCAAATTATGATGTTTGGAGACCATGTGTTACTTCATTACTGGTTGGTTATCACTGATTTGTCTCCTACCTAGTGAAAACAATGGATTTAGTTTTTTGTTTGCCTTTGAGTTGATATATGCACTATTTTAAATAAAGCTTTCTTGGAAAGGGGAATAAAGTATGCTATTAATTTTATTTGCTTTTATTAACTTGTCAGAAGCCAAAGACACAGGAGAAAAAATACTGGAGGGAAAAACAAAATTCACATTTCTCCTTGTACATTCCCATTGGGTGTGCATTTATGCAGACCTTAGGATAGAAGCTGTGCTACAGGCAAGTAGACACTGTGTATTATTTCATAATTTTTTAAAGAGCTTTCCTGAGAGGCTTCTTAAAGTTGCTTTGTATTTAAAGAGAGAACAGTGAAGAGATTTTTCAGACCATGTACTGAGAAGTTCATAGAATACATTCAGTAAATCTCACTTCTAGGAAAATAAAAATAACTTTTAAAAAAGGGTTTGCCTCATTGTTATGAACAAACTTTCAAGTAATCATTTTTATAACATGCAATAAAAATTAATGTTTAATCTTTGTATTCTTAAAAGGATATGAGAAAGTTCAAAAAATCTAAAGCTAGAATAGAAGTCTTGTGTGAATTTAGATTTTTTTTTTTAATATATATATTTTTATTTATTTTCTTTACTTGTAGAGCACCATGAAGAGGAAGGGTGGTAAATTTACTGATAAATCATAGGAATGTCATTTATATTGAGGATGCAAAAGTAATAGCTCATCCATTCTGGCCTTAATCTCACCTGTTTCTGTAGCTGCTATTGAAATGTCACCATATGCTATCAATTACCCCAGCCTTGTGTATGCAGTATTTCTCAACAGCTACAATAAGAAACAGCAGTAGTGCTTCAGGTAATGTAGTTCTGAAACTGCTAGTAGTAGTCCACTACGGCTGATACTATTCTTGGAAATTATTGGAGGGTAGGGAGGTGTAATCATAAAGGAAAAGTGGAGTGAAATACATATGTGTTTAGATTTCAGATTAATGACCTATCTCTGAATGGATTGCTTCAAAAGTCAGTAGCAAGCTTGGATTCTATGGGAGGTCTTAGAGAGTCTTTCCTTTATGCTATGTTGCCAAAAATCTTAAATTCTAGGGCACTACCAGTTTTGCACAGCACTTTTCTAATGTTCAGTGTGAGGATCAGTATTTTCCTGAAAATTAGTCTTTTTGAAGACATTGAAGTCTATAGCAATATTTTCCTGAAAATTAGTATTTATCTCAAGCAGGAAAAAGGAGAGACAAGTGGGATAAAATATTATTCAAGTCTATTTCAAGTCAATCAGCATTATTCTTACAGTACTCATTACCATGATTTCTATGTGATTTGCTTATTATACTTCATTTAAACTATTACATGAAAGGGAAGGGAATCTGAGCAGAGATGTAGGATTAGAAAGGAAGTAAGTTTATAATGATACCGTAAGCTCCTTTTTCTCTGATGAACTGGCACTGTTCATATTAATGTCAGATGAAGTACTGTAAATGGAGCCCTCCTTTGGAAATGTTGCAGTTTAAGTGATAAGTTCCCATATTTCTCTTTTGCTCCAGTATGTTCTTTCTCATGTTCATGCAAGTGCATATATAAAAATAGATTACCCCAAATATGGAGCATCTCAGCTGCAAGGACAAGTTGATGGGGCTGGGGTTGTTCAGCCTGGAGAAGAGGAGGCTCTGGGAAGATCCAGTAGTGACTTTCCAGTACCTGAAGGGGGCCTACAAGAAGGCTGAAGAGCAACTGCTTATGAAGGCCTGTCGTGATAGGATGAAGGGCAAAGGCTTCAGACTGGACAAGACTACATTTAAATTGAATGTTAGGATCAAGCTCTTTATCATGAAGGTGGTGGAACACTGGAACAGGTTGTCCAGGAAGTGGTTAGGACCCCATGCCTGGAGATATTCAAGGTGAGGCTCAACTGGCCTCTGGGTGACCTGATATAGTTGAGGATGGATGCCCCTGCTGACTGCAGGCACTAGATGACATTTTGGAGGTCCCTTCCAACCCAGACTATTCTGTTTGTGGTCTCTACAGCAATTTCTACGTGACTTGTGTTTGTCCTATGTACTTTGGCTTGAGTCATGCCTATTATTTTGTAAGCTAAAAAATATTTTGTAGTAAAACCACTTAGAAATGTTTGAAAATTATTTAAACTTACCATGTGTCTTGATAAGAAAAATTCCAGAAAAAGTTGGTTTTATGGCTTCCCCTTTCAGAGTTCTTGGCAATAACATTCTCTAATGGTGTACATATATTTGTGAAATAAATATTCTGTTAAAACAATTTCTGGCTGCAGATAATCAGTGTGTGCATGTCTGCGTGTGAGCCTTTTCGTTCCTGAGGTTTTGTGGTGGGTTGAAAATTCCCCCCCCCACCCTTAACTTTGCCAAACCAGCTGAGTGGAAGCAAATGAAAGCTGTATTTACAAGCCAAACTACACTCTACAATGAAATGCAATGACTATATACAAATATACAGTATTAACAAGACAGCACAAGGACCCCCTTGGCCAAAAGAGTAGGGGAGCTGTGACAGCTTCTCCCTCTCTGCCTCCCCCTTACCCCCCTGTACAAAAGGGAAGAGAGAGAGAAGCAGAGATATTAGACTTAACCAAAATAAAAGTGATGCTGCCAAGGCCAAGCAGAAGTTAGTACCTCCCAGGCCAAAGCAAGAAGAGAGGGAAATTGTTTTCCTTAAGATTTGGTTCCCAAAGCATCTCTCCAACAGAATTGTTTAGAATAATTGTTTTCCTTTTTAAAGCCAATAGCAATTTATTTACATTTTTACTACTTTCTGCTCCAGATCTGTTGAAAAAAAAAAAAAGTAAAGGCATAGTCTACAACTACCACTGGTTTCTTGCTATGCTGAAATAATGCAAATCCTTTTGGCTTGTTTGCCAAGAACTCTGATGGCACCAAGCTAGCTCAAGATGTCAGTGACAGCTTCTCCTTAATGTAATTGCAACTAGGCCTAGATTCTATTTCCAGAACTTTAACAGTGGGGATGTAGAATATTTCCAAATTATAACATGAAATAACCTATTTTTGCTTCCCTTTCCTCTTTATTCCCTTCCTCATCTAAACTATTTGCTCAGGCCTTCACAGTTGAGCAGAGAAAAGAAAAGAATGAAGTAATTAACCTTTTTTTCCTTCATTTGCTCTCAGGTAGATGAAAGCTTTAAAGTTTATTAGATGACCAGACAACTCAAGACATGATCTTTGACAAATGATGCCACATCAAACAATTAGCCTTTGCCAAAAAATTGGAAATCTAACATGAGAATGTCCTAGTTCAAAGTGCCAGCTTTTAGAGTTTCTTAGTTGAACCTGTGGCATGATGAGTCCTCTGGAAATAAGAGTTCTACAGTATGTATACAACAGATTGTATCCTATAAATACAAAAGAAATGGTCACCAGAAACTATGCCATGTAAGAAAAAGCTTTAAGTGCTTTGTTGTCAGAACAGTATAAACATGTTTTCTGGGGTGTCACATCTGAAATCTCTTTTTATGTATTAGTGGAATTAGTATTTTTGAGTAAAAGTTAATTTTGGTGCTATGCCAAACTTTGGGAAGCAGAACATCACGTTTGTGAGTTATTTGTGCTTAACGGTAACAGAATTTTTTTTCTGTTAGTTTCCCTATCCTTGAATTTTCATGTAGCCCCCAACAAACACATGGGCTGTGAAACTACAACATTTATTCTTCTTCTTAAAAGCATTCCCTAAGGCACTCGTAGTAATGCAGGGATCCCAGAAGCCCTAAGCCTTCATTTGAGTGTGTCAACATCAGCACTTTGATGTTGTCTCCTTAGATAGCACAGCCCTAGATTGTGAGAGCCTCTGGCATTACAGTGCTTGAATTAATTTATCTGTTTTTAGGGTTCAGGGGTAAATGGTGACACTTTTTTTTATTGGGGCTTTCTTGTACTCTTGCCCCAAGGGACAGCCTAAAAGCCATAGCTGGATAGAGAAGTCCTGAAAACTCGGAGAGTTCTTCATGGAGAAAGTGTAGAACCTGAAAGGTTTCCATGTAGCATTTTTTGACAACTTCATTGACTAAGAAAAAAATGGTTATTAAATTGCTGGAGAGTCTGACAGTCAGGGGTCAAGAGAACCTCAAGGTACCAATTCTATAAAACATTAAGAGATAGAAGATAGCTGTCTTGGAAGCCTTCCAAAATTATAATGATGGTGATGGGCAGGCATCTGCTGTGAACAAATAACTTGATAGCTGCCTAGATTTCACAAAATCATCAACAAATGACACTGCTTTAGGAAGAAAAGAGGATTAAGTATTTTGATGTTCAAAGAGACCCTACTGAATTAATTCACAATATCTTTTGAAAAAAAGAAATATTTGTAGCTTTGGAAAAACAAAAGATAAAGCATTAATGTTGGCTGAGGCATCTATGACTGCATCAAACTATTTTTTACATGAATGATTCCTAAATGTATTCCATAATGTCATCATTCTTCTAGACATGCAGCATAAATGGGAGACATTTTCAGTTCTTTTTTTTTTTTTTTTGTCAGAAAAATGCGTAAGGTTAAACAATTATTGTATATTTGGAACCTCTTGAGAAGGTGAATCTTGCTTCAGCTTTCCTTACTGTATGACCTTAATCTGTCTGCTGAACACTATAATGTGATATTTATCTTAATTGTGTAGATTTTTAAATTTAAAAAAAAAATCAAATGGTAATATCTTTGTGGCAAAAAGATATAAGATGAAAAAAATTAAATTAAAAACTGCATTAAGCTCAACAGAGCTTACATATCTTGATTAAAAAATAATAAACAGAAAGCAATAACCGTGGGTTTGCTTTATAAATCTGGATTGATGTCAGTGAAGCTAGGCAGTGGCACAGGAATGAATTTGCATATCATTGATATAGCTCTCAAAGTGAAATTCCTCTAAATAACATAGTAAAGGCAGAGTTTGGAATATGCTAATCAGTTTCTGCACTTCATCAGTCCTTTGAACAATAAACACTTCACCCTGGATTAAGACACCACCCTGGGGATATGGTTGCCCCTTGTAAGTGTGGTAGCATGGATAGCAGCAGTGAAGATGGTGATGACAGGATGTGCAAGTCTTCTTGTGGTGGTTTTAAGGCTTTTGTGCAACAATAGCATTGCAGAAAATAGCTTTAAAATAGTTTTACCCCCATGACAAAATTTTATGTTAGCTAATGGTTTCTGGAAATTTTCTGTATAATTTGAATGATCCTTTGCCATATAATTTCTATCAGCATATGAAGCAATCAGTGAAAAGGCTTTGTGCTGTTGGGTTCAGTTGTTTGCTTTCTGATGTTTGTGTCCAATTCTGTTATGCTTATTGAAATCCAATCCTTTTGATTTGACAAACAGACATTCCAATCAAGAATATAATAAAAGGATAAGGCAGGTTTTGCGTCTTCTTAACTTGATTAATAAGAGAGAAAATTAACTACAGGTGGCTGGGGAAAGGTATGCAATGAAAAACACTTTTGAAAAAGATATCTTACTGTTTTCTGGGCATTTGTGTGTCGACTGAGACAAAATTCTGTAGTGAAATCATTTTTTTCTTTTTTTCCTGTTTTCTTATTTCCTGTTTTTTGAACTTTGGAATCATCTCCATCTGAGATAGTCAGAATGGAAGATAAACTGAAATATGGACTTTATTTACTTCTTATTGTAGATATTGTTTTAGATTAGATGGATAGTATTAGCAACCGATGGAATTGCTTAGAAGGGGTGGCTTCTGGTAGGTTTTAGGCTGTACCTTTAAAATTTTCCACAGATCTTGAACAGAAAGTGGTAAAATGTAAATAAATCACCATTGGGTGTAAAAAGGAAAATAATGATAAGATCCATTGGACAGATATCTACCATAAGAATTAGTTTGGTAAGCAATCTCTCTCTCTTTTGGCTTCCTCACTCTGGGAAAGACTAGCTTGCTTCTGCTTGACCTTGGTGGTGCTCTTTGTTTTGGCTGAGTATCCTAACTCTCTGCTCTTTTCTCTTGTCACTTTGTGTCCAAAGGGGTAGGTGGGGGGCAGGGAGTGGGAAGCTATTAGCAGCTCCCCTGGTTTTGGCCAGGAGGGTTCTTGTGCTGTTTAGAAATTGTAGATACCTGTAAATATTGTAAATACTGTATGTTTTGTACATACTCATTGCATTTCATTGTAGATCCTAGTTTTGCTTGTAAATACAGCTTTCATTTCCTTCCAACTGCGCTGGGTTGGCAAAGTTAATGTTGGGGGGAATTTTTCAATCCTACCACATGAGTACTTGTGAAATTTGAGTACCTCCAGCCTAGAATTTGCACACCATAACTCAGGAAAAATGCTCATGAGTTATGAAATAAAATATTAGCATCTTCTGCTCTACCCTTTGTTTCTATGCAAACTGAAGGGCATTGAAAAATGAATTTATTCTTCTTTTAAATGTACATGTTCCTTCTTTTATCTGTACATCCCCATTTCTGGTGTGTGTTTGGTTGGTTTTGGTGGTGTTTTGTTTTGTTTTGTTTTGGGTTTTTTTATTTTTTTTTTTATTTTAACCTTTTCACTTAGAAGGAAGACATCTCTTATGTTTCTGTAGTTCAGTCTTTTAAGCGTACTTTTAAGTGGTAATTAATTTACTATTCTTGCTACTGCTGCAAGTCATTCTTCTTTTTTTTTTCTGGAAACTTTTTGATCACCGAAGTTTAGTCACTGAATAAAGAATCTCTGGTTTTATAGTTATAATTTGGATTCTATCTATTAATTTTGGTGTACTTTTCTTATCTCTTCTTTACAATTCAAAGAGTATCAATGGTTTTGTTTGCCACACAAAATGTTAGAGTACTTCAGTGTCCTACTAATGTTTTACACCCAAGGTAGAACCTAGTAGAACCTAGAAGCTCTTAATGTGACTGTGGTCACATACCATCCTTCTACAAATTCTCTGCTCTTATCCAGTGTTATTTCTTTATTACAGTGTTTTAGGGATAACCGGTTCAGTGGCTGGATAGTTATGATACATTTCCTTTCAATACATCATAAGCTTCCCCCCCCCCCCTAAAATTAATGTAGGAATAGGTAGAAGAAACCCACAAAACCATCATTCCTAAGCAATACCTTAAGGAAGTGTCAAAACTCACCTGGCTTCTAATGAAGTGAAAATGTCAGTGTCATGGAGAAGAGGCATAAAGGAAAAATATTTGTTTTGCAGTTGGAAATGATGTTTAACATATATATATAGAGTATGCTCTAATTGCATAAGCTGAAGAGAGGTTCTAGTATTGCTTATATAAAGTAAAAAGTTGCCTATGAGAAGTTATCCATTTGCATGCATGCTTAACAGTCATTTGCAGAGACCATGGAAACTCCTGTGTGATATTATGGGGAATACTTTAGTGAAACACATAAGATAGCTTTTAGGATTACTCTTTGCAAATATGATTACTGCATTACTCCTCAGTACTTCAGTATTCCAATAAATCTTTTTTAGCCAAGTTAAATAAAACAAAACAAAAGCAAACAAACAAAAAGACAAAACAAAACCAACCAAACAAAACCCACCACCAACAAAACCAAAACCCCTAAGGTTCTCAGTGAATAGAATCATGGAGTTGTCGAATCATGGAGTACTTGGCATTGGGAGGGATCTTTAAAGGTCATCTTGTCCAACGCCCCTGCAGTGAGCAGGGATATCTTCAATCAGATCAGGTTGCTCAGAGCCCCATCTGACTTGATCTAGAATGTTTCTAGGGATGAAGCATCTACCACCTCTCTAGGCAACCTGGGCCAGGGTCTCACCACCTTCAGTGTAAAACACTTTTTCTTTCTCTCTAGCCTGAATATCTTTTAGTTTAAAACCATCACCCCTTGCCCTGTTGCAGCAGGCCCTGCAGAAAAGTCTGTCCCCGTCTTTATTATAGGCCCCTTTAAGTACTCATATGCCACATTAAAATCTCCTTGGAGCTTTTCTTCTCCAACTCTCTGCCACAATCAATCCTGGCTGCAGCCTCTATCAGCTGCAGCAATCCTCATACACAACACCTTGATTCAAATGTACACTCCAAAGAAGACCCAACCGCCCATTTCTCAGCCTCCCATGGAATGACCATGCATGTTAAGAGGAAATTTTCAAATCAAAATCACCACAACCCAGGGGGGAAGATTTCCCCACCCTGTTTTCTAGCACAAGGAACTAAGCAGGCCTGATGACAGCCTCTGTTTTTCACATTTAACAATTTTATAAAAATCTCTTAATTACCTCTGTCAGATATTGAAACAAGTAAGAAAGATGCCCTCTGCACGTCTATCAGGATGACTGGCCTCATCAGGCTCAGCAAATTCAATGAGTATTTTGCTAAGCTTAATTAAAATTCAGCCCTGCATTTGAGCAAGCCGCAGTGGTTTGGCAGACCTTCAAAGGGCTATACTGCAGCACAACAATAAAAGTGATAAAGGCACACAATAAAAACATATAGAATGCAAATGTTCCCATTATTTGCAAATTAGGGACTAAGTTGCTCCTTTAAATATTGTCTGCTTTCTCTTGTGGTAAAATCCAAACTCAAGGAGTCCTCATTTTCAATCTCTGCATATTTTTATTCTTATTATTACCATTTTATGGTTTAGGGAGTTGAAATGAAATAATTGTAACACTTGAGAAGGATACTGTGTGTACTTTATTCCCAATACTGAGAGAATTGTACCTGGTTTTGTCTGTTACTCATGGATTAAAAATTCCACAATGTGGACATTTGCTTTGCAGTGGCAATGTTGTCAGACCCTTAGTGGGGAGCTGGGGTTGTTCAGTCTGGAGAACAGGAGGCTAAGGGGAGACCTCATTGCTCTCGACGACTACCTAAAGGGAGGTTGGAGTGAAGAGGGAGTAGCCTCTTCTTGTTGTTGGAAGTGACAGGAATGGAGGAAGTAGTTTCAAGTTGTTCCAGGAGGGGTTTAGGCTGGATGTTAGCAAGTATTTCTTCACTGAAAGTGTTATCAAAGATTGGAATGGTCTGCCCAGGGCAGTGGTGGACTCACTGTCACTGGAGGTGTTTAAGAAGCATGTGGACCTGGCACTTATGGACATGGTTTAGTGTTGACCCTTCAGTGCAAGGCTGAGGGCTGGACTGGATGATCTTTGAGGTCTATTCCAAATGGATGTCTTCTGTGACGATGTGAATCTGTGTCCTCTTACTTCTGTCTACTGTTAGACTGTATGACCTCAGCTGTAGGTTTCTCCTAGTACTATGTAAATTACAGTTCTTCAGCATTAGACATGAAATGGAATCTTCCTTGCAGGTATTTCAATTTTTATTTATAAACTAGAATTGTGTATCTTCATAAATACTTTATACTGTTACAAATTCCCCACTGCTCCCTACATATCTTTGGAATGCTTACTCATCACCCCACATGAAAAATGTTCCTTAGGCCATATTATTTCTTCAGCGTTAAAATTTCATTTTCAATAATAATTTATTCTGGCCACTTTGAATGGCCAAGGTTCTATATCAGAAATTTACAGAATACTCCCATCTTGTACTTCATGCCTCATTTTCCTTGCCCCATTAGCTTTGTAACATGGTATGTGCTACTGATATTTTTTTTTCCTTTATTCACCAAAACTAGTCTGGAAGTCAATCTTGGTTAAAGATTTATTTTATTTTATTTTATTTTATTTTATTTTATTATTTTATTATTTTATTTTATTATTTTATTTTATATTATTTTATTTTATTTTATTCTATTTTATTCTATTATTTTATTTTATTTTTTTATTTTACTCTATTCTTTCATTTTCTTTTCTTTTGTTTTATTTTATCTTATTTTATTTTATCTTATTTTATTTTATTTTTCCTTTGAGAAAAGAGGGCTCTTGGAACAGTTATGCCTTTCCTTATCTTGTGCAGCAAACTAAACTGATAACCATAGTAACAGATTTTTATACCTTTTAGAGAGCAAACTTTGGCAAACAAATCCATTCATCAAAACCCAGAGAAAGCAAAAACTGAAGCAAACAGCCATCACTATTGATAAGTATTTATAGAATCAGATTTCTGTCATAGAAAATAAACCTTGGGATGATTTAGAAAGAAAAGTGGGGATAGAAATACCACACAGGGGAAAGACACAATCCTGTTTTATGACATATGGTTCTCTTTGATGTTTAGTATTTCTTTTAGTGTTCATTATCTTTATAATGGCTTCTACAATCAGAATTATAAATGGTTTAGAAGCGAAATCAAAACCCAGATAAATATATGTAAGACAGTACAACCAACAAGAAGAAAAGTGATGAAGTAAGTTTTCATGGGAAGGTTACAAATCCTCACATAAATTTAAAATGTTTTGAGTAAATGTGATTCATGAAAAGGTTGTTTAGTAAAAAGTGGTCCAAGTAATAACACCTTCACAGATAAACAGAGGATAAAGTGGAGTCCTTATTTACATGAACTCCTTCAACCTTAACACAGCACAAAAAGCCTGCATAAAGCTTTTTCGCATTTCTCTGGGAACAGGTAACCTCTCTGCCATTTTAGCATTCCTGTTGTCTGCAAATCTAATCTGGACTTCAGTAAATGAAAACATGCAAAGATTTTTCTTAAACAGTTTTGAGGAGCCACAGATTTTTCACTAAGTAATAATGCAACTCTCAGTCACTGGCCTTTTCTCCCTCCATTTTCACCCTTTCTGATGTACAATATAAGGAATGCTTCCCAAAACAACTTGAAATGGACATTTTGGTGTTTCCAGGTAATGCTGAGAGGAATGAAACAGGATTGAAAAGCTTATGTTGTGGGTTTGTATTTTTTTTCCTTTGGTTTGTTTTTTTGTTGTTGTTGTAGTTGTTTTGTTTGTTTGTTTGTTTGTTTGTTTTCCCATGTTCTGGTTGTTTACTTTTGCCTTTTTTAATTTGTGTTTTGGTTTTGTTGTGTTTGTTTGTTCTTGAATGATGTTATTTTGAAGTGCAGGAAAGGATATTGTAACATGCAAATGATAACTAAGTGTCCAAGATGCTAAAAGAATCACAGAATGTTAGAAGTTGGAAGGGACCTCCAGAGATCAAGTCCAACACCCCTGCCAAAAGCAGCATCACTTAGGGTAGTCTGCACAAGAATGCATCCAGGTCAATTTTGAATGTCTCCAGAGAAGGAGACTCCACAACCTCTCTGGGCAGCCTGTTCCAGTGCTCTGCCACCCTCACTGTAAAGAAGTTTCTCCTCATGTTGAGGTGCAACCTTCTATGTTCAAGCTTGTACTTGTTTCTTGTCTTATTACTGTGCACCACCCAAAAGATCCTGGCCCCCTCCACTTGACACCCACCCCTCAGATATTGATAGACATTGGTGAGATTCCCCCTCTCAGTCTTCTCTTCTCAAGATTAAACAGCCCCAGGGATCTCAGTCTCTAAAACTTATCCTTTCCCATTCAGTAGTTTTTCCCACAAGTCACGACTGAGGATGCAAAGTCTTATAAATCTTCATGAACAAAAATTCTATTTTCCCAAGTTGCTTTCTGACAGCCTATACAATTAATCACCACCAATAAAAGATCAGTTTGATACAAGATATTTTTTCTACTAAAAGGGAAGACTCAAGAAGAGTGATATTTTTAAAAATAAGCCTTACCTCAGTTCTCTTTATGGCTTGAGAAAGCCATGAAATAAGCTGTGACAAATATGCTAAATATTAAAGAACCTCTATAGGAAATGAGAACCTTTTCTAAGATTCTTATAACTATTTTTAATCATTTATTCCAGAAAAAAAAAATACAGAGTTAACATACATCTAGAATTACCTGTAATTGCCTGTGTCTCTGAGCCTTGAAATAATACTAGGTTGGATGCTCTGCTTGTTCATTAACAAAACCACTTTCTGAACACATTTAAAATAACGCAGTTCGAATAAGTTGAATAAGATCATTCAAATAGTTTAGTGGAGAGTTGACTTTGCCATGCCTCATGAGTATGGAATGTGATAGTCCATGCTAAAAATCCTGCATTCGTGCAAGTGTCTGTCTTTCTAAGCATGCAACAGTTGAGCCTGTCTTGAAACAGGATTTCTCTTGATTACAGCATCAGGAGTCTGCCTTTTACAAGCCAACAGAAAAGCATTCACTGAATTGAAAAATAGAGTTAGATTTAGCTTTCAATGCAGAGGTAGTGAACTGGTCAGATATGTGTGTGTCTATATCTACATCTACATCTTTATCTGTGTCTATTTCTATATCTCTATATTTCTATCTATCTCTATGTGGCAGTTTAGGCTGGATGCCCCCTGCCACTGCTACATGAGATACACCTCTGGTGTCCCGGGTGCCCACCCAGAGGGGTGGACACAGGAAATGGCGTATTTCTACCCATAAATCCTACGCCCTATAAGGCCATCTGCAGAGTCATTCTCTTCCTCTTTCTTCCCTCTGCTCCCATGGGAGATGTCCTCTCTTATCGGGTAATGCCGGGGGAGTATCCTCAAGGCCTCTTAGGCCTGTCTAGGCCTAATGCCAGGAGGAGAATGGAGGGGGGGCAGTCTCAGACCTGGCCAGCCTGAGACTTGCCTAGCAGTAGGAGGGGGGGGGAAGGAAGAGCCCTGAGGGGTTGGGTAGACCCTCAGGTGGGAGGAAGGGAGGACTGGGAAGCTTTTGGGAATCCTGTGAGGGGATTCTGTATGCTTTAGGATGTTCTTTTCCACTATGCTTTGTAGTTTGTAGTTTTCTGTAGCTTCACCAATTCGTTTTTCCATTTCAACTTTTTCCATCACTCTCCAATCCGTTTGCGTGTGTCATTCTTTTGTCCCTTTCGGGGCAAGAGATGTTCTGGCTGGCCTCAAACCAGCACAGATTTTTGGTAGCAGAGGATGGTTCCTGCGGGGCTCTGCAGGTTGGTTTGGAGAGGTGCAGGGGTGGAAAAGTTAAAATGGTATCTGGGCGTTGCTGTTTCTGGTGGCTGGGCTCAAGGCTTTGTGCTGGCGCGATCGTGTGAGCGTTTTATGGGTTCCGAGGGGACGCCCTGGTGCATAGCGGTGGCGTAGAATCCCGTCTGCCCTTCCAAGCGGCAGCGGTGATTTTGTAGCCACTTGCTTCGGGGGAAAAGCTTAAGAATGCGGTGCCTGTCCCTTTCCCTTTTGTTCCCCGCGGCGCCAGCGGCGAGCAGAGCGGCGCGGAGCCGAGGAAGGGGGAGGGACAGTCGGAAGCAGACCAGGGTCGGCTTGTCCCGCGGCGGTGGGGGCTGGCCGCAGCGGGAGGTGAGCGATGGCTCCCGTAATCAAGAAGGCGAGCGGTGGCTCCAGTTCAAAGGCTGCTTCCGAGGGCCCAGGGAGCGAGTATAGCTTTGGCTGGAAAAGCCGCTCGTGTGGCCCGAGGGGTGGCGGCGGTTTGGATCTGTACCGCGGCTGCAAAGGTGACGGCGGCTCTCGCTGTTATCTCTCCCTTGACTTTCGGACGCGTTCCGAAAATGGCGCCTAAGCACCTGGCTCCGCCTCTCTTCTCGGCGGGTTGCAGTGCAGCCACTCCCTCTCCGGGGGAGGGCTGTGTAGCCGGATGCCTCCACGCCTCGGTGCGCTTATCGCTCAGGAGGTGCGGCGGCGGCGTGCTTGCGCGCGGCGGCGTGCCTGCGCCTGGAAGCGATCAGCACTTGCGTTGGGAAAGGTCCGTGACTGAGAAGTTGTGAGGTTGTTTCCAGGTGGCCAGGATGTCCGTCGGACCCATGAAGAGTTCACCGTGCAGAAGAATGAACTCTGCATCGCTGGGAGGTTCCACCAATGAGGGAGAAGAGCTGGACTGAACTGTTACCTGAGCCCAAGAGACTCTTCGGAAGGACGCCCAGATGAGGACCTGGACTTTGCCAGACGTCATCTAAGGACTGTTCTGATTTGATGATATGTTTTGGGTGCAGGAATTATGGGTATGAAATAAGGGGTGGAATGTGGCAGTTTAGGCTGGATGCCCCCTGCCACTGCTACATGAGATACACCTCTGGTGTCCTGGGTGCCCACCCAGAGGGGTGGACACAGGACATGGCGTATTTCTACCCATAAATCCTGCACCCTATAAGGCCATCTGCAGAGTCATTCTCTTCCTCTTTCTTCCCTCTGCTCCCACGGGAGATGTCCTCTCTTATCGGGTAATGCCGGGGGAGTATCCTCAAGGCCTCTTAGGCCTGTCTAGGCCTAATGCCAGGAGGAGAATGGAGGGGGAGGCAGTCTCAGACCTGGCCAGCCTGAGACTTGCCTAGCAGTAGGAGGGGGGGGAAGGAAGAGCCCTGAGGGGTTGGGTAGACCCTCAGGTGGGAGGAAGGGAGAACTGGGAAGCTTTTGGGAATCCTGTGAGGGGATTCTGTATGCTTTAGGATGTTCTTTTCCACTATGCTTTGTAGTTTGTAGTTTTCTGTGGCTTCACCAATTCGTTTTTCCATTTCAACTTTTTCCATCACTCTCCAATCCGTTTGCGTGTGTCATTCTTTTGTCCCTTTCGGGGCAAGAGATGTTCTGGCTGGCCTCAAACCAGCACACTCTATATCACCTATATCTTTATCTATCTCTATATCTATCTATATCCATATCCGTATCTATCTATCTCTATATCTCTATCTATATCATCTATCTCTATCTCTATATCATCTCTATCTATTTCATCTATCTCTATCTCTATCTCATCTCTCTCTACCTATATCTATATCTATACCTATATCTCTATCCATCTCTACCTGTATCTCTGCCTCTATCTCTGCCTCTCTATCTCTATCTCTATCTCTCTCATCTCTGTCTCTATCTCTATCTCTATCATCTCTATCTCTATCTCTATCTCCATCTCTCTCATCTCTGTCTCTATCTCTATCTCTATCTCTATCTCTATCTCTATCTCTATCTCTGCCTCTATCTCTCTATCTCTCTCTATCTCTCTATCTCTCTATCTCTCTCTATCTCTATCTCTATCTCCATCTCTCTCATCTCTGTCTCTATATCTCTATCTCTATCTCCATCTCTCTCGTCTCTATCTCTATCTCCATCTCTCTCGTCTCTATCTCCATCTCTCTCATCTCTATCTCTATCTCTATCTCTATCTCTATCTCTATCTCTATCTCTATCTCTATCTCTATCTCTATCTCTGCCTCTATCTCTGCCTCTATCTCTATCTCTGCCTCTATCTCTATCTCTGCCTCTATCTCTGCCTCTATCTCTGCCTCTGTCTCTGTCTCTGCCTCTGTCTCTGTCTCCCTCTCCGTCTCTATCTCTATCTCTATCTCCATCTCTCTCATCTCTATCTCTGCCTCTATCTCTATCTCTGCCTCTATCTCTATCTCTGCCTCTATCTCTGCCTCTATCTCCATCTCTGCCTCCATCTCTGCCTCCATCTCTGCCTCTATCTCTGCCTCTATCTCTGCCTCCATCTCTGCCTCTATCTCTGCCTCTATCTCCATCTCTGCCTCTATCTCTGCCTCTATCTCTATCTCTATCTCTATCTCTATCTCTGCCTCTATCTCTATCTCTATCTCTGCCTCTATCTCTATCTCTATCTCTGCCTCTATCTCTATCTCTGTCTCTGTCTCCTTCTCCGTCTCCGTCTCTATCTCTATCTCTCTCATCTCTATCTCTATCTCTATCTCTATCTCTATCTCTATCTCTATCTCTATCTCTATCTCTATCTCTATCTCTATCTCTATCTCTATCTCTATCTCTATCATCTCTATCTCTACTCTATCTCCATCTCTCTCATCTCTATCTCTATCTCTATCTCTATCTCTATCTCTATCTCTATCTCTATCTCTATCTCTATCTCTACTCTATCTCCATCTCTCTCATCTCTATCTCTATCTCTATCTCTACTCTATCTCCATCTCTCTCATCTCTATCTCTCTCTCTCTCTCTATCTCTATCTCTGCCTCTATCTCTGTCTCTATCTCTATCTCTCTATCTCTCTCTCTCTATCTCTATCTCTATCTCTATCTCCATCTCTCTCATCTCTGTCTCTATATCTCTATCTCCATCTCTCTCATCTCTATCTCCATCTCTCTCATCTCTATCTCTATCTCTATCTCTATCTCTATCTCTATCTCTATCTCTATCTCTATCTCTATCTCTATCTCTATCTCTATCTCTATCTCTGTCTCTATCTCTATCTCCATCTCTCTCATCTCTGTCTCTGTCTCTATCTCTATCTCTATCTCTGTCTCTCTCTCTCTCTCTCTGTATCTCTCTCTCTATCTCTCTCTATCTCTCTCTCTCTATCTCTCTCTATCTCTATCTCTCTATCTCTATCTCTATCTCTATCTCTATCTCTCTCTCTCTCTCTCTCTCTCTCTCTATCTCTATCTCTATCTCTATCTCTATCATCTAATTTGTAACATTTAGTGAGAGCATTTAATCAGACTTTCCTTACACAAGAATGTAACAGCATACAAAGAGCAATGCCACTGATGGGAGTTTCTTGAAAATCTTTCTATATTGATCCTTTCTATATTGACCCTTTCTTCTAGTTTAGCTACAATTTTTCTGAAATTAAAAACGGTTATGGTGTGTTTGTATAGAACTTAATGAGTCCATCACCTGCTGGCATTTGGGTGGGAAGCTTCTGGGAAATCCCAAATACAGGACACAGAACATGTTTTTTATTTTGGCCTTTTTATTTTGTTCTTCATTCTCAATCCTTCTCTTTCCATATCTCTTTGTCAAACTGTTAACTGTGATTCAAGCAAAGTTGAGTGTTTAGGTCTTTACTTACAGCAGCAGTCTTGTAGAATTGCCATGTGTTAAGCATAAAAATGAAGTGGTAGAGGTGCAGAATGCTACAATGAGGAAAATCTGACATGAGAAATTGTTTTGTCGTGCCTCTACTAAAGGGCTGAATGCTGTGGCATCTCACTACTGAGTTGTTCTGATGTCTGCCTTTTGTAATTAGCTTTTCATCTTGATCCTTTTTAAACTGGTGTTATGAGTAGCTGCAATGCAATAGGTACTGAATCAGTAATTAACAACTGGCAAGTGAAGGATCTGTTGCAATTTAGGCTTGCCTATGGCAGAATAAGCATAAGACTGAAATGTTCTGAAAAAGTAAAATCTATTAACAGTAGAACTAATAAATGACTGTAACATATATAAATTTTCTTTACCTGAGTGTTAGATAAATTGCATTTCTTTGTTCAAAAGGAAAAAAAGGTTTTTGATGTGCTGTTACATTTATCAAAGATGCTGTACTAACCACAGAAATTATTATTTTGTTTTCTGTTGCAGTGCTCACAATTGCTTTGTTCTTTTTCCTTCTATGATTGCAGCAGCTGTCACCCTGTAAAAGATTGTTTTTTCCCGATCACATGTCCAGGATTTCCACAGTAATTGCATAAACCAATATATCCCAAAGCATTTTACCAGTTTGTGAAGCTTTTCTCATTCTCTTTGGCTGCTTTCATAAAAAAAAAAAAAAAAGGAAAAAAATCATAACTAGTGGTAAGCTCTCTCTTTTATGGGATGAACATATATAACTGATGTAACTAGCTGGCATGCAGTAAAAAAAAGTACTGGGTATGTAAATAGGGGATGCTTAACTATATCAAATGAACAGCCTTCAGAAAGTGACAGGACGAGGGGCAATGGATGGAAGTTGAAGCATAAGAAGTTCCCTGTAAGCATGAGGAAGATTTTTTTTTTTCACCATGAGGGTGACAGAACACTGGAACAGGCTGTGCAGAGGTGCTGTGGAGTGAATATCTTTGCAGATACTCAAAACCCACCTGGATGCATTCCTGTGTGATCTGCTCTAGGTGATCCTACTCTGGCGGAAGGGTTGGACTAGATGATCTTTCAACCTTCCAACCCCTAACATTCTGTGAAGTGATTACCAGGAATTCATTTAATATTATATCTTTGCTGTGAATTAAAAACAAATCAAAAAAGCAAACATCATTTTATATGTTGAACTTCAGTTTTGGCTGAGGGACATTTTGGGAAAAAACTCTTTCCTCCCCTTTTGCCTTACAAATCTTTGCTTAGTATTCTGGTCACATCCAATTTTAATTGCCACTCTGTAGTTTTCAAAGATGGTATGCAGCTGTAAAATACTACACTTTATTGCAGCAAGAGGGATATTTATCTGAACAGATGCAGTACTGCTACTGTAAAGAATGGGCCTATTTTACTTTATCAGCAACTAAGGGGAAGGTTAATGGCTATGATGTATCTTTTACGTTGTGTGTAAAAAATGGAGTGCTCTCCGCTGTTAAGATTTACCGTGTGGAAGACAAAGCGTGTGCTATTTCAAGCACTCTTTTAACAGCAGACTGCAAACTTGGGATTTATCTTTAAAACCTCTAAATGTGTTAAAACAACATTAACACTGGAAGAGAAAATAATTTCTTCTCATTAATTCCTGCTTTTAAGTCTGTGTCTTGGGTTGAGCAGACAGAGAGCTCTTTTACCCCTCCCCAAAGGAGTGAAAGAAAAACGCTACACACGGGACTGGAAGGGATTGGAGGTTTAAATGGAGGTACTATTCACAGCTATCTACAACAGTACAAAAACAGACAAAATACACCATTTCATTTCAGCCTCTGCCCAGTTCTCTCCAATGTGGGCTTTACCAAGATCTGACTCAGCCAGAACCTTCCCAAAACCTTCCCCCAAACCAGACCTCAGTACCCTAGTCCTCAGTCCCTCCCTAGCCAGACCGAAATGATGCAGTAAAAATTAGCTAAGCTGTTCAAGGCCAAAAGCCTCCCCTGAAAATACCTAACAAGAGATAGCTGTCCACACTGGGAGCAGGAGAAGGGAAAAAGGCAGAAATAGCCTGTGCTGTCTGTTTATAAAGGGGAGATGCAGGCATAACAGGAATGAAATAACAAAAGATTACATTTTTCCAGTGTCTACTTCCTGGGCACCTCTCTGGTACTTGGAGGATTTTCAACTCCATGGTGAAGACATCCCAGTTCTTAAACCCATAACAGTCTGTGAGCATGGGAAGGCCTTATAAATTTTCCAGGTGTTCTAAACAAGTAAAGAATGCAAGCAACCAGGATATTTTCAATATTTATTGCATTTCCACCTGTAATACATCAGAAACATATAAAAATAATGTTCATATTTTTTAAGAAAAGATCAATGCCTTCAGAAAGGACAACATCATCCTTTAGCATACTGTTGGGGAGTCTAATCTGTTCAGCAAGAAGGGCCAGAACCCAGTAGTTTCACAGGAATATAGAATGGGTTGGGGTGGAAGAGACCTCCAGAGGTCATTGAGTCCAACCACCTGCAGTGAGCAGGGAAACAAGTCCGGGAGGCTAGGAATCAGATGCCATGTCTCTCTTTTCCCAGATAAGGTGATTTACCAGTAAGCAACAAAGTTAAATTCCTGTTCTTCCATTATTTATAACATTAATACTTGAGTTCCTATCAGCAAGGAAGCCCACCTTTAATTTCAGAAAAAGGAGTGATACAGTTTTCCTCTGTAGGAGAATCCAAATTGTTAGTTACAAACATTTCTTACAGCTTTGCTTTAGAATACAACCTTATCTGATACTTCAGACTGGTGTAATACCACACCGTGTTCCCTTAGGAGCAAAAATTTAGATTTCTGTATCACATTATAATTTTATTCCTGATCTGTGACCCAGGTATTTCTGAAAAATGCAGAAGCATCAGAATGAGAGGCTCCTAGGAAGCTTCTCAGGTAATAGTAATGATACTAATAACTAGGCAGAGTATTTCAGTTAGACAGAGGATAAGCTGATTATCTCAGACTCACACCTTTGGGGTTGAGATGTGTCTTTAAAAAGTCATTCCAGATTATTCTCATGACATGGCTCTCAGAGCATGACTTTCTTTTTGATGGATGGTTAGCTGCCAGAAACTTTGCTACCCGCAGGGGAGAATCTGCCTGTGAACTTTCAGCTGTGTTAGCAATACTTTTCTTATGCATTGTGGGCACAGGGCAGAGTTACAAGCATTATAATATCTCAGGATATAATTTGATAGCTTTTCATGTTTCAAAACACAGAAGTTTGTTCTGAAAAGTGAAAAGAATTATGCCAGTGTTGTTATTTATGACTCATGGAGTTTGTGCATTGAACTCTGCAGTGTTCTGTCTCACCAGTAAAGCGAATAATGCTCAACAGATTGACATGAGTCTGTCATATTTTATTTACTCATCTCTAATTTGCACTAAAAAGGCTTAAGTATAAAGCTAGCCTTGATTAAATCTTCCAATTATGAATCATTTTGTTTTCTGAAAGATCTGAGTGGTTTATTTCATTTTAAGGCTACAATGTTTCGCTCATTTTGATTAGGTTACCAAGATTCTTTTCAAATATTGTGCTTTTGAAAATGAAAGCAATCATTAGAGCTTCAGAGCTTCAGACTGAGTAATTATGTGATGGACTGTAGTTCTGCAGAAGAGATAAATAGTTATCTAGTACATGTTTTATAATTCCTTTTCTTTTTTTTTTTCTTGTTTTGTTTAGTACTACAGCACAGAAAATTACCTTTCATTAGCTTAATGGTGAAGTTCCCATCAATTAATCCATGCTTAATTGTTACATTTCTTTAAAAAAAAAAAAGTTGAATAATAAAAATGGTTCTTGCAATTTTACCTTCATATAAAAATTGATAACAGGTGTTAAGAATTGAGACAGGTGTAATGCCTTAGCCAGGGGTCACAAATGATTTACTTGTATCATCATTCATCTTGGAAGGACAAATTCTCAGATCAGCTACAGGAACTGGAAAAATGTATAGAAATGAAACTCCTTTTGAGAATCCTGCCATTGGTTTGATGTACACAGACCCTTTTTTCAGACAGCTTCAGGGGATTAATCTGCACATTTATTTCCTAGGGTCCATTTGGCTAGGTGGTTCTTCCCATGGCATTGTTTTTATTCTATAGTAGCTTAAGAATGTCCTTTCCTTTTACCTGTAAGAGAATGGAGTGTTTAGAGATACAGTTGTCCCTCTTTGTTGCTTCTGGTGACATAAAGAGTTCCTTTTCCTCTGGATAGTCTTAAATTGATTCACCCTCCTTATTTTGAGCAATCATGTTTGCATGATACTTGCTTGAGAATAAAGTCGCTTCCCAGAAACTGTTTGGGGTTTTGTTTGTTTGTTATTATTTGCTTGTTTTGTTGCTAAATTCATTGTTTGTGGAACTGCTCTCTGATTTTGCTGGGTCTAATATTAATGCAGCTCAAACTGATGGCAGGATTCTCAAAAGGTATAACACTTAGTTATTTGTGGAAACTGTGTTCTTCCAACATGTTGAAAGGAGTTTCATTTCTATACATTTTTCCAGTTCCTGTAGCTGATCTGAGAATTTGTCCTTCCAAGATGAATGATGATACAAGTAAATCATTTGTGACCCCTGCAGCAATGCCAATGCTGCAAAAAAATCCCTTTAAGGCCATTAACAGCCATAACATCTTGGATTCATAAATCATCTGGGTCTATTTCAAACCTTTTTTTTTTTTTCTCCACTCTAGCCCCTAAGGAAAGAAGCTGCCACAAAGCACAACTGTAGAAGTTTTAGATGTGAATGCCCTAAATTCATCCTGCTTGTGCTTGTTACTGTATCTCCTCTACCTTGTAAGGCTATCTGCAAGCCTGCAAGTGAGAAAACAAGATATTGTAAGTGAAAAGACACATTTGTGTGCTGTCAGCATAACAAAAAAAGCTGTTTTTACCCAAGAGTTTTGGAGCAAAATTCAAAATTTAATAATATTTATTGTATTGACTTCAGAGATTTCAGTTTAAGTAATGAATTCTAGAAGAAATTAAAGAACAGGATTTAAATAATGAAAGCCTCTGCTAAGATAGGTAGATTTAGACAGTACAGCTAGTTTGTGAATGCTACATAATTTCTTTGAAACCAAAGATATTATAAACAGGTAGAAAATGAGGTCACTTTTGGCAACCCAGAACATCTCACAGTTCAGAAATTTGGAACCCAAGAATAAGTTTTGCAATCTAATTGAACAAATCATCTTATTATTAAAGTCAGATCCAAGCTTTGCCTTACATTGTCATCAGTGGTATTAAAATTTGGGAGCAAAAATATCTCCTTTTTTAAAATATCTTGCTGCCCTTTTGAAGGCCTCATTATATTTAGATTTTATTTTCATTTTTCCTTTTTATAAAACTCTTTCAGTCCAATGCTATCAGTGGGAAGAGATTCATAGCATAAACATGCAACAGATAATGAACCTTCTGATTTCCAGGTCATGCTGACTTTTTATTTTGCCTTCTCAACACACATTTTGCAGAAGTCATATCCACTAACCTCTGGGAGCTGTACATAAATGGCATATACCAGTGGTTATTTCTGGTTAGACCTATGTGTATCATATATATTGGATTTTTTTTTTTTTTTGGGGGGGGGGGTATTGGGGGGAGAAGAGATGTGCATCTGTTGGGCTTGGGAAAAGGAGTTTTGATCCCTGATGTTGTTTGCTGTTTCCCTCTCAAGTATACATCGTGGACTAATCACAACCTGCAGCATGGATGCTCATGGCCATGCAAACTGTCCAAGAGAAAGAGAAAATTCATAGTAAATAAAGTAGTAACAAAGTAAATATTAGTGAAAAGAAGGACAGAATGATCTCTGCCTTCAGACAGTGCCTAGGGTTGTAGATGCCCTAAGGAATCCCCATGAAGATTCTGGTTTCTTTTCCAGAGGAGTGAAGGTCTCTCACACATTTGTATCTCTAGACTTGCAGAGATACATTGCAAATCCTAGGATACTAAAGCCAGCAAACCAGCACTCAGCACCACCTTCTATTGAATGAATCCCTTAAAGGCTTCAGAATCCACCAGTACCACAGACTTTCCACAGAATTCACACCTGATGCTGGTTAGCAGAATACCTTTTTCACAATTTACTTTAAATGTGACGTGAGATTCCTGGATTCAGTTGATTTCTACCCTCACCAGAATATTTTAAGAATGCAACCTGAAGAATTCATATCTCTCATAATCCTATGTTCTCTCTATTCTGCATGTTTTCATGATTTTATTTACTGGAAACATAATGTCATGTGATGCAGTTACTTGCCTCAGGTTGTACAGAGGTCGAAACTAACAATAAAAGCCAGTGGTTTTCATTCTTAATAGCTTGTGCAAATGCAGTTTCCATGTTGCTGCTACAAGCACCACATAATCTCTGGTGCTCTTAAATAACTTAAAAAAACAAACAAACAAACAAACAAAAAAAAAAACTTCCAGAAATTCAAATGTGAAACTAAGTAAGTATTACCATATGGCACTGTTTGAGGACAAGACCTCAAACAAAGGGAAACAGAAGAATAAAGCTGTACATGAGGCACTACATATCATTTGTGCCTTCAAAGGCAAGAGGCTTGGTTCACTATCTTTGAAGGACTACATATTGTCTTTTAGTAAATATATTGTTGTGTGCTTTAGAAAAATGGGCTTTCATATAAGAGAAATTGTATTTAATTAACTCTGCCACGACAATAATAAACATTTTATTAGCCTGTTGTTGGTTTGTTTTTCTTTTTTCCCCTAACACTAGCTTCTGAAAGATTCTAAGTGTTTCCTACTAGCTGAAAGCTAGGAATACCAATTAATTAATAGAGAAGTAACAGAGGTGTCTTTTGTACAAGTGCAAACTTTGTTTCAGTCATCACACTATTTGCCAATTGCTTGGATACTTATTTTGGGCTCGACCGTATTTCACGCAAGTACTGAGGCACAAATCATAGAATCATAAATAGCTTAGGTTGGAAGGGACCTTAGAGATCATCTACTCCAACCTCCCTAACCATGGCCAGGGACACCTCTCAGCTAGACTCAGCTGTTCAAGGCCTCATCCAACCTGGCCTTGAACACCCCCAGGAGGAGGCATCCACAGCCTCCCTGGGCAACCTCTTCCAGAGTCTCACCATCGTCATACTGAAGAACTTCTTCCATCCAGTCTAAACCTACTCTTCCTCAACTTAAAACCATTCCCTCTTTTCCTGTTGCTAGACAGCCTTATGAATAGTCCCTCTCCAGCCTTCCTGTAGGATTCCTTCAGGTATTAGAAGGCAACTATAAGGTCTCCCCAGAATCTTCTCTTCCCTAGGCTGAACTATTGCAGTTCCCTCAGCCTATCCTCATAGCAGAGGATCCAGACCCATATATTTAAATTTAGACATACACCTTTGTAAATAGTTTTGTGGTTACTGAACTGTTAGGAGATGAGATGCATTATGCATGACAAAAAACAGCATTACAGAAAAAAATCTTGTTATCATGTGTTGATCATTAATTTGATTGTAAATCAGCTGTATCCAGGTAGCTGGGAGGCAAGTTCTTATGGCATAGAAAGTTTTCTCCCTAAATCATTTAGTGTTTTAACACAGTTGAAAAGAAGGTAATCTGTTTGTAAAGTATGATGTAGCTCATTCACTATTTTGTCTAAATTTATGAATCAAGACATTTATTTCACACAGCAAGTATGATAGATCTCCAGATCATGATGTGTTGGCTGCTGCTGGTGGAATAAATATTCCTAAATTTCTTACATTCCAGAGCAGACTGACCAAGCCCGAAAGATCATCTTTTCTATACAGTTGAACATTTTTTTTGTCACCAGCCTCATTATTTGAGCTGAGGTTTTATCACTATGGAAACTTAGGTTTGCAACTTAGTTTTTCAGATTCAAAGGGTTTATTCATCTAATTCAGGTAAATATGATGAAAGTAACATCTCTCGTGAATTGCAATAGTAGCTTTTTGTCCTTTGTCTGTTATCAGAGATACATCTAGTATTTTTTACATTTTCTGTTTCAGCTCTTTATATAATCTAATAGTAAAAAGAAAGAATAGGCATGCAGCATGGAAACAATCCCCAGTGCACAAAACACATGGTTATATTAGCATCCATGACAAGAGAGAAATAAAGACATAATGTATTGGTAGGAAGACCTTATGAAAATCTTTAAATAGAGGTCAAGTTATTTCGAGAGGCAAATTAGTGAGGTGAGGAGACATGTTCCATATGTCAAGCTTTGTTTCTTCTATTCTTTTTGTTTTTCCTTCTTCCTCTGCTTCTTCCTAATTCCTATTTGGAAGATAAGAAGAGCCAAAGATAGCTGTATGCTTACATTTACTATCACTCTCTCTCTGGAGATATTCAAAACCCTCCTGCATGCATTGCTGTGTGATCTGGTATAGGTGATCCTGCTCTGGCATGGGTGTTGGACTAGATTATCTTTTGAGGTCCCTCCCAACCCCTAAGATTCTGTGATAACTATTTGTTCAGATTTTATCTATTGTCAAGTCCAAAGATCTAAAATATGATGTGAAAGCACCATATGTGATTTCTTTTTTTTTTCATTTGGAAAAGTAATGTGCAACATTATTCAGTTCTGTCTTGGTGTGATCCCACAAGAGTATACATTCATACTTGTCAAATGATTTCCTGAATTTTTCTTTAAGGCCTTTTCACTCTAGAAGTTATTCATTGTGTAATCCAAAAGCATTGCCAAAATTCAACCTTCCTTAACTATGGTGATGGTAAGATAGGCTTCCTATATCACTTACTTCCAAAGTGTATCTGTTTAAAAGCAGAACAACTTACCTCACCCTAAAAGCCCCCATCAATAGTACTTCTCTTTAAAAAAAAAAAAAAAAAATATATATATATATATAATGTTGAGAACATTTAAAACTCAGTCTCTGTACTTCTGTTTAACTTTTGTAGCACAAAATTCAGACTTACAAATTCTGTGTCACAGTATCACAGTACATTAGAGGTTGGAAGAGTCCTCAAGAGATCATCAGGTCCAACCCCCCTGCCAGAGCAGGATCACTTAGGGTAGTCTGCACAGGAATGCATCCAGGTGGGTTTGGAAAGTCTCCAGAGAAGGAGACTCCACAACCCCCCTGGGCAGCCTGTTCCAGGGCTCTGTCACCCTCACTGGAAAGAAGTTTCTCCTCATGTTGAGGTGAAATCTTCTATGTTCAAGTTTGAACCCATTGTTCCTTGTCTTATCACTGTGAACCACCAAAAAGAGCCTGGCCCCCTCCTCTTGACCCCCACCCCTCACATATTGATAGACATTGATCAGATCCCCTCTCAGTCTTCTCTTCTCCAGACTAAACAGCCCCAGGGATCTCAGTCTACAGTTGCATGGCTGTTGCACAGAATAGAAAACCACACAACCACAATGAAACAAAATTTAATTAGATCCTGCATAGAAAATTGCAAGGTTTTAAGGATTATCTTTTTCAACATTTCTTTTGATGTCACTTTTTTGTTTGTGTTTGTTTGCTTTGGTTGGTTGGTTTGGTGTTTTGTTGGGTTTTGAGGGGTTTTTTTTTGTTTGGTTTTTTTTTTTGTTTGTTTGTTTTGGGGGTTTTAGGTTTGGTTTTGGTTTTAGTTTTTGTTTGGGCTTTTTGTATGCTTGTGTCTTTGTTTTGTTTGTTTGATATAATAATTTTTTACTATCTCTGTTAAGAAGAGTTATATGGGAACAAAAAGTCTGAAGCTGATATAAAGCCTTTTCCAGAGGAGTCATCAAGTTCAGTCTGCTACAGCTGTATTTATTTTCTCCTGAATTTATCGAACTCCATTGAAAACTGAATTAGTTTTTGTTTTTTTTTAATGTCACTACTTAGAATATCCATAGTAGACTAACATTTGCCATGCATTTTTTCCTGGGCTGAAATAATTGTGATTATGCAAAAGCAAAGACCTAGTGATAATACATCCATTAAGCATTGTGCTTTTAATCAACCGTTGTCTGGCCGTTAGATTTTAAAAATATAAAGCTAAGAGGAGAAAAAAAAATTGGTTGCAGTGTTCACAAATTGGTTAGTGTGGATATTCTCCAAAATTAGAGAATTATTCAAATGTTTTAGTTAACAGAGATGATAGTTCAACTTAATTATTACAGAAACAAAGGAATGTTGAAAGGAATGGAAAAGTGATACCAGATATTCCCATTCCTAGTCAAGCACCTCTCCCATGATTTTTAGAACACATTTTAAATACAGTAATTTGGAACATAACAGGAAACATGAGGACTTTTTAGTTTGTAATTCTGTAATGCAGAAAGGTGGATTTTTTTTTCCTTAGACAAAAGGAAATATCTCTTAGGTGAATCACTTGATAAGGAGGAGGGCTTGCTTAACTTGATTCTACACCTAGAACTCTATGGTTACCTTCTGTACAAAATGTTAGGAAAATGAAAGAATATATAGAATAGTCTTAATTCTTTAAGAAAAAAAGCACATAATTTTCTCTTCTAGCTGAAGTAGTGCATTCGAGTTTTTGTTTGTTTGCTTGCTTGTTTGTTTCTTTCTTTCTTTTCTTCTCCTTTCTTTCTTTTCTTCTCCATTTTTTCTTTATAGCTATAATCTATTCAGGTAAAGAGGTTTAACCTTTTCCTCTACTCATATGTGTGGAACCTTAAATATAATCTTTCAATAGTCGTATTGCAAAGTACATGAAGAATTTAAATTGTGTTTTCTGATTCATATAAGCAAATCCTCAGAATTGTAAATACATCAGTGATGTTCCAGTGAATAAACAGTCTTTTCTCATACTGAGGGCCAGATTTTCCTCTGATATACGTGGTCATTAGTAATAAGAGATCTGCACCTTTTTGGATCTGATGTTCCCATCACACCTTTGAAGTTTTATTTCACAGAATCACAGAATGTTAGGGGTTGGAAGGGACCTTGAAAGATCATCCAGTCCAACCCCCCTGCCAGAGCAGGAGCGCCGATATCAGATCACAAAGGAATGCATCCAGACAGGTCTTGAATGTCTCCAGAGTAGGAGACTCCACAACTGCCCTGGGCAGTCTGTTTCAGTTTTCTGTCAACCTCACAGTGAAAATGTTTTTCCTCATGTTTCCATGGAACTTTCTATGCCTCAACTTCCACCCATTGCCCTTGGGCATCACAGAGAAGAGCCTGACTCCATCCTCTTGACACTTGCCATTTACATATCTATAAACATTCCTGAGGTCACACCTCAGGCTCCTCTTCTCCAAGCTAAAGAGACCTAGATCCCTCAGTCTCTCCTCATAAGGAAGATGTTCCACTCCCTTAATCATTTTGTGGCTATGCCCTGGACTCTTTCAAGCAGTTCCCTAAGGACCTTCTTGAATTGGGGGGCCCAGAACTCGACACAAGATTCAAGATGCAGCCTCAGAAGGGCAGAGTAGAGGGGGAGGAGAACCTCTCTTGACCTACTAACCACAGCCCTTCTAATCCACCCCAGAATGGCATTGGCCTCCTTGGTTTTGTTTTGGTTTTGGTTGTTTGGTTTTGGTGTTTGGGTCTGTGGTTTTTTTTGTGTGTGGGGTGGGGTTTTTTGGGCATTTTTATTGGGTTTTTTGGTTTTGGTTTTGGTTTTTTGTCTGTTGTTGTTTTTGGAGGAGGAAAATTCCAAGCGAGTTGAGAGTGCTTGGGGCATAAAGAAGGAAATATAATTTTAACTAGGTTTTGAGTCCAGGATGCTCGTAGCTACTTATTATATGAAAAGGGGATTTGCAGGAATCTGAGTTCTTAATTGTACAGTCTGAAACACACAGACAGGAGTCAGAAAACTTTGAAGTTCAAGCCAATTCTGTACTTAATGTGTCCTGAGCCTTTTATCTCCATACAACAGCTATCTAAGGATATTTATACTAATATCTGCTTTTGATTCAAGCAGTGGCATTATTTTGAAATGCCATTGCTGCCTGATTAGCTTATTTAGATGTGCATTCTGGCAGGAGGAACAGTCCAATATGCAAAAATTATCTAAATTACAAAACTTTTTTAGAGGTTTTCAGTCCTTTCCAATTAAAACCATTTAGACTGGAAATATTCTTCATAGATTCATAGAACGGTCTGGGTTGGAAGGGACTTCCAAGGGTTGTCCAGTCCAAACCCCTCTGCAGTAATCATGGGCATCCTCAACTAGATCAAGTTGCCCTGTTGAGCCTCACCTTGAAGATCTCCTGGAAGAAGAACCTTGTTTTGCAGTTTAACCAGCATCATCCAGCATCTAGGTAGCTTAATCACTTCATGAAGATAAATTTCCAGAGTTTCAATGCAGAAATATGCAAAGAGTTCCCCAGAATTATAGCTGATGTAAGCTTTCAGTTTGCTCTGAGAACAAGAGGCAACTGAGAGTTACACCCTCGTTAATATAAAAAGATAAACATTGTCATCAATCTGCTATGAAAAATACCAATGCTGCATCCAGGGGCTCAGCTGCTAAATGGAAATGATGCACTTTATGTTATTTATTTAAGGTACTTCCATTACACAAATATTACACCATTATATTTATACAAGGTTTCCTAACATTTCAAGGGAAGATTTTCCTTTTCTTCCTCAGCTGTTATAAATTTGTTAGGATGTGTTTACTAGTAGGCCCTCTGTAAAGGCACCACATTATGCTGAGCCAGCAGAGATTAGAGTAAATGAGAACACACTTGCTATAAATTCAGCAGGGCTCATTTTCTAAAGTGACTGCTTTATGCATCTGCAAATAGAAAGAAATAGAGCATCAAGCTATTAATTCTTTCTACACAAATAAAAACTGAAGTACTGAATGTCTTCAATTAAGATCTTCGAAGCAATATTATTTTTATTAGGTACTAGAATAGCATACAATGCATGGAAAAGAGAGGTTCTGTAGAATTTTTGTATTGTGCACCTTCAGTAAAAAAAAGAACTGTTTAGGGTTTTTTTTAACTCTCTGTGCCATCTGTTCAAAACATTGTGGCACAAATCACTGGATTGTAATGTTCAGTAAGCTTCTGTATTAGTGATTCTGTGGAGGTAGAACACTGTGTAAATTTCAGTGGTGCACATAAAATCTGTTTCTACAGCGTGTTTATTCAGTATTTATTCCAGTGCAAGTCACTAATAATGATTCTACTGACGGGAATGGAACTTCAGCACTAGATTGTACATCAATTGCTCTTAGCACATAAATTGATGGAGTTTACAGGCAGGAATGGGCCTACTGGCAGTCACATGTTTCAAAACTATCCCAGTAGGCAGGTACTTTGAAGACAAGTACTGTCTCACACTCAAAAATAAAAGAGAACAAATTTTCTTCCCATATATGCTACAGACTTGGGGATATGTGGTTAGAAAGCTGTAACTTGGAGAAGGGCCTGGGTTTTTTGGTTGATAGTCAGCTGAACACGAGTAAGCAGTGTGCCCAGGTGGCCAAGAAAGCCAATGGCATCCTGGCTTGGATTAGAAACACTGTGGCCAGCGGGAACAGGGAGGTGATCAGCCCCCTGTGCTCAGCACTGGTGAAGCCATACCTCGAGCATTGTGTTCAGTTCTGGGTACCTTACTATAGAAAAGATATTGAGGTGCTGGAGCATGTCCAGAGAAAGGACAGGAGGCTCATGAAGAGCCTGGAGCACATGGCCTGTGAGGAACATCTGAGAGAGCTGCGGTTCTTCAGTCTGGAGAAGGGGAGGCTTCATCGCTCTCCACAATTACTTGAAGGGAGGCTGGAGCAAGGAGGGGGCAGCCTCTGCTCCTTGGTGACAAACAGCAGCACTACAGGGAATGGTTACAAGCTGTGCCAGGGGAGGTTTAGATTGGATGTTAGGAAATATTTCTTCACAGAGAAGGTTATCAGACATTGGAATGGTCTGCCCAGGGCAGTGGTGGAGTCCCCATCTCTGGGGCTGTGTAAGCAGCATGTGGACCTAGCACTTAGGGACATGGTTTAGTGTTGACCCTTCAGTACTGGGTTGAAGGTTGGACTGGATGATCTTTGAGGTCTCTTCCAGCCACATATATTTTGTTATTCTGTGATTTGGTAATTCCTGCTTATGAGAAAGGTTTTGAGGCTGTTTAACAGAGTAAATGCAAAATGTATTGTGTGGCTATTAATAGTTATTGTAAATTTAATTGTTAAGAACTGGTTGTGTTAAAAAGTATTATTTGCTTTTAGCTTAGGGCTTTTAAGTCATATCATGCACATTCAAACTACTGTTTTCATAAAATAATATATATATATAAGAGATAATATAATAAAAGTCAGGGTAATTAAAGGCAAAAACCCAAACAAAAAAGAACAAACACCTCTGTATAAATCTCAGACAAAAGTGAAAAACATGAAACAGCCTAAGACTGAAGAGGCTATTTAATCCATCCAAAAGATACACAAGATAGCTGCTTTGCACAAGGAAGGTAAGCAGTCATATGAAAAAGAGATGTTAGAAATTAATTGAATCTCAAATAGCAGTAAAATAATATGTAATTATCAAGCCAGACAAAAAAAACTTTATTTTTTCCCCAGAAATAGCAGTTAAATGCTTGGATGGCTAAGCTTGGATGGCTAAACTTGAGACAGCAATAGATATTCTCTGTATTTCTTTCTGAGAAACTGACTGATATGTTACATTTTAAACAGAAATTTTCAGCAGAAAGTCAGGCAAGAAATCACGATGGTGCTTCATATAATATAAAATTTAATACATAATAATATAGTTAATAATTTATCTAATATATAATAGATGCTATTAAAGTAATAGTAATCATTTAATATATAATATAAAATTCCATGTATAAATCAGCAAAAAATCATAATGGCACTTCATGTAATATAAAATTCAATATATAATAATATATTTAATAATTTATCTAATACATAATATATACTATTAATATAATAGTAATAATTTAATGTATACCATAAAATTCTGTGTAGTTTTTGTCTCTAAGTCACAGTCTAATATGGTGGTAGAATATCTTCTGTAGAGTACAGGTAATAGCCATAAAAAAATAGTGATTCAGCAGTGTAGGAAAACAAAACTTCAGCTTGATAGTTACATTTCATTGTAACATTAATATATGGCAATTTTCCCCTAGCTAAAATCTGACTATCAAATAGAGCTATATTTAGTACTTTTTAGCCCATTAACCATGAGTCACCTATAGAAGTCTTCTGCCAGGAAGATTGCTTGAATAAATAGAAACTAATATTATTAAAAGACATATATGTGTGTGTGTGTGAATGGCATATTTATATTCTGGAAGAAACTGTTGTCTCAGATTTATATTAATAGGAGCTTAAACATGTAACTGTCAAGGAAAATATAGCTAGTAGTTCTTTATGGATGCTTTACTGTGTGTACTACCTTTATTCTTTTATGTCTATTTATTATATTTTATTTGGGTTGAATAATATTATGAGTACTTCCACTTGGAAAATAAGGGAAGAACAAACCAAATGCTTCAGGCTGGAGAGGTGAGCCCAAGCCACCCTCATGAAGCTCAAGAAGACCAAGTGCAAGGCAATCCCAAACACTGATACAGACTGGGCAGTGACTGGCTTGAGAGCAGCCTTGAGAACAGGGACTTGGGGGTGCTGGTGGATGAGAAGCTCAACAGGAGCTGTCAGAGTGCACTTGCAGCCCAGAAAGCCAACCAGATCCTGGGCTGCATCAAGAGAAGTGTGGCCAGCAGGTCAAGGGATATGATTCTCCCCCTCTACTCCACTCTGGTGAGACCACACCTGGATTACTGCATCCATTCTGGAGCCTCTATTACAAGAAGGATCTGGATGTGCTGGAATGTGTCCAGAGAAGGGCCACGAAGATGATCTCCTCTCCTATGGAGACAGACTGAGAGAGTTGCGGCTGTTCAGTCTGAGGAAGAGAAGGCTCCGAGGACACCTTATTGTATCTTCCTTCCAGTATCTGAAGGGGGCTACAAGACAGCTGGGGAGGGACTTTTTAGGATGTCAGGTAGTGATAGGACTAGGGGGAATGGAGCAAAACTAGAAGTGCGTAGATTCAGATTGGGTGTTAGGAAAAAGTTCTTCATCATGAGGGTAATGAGACACTGGAACAGGTTGCCCAGGGAGGTGGTAGATTCCCCATCCCTGGAAGTTTTTAAGATCATGCTGGATGTGGCTCTGAGCAACCTGATCTAGTCTGAGGCATCCCTGCCCATGGCAGGGGGGTTGGAACTGGATGATCTTTGAGGTCCCTTCCAACCCTGACAATTCTGTGATTCTATATTGTAGTCTTAATATGTTGCATTCCAAAGTTGCAGACAATAAAATTTATGCAATCAATAGTATTTTATTACAAAGAAAATGTATTGGAAATTTTAGCTAATCATGTAGATATTAGTTTCATGCTGCCTTTTCTACCCTCCTGGAATATTCTGACTGAGCATCCTCGTTGTGGAAGGGGAAATTGGTTATGAAAATAGTATTTGTCATGGTCAGAGGGAAGTGAGAAAGGATAAAGCAGGGAATCAGCTGTACTGTAAGTCCAAAATACCAAGAGAAAATACATGGCAAGGCATATTAAGATCTGGGTGCACTAGAAATTCTTTCAAGGCTTTTAATATTTTGTCTTCAGTGTCTTAGATTCTCGGGCCTGGTGAAGGATCTTCACAGCTCATAGCATGGAGTTTGGAAGTCTGCTACAGCTGTCCTTCAGGGTGTGTTGAAATAAAATGTCAAATGCTAAAATTCTAGAGGCTTAGTTGAGCACGTGGCTCCATTGCAGAAGATCATAAAAACCCTGTGTCGAGGTTTCTAACTCACTGAAGCATCTGAAGCTCCCAGCCTCTGGGTTTAGTTAAATCTGTTTGCATTTGAAAGTATTCTGTCACTCAAAGTTGCACTTTCATCACATCATGAAAATTACTGTAGGAAGTATTATTTTTTTCTCTCTGTCGGTTCCCTGGAATTGTTTACAACTGACCTGTAAACAATTGAGATGCATTTTAAAGTACAGATGGACCACTGTAGGTCCATATATTTGCAGCCCATCTAAGTGCTAGGAAATGTTAATAATAGTATCAACAGCATTTCATAATGCTTATCTGCTGTGAGAAAATCCTGTAGTTGCTGTGAGGCAAGTATTTTTTCTCAATTTGTTGAGCTTTACAAATTCTAGACAGAATCCAACAGAAGCTGAGCAATGCCAAGTTGGCAGTGGCTGCAGTATTAGCTACAAGAAGGCTTAAGAAAGAGACTGTTAACATTTCCTCCTACAGACCCTAAATAGCTATGGGACATGAACAGAGGTTTGTATATAAATATTCTCTTGTCCAGCAAGTAAAGAAGATCAATTCTGAATTCATGCTATGGTGTATCATGACAGTGATCTACTCCGCTAAGGTTGGGTTGTTGTTTTTTTTTTTTTTCTTTTTGAATTGCAGCAGAATATATTCTCAGTCTGCTCTTTTTTCAGTGTTCATCATTCCCATTGACTAAAGCTGTTTCAAGTAGAAAAGACAAAGATTAACTTTTTGAAGAAGAGTATCTCGTCTCTCTCTCACAAAACAGAGCCAAGTTCACTAAAGCAATTCCTGTGAAAATGCAGATATTTTGGGGCAATGAAATACTTTAGGAGGAGAGAGTGCTGGATGATGATTCCACTGCATTAATTTTGTTTTGAGGATAACTCAAATTCAAAGCCTGACATGAGCAAAAATCCTGCTGGTTCTGGATGAATGGTCATAAATCCATGTATCAGTGCTGTTCTTCCTATTTTGTTTTAAGCAAAGAGGTCTCTTTATGATGAATGCTTTTGTTTTCCTCCACTTGTCCAGTAGACTGGCTGTTACAGATTGCCATGGAACATCATCTAATTTCAAATAGAATTCAAGATATTCATCTTTGGAAATAAGCCACTATAATGTCACTGTGCAAGGTCATACATTCAATTTTTTCTATGGCAACTCCCTGAAAATTATTGTAACTTATATGCAGAAAGAGGGGTGCTCCACATCCCACAGGCAATATTTGTCATAACAAGTTTACACTGGATCTTAGGAAGAAATTCTTCATTATGAGGGTGGCAATATTCTGGAATGGATTGTCCAGAGAAGTTGCAGATGCCTCATTGCTGGAGATGTTCAGGGCCAGGTTGAATGAAGCCTTGGATAACCTGGTCTAGTTGAGAGGCATCACTGCCCATGGCAGGGAAGTTGGATTAGATGATCTCTAAGGTCTCTTCCAGCCTAAGCCATTCTGTGTTTCTATGCTTCTGTGATGCTGTGGTCCTGTGGTTCTGTGATTCTATGAACAACTGTGTTTTCGCTTCTTGCACACTGACAGACACTTTACAGGTCATAGGAAATAAGAAATTATGTGGTAAAACAGAAATTCACAAAGTATTATTTAGTTAATTTCCTATATTCTCTAGCAGGTGACAGCTACCTGAGAGAAAACAGATTTTATAAGATGAAATCACAAATATTAGTCTGATAGTTACAGAACAATTATAAAAATCACAGAGGACAAGTAAATTGGAGTAGATTTTTGTGGGTTTTTTTGTTTGTTAGTTTTCTGGCTGTGTGTAAATACACACTTTTGAACAATATAAGTGTCTTTCTGCTAGGGCATTTCAACTGCTGTGTAACAACAAATGTTTAATTTCTATCAGAAAACATTTCATAACATTTTTTCTTAACACTAGAGAGGGAGATCTCTTGTAAGTTCTATCTCAGTATAGAGATACTTGGTCTAGGTGCTAGTATCACAGAATCACAGAATGTTAAGGGCTGGGAAGGATCTGGAAAGATCATCCAGTCCAATCCCCCTGCCAGAGCAGGATCATCTATACCAGGTCACATAGGAACAATCCAGGCAGGTCTTGAATATCTCCAGAGGAGATTCCACACCCTCCCTGGGCAGCCTCTTCCAGTGTTTTGTCACCCTCACAGTGAAAAAGGTTTTCCTCATGTTTCCATGGAACTTCCTACGCCTCAACTTCCACCCATTGCCCCTTGTCCTGCCATTGGGCATCACCAAGAAGAACCTGACTGCATCCTCTTGGCACTCACCCTGCCCATCTTTATAAACATTAATGAGGTCACCCCTTAGTCTCCTCTTCTCCAAGCTAGAGCCCCAGCTCCCTCATTCTTTCCTCATAAGGAAGATGTTCCACTCCCTTAATCATTTTTGTACCTCTGCATTGAACTCTTTCAAGCAGTTCCCTGAGGTCCTTCTTGAAATGAGGGACCCAGAACTGGACACAGTATTCCAGATGTGACCTCATCAGGGTAGAGTAGAGGGGGGAGGAGAACCTCTCTCAGCCTACTAACCACAGCCCTTCTAATACACCCCAGAATGGCTTTGGCCTTCTTGGCCACTTGAGCACATTGCTGGCTCATGGTCAGCCTCCCATCAACTAGGACCTCCAGGTCCTTTTCCCCTTCACCGGTCTCCTGCATGTTCTTAGTATGTTCTCAGCAGATGATTTCTGAAATTTTGTGTCAAAAAAAGAAGTTCAGCTAGATAGAAATCTGCCATTTTGATTTGTATCAAAATAACTTGATTCCTAGTTCATCTGCTTCTGCTCATTAGGAGAAACAATTTTTCCTTCTTTTGAAGACAGTTATTTTGAGAAATGTTAGTGATATACTGCAGCAAGAAAACTTTTCTGAAATGAAGCTCCTCTAATGAACTTCCAATGTGATATTTCAAAATTATTCTTTATTCAACTTATTCAAAGCTATTCTTTAGTCTTCAATGATAAATATAATTTCTGTCTTCTTCATGAGAAAGCAAAAGGCCTTGAGAAATCTGCTTGTGACCTTTCAAACTCTAAATGCTTACATTTTGTAAGACTTCTGAAGATAAATAAAAGAAAATAACACTCCTTTTTCTGCCTCTCCAAAGAGTATATTTCCCATCTATTTCACAATTCAACTATTGCAGTGATAATTTTCAGCTCATTTTTCTTTCCTAATCTGGAAATCACTAATTCTTGGAGCTTTTTACGTTCCACTTAGGCTTTCATCCTCAATTGTTTGTTTCACTTAGTTCGTATAGTTTCACTTTTCAACACTTTTCCTTAATCTTTATGATTCACACATTTATGATTCACATTTATGATTCATTGACTGGTAGTGGCATTTGTTCTGGGAACTTTAGGTAGGCTCCTGAGACACTGGATGTCTGAGACAGGGATACCTTTTAAGAATAAGATTCCTGTCTTTTAAGTATTGACATGAGTACCTACAGCTCTAACGTGATCAGAATTGTGATAAATGGACACCTGATAAATAAAATCAGTGAATTTAAAGCGCAATGCCTCTCCCTCTAAAGTGGTCACACTAAGTAGTGAAGTGTCTGCCTCAGTCCACTGCCTGTATTGACTAGGAATAAGATTTTTCATGGGGCCATCTGTTGCCACTTGAGGTATGCAGGGATAGCTGAGCCATACTGATGCCAGCATGTGGCAGACAGCCCACAGAGACTTGCAGCTCTCTGGGAGAAACAAGTGATGTCATGGAAGGGTACCTCTCATCTGGAAATAGATGCATATCTAGAGTTTCCTGACTACCAATGAAGTGTTTAATAGATGCATATCTAGAGTTTCCTGACTACCAATGAAGTGTTTGATCTATTGGTAAATGTTGCTACCTAATAATATCTGTTTAAAGGTATATGGCTGTTTCATCGTTGAAGCTTCTGTCATTTTAGTTAAACAAGATTATTCCTCTCCAAGTAAAGGAGGTTTGTGACTTCAGAGTTGTGAGGTCTTGTGAGAAGCACACAATGCAACGTCTGTAAATATAGGTTTCTTACCTTTGCATGGTTTTATGTTCCTGACTTCATGTTAAAACCTCGGGGCTAACTTTGCAACTGATCTGGGTTTTCTTTGAGTACAACCACTGGGTTACTTGACTAGGTTCAGAATATTTTGTACTTTGATTTTTGCTTTCTGTTTCAAAAGGGAAGAAGAGGAATTGTTGATGAAGCCAAGTGCATAAAACAGATGGAAACTTTTCTAATGGACACAGAAAGAAATGTCTTTTTTATTATGGTCAGCATTCAGTCAGGCTATGTTATTGGGATTTACGTGCAGATAATAAGAACTACAAATGTTATTTCCAAAGAAATTTAGGATTTACAATCTTATCTGCTAAAGTCAGTTGTTTCTGGGATGTGCATCTTCTTGAATTTGTCTATTGTGTTGTCAGAAATTGCTAAAATATGATTTTTTTTTTTTTGAGCAGAGATTGTTTGTTTCAGAGGCATTTGCTTTCAGTTATTAAGGTCATATTATGTAGGAGTTTGTGTCTGTGTGGGTTTGTCCCTGTATGAGATTGTAGAAGAGGAGAAGAGCCCTTTAGTTATACCATTTTAAACCCAGCTAAAGCTGTTTGGTGAATAACAATAAGCCATCACACAACTGCCAGTGTTACTAATTAATAGGCTTTACAGGTTTTGAAATATTCAGCAGCGTGACCTGCGCCTGTGGCTAAAAATGGATGCTAATGATCTGTGTAGTGTTACAGTACAGACAGCACATTGTCAAAAACTGTTGCAAATGTGAGGTCTCATTTGTGCAAAACTGGAGAGGGCAGATAAATACAGCTGTGATTCTCAAACGAGTGGTTATCCTCTCACTAACGTGTGCAGAAGTCTAGCTGCAAATCAAAGTGTGGCTATTTTCACATGGTTGTGTGTCATGAGTCTCCTGAATAGATTTAGAAGATTTTGTACTTTGGTTTTGCTTCATCTTTCAAAAGAGGGTGAATTGATAAAGGAGCCAAGTGAAACAGATGGAAACAGTTGGACTTACAACTTCAATGCTCTTTGTGAACCCTCTGTATGATCTTATCTTGCATTTTATTAGCTTATCAAACTTAAGTCCAGCTCTCCTCCTACTGAAGTTAGTATCAGTTTCCTCATTTATTTTGATGGTTATAGGTTTCACAGTCCTTCTTTTTCTTTAGCTCCTTTCAAAATTAGCCAATAACATTTGTTCTCTGTTAGAGTTTAGGCAAGCCAATTACATTTTCTTTTCAAAGTTAACTAAAACTTTTTAATTGTACAGTTGCATAATGATACACGAAGTATATGCATAAAACTATGTATGTTAATAGCATTCATTCCTTAGACATAATGCACTTCAGCTCTTGATATTATTCATCAGCTTTATAACTTCCTGGAAACTGAGTGAGTCATAGGAGACAAGCATATGCTAACTCAAAGGTGCAACTATTTATCTGAAGTTTAATCATTCACAAATAAAAACCCTACTTAAGAAGAAAAAGTCATGATTTAGGAAAAAGGGATTGAATGGGAAGATGTTGAAACAGAAGTAAAGAGGAAAAGGTGACTCTAACTCAAGTTAGATTCTGTTTTAAAGTCTGTTCCCACTGCTGTGGGAAGCAATGTCAAAGGCTTTACTGGAGTGTAGGTAGACAACTTTAAAGAGTCAATATAATAGCACAATTTCAATATATTCAGTGGAATTTTTAGAACCAAAATATTCTCAAGCTTTGATATATGGATGCATATTTAAGAAGGTGACATTTATCATGTCAGTATTTCAAGACTTGTATTTATTTGAAAGTAGTATTCTCAGCTTCTGTAAATCCATGTTTGTCTGTCTTTAAACTTCACAAAACCTTGAAGGAGGAAGATCCAAAGACTAGTCATGATGAAAAGTAGAAGAGTTGACAAGCTATTATGTTTTGGCTAAGTTGATTTTGGAGATTAAATGATAGCTGAGAGACAGGGATGGATAAAGTCTGAAAGAAGCAAAAATCTTACTGAAGATAGGAACCTTGCTAAGGAATTTAATGAATAATATTTAAGGGGCAGTGTGGACAGGTCAAGATGGCAAACCTACAGGAATCTGAGAAAAAAAAAAAGCTCTAATGAAAAACTGGGAAACCTTGGATGTAGGAAATAAATCCAGTGAAAGCTACAGGAGCTGGTATAAGAAGCTGAAAGATAAAAGAAAAAAGAGACAGAACTGTCTTAGGAAGGGATTAGGCTTTAGAGAGGGTCACAGATGTAATTTTTACCTGTCAATGAATATGATTCAGCTCCCTAACAACTCATTTGTCTGACAACCTATTAGATACATATTATTCTAAAAGCAATAAGGACTTATAAAGTTAGATATCTGTGAGATAGACTGGCTGTCTTTCCTTCCTCTTACAGAATTCTCTTGGTTGATTCATACAGATTTTTGTCTAAATCTGTAATACAGTAGTATTCTTGTGTTTACTAGAATAAAAAAAAAATATCTACCAAACCCCCTCAAATCCTGAAAGAACAAGCAAACCACTTTCTGTTAAATCTTCAACATAATTATACAGCAACAAATGCACCTTGAGTTAGGGGTCTTGTAAGAGTTAAAAGAGAACATGTTTAGATAGTGAATAGAAGACAGCAACTGTTACATGTGTGAAAAAGACAGAAAATAACTTTATTGGGAAAGAAAGATTAAACAAGGCTTGATTGCCCTGTAAGTATTATGAATATTTATCTTTTATGGAAAGAAGTTACCTGCTGTGCTTGCTGCTACTACTTCCTTGGTGTGTAGTTCTTGCACATTTGCCTGGACTGTGTGAAATGAAAAGCTGCCTTTTAAAGCAGCATTTTGAGAGAGGGCTCTTGCACTCTATGGTAACTGTTCTTAAAGATATTCCAGTTCTATTCTTCTCTCTTGTCTCTGAGGGGCAGTTTCCCAGGGAGTCTTGCTGACTAACTCCTGGAACAACTGGAATTTTCATTCTTTCTCTGACTCATGTCCCTCAGGACTGCAAACTCCACCAGTGCCTGATTACTACAGTACAGGCTTTCTCCAATCTTGTCATCACTGAGTAGCTCACATGCATTGGTGACCAGCAGGCCCAGTATTGCATCTCCTCAGACAGGCTTGTCTATTACTTGTCTTAAGAATTTCTCTTTTGGGCATTTCAGGAGTCTCCTGGGTTACCTACAGCTCTCCATGCTTCTTTTCCAGCAGATGTCAGGGTTGTTGAAGTCCCCAAGCAGGACAAGAGCCTGTGAGCACAAAGGCTCCTGTAGCTGGAGTAAGAAGGCTTCATCAATAGGCTCCACTGGATCAACAAGCCTGTAGTAGACACCAACCACAAAGTCCCCTTTGTTGCCTCAGTCTCTAAATGTTAACCATAAGCTTTTGACCTTCTCATGACTCTTCAGGGACAGCTCTTCATTGTCTATTTCTTGATGCAGAGGGCAACTTCAGAACTTCAAGAGCCTCTATTACCTCTAAAGCTTATCTAGAAGTGTATAGAAAACAAACTTCTTAGCACAGCCTTCATCAGTAAGACTGTCTTCAGAGGTTTGTAAAGTGAAAAACTACAGGTGGGAGAGGGAAAATCTTTGGAGAACTCCCTACCCTTGAGTTCAGTGGGGCTTTATTTATTATTTGCTTATTTTACTATTACTTTAAAAAAATACTGTAGTTTTAGTAAAGTCTTCTAGTAGAAAAAAATAGTAGAAATGTAGTAAAGATTGTCTAAATTCACTAGCTGGCATTTGCATTCTGATTACTAAAAGGACACCACAAGGGTCCCATGCTCATGAGCCAGTTCCAGCAGTTAAGAAATTGGGCTCTTTGTGCTGCTAGGATGTGAAGGAGTTGTGTGTAAGCTATACTCTCATGCTTTCTACTCAGGTGAGTCTAGAGTGTGAGTCTGTGTGTAGTGAAGATACAACTGGCAATTGCATACCTCAGTCATTCTCTTTAGGGGAATTAAGTGGAGAAAAATTGTAATATAAACCTTTTTGTAGTCTCATCCCTTAATATGTGGGTGGCCAAATACAGAATTATTGCCACTATCCTGGATATTTTTCATCAAATTTTAAAGGTGCAGGCTGTGGACACTGACAGAGTAACTGGGAAATATCTTACCTGAATTGATCTATTTAGAAGTTAGTTGTCTATTCTAAGTTAGCTGTGCAGTCATATTTTTAAGTCATAGAATTGTTAGGATTGGAAGGGACCTCCAGAATCATCTAGTTCCAACCCCTCTGCTGTGGGCAGGGACACCTCCCACTAGATCAGGTTGCCCAGAGCCATAGAGAAAGACTAGAACTTCCAAAAGGCAAATCTGTTTCACGTGTTTTAGATACCTTCTCTATGCTTTCTTTGCCTTTTGGGTCCTCATTAAACACCTGGAATACTTAGAAAAACAGTTTGTACTAAATGCTTATCAAAATAGTTAATGTCAGACAAAGCAAACTAAGCTACAGCCTGAAAGTTATTTAAGTCTATTCTTATCTATAGTAGCTGAAGTAATTGACTATTTTAGTTTAGCACTTGATGTACTGTACACTAGAACAATCTAAAATGAGGTAAGACTCATCTGATTGAGAGATTTCTTATAAATTTACTAAAATCTGTCCACGTGCTTCTCTCTCTGTTATAGATTATATTTACTCTTGGGAATTCACTTTAGTTACTGTAAAACGGTCACTGCTCTGCATTTTTGCTAAGACATTCTTTGACAAATCTATAATTAGCAATATCTATTTGTAATTATGTGCTTGTCATATTTTATGGCTCAGAGCCTGTGTGTGATCTAATGCATAATAATAAGGTTTGGGGATTTTTATTTTCTTTTTTGAGAACCTGTTTCCATATCATTTTTCAACAGGAAGGGTCAGCTGCTAGATAAAGGCAACAGAGGAACTGAGCATTTTTGGTGTTTAACAAAAAAGAGTTTTGTAATGAAATTCTAATAATGTTTGATTAACTTTTACTGGTAGGCATGTTATCTTTACCTCTCTCAGCTTTTCTCTAATGAACTTCTGAAAATACAGCTTCATTTTCACTCATGCTACTATCTAGCTAAGATGAAAAGCAGCATGACTGACCTATACCTATGTCTAGTTGCTACTTGTCTTGTACCTTCATAATCCTGCTCTAATTACTCAATAAGGATGGTTCCCTCAACAACAATGGCAAAGGTCCAGTGGCTTTTATATAGTTACTCTTTGATATTGTTCAGTGTAAGCAAGTTTACTAGAATCTAGCCTTTAAAATGAGAACCACTGACACCACTCTACTTTTGTATCCTATTAAAGTACAGGATCACATCTTTTCCCAGTATGGAAAGTAACAGAACAGTTCCAACGACCACAAAAGGATAAAATGACAGTGTTAAGAATCAGATATGCACAGAAGGAAGATAGAATGGCCATAATCTAGATGTCATGGTTAGTACTGCACAAGTGATTCATTTTTACTTCCTATCTGCAGTGGTTTTGTGCTAAGGAAAATGGTACATTGCTAACTCTAAGGGATTTTAACACCTATCCTAGGGGCATTACAGGTGTTTCATCCTGTCCCATTTATTAGAATATTTTGTACTTATCTCTCGAGTATCTTCTTTCAAAAGGGATGTCTGCTACATTTCTGCCTCCTATCCAGCATCAATCACTTTGATTAGGGTCTCACTCCACAAACTGAACAGCTTTTCTTCCATGGCAGCTCCATATGTTTGCTGCAGCTGTGGGCTTCCAGGCGGAATGTGTCTGTACTCTGCTCAGAGTTTTTGTCTCTGTCAAAGAGGCAGGAAATTATTCCTCTCTGCTTTGATATGCCTTGACATCAAGTGGCTTGAAATCTGTCACAGAGTTAGAGTGCAGTTGCCTATAAAAACATACATTAAATTGCATCTGCATTGCATTTTCTTAACTATGACTCTGGAAAGTGCATGCTACCAAGGTCTGCTCCCACAGGGGCGTTTGAATACCAGATCAAAGCAGTTTTATTGCTGGGAAGATTACTCCTGGGAGATTTTTAACATGGACCAAATGATAGAATACTACTGTGTGTTGTAGACTACTTTCTTAACAGATGTGAACATCAAACATACAGAGTTTTATCTATATTATTATGGTTGCTGACTTGGGAAATTGTTTTTGTTGTGTTGATAAATGTTTTGTTATCTTTCACCAAGGCTGTAAGGAGAACTGCATACCACAGTACACCATACTGCAATATAATAGTAGTACTATTACAGTACACTCATTGCAGTGCAAAGAGTGTACCACCTGGGAGATTCCTCTTTATTTGAGGAAATAATTAATATTTCCCTGAAGGACACTTTGAAGATCACCAAATCGCTATGGTTTTGTTACATCTAAGAAATACAGAGTTATGAAAACAGTTATGAAAACATGAAAGAAGCATGGCCAGCAGATCAAGAGAGGTGATTCTGCCACTCTGCTCTGGTAAGACTGCACCTGCAGTGCTGTGTCCAGCTCTGGTGCCTTCAACACAGGAAGGACATGGACCTGATGGAGAGGGTCTGGAGGAGAGCCATAAAAATGATCAGGAGGCTAGAACACCTATGGTATGAGGACAAGCTGAGGGAGCTGGGGTTGTTCAGCCTGGAGGAGAGAAGGCTCTGGGGAGATCTAATAGTGGCCTTACAGTCTACAAAAATGATGGAGAGAGACCATTTGTAAAGGCCAACAGTGATAGGGTGAGTGGCAATGGTTTTAAATTAGAGAAAAGCAGATTTAGATTGGATGTTAGGAATAAATTCTTTACCACGAGGGTGGTTGAGCACTGGAACTGGTTACCCAGAGAGGTGGTTGAGGCCTCAAGTATGGAGATATTCAAGGAGAGACTTGAACGGCTCTGGGCAACCTGATTTTTTGAGGATGCCCCTGCTGACTGCAGGGGGGTTGGACTAGATGACCTCTCCTTCCAACCCAGGTGATTCTATAAATTCTTTGATTCTACGTATGTGCATAAAACTCCACACTAGTAAGGAGAGCTGATTTTTTTTTTTTTCATTTCTGATCTTTGTTTTTTTTTTCTTTTCATTTCTGATCACTGGCTCAGTCTGACAGTAGTCAATGTTGTAAGAACTTTATTAATGCTAACACATGTGTTTGTTCACCAGCTAGGCATTGTTGTGTGGCTTTTCATTACAGCTGATTAACTGGCTGCCACGATAAATATGCAATGGATCATTAAATTTTGGTGACCAATTTGGCATGTCTTAACTATGCTTTTAATGAAACATAATAGTGCACATGTTAGGTGACAGATATTTTTGAAGGCTCTGTGAGGCTGCTAATGCAGGTTGACGATTAAGGTCATGTGTGGCAACAGAGGAGTGAATGTAATGCAGTCACTACACTAAAGATTTAAAAATTGACTTCAATATCAGAATATCTTACTGTTTGCTGCTCCTCTACCTCTGTGATTCCACATTGCTACTCTGTTTATAACAACCCTGCTGCTGGAGAGGCAAGTTGTTCCTGCTGCTGCCAAGTATGCTGTTTCTCTTCAGGATGATCAAGTCGTTGAGCTGTCACAGCACAGCAGCTGCCTCTTTCCAACCCAAGAAGAAAAGCAGAAGGCACATGAAGGCTCTCAAACACATGCACCATGGTAGCAACACAGTGTCTCTTACAGGAGCTAAGACTGTTGACATAATAAAATTAGCTCAATGAAAAATCTTCCCAAAGTAGGAAATCACAATATACAAATTCTAATTGACTGAAGTAGGTCTTTGCCATTTTTTTCCCCCCACTGCTTCCCATGGAATGTAAATTTTGGCTGAATCTGAAAATACACAAAATTTTAAAACACTTTTTTTGGGGATCTAATGTGCAGAAAGGCAGTGAAAACAGAAGATATTTGGATTTTGGTTTCCCATTATCTAATTAAATGTTTAGCCCTTTCATTGGGGGCAGAAATGTTCTATCCTATTTCAAAGTTAAAATTATTTATTGTTGTCTTGGTAAAAAGGCTTTCTAAAGAAAATTTCTGAGTCATTCCAAAAAGAAAGTTGCTGAGCTACTGGATGGGAATAGGGAAACTAAATTTATTATCTGTATGAAGACCCTTGTCCAGCATTTACTGAATTATGGAATGCCAGATTAGAAGGGACCTCAAGGATCATCTGGTCCAACCTTTCTAGGTGATAGTGTAGTTTAAATGAGGTGGCCCAGCACCTGTCAAGTGGAGTCTTAAAACTGTCCAGTGTAGGGAAATCCACCACTTCTCTTGGGAGATTAGTCCACTGTTTAACTGTTCTCATTGTGAAAAATTTCCTTCTGAATTCAAATCAAAATCTCTCCAGGAGTAACTTGCACCCATTGTCCCTTGTCTTTTCCATGGGACTCCTTGTAAAAATGGAGTCCCCCTTGTCCTAGAGACCACCATTTATGTACTGATATGTGGTAATAAGGTCTCCCCTGAGCCTTCACTTGTTAAGGCTGAACAAACTCAGTTCTCTAAGCCTTTCCTAATATGACAGGTATTCCAGTCCTCTGATCATTTTCGTGGTCCTTCTCTGGACACTTTCCAGCCTGTCCACATCTGTTTTGTACAGCTGGGACCAAAACTGCATCATTACTCCAGATGTGGTATGCTAGTTTAGCTGACTTAATGCTGACTTAGCATTAAAAGTGTGAAAAACTAGCTTTAAAGTGTGATTTCAGAGGGACATCTTGAATGTCATCAACTGACTTAATGCTGACTTAGTGCTGACTTAGCATTAAATGTGTGAAAAATTAGCTTTAAAGTGTGATTTCAGAGTGACATCTTGAATGTAAAAATGCTTTTTTTTTTGAACAATGTTATATCTGGGATATTTTTTAGTAACTAAATTGGCAGATGCACATATTTAGCTCTATTAAAGCTATAAAACTTATCAGTTGTGCTCTCTGCTCCTCAGTTGCTGCCCCTTTATAGAGTCACAGAATGTTAGGGATTGGAAGGCACTTTGAAAGATCATCCAGTCCAATGCCCCTGCCAGAGGAGAATCACCTAATGTAGGTCACACAGGCATGCATCCAGGTGGGTTTTGAATGTATCCAGAGAAGGAGACTCTGAACCTCTTTGGGTAGCCTACTCCAGGGTTCTGTCATCCTCACAGCTTTTCCTTATGTTTACGTGGAACCTCCTATGCTCCAGCTTGCACCTGTTCCCCTTGTCCTATCACAGGACATCACTGAGAAGAGCCTGGCTCCACCATCCTGACACTCACCCTTCACATATTTATAAACCTGAATTAGCTCACCCCTCAGGCTCCTCTTCTCCAAGCTAACAAGCCCCAGCTCCCTCAGCCTTTCCTCATAAGGAAGATGTTCCACTCCATCATCTTCAGGGCTCTGTGCTGGACTCTTTCAAGCAGTTCTCTGTCCTTGAACTGAGGGACACAGAACTGGACACAATATTCCTACCAGGCACACACCTTCTAATAAACCCCAGGATGCTATTGGCCTTTTTGGACACAAAGGCACATTTCTGGCTCATGGTCATCCTTCTATCCAGCAGGACCCCAGGGTCCTGTTCCTTTACGCTGCTCTCCAACAGGTCAGTCCCCAACCTATAATGTGAGGGTTCGCATTTGTATAGATGTGGAATAACAAATGGGAAGAGTGAAAACATGTGGGAAGTACCAGGGAGTGAGCAAAAGCCTGTCTGGAAAATGGCAAAGTGCTGGTACCCAGTATTGCCTTTGTGTTTCTAGGGGCTCAGGCCCTGTGCTCAGTCTTCCCACAGTTAATTGCAGCCTAAGAGTGTTGGATGCCATCTGAAAAGCTAATATCATTTCTTGTCCCTTGGGAGGATTAAATGCTTACAGATTTGTGCCAGCTATAAGCCACTTTGTGTTCCAGATTGAAATATTTGAATTCTAGCTAAAATTATATCCCTTCTACACCTGTGACACAGTGTGTCACTTGCTAGTGGAGAATCCCAGCAGCTGTATGACAAACTTTCTCAGAAGGTAATTAATGCTTCTTTTGACTAGAAATCACCAATGCTGAGAAACATATTGCAGTGTGTACAACTAATTGTAGACATCACCACAGAAGCTAAATGTTGCCCAGGGATTTTTGCCAATTAAAAATCAAATTACCTGTGTCCTGCGCTGGGTGCTGTTAGCTAGATATGTTTTAGTTGCAGTGAGTCAAAATGTAGTCATAGAGATGAACAAAAAAAGAAAGGATTTTCTGCTAAGTTTTCTGAAATGTGGATAGTTTATGGATTTTATTTTTTTCTTAAATAGAGAAGTAAACTTAATTTATAAGTAAACTTAGCTCATCTTATCCGAGCACAATCAGTCACAATTTATCAAACAAAGATGTACTCTTTTCAAGAGGTAGGGATGTCATTTTATAGTAGTTAAGGGTCTTCTAAAGATTTCCTGACCAGAAATGGAGCATTGTATATATCCATGCACAGCAGCTGACTAAGGTGGTTCCTCATTAGAAGCCTCTTCTCTTTGGTGTCAAGTGACAGGACTAGAGGAAATGGTTTCAAGGGTGCCAAGGGAGGTTTGGGCTGGATGTTAAGAAATATTTCTTCACTGAAAGGGTTCTCAAACATTGGAATGGTCTGCCCAGGGCAGTGGTGGAGTCACTGTCCCTGGACATGTTCATGAGGCATGCAGACCTGGCACTCAGGAACATGGTTTAGTTTTGACCCTTCAGTGCTGGGTTGAAGGCTGGACTGGATGATCTTTGAGGTTTCTTCCAATTAACCTAACTAACTTTTAAATATATAATATGCTGATCTCTTGGATTTATCGTACATGTAAAGCTTGGCTGTACTTTGTAACATAGTATTTGAACGAAACAAACAAAAATCTGATTTAAGACAGACAAGAGCAATGAGGCCAACTGCTTCCAGATTAGAAATCATATGTCCTAGTTTCAGGGATGGTGGTTACCATGAGAACTCCATAGGTCTCAAGCACTTGGATCCTGTAGCACTTGATACAGTGTCTTGGTGATTTTTTTTTTTTTTTTATTTCATGTGTTTAGATAAATTCTCAATAGCAGTAATGAATTCTTTCCTTTCTGGCAGGGAATGATATGATTCCCTAACATTGATTCTGTTCCCTTGAATATTCAATGCCAAATCTTTGGAGGTTTGTTAATAGAAGCATTAAACATGTCCCAAAAAGGAAGCACATTGGGGAGATTATATTTGCTAATAGATTTATTTTTCCCTTCTGAGCTAAACTGTATTCTTTCTCTATGAATCTTTGTTAACACTGCCAGCTCAGCATCTTTAACCTGATTGTTTCATTTGCATGCTTTCCCTTTGTGATTGGATTACAGTTTGTTTTGCTTTACTGTTTATTATTATCAGCTTTCTGCATATGTAATTATGATTTATTACTTAACATTCAATTTACTTTGATGAGTATTTCACTATGAGGTCTTACACAAAGGGAAGGATACAGAAAAATATTTTTCTGCTTCTGCAAGCCCTGCTGCAATCCCTTAGCTCAGCCTCTGCAAGGTTAGACAAACTGAATTTGCAAGGGAGATATTAATACTGCAGTAATTACAGACAGCTGAAAAACTTGAAAATAAGTTTCAGTTAGCATCTGAAGTGGTTATATAATCTGTTGGTCACATCACTTATGAGCTGATTAAAGACACCCAAATGGAGTATTTGCATCCCCCTATTTCATTCTTCCCCCACAGCATATTAACAAATTGACATCTATCCCTAGAAAGGTGGTGGAGCAGCCTATTTTGTAGGTCAACTCTAGGCATATTGAATAAAATGAAGCTATCAGGAGCAGCAAGCATGGATTTACCAAGAGAAAGTCATGTTTGACTAATCTGATAACCTTCTATGTGTTTTTTCCTCCCCCCACCCCATGTTACTAATTAAAAAAAAAAAAAAAGGGAAGGAGGAAAGATGTAGTTAGAACTTTTAAAGATATTTCACTTTTTTTTTTTTTTTTTTGATTAAGGGCTTTAAAAACCTGTTAATTCATTTTCCTGCAGCTTCTTAAACTTGGATTAGTATTTGGCATGGCATGTGAACAAAACCTTTTTTTTATAGTCACTGGGGACTGTTGTTTATAAGGGACTTTCAAAGAACTATTGGCAAATGTAATGGAATATTATAGAAGTAAAGGTAGCAAAAAAAAGGTTCAAAACTTTTGTAATTTGTCCCAGACAATTTGTTATGGAACAGTGATTAGTAACAAGTCAAATGGCAGGAAAATGCAAATCAAATATTTGAATGTACATTTGATTCAATTAGAACTGTGATATTCACATTTGAACAATCTTCATTTGAAAATTCAGAGCTGGCTGTTAATATTATTTGAAGTGGATGATTATCATGTGAAGGCATTGGACATTTAATCAGGAATCTGAAAAAAACAGTACATTAATTTAGAACAAATTTTTGAATATCTTTTAACAGGTGCTAAAGGATTTATAATTTACCTGAATTTAAATAGGTAATTTATTTAATGTCTACATTAGAGTGACTTAAAGTGCAGTTGATGGAAACAGAAGAACTATAAAGGAGACGAAGAACTATAAAGGAGATAAAGAACTGGCTAAGCAAGAACCTGCACAGGATTTATATTAAGAGTTCTCTAGATAGGGTTTAGTAATGACAATTTTGAAGGATAATTTTTCAGATTCATCCTCATTAATATGTTGACTAATGACATTACTGAAAGAATGAGAAATATGCCAGTGGGGACTTTGGTAACATTGAAGGAAACTGGGGCAACTCATAGCTAATAATATTATGAAACACTCCAAAACAAAATTGTGTCTATTAGAAGTGGCACTTCAGGTAAGAGCTGTAGTTGAATTAATCTCTTATGGGTGATGATACAGCAAAGATAATATATCTCTTAAAAAGTCTGTCATGTTTTTAGGCATTGATAAAGCCCTTTTTACAGCACTATGTATATTCTGGTCTCTGAAGCTAAAAAAGAGATGAAATATAACCAACAAGATGCAGATACAGTGGCAAAAAGCCACCACCACCACCAAAATAACCAAGCCAAAACAAACAATTTAAAAATAAATAATAAAATAAAATCCTAAGATGTTCAAGGGCCTTGTCACTTGTTTCGTATAGATTTGGTAAAACATTCTTGAAAAATAAATTAAAGATATTGTGTTGGACCAATGCACTGAAGAACAAAAGCAAAATACTTAAGGAGTGGCTACAGCAAGGATAGGGAGCATCTCTTCACAAGGAGCTGCAGAGACAAAATAGGGAGCAATTTTACACATTGGTCCACAAGAAGTTTTATCTCATGATAAGAAAATTTTGCAGTAGGAACAATCATTCACTGAAACAACCTCCCCAGGGACATGGTGGAAACCCCATCACTGGAAGTTTTCAAGATGTGTTTGGAGAGGATGCTCTATAATCTCATCCAGGCTCCCTTTCCCACATCTTTTGAGGTCCCTCTTAACTGGGCAGTTCTGTGGCTCAGGTAATATTCATTGATATTTACTTTTTATTTTTACTGTTTGCAAAGAAAAAGATTTTCTGTATGATTCTATTAATTAGTATAAGGAAGAATAATAAATCAGTATTGCATAATGGCTTGAGAAATCTGACTCCATTCCAGTTTCAAAGTTGATTTTATACTTGGAACCGTATATGCACATCCATTGCACTACACACTGCTTTCCACAATATGCTGTTAGTTGCCTTCTCTTAAATCAAGTACTTCCAAGTCAAGATGAAGCTCACAGGAAATGACTGCTAGACTTTTCTCTAAATCTTTGGCTTCCTGGATCACTACCTGAAAGCTCTTTCAGTTGAAGAACTGGACACTGACCAATGTTTGGACCAAACAGAAGAACTGAGCCAATTACACAGTCACAGAATGTTAGGGATTGGAAGGGACCTCAAAAGATCATCTAGTCCAACCTCCCTGCCAGGGCAGGATCACCTAGAGTAGGTCACACAGGAATGCATCCAGGCAGGTTTTGACTGTGTCCATAGGAGACTCCTCAACCTCTCTGGGCAGCCTGTTCCAGTGTTTTGTCACCCTCAGAGTGAAAAAGTTTTTCCAATTACCTAGTTCAATCTCAAATGAATTTCTGAGCCTAATCATTGGGTTGTGGCATTTATTTTTTTTTTAAGAAGGTCTGTGTTTAGTATCATTTACTCAAAGTTCTGGAACAAAAAAATATTTGTTACCAAGCAAGTGAAGATGAAGCAACTGAAATTCCTTTGTGGACTTGATCTGAAAATTACGTATGAAAATCAGCTCTGGATTTAAAAAATGAAGCTGTCTGGTCTGCTGTCTTCAGACCCAGCTACAGCAAGCTGGTAACAGTTTGCTATAAAACCTGTGAGATTAAGCAGCATCATTATGTCTAGCCTTCTATAGTGACTGCTAATGAGTCACTGTCTGCAAGAAACGTGCAAAAAACAAATGTGCAAACTGATGCTAACTAGGCAGAGCCATTTTGCAGTGTAAGAACCAAAATCATTTAAGATGAAGGAGCTAAACCTTGAGATCACTTCTGTTCTGAAATTTGGAAATTCAATGAAGAATGATATTTTGCACTCTCCAAATGTTAAGGGAAAATTAATCTTAAACTTTCTCTAGTACAAGTAATAAATTTCTTGACAAAGGAAGTCAGATACTAACTGCCTGAGTTTCTACAGCCACTCACTAACAAACATGGATTTGTACAATCATTGATTGGAAAGGCCATTTGTGCTCTCTATAATTTTGTTACATTCACTATCGATAGAACTCTCTGTGGCAGACAAGTAAGTGTCTTGCCTGAGGTTGCTGTGAATGGAAAAACCTTTTTCCTAGCATTTTTATTTGATCCATATTCTCTTCCTTTTCTTGCTTTTTAAAGCTCCTATTCTTCATGTTGTAGACTGCAGCTTTGCTGTAGGTGAGCATCCTAAATTCATTTGCTTAGTGTTGCTTCAGTGATGATTTAGGGATCTTCATTGCAGCAACAACCAAAAAAAAAAAAAAAAGCCCAAACAAACCTAGCCCTAACATTTTGCATATACCTATCTCAAAACCACTGGATATAGTTTATACCTGTAGTTTTCAGCTTATCAGCACTGAAGTGAAAGCACCTTGCTGTAGAAAACCTTCCAGTTTTGTGGGGGGAAAGAAACAATGATTCAGCAAAGTCCATGCTTTCATGGGTACAAAAATAGTTTGAAACATTGAATGCTTAAAAGAAAAAAAAAAACAACCCCCACCACCCATCAATATTAAGTTATGTAAGGATTTGGGGGGGGAAGTTCCTTCTTATATTACTGAACATAATAACTCGGTAGCTAGAAAAATAGTCTTAGTGTCTGAATAAAGAGTCTTTCTTTCCTCTATTTTTTTTTGTCTTTTCATCATTTTTTTCCATTTTCCCCCTATTTTTTTCTCTTTTTTCTCATGTCTTAATTTTTTTATTCTCTTTTTTTTTTCCCATTTAAGTATATCTCTTTAAAAATAAATATGAATATGGGGTACATTGCAACAGAGGCTAAATATACATACATGCACACATATATATCTATCTATATGCAAGTGCACATTTATATATATTTAAAGGACTAGACACATTTCTTTTCATGGCTCTGTGTGACAGGTTGATGATGGCAACTTATATAGGAAGATAATATTCTTGGTGTACAAAACACTGTTCTGTTCTGTGACCTCTGCTGAGCCATTCTGTGGTGGAGAATAAGCCATTTAGTGTGATTGCAGGTGAAATGTTTGATCTCTCCATGCAGTCTTTCCTCTGTACCTAAAAAGAGAATACAGATTACTTACCCTTTGTTGTATAGCATATTCAGATTTTGGGATTAAAATGTTCAGTATAAGTAGAAGCATTACATTCACTGTCACTCCATTTATAATCAAAAGATGCATAGTAGCAATTTCACAGGTAGGTAATGCCTCTATTAAAGCTTTTAGGAGATCAAGGTTTTCATTTGCATACTACCTGACCTATTTTCTACATGTTAACATAGTGTAATGTTCACATAACAAAAACAAAAACAAAAACAAAAAAAAAAGAAAAATCTATCCTACTCATTATTAATAATTTTTGCTGCCATTAAAAAACCACCACCACCAACAACAAAAAAAAAACAAAAAACAAAGAAAAACACCCAAACCCCCAACAAACAAAATCCCCCCAAAACCCCAAATCTGTTTCTTGGATGAAAATCAGAAAAAAAAACCCAACTCTAGTGGCAGTAAGTTAAATACTTAGGAAGAGAGAAAAGACGAAAAGTCAGCAAATGGATGATTTTTTTTTTTTTTTTTGTCAGGAATTTGACTTCAGTGTCCATGCCACTTTTAGCTTAAGAAAAAAATAACCTATTTTTTAACAGGCAACATGCAAGAGGCTGTGAAAGTATAAACTCCATCATGCTTTCTTTTATAAAAATTGCTGGGAAAAAAAAGTTTATATTTAAAACAGAATTACATCTGAAATTTGTTGTGCATTGTTTTCTACCTACTGAGAAACTTTTGCAGACTTCACAATTGTTGCAAAATGCGATGGTACAGTGTAGGGCAATAGTTACACTTTATTTCAAGGGAGAAAGCAAATATTCTACTGTTTTGAATGTTGGTTTTGTTTGTGTTTTTAGAGAACTATGTTAATCTGTGTGTATGTTTATGGGATGGGTGTCATCCTGGAGCTCGAAGGATGTAAACAGTAATTCACTTTTTAAATAACATTATCTGTAGAACAGAACAAGAGGACACAGTCTCAAGCTGTGAAGGGGAAAGATCTTAGGGGATCTTAGAAAGAAGTTCTTCACAGAAAGAAAGATTGCACACTGGAATGGGCTGCTCAGGGAGGTGGTAGAGTTGGTGTCCCTGGAGGTATTTAAGAAAAGATGGGATGAGGCACTTAGTGCCTTGGTCTAGTTAGTTAGGGTTGGGTGGTCAGTTGGACCTGATCTTGGAGGTCTCTTCCAACCTGGTTGATTCTGTGTAAATGTAGTTAATTTTTTTTAGTGTTTTGTCCAGTCATTTAGCTATTATGCTTATCTCTAGAACATATTTCTTTTATCAGCTGAAATGCAATTGATGAGATGCAAGAACAAAAATACCTTGTCATGTTGAAACAATTACACCTGCTGCATAGTTGGAACAGATACGGTGTTATCTAAGACTTTGGCACAAGAAAACATCAAACTCTGTTGCTATAGTGACAGACAGAGAGAAAAAAAGCAGGCACAAAAGAAAAATGTTTATTTTCAGTAGCTGGAGAAGTACTCAGTTATTTTCAGACTGACGGCATTTAAAAATACTGTTTAAAGTTTTGAAGTTTTTTGAAGTTTGTATTTCACATATTTCATATGTGAAATTTCACATATTTCAAATATAAGCCTTGATACTTCAGTAATTAAAATGCTATTTAAAATGTTAATTAAATTACCAATTAATTTTAATAGTGACTAACTTAATGCCTGTTTAGATTTCTTTTCCTATCTAGCTAAGTATTTGGTGCACTGTAAAGCACAGAATCCCTGTCAAAATCTCACCGTTATGCAATGTCAACAGGTAGTGGTCTTCAGGTCAGTAAATAAAACCAATGCAAAGAGAGGAAAAATAGTATAAATAATTTTATATTTTTGTTTTTGGAAAATTCTGAGGTTGCTAACCATATTTCAGCTGGTGATAGAGGTCACTGAAAAGTCAGGTGGCAACTACTGCTATGTGCTCTGGAGCGTTTTGATTCTTACACTGCTGAACAGAGAATACTGCATCCAATTGAGCTTGCAAGGGGAGTTAGGAAAACAGAAGGTCATTACTTAGGGTGTCTTAGGAATAACACTTTTAATCCTGTGCAAAGTGTTATGGGATACTTAGTGACCCACATGGCTGGAGTGGCCATCACAGCCCTCTTCCTGCTACAAGCCTTTACCTCAATGCGGTTTCTTTGAACAGCTTTTTCTGGTGGACTCGAGAAATGCTGTGCCTCCTGTGCATTTAGATTGCATCTTGGCCTTTCTAGATGCACAAACCCATGAAATCCATCCAGGAGCCCATGAAATTTGTCTTGACTTTGGATTTGCAGTGAGAATATGTAAACTGGTTATAAAATAATCCTGCTTTAGGTTTGAAATTGCATTCGGGCTTGTCTACATAAAGGCAGTTAGGAAAGTTAACCCAAATAGACTAAAGCTGTGAATTCAGAGCACCATAATTGAAGTAGATTAGTGGATTCACATCCTGCATAAATTAAATTAAACCAAATGCAACCCTTTTTAATTCTGAATGAGAATGTCCAGGCAGGAGTTTAATTTAATTTAAGTGATCCTTTTTAAATGTTACTTCTGATTGATCTTGATAGGTGTCTATGAGAATGAGGCATGCAAAGGTGTATATCTGCATGTGTGGATGAATTTATATAGCATCTCAAAGAAATATAATAAAATCAATAAAATACTACTTCATTCATTTACATTTGCCTTTTCAAGGGCCATACTGATTAAACACTCAGAGTCATAAATGTGGTCAAGATAGAAGAGTTCCATATTCCCAAAGGTGCTAGGTCTTTAACAATAATGAACTTTTAAGGTCAAAAGCTTTGTTGGAAAACATTACTCCCTTTTTTTTTCTGTGGATCAATCTCATTAAGCTTCCTGCTCCCTTTAGTAGCTATCTTAGTCCACAGAGGTAACATGAGCACTCATCCATGCAGAAAGAAAACTTCAGGTAGCACAGTACACAGTAAGAAAAACCCTCATAAATAAAATAAAGCTCAAAAGATATGTCATACACATACTGTTCTTTGCATAAGGCATAATCTGCCCTCAGTGCCACAGCTATGTCTTCAAATGATCTGGGGAAAATCAGAGGGGATAAGGAGTTGAGCTATAAGGACAAAATAGACCTCAAGGGCGTTTATAGCCTCTTGTTCATTTTTAATTTCCTGCTTCATTTGCAATATATATTCCCAGCTGAGCTTTTACTGCTGAAAATGTACCTTCATTGTGGAAATTGGGAGTCATATTTCCAGCCCAACTGGAAGTAAGTGTGCTACAATTGTTATTTCCTCACTGTGATTAATCCTTCATACTTATCTGATGGCATACACCAAAACTGTTGTTGTAGTGTCTATTTTCTGAATAAGATTAATTATTTTTGATAATAAGAATTACCTATTTATGCAGAACACTTTTTCAGCTGAAGAAAAATATCTGAAGAAAACTTTATATGCTACATAGCTAAGCTAGTCATGGGGAGTTTAGAGTGAAGTTAATGACTTATGGTATAATATCTTCCAATAATCTTAAATCACAGAATCACATAATGTTAGGGGTTGGAAGGGACCTTGAAAGATCATCTTATCCAATGCCCCTGCCAGAGTAGGATCACCTGGAGCAGGTCACACAGGAACGTATCCAGGTGGGTTTTGAATGTCTCCAGAGATGGAGACTCCCTTGGGAAGTTTAACACTCAATAGTGTGAACAGTGGGAAAGGTCAGATAACTAATTATTGAGCTTGTCACTGCCTGGAAGGATTCATAGGAGTGCTATTGGTAAAATCTCTTTTGGTATTGTTTTTATGATTTATCTCAGTTTTTCTTTTTGTATTTCCAAAGTTCTTCATGGGATAGTAGATCATATTTAGATTTCTTAAGAAAACTGTAATCTCACAATTTAGGGCTAAATGTCTGTTAAATGAAAGTGAGAAATTTATTAATACTTTCCTTTTTAATAAAAGACAGTAGCATACAAATCAATTTCTAGCTCTTAGTGCAGTACATTTGCTTTAGAATTATGTAAACTGGACAAGAGAATTGTTAAGCTAAAATAAAATTCTACAACTTCACCTGATAATTCTCATTACTGAAATCTTAAAATACCTGCAATAAACTTCAGAGTCATTTAATCTGATGCACTCTCATATCTCTCATATTTAATCTGATGTACTCTCATATAAAATCTGGGATTGTGTACAATGTGCTATCTAAAGAATGGTTAAACACTGACAGCAGCTATTTATTTTTCAATGTTTTAAGCGAATTAGGAAAGGTTGAGCTCATAGATACCGTACAGTGTAACACAGAAGAATTATTTTTCTCCTTTCCCCCATTCCCATTTTCACAAGCAGAAGTGAAATTAAAGTTTAAAAGAGAGATTATGTTAAGCCAAATTTATATCAAACCTTGATGGCATATGGAGACAGATATTTTCCTAAATAGAAAAACTAATAATTCCTTAGAGTTCACAGAATACTCAGCTAAAATGAAGGCATTACAACTACTGTCATATGTGCTTTGGTAAATGAGGGCAATGTAACAGCCCCTGTGAGACAATTGCTAGGTAAAATGATTTGCAGCAGTTTTGTGGTTGCTCTGTCTTACTAAACAAGTTAGTCTGCAGCTGCCCAAGGGATCTAGAAAATCCAAAGGTAGTCTTTTTTTTTTCCCCCATTATTTTCTCTTTCAGTTCTGACCAAGAAGTGTTCAGATGTACCCAGAGATCTGTTCACTCCTAAAGGGATTATGACAGTGATTGGACTGTAACTCTTTTATTCATTCAAATGAAGCCTAACTCATCTTTTAAGTTTTTTTTTTTCTTTTAGCAAAACATCTTCTCTGATATCACATTTAGTTGACTGGTTTTCTTCCAAATACCAGATTTTTTTGATAAGTGAGAAAGTTTTTTGGGGCTAAAGGTCTGTGGTTGTATGTGCACATGAACATTCTGTATACAGGTGGAGTAATCTTCTAAATCACTGTTTCCTAATCTTTTCTGAAAGACTTACTAGGTCTCAATATGAAGGTGCTAATATATACTTGAATGTATAACTGAATGTAGAAAATTATCTCTTTAGGATGCTGTATGAGGCAATATCCTTTTGTGTTGGAATTCCCTCATTTCAGATATTACCTGCTCATCCTGCAGGTGTGTCTTGCAGTCCACATTAGTCTCATTCATTGTTTCTTTCAGTTCTGCTTTGGTTGCCATGTATTTAACTCAAACATATTGCTTGCCCCATTTCCTTAGTTAACAGAATATACTCAGCATGATTTACAGAGTCCTGTATCTTCTGACTGATAGGTGACCTGATAGGTTTTAAAGCTGAAGCAAATCATTTCCATACAACCTGATTTGCCTAGCTGAACTGATAATGCTTCAATTCCTTCAGAATCACAGAATTGCCAGAGTTGGAAGGGACCTCAGAGATCATCCAGATCCACTCTGCCTGCCAGAGTGCCTTTTAGTCTTTTACCATTCCAGAAGAGACTCAACACTAACAGTTCTTGTTAAATTTGTGGACAGTTTGTCTTTTTACCCCCTGCAGTATCATAACAGATTTAATGATGGAAATAATATATGTACGTGTATATCTATCTATCTATCTATCTATCTATCTATCTATCTATCTATCTATCTATCTATCTATCTAAAATACATTAAATAAGTGAGTCCAAATGTGAGGACTAGTTTCCTTGAATATCATTGAATGTCTTTTGCACTTATGATTATATATCAAGTAAAAAAAAAATAATTAAAATAAAATAGAGAGGATGATCACCTTTTAAATTCTTAATCAGCAAGATTAGGTGTGCCTTTTTACTCTATTTTAGTATTATTTATTTGGCCTAACCCTACAGGTTTTTGGTCTGACTTCCTCATCATCACAGTAACTAATTAGCTGCAGTCTTCTATAAAGATAAGTATTAGGTTTTATTTCCCCAGTTGATCTTAACATCTACACACATGTATTTATGTATGCAAACACACACATTTCAATTCCCTTTGAAGGAAGACCTTTAACATATGAAGGACAGAAAAGGTAATCCACTTGACAAAAACAAAGAAACAAGCAAACAAAACTTTTGAACCTGTGACCATTTTAGGGGAAGACTGAAGGGAAGGTGCTTGCTGTTTGAGGAGGGAAAATGTTTGATTTCACCACAGCATCCTAACAGTTTGATTGCTGGCTGGGTGAACACTGTTGATAAAGTTTGTAAGATACTTATTTCTGGCTCTGTTGAAACAGAAGTGGACATGTTGCCTGAGATCTGAGATATCCATGGTAAAAACAAAGCTATCACCTTGCCCTTTAGAAAAGGTCAGGCACAACGTTTCCTATGATACCTGGCAAGCATCCAGAGCAAGAAAGGGTGAAGGAAGAATTCAAAGGGAATGTGGGATTCACAAGCAGCATGGATGTGTGATCAGGTTAGAATAAAATCATGCAAAGAGGCATAAAGACAATAATCTAATGATGAGAACTTCTGGCACTTCAGGTTTCAAAAAGAAGTGGAAGATGGTTCGCCTATATTATCCCAAATGAGAAGAAAGGAATTATTCTCAGGCTTAAAATTATAGTTCCTCTGTCTCAGTGATACAGGTCAAGTGGAAAAAGATAAAGGGACACCTACAGCACCCCCCACCCATGTTTTCTTGAAATACAGGTAGAAAGTTTCACTTTTTTTAAGATTAGCCTAGGTTAAGGTTTTCCCAGCACATACACACACACACTCCCATGTACATCAATGCTGATCGCTCCCAGTTCATGCATCTTGGGCATACATTAACTGCCACTAAATGAGTGGGAACTGTGAGATTTAGCAGTAATTTAATTGCTATTTCTGTGAGCTTCAAATGAACCAGCAACCAAGGAAATAGCTCTTCTGCATGCCTTAAACAGTTTAATGCACTTTTATGTACTTTACCAAGCAAGGAGAAATTTAATTCCAGGCTTATGACTTTGCTGAACTGAGATGAATACATATGTGTTTTTATATCTATCTATCTATCTCTATCTCTATCTCTATATCTATATCTATATCTATATCTATATCTATATCTATATCTATATCTATATCTATATTATCTATATCTATATCATCTATATCATCTATATCTATATCTATATCTATATCTATATCTATATATCTATATCTATGCTTTATCAACAGTGAAAACTTTTCATCTCTCTTGAAATCTATTCATATTCCTTTCAGTTTTAATAAGAACTACTGAAAACAAAGAAGATGTCCAATTACATTATTTTTTTTTCCCCTCAGTGTAAAGAACTGATTAGCTAATGTGAATTTCTACTGTGGTTTTGTTTTTTTTTTTTTTTTTTTGCCTAATTTAATTACTGGTGAACCCAGTTCTCTGTTCAATGTGATTGAGTTTGAGTGAACCAAATTATTTGGATTAATACTAGTGTCATTTCCACATTTGAATGCTGATCTATCTTTTCTAATTAGGGTAGGTCAGAGGATGATTCTGTTGGTGATTATAAAAAGGTGCTGGGTGAAGCTGATTGTAGAGAGCAACAATCAAAAGGAGTCCAAAGGTGATCAAGTGGCAGACTTATTTCTCAGGTGTTGCTGCTGGCACTACACTGCTGCAGCAATCTTGTGCTGTACAAGCTGTGGTGCTATATTCATTCCACTAGCCACAGGGCAGGAATCATCAAGAGTTTATTTTAATCAAAGTGATTGAAATATAAAAGAAGGGCAAGGTCTGAGAGAATCTGCTTTATTCCATCTCACTGTCTGCCAAGGAGACATTGCCCAAAGCCATACTCTCATAGGTCAGCAGGGCCTTTTTTGGTGGTGTCACCCTCCTAGTTCTATAAACATTGTATTAAACTGCACAGTTTTATCTGCCCTGACCACCTCACCTCCAGTACCTACTGCTACATTACAGAAGCCCAATGAAAAAAAACCATACAATTCAGGTTTTAAAAAATGTTTTTAAGTGTATCCAAGAAATTAATAACAATACCAATGATATGCATTCTAAAATGCTACATTTAAAATACATTGGACAAGTCAGAATGGTTTATTACATCTCGAGTCAGCATTTTTCCCTTAACAGTGTTTGCTGTTTTGCTTGGGTTTTTTTCTTTTTATTCATTACCTTACAATCCAACCATTACTTTTATTCTGTTTTGGAAATGATAAGATTTTAAAGAACATTTTGTTTCTCAGTAATTTTAGAAAAGGGGTAGGTGTCTCTAACACTCTTTATAAACTCTTTTGAAGAGTTTTCACGAAGGTCGCTCAGTGTAGAATGCTAAAATACAGCTAAACCTGCTGTATTTCTTCAGCATTATGATACTTATTGTTGCCTTAAGATACTTATTGTGGTCTTCCAGTATCTGAAGGGGACTACAAGAAAGCTGGGGAGGGACTTTTTAGGATGTCAGGGTGTGATAGGACTGGGGGGAATGGAGCAAAGCTAGAAGTGGCTAGATTCAGATTGGATGTTAGGAAGAAGTTCTTCACCATGAGGGTGCTGAGACACTGGAACAAATTGTCCAATGACCTCATCCCTGGAGGTTTTTAAGGCCAGGCTGGATGTGGCTCTGAGCAACCTGCTCTAGTGTGAGGTGTCCCTGCCCATGGCAGGGGGGTTGGAACTGGATGATCCTTGAGGTCCCTTCCAACCCTAACAATTCTGTGATTAAAACTCACATGCTGAAATTCCCTTCAATGCAGACTGTGTTATTTATTGCTTAACTTCATCATTATTTCAGTACTACATTGAAAATTGAATGCAAGTAGCATAATGTTAATTTTCTTTTCAGTGTAGCTTGGGTTTTTTTATGTCAGATGGTCTAGATTTAGTGATTCAATGTTCTGCTGTGACTGAATCAGATCTGATGATTTTGAGGTAATAACATAACATTGTTCATTGTTTTCCCATGGTGAGCTGGACTGCAGCATTAAGGAAAGTGGAAAAAAATAAGTTAGTCTCCATGAGAAATAGCTTTGTGTGAAGCACAGTGGGGGAATAGACAGTTGAAGGTGGTTAGTAAGTTTGTATGCTGTGATTTCATTATTCTGTGTTTCATAAAAGCATGGAATGAAGACTTTAAAAGTAAATGAAGTAAACAGAACTGCATGCAGAACTTTTATGACTATTAAATCCTTGATGGGTTTAATACACGTTGTGTATGCCAAAATCTTCTCAAACAGTAGCTTGTCTAAGGAACAAGCTGAGAGTAAAAATCAGTGCAGACCAGTACCAAGAAGAAAAGAGCTGATAAGAAACTAGGTATCTTGGAACTCTAAAGTGATCTCTAAGGCTTTGGTTGGCTTTTGAAAAGTAGCTCAGCTACACAAAGGAGATTTTGGAAGACTAACAATGAAGATATTAGACTTTTGGTATGAACTCCTTAAAAAAAAAAAAGACAAAAAGAACTGGTGGGAGTTCATGTGCTGAAAATAAGCTGGGAGCCTCTGTTCGGAGCAGAATTCTCTTGAATAGTGAAAACACTGATTCAATTTGGTCCTTTAAAATATGATTAAATACATTTTCAAGAGTGAGTACATTCATATGGCCAAAATACTTCCCAGAAAGCACCTCTTGCTGAAATTGCTTATATTTATATCATATATAAACTGCATCTGCAAAGGGAAAAGAAAAAAAGAGATGAGAGAAAACCCCCCAAAAACTGTATGTAGTGATGTAAATTTTCCCCTGAAGTTTTCTTTTGTTTCTTGTGGTTTTTTTTCTAGTTTCTTCTTTTTTTTGTTTGTTTGTTTTTTTGGTGGGTTTTTTTACCTTGCAGTAGTTTCGAATGCCAAAAGCTCCCAAAAGGTTCCAGGCATGTGGCAGTCCAAGAAGACTTCTCCTGTATCCCAAAGCAACTTCATCTGTGGCAGTCAGGGAGAGAGATTGCCTTTCTAGTGTTCCTCACATGGGCCAAAGGGAGTTCCCTCTTATGATAATTCAAAACAATAACCTTTTTCGTTCTATTCTCAGCCTCACTGTAGAGCCTGCAAATATGGACCTGTCCCCTGACTGATGACTCCTCTGGGCTTCATCAGAGCCTCACCAGAATAAGAATCACATCTCCCTAGTATGGCTTTTATTCCAGCCCATTTTATATGCAACTTGTTTTAGGGAAATTCTCCTTCTTGACAGCTAGCAGTTAAAAAAAAACAAGAAATAAATAATAATAATAAAAATATTGTTCCCTTAAAGAAATATTTCCTTTTTCTTTTGCTTACTGTAATTATAGACACTTCTGTTATTTCTGTGGCATCTACCAGTGCCAGTGTTGCACTATTCCTATCATCCTGCCACTGATCTTGCTGTATCTATCTTCTAACCTAGCACTGCAGAGCAGAAATTTCCCTTCCTATAAGCTCTTCCCTCTCCATGCTTCATTTTGTAAACAACTGATGGAAAATGTAGCATTAGTTTGTACAGTTATTCTTGTATTCACACCCTTAGTCTAATTTTTTGTTTCTCGTTGAAATTGATGGCTTTGTGTTGTTTTTGTATTGCTTCATTTTTCTGTTTTCCATTTAGGTAAAATTCAAATGTGGTATTTAAGGGGAACATAGATAGAAATATGAAATGCAATGAGTATGTACAAAAGATATTTACATATATTAACAATTTATTAACAACACAAAGACCCCTCTGGACAAGCCAGGGGGCTGCCAACAGCCTCCTTCTCCCCACTTCCTTCTCCCTGCCCCTTACCCATTGTACAAGGGAAAGAGGATAAGCAGCTAGTAGAGTTTGCTAGTACTTAGCCTCAACGAGGAACACAGCCAAGGTCAGCAAAGCCAAGCAAAAGCCAAAAGAAAACATTGGGTGAGATGGATGGGCAAGAATTTTTCAAGTATATTTATCATTGGGAAATCTCATTCATTTGAAAAGCCATTTCTTATTTGACCTGCAACTCAAACCACCATTTTTAAGTCTTAAAGTCATGAAAATGTGAATTTTAATTTTGAAAATGAAAGGTAAATTTTATTCTAGAGCGTATTTAACTTGGTAATACAGAAATTGTACGCTTAATAATAAGTTTTGAAAAAGTAAATGGAAAAATATCTGTGTGAAACTCTTCTGAATTTTAGTAACAGAAAATGCATTTTATTTCTTCATTTTGTTTTGCTACAGTTTGAGATAGTTGACATCAAGCTCTTTTAGGATAGAAAACTTTGCCAGCCTCTTTTGGTTAGGATGTTATAAATGTCTGCAGCTAAGAAGATGAAATACTAAAGTCAGCTTTTGCTGTGCAATCTCTGTAATCAGAACATTGTAAACCAAGTAACATCATAAATCACAGCAGATCTCTTTGTAAAAGGTCTATGAAGCTTGCTTAGAGTTTACAAACAAGTGTTTTAGAAATCACATTTGTCAGAAAACTTTGGAGTAAACTCTGTGTGTTAAGATTTATTCTGATGTTAGTATAAGAAAAAATGTGGGGTTTGAGTAATTTTGTCATAACGAATCATGTTAAAATAGGGTTCATGTCTTCTGAGGATGTTGTTCCTGGTATATTGTGCCCTGACAAGCTAAAACAAAAATACAACATTTTACCTCATCAAGCACCCTTTGCCCTCTCATGGAATGCTTGCAGTACATTTATTAGGAAAAAAAATAACAAAACAAAACAAAACAAATCTGGGAAAAAAACATTGGATGCACAGAGTCAACTCAGATTTAAGTGAAATGCTTTCCCTACCCTGGATATTCGCTTTCAGCAGGTTCTATTTCTGCTTTGCTTTCTGAGACTGGAATACCTGATGAATCCTCTGCTAGGCTGCAAAGCAATGGTCTCAGAGAGGTGACTCCAGTGTGTCTTTGACAAGGGCATAAAAGGGTTCAAAAGTGCTTGCCAGTACTGGGGAAAAAATTTTCTTAGTTTGTTTTTTAAAAGAGGAAAAATATAGAACTTTTATCTCTACCTCTATATCATCTATACTTATAACTAAAATATATCACAATCCATAAACTAAGCCTCCCTCAGTTATTTGGCAGTAACATTCTACAAATTTGAGCCAAAATGATGACAAGTTAAAAGGGGAATCAAGATTGTGAAGAAAACTTGAGCTGATCAAAATCATATCAAAAAAGTCCTTATGTTCAAGTATCTCCTAGAAACAGAAGTACCTAATTATTATACTTGATAAATTATTTTCTCTCCTGTTAGTTCCCTTCTAGCTGCAGTTTTGCTGGTTCTCAGTTCAGCTGTACAAGTGTGTGCCAATATCAGCAGTAATCCCCATCCCCACATATATGACAAAAGCTCTTTTTACCTCCAACATGAAAATGGTGCCTGCAATTCTTACCCATTGTGTTAGCAAGGAACTGAGAGCCTTGTTTGTCTTCTTCTTGAATGATTGAGATTTTAAGCTACTGCTCCTTATTTTCCCACTTATTCACTAGTCACAATTGCAGATTTTCTCAGATGCATCTAAGGACTCTGCTTAGTGGTTTACTTGGTTACAAGGCATAATAATTTAATGTTGATCATGTAATAAAGTGCCCTGCAGCACTCTTCAAAAATAGATATCTCTTGCCATATGAAGAAATTTTAATACTATCCTCATAATATTCCCCTGTAATCACTTCTACAGTACATTGTGGATTAAAATTCTAATAAAAGCCTGCAATTTTAACAACTATTTTAAATGCTGTTGACAATAAAAATTGCTCAGTTGTGTCTTTCACACTTAGAGGGGAAGAAGTTGCTAAATTTAGACTTCTAAAAACTAGAATATGAAATATTCAGGCAAGCAGAATTTTATTCAGTAAAACTTTATATGTGGACTGACTTCTTTCCCCATTGTTAGTATTGCTCTATTACTTTTGGTCTTTCTTATGCCCTTTGGGCATATCTTTACAGCCATGCAAGTTCACTATTTTTTTCTTCCCAGGGCACTATTTGGACCTCACTTCAGGCAACACAAATGTAGATCTCCAAGAACACAAAATTAGGGAAAACATTGCTCCTTCCCTTTTGTCCTATGGAACTGATACTGGGAGCAAGAAGAGCTTTGAATGCTAACAAGCTGCCAGTTGATGACAGGTTCTTCATCTCTTGCAGCCTTCATACCAGAAAGATAGGCTGTCAGAAAGTGAGTTTAACACATGCAAGCAGTAATAATTGAATAGCCTGTGCTGAGGGATAGCACGAACTAGTTGTGCTTTCCAGCTAGAAAAAGTAACAAAGAAATGTGAAAAATACACAAGGAAAAGGCAGCCTTCTGTAAACTGATAGTAACACGTATTATAGATGTGTTACTCTTGAGCTGAAAACGTGATGGACTTGATAGACACTGAGGAGAAGAGCTTTGGATGCAGTTGATGCCAACCTATATTAAGGAAGTATATGTGGCCTAGAGTAGTGATGGCTACTATAAACACAAGGATCTTACCACGGAGACTGATGTTATTCAGGATTTAGTGAGCCCTGAATACTCTCTGTACATATATGTATATATATATGTGTGTGTACACATATATCTACACATACATAAATAAAATATTAAGCCCCAGCAGCAACTTATAGTATGGTAGTGGAAGAACACTTACATTTAACTTTGAGTGGTTTATCTGGAGGTTTGGTAGGCCAAATGCAACCAGGAACAAGCCTGAATTTTAGGATGTTGTCCTCAAATGATCATGCATTCCATACTGGACTTAATCCACAGTACACATCAGTTGATTCTTCAGATTTTAGGGAAGTTGAGGCTGTAGGCAAATTAAACAGAAACATTTCAACTTGCCTTGCTATTGCCACTTCAGAAATAGATTGTGCATAGGAGTGAGTGCATAGCCTTAACTTCACAACAGTTTTACTGTATTGGATTAGAATGTAATAAAAATGTTGTGACTATATGACTGTGTGGGGTAGGGGCTAGGGGTTGGACTAGATGAGCTTTGAAGGTCTCTTCCAGCCCAGCCCATTCTATGGTTCTAGGATTCTATGATATTGCTATTAGTATTACATCATTATACACTGTTTTAAAAGAGGTGAAGTGAAATGTTGTCCTTATTGGGCATGTTTCAGTCTGTACTACTTTTAAATTAAGTCTTTTAAGATCTTAATGAAATGTAGATGGTTTTAGAAACCTATACTGTGTGGAAAGCACAATATTTGAGTGGATCAGATCGTCACCAGTGCATGCTAAATTTAAAAATAATTATTTAACATCATTTTGGGACTATGTGTCAAATATAGACACTGATGTTTCTCCAGCATTAAATTACATTTGCTTGTCATTAGCATATGTGAGTTACCACAGAGCTTCGTTGCATATCTGCCAATTTTGGCAACAGGGCTGAAGAATCATTTTTATCCAAGAGCATCTTGAAGTAGAAAAAAATCTCAGTCATCAAAATACCTCTTCTCTGAGTTCCACTCTTCTCTGACAGCTTGCAGCTGGGAACTTGTAGATGAGATTCTTGCTACAGTTCTTTGGACTTTTCCCTCTCTTTCTGTCTTTCATATGACTAACGTAGAAAACATATATTGATGTAGAGTGATTTCTACTTCTCACCACAAAGATTATAGTGTGGTCTTTCAGAATTATACTGATTTTTATAAACACAGTTTACAAAATTCTCCCTCATCTTTGTGACAGAAATCAAGGACACTGGCACTTCTTCACTACTATCATTAGCAATTCTGGGGAAAAAAACAAAACAAAACAAAACAAAACAAAACAAACCCTAACATCCCAGCTGTTATACAGAGCACCATAATTTTACACAAGAAAAAAAAAAAAACAACAGTGCTCCAACCATAAGTGAACTAAGGTAGAAGGAGAAACTGAGAATTTATCTCAGGAATATAAATTAAATTTGCCAGTGCAATAATCACTTTACAGAGCCTTATATATGTGCATGTGGTATGGGGGTGTGTGTGTGTATAACAACTTCTCCGCAAGCTTATCTGGAGAGAGACTGTTTACAAAGGCTTCTAGTGATAGAATGAGGGGCAAGGGTTTCAAACTAGAGAAAAGTAGATTTAGATTGGATGTTAGGAACAATTTCTTTACTATGAGGGTGTTGGAACACTGGAACACGTTGCCCAGGGAGGTAGTTGAGGTCTCATTCCTAGAGATATTCAAGGTGAGGCTCAACAGGGCTCTGGGTGTCCTGCTCTGTTTAAGATGAATAATAAATACTACACTGATTATTTACATAATAAATAAATATTTCTCAGTATTTTTTTCAAAGCTCTGTGGTTATTTTACACCCCCTTAGTATTGGTAAAGTAACAAAATTTGTCTGAAGAATGACAACTCATTTCAGATATGGAAATGTTATATAACAGTATATAGTGAAATAATGACAAATGTTCTTTCCCCTTTTATTGCTCAATGTATTTGTCTATTGAAGAAAGCCCTTCCAGACTTTCTGCCAGTTTTCCTCTCTCTGTAGACATTTATCTTGTTTGAAATGGCATGAACTACATCTGAGTTAGCTCAATGAATGGCAAGCTGTCATTTTTACAGCCCTCGTAGTGGGTGCCCTTACCTGTTCTGAAATGGTAGCATAAATAGTGCTTTCCATTTGTGCTGGTGGGGGGAGAAGGATGTTCAGTGTAGTAAAGTGCAGGTTTTATTTTGATATCACAGGCACAGGAAGTTCTGGGAGTTTCTTTAAAAAATTAAAGAGACTACCCTAGAGAAAGTTAGTTACAGCTTAAGATAAACCAATCATCTGAAGAGAATGAGACATGAACCAAATTGGAGACCTGCACTGTAGCAGGTATATTTTCCATTTAATAATTTTCCTATTCATGTAAGTGATGGAAATAATTTTATTTGCTTTTGTTTGAAAGAGGTGCATTTACTTTTGATAAGCTTAATTTCATTCTGATAAATACCAAAGTGTTGATTATTTATTGGTACTGAAACAGAAAACAAAATGAGCAAAATAGTTTCACTCATTATAAAATGTTACTCCTACCACAACCCTCACAGAGGATATAAAGTATTGCATCATCTGATGTATTACCTTTACTTTGAGAACTCCTCAGGGTTATTCTTATCTCCATACCCGAGAGCTTCTGACTAGTGTGTAAGCTGTGTGCCTTAAGAACACACATGAAGGTGTGAGCTGAAGGCTACCATGAAGGACTCACTCATCCCTTCATCTTCTAGAAAGTTTGCGAATCTCACTGCTATTCCTTACCCTGTTAGATTTCAGTGGTAACTTTCCCTTTTATGTTTTAACTTTTTATTGACAGTTATTTTTATTTTCTTTGTTGTCTTTTAAGCAGTTGAGTTGTCCTCTCCTCTACCTCAAGGAAAAGACCAAATACTTTGTGGTCGTTTCTGTGCAGATGTACAGGATTCAGTCCCAGTGAATCGCTGTTGCTCATAGTATTCACATCAATAAAGGAGCATGACATGATACCAGATACTCTATTTTCATTTTTTGATCAGTTGCAAAATTGTTCATGCTTCTCCTGATTCAAAAATTTGAAAATGCAAATTCCAAAAAGAGATTTCTCCTGGGACAAAAAAGTAATTTTCATGTTACTTCTTTTGTGGTTGGAGCAATCAAGTGAAAACTCAGGCACCAGCAGAGTTTGATGGCTTTCACTGAACCTGCACACTAATGCATTTGGTTACTGTAGAAGAGTTAGTGTTTGTGCCCAGGGTGAGCTAGAAAATTAATTTCTGAAGGCATGTTTTCCTTTATTTCCTGGAAAACTTGGTATCAGTGTATGGTGTTCCTCTGTAACGTATAGAAGTAAGCAGATTGGTGAAAAAGAAATGGTGAAAATTGGGGAAAATTGTTGATTTATTGATTACTTATTTTGTTAAACTCTGGATTCATTTACAGTTCCTTTTCTAAAACTCTAGATTTTAAGGTAAATATATTTAAAGGTGAGGTGTCACACCTAACCTTATTCAATAACTACAACGTATTTATTTCACTATGTAGGCTGAGTTATGAAATAATTGGTTCTGTATTAAACACAGAAAACTCACCTTGCCTTGTGCTCCTCTAATTATTTTGTGTGTGTGGGGGGGAAATTGGTTATTAACATATTTTTCCTCATTTTATTGTAGGTTTTCTTTAAAATCTGAATATAATGCTCAGATTCAGAAGCATGAGTTGACATTTCAGCAAGTAATGATTACTACTTTTTTTCAGATAAGCAGATCACTTCATTCATTGGAGCAGTGAACATTATTATTTAGAGGGGCTATAATTTTCAAGGCCAGTTTCTTATTAGGAGTACTTGGAAACCTGTTAAAAGTTATAGGGAAATACAATTTTTCTACCACAAAGGCCAGACTGAGGTTAGCATGAAAAAAAGCTTCTGATGTCTAAGCAAATCATAAGATTGATTTGAATACAGATTAAACTTATAATTAGTGCACTTTATGTATTCAAAGTGAAATAAATTAAAATACAATTCAAAAGGACATCACTGAAAAACAAAACAAAACAATATTTTTTCCTATTTTCAGTATCTAGTGTGAAAATCACCACTCAGAAGAAAAAGAACTATTAATTTGTAGGAGAATAACCACCATCACTTCTGACCACCACCACCACCAATAAGTCCAGGTAGAACCTAGAACTAAATTATATTTCCTTTAAGAATCATAGAATAGAATCATAGAATCAGTCAGGGTTGGAAAGGACCACAAGGATCATCTAGTTCCAACCCCCCTGCCATGGGCAGGGACACCTCACACTAGACCAGGCTGGCCAGAGCCTATACTTAAAATATTTCTAAATCTGGATAGAAATTATTAAATATTTCCTTAAGTAATAGCTTCTTGAGTTCATTGGGGTTTTATCATGTGCTCTGGAAGTAGGATTTAGCATTCCATTTCATGTGATACTGTGTCCTGTGGAACAGATCCACATAAATATGTGACACACCAAACTCATAGCAGGGATGCAAAGTATTTGAAAGCATGTTGTAAAAACATGTGGTGTGCCTTCCAGTGCTACTACAGAACAAATCTTCCACTGCTGTTTATGCAGTACAAGGAACATGGAAGAAATTATTAATGACAGAGCACTTTGCTGCACCTTCCACCTCAGAAAAGCTTGAGCTTGTTGTATTATCCATTGGCTGAACTCACTGTGGTTTCTGCCTTAGTTTTGTGGGCAAAATATTCACCAAAGGACAAAATCTGTGGTAAAGCTGACACAATTATTGTAGTAGTTCCTTGGCACACTTGTGGACTGTTACATAATCCTATGCAGCTGCAGGACCTGTGAAATAAATGTGAGTTTGAAGGTCTGTCTTAAAGCAATCAAAAATCCACTGGAATTTGAAAAGATACCTGTAAGGGAGGAGAAAAAGAGGTAGAATATCTAGTATAAATTGGAGGGTCACTGAAGGACTTCTTTCTAGGGACTCATTATTTTGTATTTAATTTGTCAGGTTTTTTTCAAGGAGGTGATGGAAACCAGTGAGAAATACTTTTGTTAAGGTACATTACTTGTTTTGTAGTCAATATGCATGGATTATATTAAAGGTCAGGTCTTTTTTTTCCTGTAATTGAAATAGAATAGTTGTCTGTCAAATAATATTCCATTATTTCCCACTCCATTTAATGAGTTCATCTTGCATAAGGGCTATTAGGGAGCAATTAATTTGACTTAACATATGCACTTAGTATTATATTAGACACTTCTTAGTGCCTTTTCTTGTCTCCAGTTGCCTGCCCAGAAGTACTCTTGCTACAGTCTGTGTCTATCAGATACCTTAGCAAATTTAAACAGCATTAAACATGCCTAATCTGTGCAATAGCAGCTGAACTCCACCCATCAAATTCATCCTTGTGTCATAGAATTGCCGAATGGTCTGGGCAGGAAGGGACCTTCAAAGGTCATCTAGCCAAACCTCCCTGCAGTCAGCAGGGACATCCCCAAGTAGATTGAGCCTCACCTTGAATATCTCCAGGGCTGGGGCCTCAACCACCTCCCTGGGCAACCTGTTCCAGTGTTCCACCACCCTCATAGTAAAGAACTTGTTCCTAAATCCAATCTAAATCTGCTCTTCTCTAGTTTGAAGCCATTGCCCCTCATCCTGTCACTGCAGGCCTTTGCAAACAGTCTCATGTGATAAGATACACGTTGGTGTAACAAACTTGGCTGCTTTAGAAAAATCCCTGGAATTTCCTGTGTAAGACAATAAAGCAGAGCTTGTGGTGGGCTGAAATTTCCCTCCCGCATTAACCACACCAGACTAGCTCAGTTTGGAAGCAAATGAAGCTGTATTTACAAGCAAAAACTACAATCTACAATGGAATGCAATGAATATATACAAAATATACAGTACTGTTTACAGATATATGCAATTAACAAAACCAGCACAAAAAATCTCCTGGCCAAAGCCAGGAAAGCTGTCCCTCTGCCTCCCCTTTCCCTGCCTTCTCCAGACCCCCTGCAAAAGGAAGAAAGACAAGAAGCAGAGAGGTTGTTAGAATTAGGGTTTCAAGGTCAATAGCCAGTGTGTTATCTCCGAAGCAAAGCCAGAAGAGAAAAGCAGAAACACCCTGCTAGAGTGCTGCAGAGAGAACTGAACTTTGTTTTGAGTACTAAATCTTAAAAGGCTGCCATCCCTCCAATGGAATCATGTAGAATAATCACTATTTTTCTTTTTTACACCCAATAGTGATTTGTTTACATTCTTACTACTTTCTGCTCAAGATGTGCGAAAAATTTCAAAGGCATAGCCCTAAAACCATCACACAGTTAAATAATAGCCTTTGGTCACTCATGGTTCAGGGAGACTTAATATTATAAAGCCAAGATTTTTTATTTATCTATTTTTTTTCCAAAAGGAAGTTTTGATCAGTTGTGCATTAAAACAGTGACTGCAAGGCTGAGGAAAGGCAGAATTTTACAGTAATGGATTTTCAAAAATTAGATCTTTTAGAAAGGCTTTTAGGTTGAGTCGTGAAAAATTAAGGCCTTTAATTCAAACTCTAGTTAGTTTAAGGCTAATTTGAAATGTATATATGCTCATTAAAATGAAGGTGAGTGGATGACTGTATATTTTAAAAAGAATTGAAAGAGGGTGAGCAGATAATTCTCATTAAATCATAGTAATTAGGCACTTTGGAAAACAGCCCATTATCTAACTGTGTTGTAGTCATCTAAGTCTCTGCAAATGTATGACCTTCAGATCTCAGGAATCTTCACAACTTACTTTTAATCACGAAATAGAATCATAGAACTGTTGAGGTTGGAAGAGACCTTTGAGATTGTCAAGTCCAAACCACTTGCCTTGAGCTCTCAATCCTGCTGCTACGGCTAAGCCACTATCACTAAACCTAAGCACCATATCCATCAGTCTTTTAAATACCTGAGCAGCCTGTTCCAATTCTTGATAACCCTTTTTGTGCTAAAAATTTTCCAAACATCCAGCCTGAACCTCCCATGGCACAACTTGGAGATGTTTCCTCTTGTCCTGTCACTTATTGCATGTGAGAACAGATTTGCCCCCACCTTGCTCCGGCCTCCTTTGAGGTAGTTCTAGAGGGTTATGAGGTCTCCCCTCAGCCTCCTCTTCTGAAGGCTAAAGAACTCCAGCTCCCTCAGACATTCCTCATTGGAATTGTGTTCAGGGCCCTTCAACAATGTGGTTGCCCTTCACTGGACATGCTCCAGCAACTCAGTATCCTTGCAGTGAGGTGCCCAAAATTGAACATAGGACTTGAGGTGTGGCCTCACCAGTGCTGAGTACAGGGGCACAATCACAACAGTGGCCACACTATTTCTGATGCAGCTCAGGATGTCATTGACTTCTTAGCCATCTGAGCACACTGCTAGCTCATATTCAGCTGTCTATCAGTGAACACCCCTAGGTCCTTCTCTGCCAGGCAGCACTCCAGACAGTCTTTCCCAAGCCTGAAGCATTGCATGGGGCTGTTGTGGCCCAAGTGCAGCACTCAACACTTGACCTTGTTGAATCTCATACCATTGCCCTATGCCCATGTATCTAGCCTCTCTGCAGTGCCTTCCTACCTTCAAGCAGATCAACATTCCCACCCAGTTTAGTGTTGTCTGCAGACTTACTAAAGGTGCACTCAATCCTCTCATCCAGATCATTGATAAAGATATTAAAGAGAAGTGTGACCAAACTTCAGCCCTGGGGAACACCACTTGTAACTGGCACCAACTAAATTTAACTCCATTCACCACAACTCTCTGGGCCCAGACATCCAGGCAGTTTTTTAATCCAGTGAAGCATCCACCCATCCAAGTGAGGCTGAAGTCAAAGCACTGGGAAAACAGAATAAGAATTTCCAGATAGAAATGCAGAAATGTTGTTATTGGTGAAGGCTTTCTTTCTTGCAATCCAAACTGCATCCCTTATGCCATGCTGAAGTACTTGCTAGATGATGGTATGAATAATGATCTGAACACCCTCATTGACAAATCATAGGGTCACTCAGGAGACAAGAGACCACAGAAGTCTCTAGCCTAGCCTTTCCTCAGCCATGAGCTCAAAGCAACAACAATACTGAATTCAGACCAGATTACTCAGAGCTTTGTCTTGTCAGGTGTTGGAAACCTGCAAGTACAGATATTTCACATCTCTGCACAATTTGACCCAATGTCTCATTATCCTGAAAGGGAGATTTCTTACTTAAATCCAGTTGAAATCCCCCGTTTCAGTTTATAAAATTTAGGCATGATGTAAAAAAACAACCAACCAACCAACCAAACCACAAAACCCACAAAAGCAAACAAAAATCTAAAATACAATGCATGTGGTTTTCCACCCTACAATGACAGGAAAACAAAGATTAACAGGAATCAATGATTTTTGTTGATCATTTTCAGCAGTGGACTCTCAACACTTACTCTCTGAAAAAAATAAACAAACAAAACCAACAAAACAACTACCCCACCACAAAACTGTGACAGACACTGCAGATATCAGGCTGTGTAAAAAACTGGTGTGTTTCTGTGACATATTATATTATGCCTTTTCCATCAGGAGGACATTTTCATCAATGTATTGTGAAATCTACTGACTTTACATCTACTTTTCAGAAGGATAGGCTGGTATGATTTATTCTCCAGTGTACTTCGATGACATTTGGTCTCCTATAAGGAGAGGGTTCCCTGGCAAGGCTGTTATAATTCAAGTAAAAGAGTACTGAAACTCACATGATTGCAAGGTTGTCAGAGGAATGCCATCTAGATCTGTATGTATTTGAGAAAATCTATATAGTGCATAAGTAAGAAAAATAACATTGATCTTAGCTCACTTAAGACAGTTGCTGGTTTTACTTCTGTGAAGGAAGTGGTTTTCTTTTCTCAGCAAAACCCAAACAAACCATGCAGAAAGACAGTGGTCTAGAAATCAAACGTAATAGGCTGTGTTATCAGAAAGGTGTGGCTTGCGTGAAACCAGGACTCAGGTTTAGAAAGAGACTTTCCTGGGTGCAGAATGAGGGGAGAATAATGTCATTTCATTTGCAGATCTATTCCTTCTCATGCTCAGATGGAAACACTACCTGTATTGTTAAATCTAATCCTGTAGAGGAACCTTGGTGTTCAAGGTGTGAAGTATTGCAGAATTCACATTATCACAGTCTCACAGTATATCAGAGGTTGGAAGGGACCTCAAGAGATCATCAGGTCCAACCCCCCTGCCAGAGTAGGATCACCTAGGATAGTCCACACAGGAACGCATCCAAGTGGGTTTTGGAAGTCTCTAGAGAAGGAAACTCCACAACCCCCCTGGGCAGCCTGTTCCAGTGCTCTGTCACCCTCACTGTAAAGAAGTTTCTCCTCATGTTGAGGTGAAAAATTGAGGTGAAAATTCCAGTTCTTGGTGTTCAAATTAGGAATGAATAATGAGTTCACATCTTCCCTGGTTGTATTTATGACAGCTACTTAAAACAAACAAACAAACAAACAAAAAAACAAATACAAATCTCAGGCTGCATATCTTATGCAAGGATATAATTATGATTTCCCAAATTTGTAGGGAAAGATACAACAATCAAGATCTCAGAAAACTCTGTAGTATATTACATTCTGAAAGACACCCACAGATTTACAGGGAAGGATGTAGCTAAACAGCTACTTGTTCAAGCACCAAGAAAATCTTGTTCAAAGGAAGAGAAGCATCACCAAGATAATCCCTGTTTTAGTTTTTGACAAGTCAGCATCTCAGTGTTCTCCACTGTATGAGCTATTATGTGCTGACTTCAGCGTGGGAATGGTGAAAGTGGGGCACAACTCTGCCTTTTCAAACTCTTATGACAAAAGCTGGGATGGTGGTGGTGTAGGTTTTTACTTTTACAACCTGCATCTAATAAAAAAAGGCTGACACAGAGAAGTCACGCCTTAAATTGTATCATCATACTAAAGCAAATAAGAGAATGGAGAATATTTTACAGGGAATGTGTCTGGAAACATTCAACTCTCCTGTACTAATAGTAGAATTTAATGATAATGTTAATATTATTTAATAGTATTATTAATTTAATAATAATGGTAGTAATGGTGGTAATAATAATAATAACAATAATAATATAGCAATAACATTATTTTCTCATCCAGTCAACTGCTCTTCGTGCATTAGCAAAGACCAGCCTGTAAAAGTCATTTTAACACTGGATGGTACAGAGTGGAATGATGAATAGCTCATGTTAGGAGCAAGAGCATTTTTTGTCTGATGCTTGTAATTTGAGGCCAAAAAGTGACTGCAAGGGCTTCGCCACTCACTGTTTTAGAAGAAAATAGTGGTTCCTGTATCAACAATAATGCAAGGAAAAGGTCAATACATAATTTGGAGAAATATTTTTGAGTCAGCTTAAGCAGGAGCTCGCTTACCAGGAGCTGCTAAACACTTTGTCAGGAGATAAACTGCAAACACAAATTTAACCTTTAAATAATAATGATAATCAGATTTTGAAACACTGAACATAAACCAATGGGCCTAGAGCATGTAGGGTGGCTCTAAGTTGAATACAGCACCATAAGGTTGAAATAATATGTAGAGCTGAACAAAGAATAAAATTACTTTGCTACAAATATCTCTTAATAGTAACTTAAGATTTCTCTGTGGTTTATTTGTGTCTTTATGGTGGTTTGATTTTTTTTCTGTGCATTTGACAAGAAAAAGCCATCCCTGCAGTGCTAGACTGAGTGGCATTTGTCTCTGTTGCTTGAAAATTCAGCAATGGCAGGGGAGATAACATGGCAAAGGAGCTGGTCTTGAAGGCTCTGGAAAAAAGAAGATAGGCAAATACAGGGGACAGAAAATGAGAAAGGAATAAAAAAAATGGGAAGTGGGCTGTCCAAGGAGCAAAGAGACTACAAGAGAGAGGGAAAGAATGTGTCAATAGGTGTTAAACAGTAGGAAAGATGACAGATGAGAAAAAGCACTTTTTTGTTGTTATTGTTTGTTTTGCTGGTCAATTGTTGGTTGTTTGCTTGTATTCTCAACCCTTAAAACTCCTGAGCTTTCATGTCACTAAAAGGTAAGCAAAAGCCCTTCCAGTTTTGGGTTTTGTTTTGTTTTGTTTTGTTTTGTTTTTAACTTGCCAATGTGTTCATTAAAAGACAGCAGGTTATGACGGGATATTGGTGAAAAACTTCTGAAGATGGGATTTTGAGGTATAATTTGATGCATTTTTAGGTGTACATGATATTAAACAATGTCAGACCTCTTCAGTGCAACAATAACTCTTCTATACACTATTCTACCCTGAGAGGATTGTGTCAGGCAGAGATGCTGTGTCTTGGGAGTCAAGGAGTCCTAAAGTGAATGCTGTACAAAGAAAGAATTAATTCTTGTGTTGTTAGTCCAAAATCTGAAAATCAAGAAAGTTTGGCCCCAGGTGCAGGTCGAAGTGCTTCAGGAGACTTTGGCAGTTTTGCCTCTGCAGTGTGACCACATTGGCAGTAAGCAGTATTAGAAGAAAGAGGATTTTGTAAATTTTGTTTTTCAGATATGTCTCTGTCATTTTGGGGGGTAATTTAACTATTTTTTCTGCATATTATTTAAGAAGTTGCTTATTTGCCTTTTAAGATAGTTTCTGTTTATTGGCATATAGAAATAATGCAGCCTTTCTTCTAATAACACAGCCAATAACCTAGAACTTGCTTCTGCTTCCACAGACATTCTTAATGACATTATTCAAAATTATTCAAAATTCTGTAGACGCTTCCAGACAGTCAAGTAATTCACTTTTCTAATTAGTTATCATCTGATGATCATTAGCTTATAATTAACTGTCACTTTCACATATATATGGTCTCTTCTGTGACTGGAGAGTGGAGCCTGCTTTGTCTGCCATACCACAAAGAGCAGCAATGCCCAATGCCAAGCAGGCTGACAGAGGTAGAGGTGCATGATGGAACTGAAGGACAAACCCTAACTGTCAGATCACGGAGATTTCTTTGATGCAGGCATAGTTGCAATGAGGAAATCAGAGTTGGTCTGGTTTAAGGGTTATTTGTGTTTGTCGCAGGTGAGTTTTTGAAATAAGCAACGCCTCACATATCAGAATGCAAAGAACAGTGGCCAGTTTCCAACATGGAAATCTTATCCTGCTCTTGGAGTGTGTTTGTTTCAAAGAGAAAAAAAATTGATGATCAAGTTATGAAAACAAGGATTGATCTTTAATATGGGTTGCTCATACTCCTTTCACAGAAGCCATAAACTGTAAGAGCATAGTTGAGCAATTATCTTTTATTTGTAATATTTTTAAGAGTATTTGAATAAGTAAGCTGCCCAGCTCTTTCAAAAATATGCCATCACCTGCAGTTCCTTTCTTGACAGTGCCAAGCCACCAACCACTGTGCACATATTCCTTCAGCTACCACTAATAATAATAATGACAACAATAAGGAAAGAGTTTGGTGCCTATTGTGGCTTAAAATGCTGAATTGCAACAAGGCAGCCCACCAATTACTTTCAAATAGACAGTAGATAGAAATGCATTCACTGAGACTTTCATTCTGAGCCATAGGTTGAATTTTAGAAAGGAAAATTGTAATCTAAATGCTGGAATTAGGTTGGAAGTAAGGAATCAGAGAAATAGTGTTTAATCTTTTCCTTCATTACGTGCCAATCAGTGACTTTTAGGAGGCACTTAGCAACAAATATTAAATATCAAAAATTCTTGGTGCTTTAAACTGCTTCACTGGCAGAATCAAGAAGGTTCAAACCTAATCTTCAAATTTACATTTCATAGTACATTTTCCTGCTTAGTGCTTTTTCTCCTGCTGTTAGCTTTTTGATGGTGGAAAACATATTTCGTTTTTTTGTGTGAGTACTAGAAATAGAATTTGTGATTGTAAGGTATTTTGCAACTCTTCCTCAATGCCACATGATTGATTGTACAGAAAATTCAGTCTGTCAAGCAATAGTCAATGGCCACAGTGGTAGCTGATTATGTGTTGCCCAAGGCTTCTAGAGTGAAAGCTGATTTTGTCCTGGCAATGTCCTCAACTTCCCAACAAAAGTTCAAAGATGATTACAATAAAAGTTCAAAATGATTACAGCTAAATGCAAGGTAAAATTTGTCACATGGTGATATTTATTAGGCTTTAAGTGATGAGAGGTAAAGAATCAAAGAATTAATATAGAAGTATAAATACCACATTCTAGATGTGTAACAGAAGAGAAAGGGATTACAATTTCTTAACCCTTTACCTTCTCTCTTTATCATGAATAAGGCCATTAGATTGGAATTCCATATGTGGTCTTTTGAATTGTTTATTAACAGCACCTAATATAAGCTATTTGCCTCAAAGTGGAAACTCAGGCTTTCAACTGCAGAAAAAAAAATTGCAAAATTCTGTTAGGGAAACTAAGTTTTGGCATTATCAAACCAACCACCACTGACCTGCTTACCTTTCCTTCAATACTGCATCAAAGTGTAAACACCCTGAACTGACAAAACAACAACCAAGAATTTAAAATTCAACCTTTAGAGGCAGAAAATATTCACTGGCTATGTCTCATTGCTCTGCTATGCTGCTTTAAGTACTTTCACCCAGCCAGCATAAACTTCAATACCTGAGTGCCTGACTATAACATCTGTTGTAGGATGGCCTTGTTCACCAAGCTATGATGGATATTTCTCAATGAACTTGATGCATTTGGAAGGAATTTTTGCAGACCAGTTTATGATGAGCAGCTTGAGCACAGCTCAGTACTAAGCTGGGGCTGGTAAAAATAATTGGAAAGCTACAGGCCACCTGGCAAATAAACAAGTCATCTTTTCTGCTGCAGCATGCACTTAGATGCCGTGTTGGGTTGTCAGAGTGGAGGCAAGAACATCATTTGGTCTTTATTGAGGGTAAAATGAAATATGATTTTCCTTGGGAAACTATATTTAGCTGAATTAAAGCCAGGAAGAGACCATCCAGGTAACTAGACAGTGTTCTTACATTTCTTCTTGAAAGTAAGCAAAGCAAAACAAAAGAGCAATATTGAAGGGTAAACCATTCCTTCTGTAGTCTTCATATGTTCTTGCATATTATTAATAAGAACAGGGGAAGATACTTTTCATAATCTTACCTAATTTTATGCTTCCAATTTCTTTAAGATTAGAAAAAAGAAGAACAAGAAGGAAAAAAAAAGAGCATTTCTCCTATGCAGTACATTCAGAGGCAAAAGCTCCTGTGAGAAGCAGAATATGTGGGAACTTCTCACAGGAGCCCTTCTTTCAAGTGTGCTCAGCCATGCATGGAGAGCAGCTGGCCCCATGGGGATGGGCTTGGTCCTTGTGCAACCCCTTGGAGGGATATGTGGCACCATCTGTTTGCTTCTGAGCCAGACAGCATTGCACTAAGTGTACAAATTTCTGAAAGGCTTTTGATTGGGATCAATTGCTGTACTTAGAGGATGTAAGAGGAAAAGGTGGAAAGGAGAGAGTAAGGACGGGTTCTTGCACTGCCGTGACTGACTTGGCTGTGTTTTAATCAGATGGCTGAGTTTGTTCCTGAGGTGGGATGTACCTAATGTTCCTTATCAGGATGGCAGGATAGAGCTGAGCTCAGGCTAGCTGCCTAAGCATGTAATAAACCTCTTACACAATTGCATTATCAGACTGAAATTTTGGGGTTTTTTTTCCACGTAGAAATTCTAGGTTTAAGTTTGAAATATAGATTCTGAAAAACATGCTTATGTTATTCATCTCTTGTAACATTCCAGTCTGAACAAAATGGAATTCAAGTAAAAGTATGACTTTTTATTCATTTTTCTCACCATAATTTTCTACTGTTTTGTATGGGTTATAATTCAAGTCTCAGTCAAAAGTGGTCTTTTATGTATAGCTTGACACTTATGAATATTTATGTTTTGCTCACCTAATCTTACTTGTACTTTAGTGTATTTGAGTATGGCATCTTCTTGAGAAAGTTGTTTATTTCCTCAAAACTTTACACAAGTTCAGAGTGTCAGGAAACACTTAACAGTGACTACGGGAGTATATTTGAGAGTTAATTGTAAATGAAACAAGCAGTACTGCCCTTTATAAGAAACATCTGAATACAGGAGACTTTTAGAAAACATAAGGTTCTTTCAAGATGATAATTTCACTGTGTATAATGAAAAGGTTGCACTGATGGCTGTTAAGATGAGGATGTATTGCTGCTTTTTCAGGTTGCTAAAACCCTCAGAAATGGTGTGTCCTGGGTTGCTACAAATAGAGCGAAGACCACATTGAGGGCATACCTTCCAACATAATCTCCAGAGCAATGCATCAGGCAGCTTTTATACATAGTACACTCATTTTAAAACATAACCCAGAGAAGGAAGTGAAATGAGATTATCCCAATGAAGCTCTCTGTTGTTTCTAATTTTAAAATGAGCTCCTATTCCAAGCGAACAGGGAAAGCTGGGCACTCCTACTTGAAAGGAGAAAGTCCACAACAAGTTTTTTAGCTTGTTTTGAAGTCTGGAATCAATGGAGTAAGTATATTTTCTTCCATTCTACCTACAGTTTATATATATACTTTTTTAAAGACACTTTTGAGCCAGAGAAATGCCTGTGTATCTTTTGAAATATTGACCTCAAGTCTCAGCTGTAGGAATGACTGCAACATAAACCAGGCAAGTGGTAAGCCAGCCCTGCTGCATGTCTTATCAAAATTTAGGGCAAATTCTGTTACAGGAACCTGGAAGAATCTCCTTGACATTCGTGCTTGTTCTTTGGAGCAGAGATATTTTGCCAGAAGGGAAAATGCATTGCTTCAAATCAGTGTCAAGTTTTGCATACAGATCCAAAACTGTCTTAGAATCATTGAATCATGGAATCAGTCAGGGTTGGAAGGGACCACAAGGATCATCTAGTTCCACCCCCCCCTTCCATGGGCAGGGACACCTCACACTAGATCAGGCTGGCCAGAGCCTCATCCAGCCTGGCTGCAAACACCTCCAGGGATGGGGCCTCAACCACCTCCCTGGATAACCCATTCCAGGCTCTCACCACTCTCATGGGGAAGAACTTCTTCCTCACATCCAGCCTGAATCTCCCCACTTCCAGCTTTATTCCATTCCCCCTAGTCCTGTCACTACCTGATATCCTAAAAGGTCCCTCCCCAGCTTTCTTGTAGCCCCCTTCAGATACTGGAAGGCTACAAGAAGGTCACCTCGGAACCTCCTTTTCTCCAGACTGAACAGGATCATCTAGTTCCAACCTCCCTGCCATGGGCAAGGATCTTACGACTGAAGACTTTCGTTTTCATAGTTATTTTCCTGTCATTTGTAATGTCAGTAGTCAATATAATAAGGGTTTGAATTCCTCATTAAATCTCAGAACTGAATTCTGTAACCATACCTTCTGTTAACATTGAATTACCTCATAGTTACTAAAGATAGGAAAATGTCCCTCGAACTGTGCAGAAAATGATGAAGAATAATTATATCAAGTTGTATCACACAGTAGTGGAAACAGACATTGGGAAATGGCATGGTAATAGCTTAAATTTACTAGAATATTGTGTGAGATTGGCCATACTAGGTCAGAAAAAGATTGATTCAGTACCTTAATTTTGACACCAGTGTGTGGCAGAAAGGGAAGAGGCAAGGGGGACAATCATAACATTGCATCTTTCAGGGGTGCACACACTCTCCATTAGTCAGCTGTTATTGTCTTGACTCATTCTTTATTATTTTTTTTCTCCCCTGCATGAGGAAAACATGTTTTGAGCCAGTGCAAACTGAGACAGTCATTTACTTGCATGCAGAGTTTAACTATTAACAACGTGATAGCACATCTCTTGTTTTAAACTTGCACTCTGATAATTTCAGTCCTTTAATTCCATTTTTGTTTTATGACAAACTATAAACACTTATTTCTTATTCTCCTCCTTCTTAGCATCCATGAATTTTACAAACTTCTGTTAACATGCCTGAGGTTTAAAGTTCTCATACAGAAATGTTTGCATATCTCTGATAATCCTGGGTGCCCTTTTCTTCTTTTCAAATATTACCTTTCTGGGAATATGAGGGCCAGACCTATTTTGTTCTCCTTTCATTTCCTTATCATTCTTGAACATTTTGGATTTATTTTTCACTCTAAAGTTTTTCACTCTTTAACTTTTAGCTATTTTTTACATAGTAGTCTTAATTATAATTTCAATATATTTGTCTGAGCATTAAGGTTGACAACTGCTAGTTACTAACTACAAGTAGTCTCAGTGCTCCCATGATAAAAAATTAGGATTCTTTTCTCCAATGTGCATAATGTTAATACTTTCACTATTGGCTTATCTACTGTTCTACCAAATGCTATCACATTACTCTTTTGCACATTTTAACCTTTTTTTTTTTTTTTTTTTTTTTACATTCTGTCTACTCCTGTAATAACAAATTATTCTTGTTCATTAAAGGTTTGAATATGTGCTTTGGAATTTCAATATAAGAAAAAACCTCTGCCACTGGCAAATTTTTTACCACAGTCAGTAAGGCAACATGGCATATTCTATGCCAGTTTGTAGAAGATCATTTTCTGCAAAATATTAATCCTCACCACCATTGGCTACTCCTATAAGCATAAAATGCCACAGTGAAATAACTGAAGTATAGTAAGTAATTATCCATTCTTCAAAAGTAATAGAAAGTAGACAAGACCAAACTAATAGTCCATCTAGTGTAGTATTTTCTCTTTGGGACTGTCAAAGGTAATATGTTTCAGAGAGTACCATAGCAGGCAAATTCACAACAACCCATTTAGAGACTGCATTTCATTTTACGTTTGTCACGCTTCACAGCTTGAAACAAGAAGCTTCAATCCTTCAACTTTCAAGCCATTACCATCACTCTTCAGTGCACAAGGTAATCTTTAACTGGCAAGAGCACAAAGATATGTTTTAAGGCAGCAGATTACTCCAATGTTTTCCACCATGGATACATTGCGTCTTCCTCTGATGTATGTGGCCCTGGTCAGAGTTAAAGGCAGAGTGCTGGGCTAGTCACAGGTCTGCTCCAGCACTGCAGTTCCTGTAAGACAGATTCAGTGTATCTACAGGATTTCCAGTCTACACTACAGCTGAAAACACATAATAGCAAAATCACAGAATCACAGAATGTAAAGGATTTGTAAGGGACCTCGAAAGATCATCCAGTCCAACCCCCCTGCCAGAGCAGGATCACCCAGAATAGGTCACACGGGAGTGTGTCCAGATGGGTTTTGAAAGCCTCCAGAGAAGGAGACTCCACAACCTCTCTGGGCAGCCTGTTCCATTGTTTTGTCACCCTCACAGTGAAAAAGTTATTTCTTATGTTCACATGGAGCCTTCTGTGTTCCAGCTTGCATCCATTGCTCCTTGTCCTGTCATTGGACATCACTGAGAAGAGCCTCGGTCCGTCCTCCTGGCACTTGCCCTTCACATCTTTATAAATGTGAATGAGGTCACCCCTTGGTCTCCTCCTCTGGCTAAAGAAACCCACCTCCTTCAGCCTTGCCTCATAAAGGAGCTCTTCCACTCTTTTAATCATCTTTGTGGCTCTGTGCTGGACTCTTTGAAGCAGTTCCCTGTCCTTCTTGAACTGAGGGGCCCAGAAATGGGCACAATATTCCAGATGTGGTCTCACCAGGGGAGAGTAGAGGAGAAAGAGAACCTCTCTTGACCCACTAACCAAAAACCTATTAGCTGTACTTCTAAGTCATTTTATACCATATAGTAATATATATATATATATATATATATACAAAATTCAGTATATGTAATATTGGATTTCATACCATTGAGGCAAGCTTTGCAAGGATTTATTAACACTTTTTGCTGAAAGTCAAGGTTATTGTTTCTTCACACAACATCCTACGAGGAAAAGCTTTACCATTATTTTAATAAATATTTTCCTCCTCTGTGTGGAATGGAGAAGACCACAACAGAATGGAATTGCAGATGACTGTCATTGTAATTGAGCTGTGCCCATCCAATAACTGGAAATAATAACTGTTCTTTGTCTGCCTAAACATTTCCAACAAGCAAATAAAATCTTAGGCAGTTCAATTTCTCACCTCATCTCTGTGCTGTGTTCAGTAAATCGCTTAGCAACCGCTAAAGGTGATGTGATAGATTCACTAAAGCTACTAATCACAGTGATAACCTGATTAAAGATCTGAGGCCAGTGATCCTCTTAATCCAGCATGGTTTTCTTAGTCAAAATCCTCAACTGGCCTTTATTAGAGGCCTGCTTCAGAAGAGAGGCATTGATCCACCAGAAATGTCAAACAGATATTGATTACTTGCATGTATTTGGGGCTGTGCCATGTATAAGATTCAAAGTGTTTGAAATTATCTTGACTCCTCTATGGACTTCTTAAGTTCTTTTCTAATTTTTATGGTCTTGTAGAGTTAAGTCCAGAAAAGACCATTATGTCATTTCATCTATCTGTAAGCCATGTATCAAGATAATCCTTCAAGAAATCCCTTAAAATTTGTCTGAGTGAGTTCTCTGAAAAGACCCTAGTTTGGAATTTGAGCCATCAGGAAACAGTTTACTATTTTCCATTGAGCAGATGTGAATTACACATTCACATCTTAAGGAAGGATTTATTTCATTTATTTTTACTTATTTTTTAAACTTTATTTATTAATTTAAGGTATAATCCTTTTTTTAGAAGTGCTTGTGAGAATGCTGGTGGCTCTTGGAAACTTTTGTGTTAGGAGCCCACAGTCAAAGGCAGGGATGCTTTGTCATGGCAGTATGCTGTTAAGGATACCCTGAGTGTAATTCACTGCATTCTAGAATCTCTGACTTTCTAGCAAGTATAATTCTTTAGATTCCACTCCTGGTCAGACATTTTCAGCATTAGTGGGTCAAACCCTCATTTCTTTTAAAGGGGGTGCTCCTGTGATGTATTTAAGGAATTCACCCCATTTACCTGTGTAGCTACATATTGAAATACTTCCTCTGTTCTGATTACCTTTGTTTTAGGTAATGACTGACTTCAGGACAGTTTAGTGACCCTTTATGCTCTGGAGCAATTTCTCTCAGTATCTTTCACAGACTGATTTGCAGGTCTGTTAGCTTTGCATTTGCATGGTGAGTCTTCTTTCCTTTATCAGGGAACACCAAATTTTCAAACACTGATGTGTTTTTTTTCCCCTTTTATGTTTATTACTGGAGCTTCTTATGCCCTTGGACACCCTGCAAAGCTTCACATAATTGTATTGATCTGTTTTGAGGATTCCTACATTTCCATGTATATTTTAACACTTTTTTCGGGAATTTTATAGGAACTGTGAGCTCTTTGTGATAGTTCTTTGTGATCATTCATTGTGCTTTCCCCCTTACTCTCTTGGATGAATATATACTGTGGCTACATGAGCTCACATATGAATAAGCAAATCCGCGTGTGTGTATGCACATGCATATAAGTGCAGACATATCTATGGGGATGTGTTCACACTTATGGGTATATGCATAGCATATTTAAAATATACATTTATTGATATTCTTAGTAGCATATTCAGACACAGAAGGAAGCACACAGACCCTAGCTGCTGGAGAGGCTAGCTCTTTAAAACTACCACAGAGCATGATTCTCTTCCTACCCACTTTCATGCCCCTTTCAGAAGTCAAGTGTATAGCAGTATCTGTTCATCACTGTGACAAAGCATTTTTTGTCTCCTGCAAATTGAAGTTCATTACATTAGTGCTGATGTTCTCTCAGCAGGTGGTCGATGTCAATTATTTTTTGCTTCTGTGTAATGAAAGCTGCTACATATTCATTTCAATTCTGTTACAGAGCTCTGAAGTTCTGACAAGCTGTGAGCAGTTCTTCAACCAGGTAAACTTACAAACAGCTTTATACTAGTTGGAATCATCATGTCCTGACTAACCTGGATTTCTCACAACTTGTCTGTACGTTTGCCTCATGCACAGTGGCTAGACTGTCCTTTTCCTTTCTGAGTTGTTGCAGAAGACAGACATCCAGTCCTCACTTGCTCATGTGCAGCAGCCATTTCCAAATGTTGGACAAGTGTATTTTGTTTTAACATGTGCATGCACAAGATAATTCAGACTGATCTAGGACTTGGATCATGTCAACATGAGCAACCTACCTTGCCCTTGTGCAAGTCAGCATCAAGTAATTAGTCAGATCAAGACAAGCTCTGTTCCTCTGGGAATAATCACCCTGGTCTCAAGACTGGCATCCATGCTGCCATTATCAGTCAGATAGACACAAAACAACCTGGTCTGAAATCTTGAGAAAAGTACTTATCAATCCTACTGCACTCAGATAATTTAAAAAAAAAATCCAGAATGCAGTGTTACATTAAAGATCTCCTTCAACTCTTCCACCTGCTCTGGTTCTCAAATTCCCAATTTCGCTTCTAGGAGTTTGCCATAACTTCAATATATTTTATACATAAGTATTTATCTATGTATGGGTATATATATATATATATCTTACCTCTAGCTCTGAATCTAATGGAAACTATTTCTAATTGTTTAGGTGTTAAAAAAAAATCTAAAAATATAAATCTTCTCCCAAAGTCTTTGTTTATTAGTAGAGTGACAATAACTCTTTTTTTGCTTATATTCCCTGGGCAACTAAATCTGTTGAGGAAGATCAGAATCTTGCCTAAATAAGTCTCCATTTGTGTATATCAGAGCATTCCACCTACTATGTGCACCTACACTGCCAGTGACGAGTGTGGATGTAGCATGAAAATATTGGAACACATGGCACAAAGAAAAGAGGGTTGAAGAGATTTTTTTCATGTAAAGATAATAAGTCATCAGAATTTTATTCTTTTTTTTTTTTTTTTTCTGACAGAATGCAGGAAGAGTCTAGTGGCTATACAGTTGCCACTGTTCACTAGAACTGGTTGTGCAGACTTCAACACAGTACTGTGGGAGTTAGGGAGGCAGAAATTGGATATCAGCAATATAAAAACATCTGTCATACTGACAAGTTTAATGAGAGGGAAGCACGGAAGGAGAAATTATAATCTAGAGATACAATTAATCCTCTGCAAAAGAAGATTGAGTTGTGTACCTTGTTCATTAAAACACAGAATGGCAGCATCACAGAGCAGCCGAGGCAAAAGCAGCTTGGTAGGGGACATGTCCAGCTGGGTTTTGAACATCTCTAAGGATGAACATTCCACAACTTCATTTCAGTTTGTGCCCATTGCCTCTTGTCCTGTCAGGATGTCACTGAGAAGAGTCTGACACTGTCCTCTTTACTCTCCCCATCAGGTATTTGTGATCCATCTGAGCCTGCTCTTCTCCAGACTAAGCATTCCCATCTGACAGATTACATCAGGTGCTCCAGTCCCTCAGTCCCCTTCAATGGACTCAGTATGTTCATGTTTTTCTCATAGCCCTAATATGAGAGAGATGTGAACACCTAGGCCAGCACTGGACCCAGCACTCCAGATGTGTCTTGCCAGTGCAGAGCAGAGAAGGATCACCTGTCCTGCTGTCAACACTCTTCCTAATGCAGCCCAGGATATATTTGACCTTCTTTGCCAGAAAGACATGCTGTTGGCTGGCATCCAGCTTAGTGTCCACCAGGACACCCTGTCTTCCCTGCCTAAGTGCTTTACATATCACAGGATCACAGGATATTAGGGGTTGGAAGAGACCTCTGGAGATCTTTGACTCTGCCACAGTGGCACCATATAATCTAGTGCAGGTCACACAGGAACACATCCAGACAGGTCTTGAAAGTCTCCAGAGAAGGAGACTCCACAACCTCTCTGGAGAGTCTGTTCCAGTGCTCTGTGACCCTTAGAATAAAGAAGTTCTTCATGTTGAGGTGGAACCTCCTGTGCTGTAGTTTACATCCATTGCCCCTTGTCCTATCACAGGGTGCAAGTGAAAAGTCACTGTCCTTCCTTCCTGACCCCCAGCACTCAGATATTTATAGACATTTATTAAATCCCCTCTCAGTCTTCTCTTCCTAGTACATGGGGAATGTACTAGGACCTGAGCTTGACCTTCCCCAGGGTCAGGACTTGGCACTTCTCTTTGTTGAGCTTTGTGAAATTCTTTGACCATTTCTCTGGTCTGTTGAGGTCAGTCCTGAATAGCAGCTTGTCAGTCTGGTGCATCAGCTGCTCTTCCCAGTTTTGTATCATCTGTAAACTCACTGAGAGTGTGCTCTCTCCCATCATATAAATCATTAATGAAAATGTTGAATGGTCTTGGCATCAGCATACTTTGCTGAGAAGTTCTTTTGTTTTGGTTTGGTTTGGTTTTTAAAGAATAAATGGGGGGAAAATGTTGGGCTCTTACAAAATGATAATTATTGGCATAACTGAAACAATTGAGAGCAATGAATATTTTTTCACAATTGATTTTATGTAGGATTCCTTTTTATTTCCCTGTTTCTGGACTGCATTGATTCATTTTAGGATTTTGTTTCTTCTTTTGTTGCTTAATTATTTGACCTTGATTCCCTTTAACTCAACTGCATGCAACAGTCAAATAATTTTCACTAGATGGTCCTCTAAAAGGCACATTGTTGTCAAAAGATAGAGATAGGTTATTATAGTTCATGTTAGTCTTCCTTTTCAGAGCTTAGTGATCACCCTATTTTTAGCTCACAAGGCTTTTATATTTGCTTTGCTCAGTTTTGGAAAGTGCTGTAGGTTTTCTGATGAAGTGGAGGGTTCCTTGAGGACCCAGGAAGGAGGGAACATTTAGCACTTATTGGATCAGTTCTCCTTTCCCACCATTTATAAATGGCTGTTAGTACTATTCTCCTGTGTCTTTCCAAGTGCAGTAAGACTGTTTGACCTTTCCTGTATTGCTGTGTTGGGTGATTCTGTATTTGTGAGGCTTATTTGTACCAGGATGCCTTTTCTTACAATCCTTTTTCTTATCAGCTCTGCTGTCTTGTAGAAAGCAAATATACATACCTAGGGGATGAAGTTCAATGATTTTTCAGTAGTGAGACTTCTTTATGCTACCTGTTAGAGCTCTTGCATGAGACTAAAATTCACCTATCTTCTCGAGTGACTTCTCTTACTCTTGTTCACATAGCACTCTTGGAAATCAAACATTAACAGACTTCTGTGTCAAAGATGACAATGTCCTGGGCAATAAGGTAATAATAAGGAGAGGAACAACAGAAAGAGAAGGAAGGGTGAAGTATATCTGTAAATACTGCTAATACAGCAACAGAAAGTTTTTAGTACCAAGCTTCAGGTAATGACAGGACAAGGGGGAATGGAACAAAGCTGGGAGTGGGTAGATGCAGGCTGGATGTAAGGAAGAAGTTCTTCCCCATGAGAGTGGTGAGAGCCTGGAATGGGTTGTCCAGGGAGGTGGTTGAGGCCCCATCCCTGGAGGTGTTTGCAGCCAGGCTGGATGAGGCTCTGGCCAGCCTGATGTAGTGTGAGGTGTCCCTGCCCATGGCAGGGGGGTTGGAACTAGATGATCCTTGTGGTCCCTTCCAACCCTGACTGATTCCACGATTCAATGATTCTAAGCCCTGCTCCTTGTGATGTCAATAAGGGTTTGGTTTGTTTTGGTTTGTTTTTCTTTTTTTTTTTTTCCAGAAACTGTTGCTCCATTTGCATGTATTATCCAAATATGCAGAGTATTGCTGGTTTATTTGATTTCTGACTTACAGCCACAAGAATCCAACACCCTAAGGTAACAAATCATGTTAGGAAACTGCCACTGTAATGCTTCACATATACTTGGTAATTATGTATCTGCAATCATATTTAAGTCAGCATATGGACAATCAGTGTTTAATCTTCTTTTGCCATCTAAAAGAAGAGACACTGAGATCTCACACCTTTAGCAGTCAGTAAAAGTCAGCCTCATTTTTGTCACCTACCTGCTTTGTTAGCAGACTGGTGCAAGATAATGTCCCCATGAAGAAAAGCTGAGAGAAGTGGGATTGTTCAGCTTGGAGAAGTCAAGTCTGGGTTCAAACTGTTGTCTAAGCACTCCCACTAGGCATGGTGTGGACTATTTGGCTAATATAGGCATTGCTAGTGTAGTAATATACTCAATTGTCCCTCTGTTGTCCCAGAAGCTTTATGAAATCTGCATTCTTGGACTTAAGCCTCAGCTGGACAAGCTAAAATCAACCTTTTATACCTCAAAATTAGCTCTGCATTGAGGGAAGATTGTATCGGATGATCTTTTGACATCCACTTAATCTTCTTATGAATTATTCCACCTATAAAAATAATCTGTAATACCTTCACTTCTAAGGAGGTGTAAGGAAAATAAGACTTGAGTGAAGAACTGGAACAGGAACCAGAGGTGATTCTTTTGAAGAAAGAGAAAACCTTGTAGTGTATATTCCTGTATAATGTACCCACAGGAGAAAATTCCTCTTAGACTTATTCTTCAGGGCAATATTTTCAATAACATAAAAATCATTTATTATGAACAAGATAGTAGCATTTGCCTGCCAACTGGAATTTAGACTCTTAAGAGTGAGGTTATAAGATTATTTAAGTGCTTAATGATGAACACACAGACATCAAAAATAAATTAGAAAAAAAATCTCTACAGGGTTAAGCTAGTTTGAAAAATTCTTTTTTTGTCAGCAGAGAATATTCTTGCCTTTTCCTCTGGCCTCCACCTGAATATAATAGCCAAAAATGCTCAGTCTAAGTCTAATTAAGATCATTAAATCCTCAGTTTAAAATTAAATTATATCCAACGGGTTGGCTTTGTAAGCAGGCAACAAGTAGAAAGGAATGATCTAAGAGAATACTGAAAAAGAGGGATGTCTGTTTTGTGAGATTTTGGTTTTTTTTTTTTGTTTGTTTGTGTGTTTTTTTTTTTTTTTGGTTCTAAAAAGGTTTTCAGTTTGATATTTGTAATCCTTCACTATAACTTTGACGAGATAAAAGGATAAACGCTGATGATGTATTTCCTAAGTTTCTTCTCTTGAAGAGAGTTCATTTTATTAGGTGAATAAACTTTTCACTTTGCATGTAACACAGACTTTCTCTCTTAAAAATATGCAAAATGGAACATGGGAAAGTTTTGCCATCAAAAAGTGAAGCTAAGACAGATCATGGCAAGCATTGTGCCATTCTCAAACAGGGAAGAAGCGTGGGAAGAAGAAGCCTTCATGCTTCTGAGATGTCTTTTAAAACAGTTCAGCCAAGTCATAATATGTCTCATGCAATGCTGTCAAGATCAATAAGACTTACTATACAATGACTTGCTGAAGGTACTTTGGATAAATTATTCACCAAGAACTTCACATTTTTTCAATGACATTTTGAGGCAATGATTTAACAGATCTCAAAGGCAAGGCTGTTCAGACTATTGATCTGAATCTTGGAGATTCAACTAATTATACCAAAACGTTACAAGTCAATGAAGTTTTCCAAAACTAGCCTAAAAAGTTAGGAGTTAGGATTGATTAATATGATCTGTAGTGTTCTCTCCTTAGGGTCAAGTTTGGAACACTGCAGAAATGCTTCTTAAGGCAATGGCAGCACTTTTGCCTTTTGCCAAAAGTGGAAAATGTATAAAAAAGAGAAAAAAATATGTATGTTAGGAGAATTAAGCAA